>NC_084956.1:6710255-7316907 GCF_949316205.1 Platichthys flesus
TTAAATAAGTGTAATATTGTTGCCTTTTCTTTTTTAACTTACTTGGCCTCTGAAGCAATTTTCTTACATGGAATTTATTTGGTGTGCATGAGAACAGTGTCTACTAGTCCCAGACTTCGGGATCCCTCGTATGTCTTTCTATCCAAAACAATTAAATCCGATGTGTTATTAAATTTGAATTGAATAATCCGTTTCTCCTCGGCCGAGTGGTTCTATTTGTAAAATTCACACATATGTCCAAAGTAATGAAAACCAAGGACACGCATCGTTACTGTGGCAAAGCAACCAAAATCAGGCTTAGCCAGTATCTCTCTCTCACCCTGTCCTGTGCTCTCTCTCCCACACTCTCTCCTTATCCAACTCCACAGCCCTATGAGCCTCAGCTATTCAGGCTTTGCGTCCAATGTCTGGCTGCAGTGGCCAAGGCGCTGCCTCCTGACCATGTGGACTCGAGCCGTGTGTCTCAGATGGAGAAAAAATCCTCCACAGACACAGATGGACACTTTGATCCACGGCCTGTAGATACGTCCAAGTAAGATTCTGAGCAGCACTTTTTACTGATTACAGACAAAACATAGCAATTTGAGTCTGGATCTTGTGAAAAATTGTTTATCTGTTCAATGTAATGTGTTGGACAGAATTCTCTTTTGGACAAAGGAGCATATTCAACGGAGATAAGGCAAGATAAATTGATATGTTATTTCCTGTTCTGCTCTAGCGTATCAGTTCCAGAGAGACTGGAGTTTGCAGTGAACAAGTATGCAGAGCACACTCATGAGAAGTGGTCACTTGACAAGGTAATATCATAATAATAATTCTTCAGGCTGCTGAAGTTGCAAACTAGAGTTGATGTATATATAGATAGATAGATAGATAGATAGATAGATAGATAGATAGATAGATAGATAGATAGATAGATAGATAGATAGATAGATAGATAGATATATAGATAGATAGATAGTTTTATTGTCATTGCAGAGTACAACAAAATCAGTACTCACATATAACAGACAACAATTAAAAAAGTACAAACTATACTAAATGAAGTGTACAAATGTAAATAAAAACTTTTGAGACAAAGACTTAAGCAACACAATAGGAACTGAATTATTCCACTTGGAGTATTGCACACGTGAGAGTTGAGAGTGCATAATGTATTGTATATATATATATATATATAAATACACATGTGTTCTTAAGCTCCATGTGCAAAAAGTATGTATGATCACATCTGAACCACTGTACGTATCTGTGTGTCATCTTTTGTCAGTTTGCAAATGGCTGGGTTCACGGGGAGCAGCTGTGTGAGAACAGCAAGGTTCACCCTCTCCTCAAGCCATACAGGGCTCTGGCTGAGAAGGTACGAGGAGAAATCAGTTTTTATGTGTGTGTGTCTGTGTCTGTGAGTGTACTTTGTCAAAGGAAGCAGCGAACTGACAAATACCAGAGGCACCTACATACCAAATGTGGTGTACATAATGTAAAAGATGAAATAGCCTCAGTTTGTGGTCTTTGAATTTTTACCCTGTTGCCAAAATCCTGAAGTGTGGGGTGAAAAACTCATGCTTTTGAAAATATCCAAATATTTCAAGCATGTTCCGCTCCTCTCCTTTTCCTTTTACGACCCAAGTTTCAGTTCAACATGAGCGTTTATTTATATTTCTTCGGGTTTTGCAGGAGAAGGAGGGATACCGCTGGGCCATTAAAGAGACTATAAAGAGCATGCTGGCCTTTGGATGGACCATAGAGAGGACTAAAGAAGGAGATGCATCAGGCAGCCATACATGTGCACACAGAGTTTCTCAGTCTGGACAGGTATGTCTACTACTCAGTCCACGTTTAATCAGCCACTGGGGGACCTGACAAGTCTTGCATAATAAAACTAATGTCATTAAACTTGCTGAGTTTCACATTGTTTGTCTGTTGTAGCTTTCTTTTGAGGGAGCGTCAACTTTCAGCCCCAAACCAATGGACGTGAGCAGCATCATCTTATCATGGGAGCAGTGTGTATGTACTTTCACTACTTTATACAACATTCAAGTAGGTTGCACTTTGGTTCTACTTTAAGTTGGCACAGAAGACATCTTCGGGTTGGCTGTGTAAGAGAAAAGTAACTAATCACCTAACCAACCTTTATGAACAATAACAGGTAGCTGGGAGATATTTGCCTGCTCTCATCTATAAAGAAAAGTTAGGAATAGAGAAGTTCATTCGCCAAACGTTTGGAAATTTAGTTGTCTCTTTTCTTCTATTTTCTTCAGGCTATGGCCGAACAGTTAGCTGAAAACAATCACAATACCTGGGCTAAGAGGAAGAAATCAGAACTTGAGAGTAAAGGTACTCCTCTCCCCTCCTCTCCTCTCCTCTCCTTTCCTCTCCTCTCCTCTCCTCTCCTTTCCTTTCCTTTCCTTTCCTTTCCTTTCCTTTCCTTTCCTTTCCTTTCCTTTCCTTTCCTTTCCTTTCGTCTCCTCTCCTCTCCTCTCCCCTCCTCTCCTCTCCTCTCCTCTACCCTCCCCTCCCCTCCCCTCCTCTCCTTTCCTTAGTTGTAATACATTCGACTCATATCTGTTCTCAGGAGGGGTTAAACCTTCGATGCTTGTACCCTATGATACCCTGACTGCCAAGGAGAAGACCAAATTCAGAGAAAGAGCCCGTGACGTTCTTAAGTTCCTTAAGCTCAATGGCTACACTGTGTGGAGGTGAGTGCAGAATAAGCTTATGAGAGCAGAAAGGTGATGTGATAAACTATGTATGATGTGGGGAGCAATGAGGTGTTCCCCGCTCAGGTCCTAGTGGTGTTACTCATGGCTATCTATCAGACCCCAGTCTCCTTTTTTAAATAAATACCAGTACAGGTCATGACCTTAAGGGCACCACAGTCAGGGAATCACATCATTCTTTTGGCTCTTTGTCTTCCCACTCCCACTGTCTTGAAATACTTTCTTTAAAACTGTGGGGATAAAATATATAGAAACATTATGGTACAGCGTTCAAGGTCAGCGTTTCACTCTCATCCGCAGGGATCGGAAGACGGTGGACATGGACTTTCCAGCCGTAGCCAACTGCCTGAGCTACATTCTCCTTCAGCAGATCCTGTCTCGCACTGAGGAGGCCCAGGAGCACATGTTGGAGCTGGGTAACTTTATAGTGATCATGAAAGTATTGTAAAGAGCAAAGAATATAAGAAGGATAAAACACTTTGATTAACTTTTACATTATACATCCCAAAGATATGAGTGCACCGCCTACCTGACACTCTAGAGATTTAAGCCTTCAATATTCACACTTTATTTCTTGAATATCAAGCAACAGTCATTTGAGTCCACACTCATTAATTGTGCCTCAGGTTTTGCTTTGAATCATCACAAAAATACATATGTCACCCTGACTTGTGTGATAGTTTGTCCAAAGTTGTAGTTTCAGTCTTGATATTAAAGGACTCAGTGTTTCATTGTTTTTCTTTCCAGAGGTGATGCAAGCCAGAGGACAGACGGCCAAAGGGGACAACGTTTCTCATCAGGAACAAATGCATTTCTTTTCCAAGGTTCGACACAGATCAAACATTTCATCCAAACACGGTCGAAATCGCCTGTTTGATTCAGAGTCACTCACATTGATTCTCAGTGCCCTACCCTCCTCATTTAACCAATGATATTTTATTTCTTCTGCTACTTAGCCATTTTTTTATTTCATTTGCATAATCTAATTAGATGTTGCCATGGGCAACCTCTCTAAGTAAGACCCTTTGTGGCTGTGTAATTTATTTAACCATTTTGGAAATCCATGTGGGCGTGTCAATTGCCATTGGGACATTGATTAAAGCTTCCCACACACTTCTGCCTCTGAGGAGGCAGCAAATGAAAAGGGTTTATTTTTCCTTGATGGGACCCCTGAGTCAGACCCGGTCAGAAAAGACCATGAACAGCCATGCCTCAGCCATGCCCCCACAATTCATCCACACAGTCACACAACCATGCATTTGTCTGTGTGTCCATCAGCTGTTCCATCAGATTGTCTTTGAATTCCCAGTGCTTAATAAGAAGAACTAATGGAGTGTAAAATGTTGAACCTCTCTTCCCCTCAGCTCCTTGTATGGTCCATCATTATGAACTCATGTTAACCTTGCAGCTGCTCCTGAGAACTATTTTTTATTACCTTTGAAAAAATGTCATGCTGAATTATGTGGCGTCTTCTGTTTTCTATTCAATGTAACGGTTCAGTCATTAGAAATCGGATATTTGTCTCAGTGAGTGTGACGTCTCTTAAATGAAGCACTGGCACAAGCAGGCAGAGAAACCGTGTGTTGTTGACAAACAGCTTGAGGTTATTTTTTATATGTAAATATTGAAGCTCATCAGATTAATTTAAGGTGAATGTTGAAATATGAAGTGACCATTGGCCATTGTTCCATTAACCAGGTCATCCTTCCTCTTTTGGAAGAATACGTGAAAAGCCACCATATGTATTTCCTGTCCACATCAGCCTGCTCAAGTGGAAACAGAACCCAGGCCTCAAAAAGAGAAAAGGAGATGATTGCATGGTAGGTGTTTTTAGTTTTTCTATCCTGCTCTTGAAGATAATATTTGTGCGTGACAATTCCTCGGACATGCTTTGCATAATAACAGTTTTATTGAAGTTGGATTTTTCTGTTCGGTCTATTCTCTGATTTTAATTCCCTGTCATTACTCTTCCTCTCCTCTTCTGTCATTATTTTACTTGTCTCTTCTTGTCACATCCAGCCTCTTCTGCAAGCTTGCAGCCCTCGTAAGACACAGAATCTCACTCTTCGGTAAGGACGATGGGGAAATGAGGCTTATGCAGACGAAAATGTATTATAATTGTTTATTATAAACTTATTTGTTTCTTCCTGAGTTTTCCTCTTTCTTTTTCCATCACTCGTCCATATGCATGTTTCATAATTGCATTCTGCAGTTTTAAATTCACGTGTTTTTCTTCTTAGGAAACGAAGCCTCGCCAGTTGCGAGCTGCCTCCACGTCTTGGCTCAGGCTCTGGATGCCAGGTAGCTATAGATGGCACTACATTCCCACTCTGCCTGGATCGATGTCCTTGCTCTGACAGCTGAGTCAGTGTCACTCCACCATGTCTGAAGAGACATGACTGGTGTAATTGAGCCACTGATACACTGATGCTATCTAATTGTGGTGGATATCACTTTTATTCCCCGAGGACAAAGCCTCTGAAGCATGAAGCGTAGAAGCAGACTCTCCGCTCGGCAGAGATTGATAGAATTAGAAGATGGATTAGCAGCTGATTAGTCCACTTACCGTCATTCAAAAGAAACCGTTAACATTTGAAGTGTCATTGTTATTTCACGAAAACAAACAAGTCTCTAAATTTAAACTTTTCTTATCCTTTCAATTTAGTACATTGGTGAAATCGTCCTCGGGGCCAATCCAAGCATCTCTGCACTCGTTCTTTGAGGCAGCTGCAGCTGATCTGGAGATGACTGTGGAGAACCTCTCCACGACTTTGGTCTCTATACCTCCGAGTCGGAGTCAACAAGCTAGAGGAGTGGCTAAGGTTCTCAGCTATACAACGTCTGTGCTTCTGCCCACCCTCACCTCTCTCTTCCAGCATCTTGGGAACCAGAACTGTGGGGTGGATCTCCTGGGTAAGTGTTGACCTTGTTCTTGATCTTTGCGACAGAAGAAAGGCTTAAATTATAGTAGTTTTACATCCTAAAACACACAGTTACCTATTGTATCATCTATACTGGTAGATACACAACCACTGTGCTGATGGGCTGCATGAACATCTGGTTTCCACACTGCTGAAATCATTCATGGCTGCCCGTCCTTCAACTTCCCACCTTCTACCTCTTTGAAATCAGCTCTCATTAAATATCCCAGTCGGGCCCTGGAGTGTATTGTCCCTCTCACTAATAATCCAATCTTACAGTAACTATCAATTTCCTGAATCAGCAGCTGTTCAGCTTGTCCATCTCCCTGTGATCGTGTGCTCTCAACTTTCTCCCCCTCTGTCCCTACTGAATGAAAATTCACCACAATGTCAGCGTTAAGCGTCCTCTTGTCTTTCCAGTGGGGGGTATCCAGGTGTCCTGTTACAGGATCCTCAACAGTGTCTACTCTCTGGGCATCAGCAGCAGCATCTACATGGAGGGGTACTGTCTCTATCAAATTGGATTTGCAGATTTGTGCCAAAGGATTGATTTGACACGATTGTGTCTATTACAAGTTATTGTCAGGCTGAAATTGGGAGAAAGAGAGAAATGATTTAGCCTAATGTTATAATTAGCATCCTGCTCTGAAGAGCTTGATAGAATGCGGAGATGAGTCAGTGTCAAACTAATGATGCTTATCTGTTCAGGCAAAGACCAGTCGCAGGTGCTTGTCTGGCGGCTCTGACTGCTGCTTTTCCTGTTTGTTTCCTGGAGCCAGACTTCAATCAAAACAACCCTTACTCCATTTACAACACCCTGAGTGCTGCTGAGAGAGAAGGTAATAAATAAACACAACAACATCCATATCCCACATCCCCCCTGGACGCTCAGATTTATTTTGCGAATCTGTTTCTCTTAGACCTGGGGCTGCCGGATCCGCTGGTGGACACGTGTCCCCTCCTGCCTTCTCTGGAGCAGGCTCTCAGGGAGGTGGAGGAGTTGGCAGGTGCTGGTGCTGGAGCTCGCCTGGCCCACTACATCCATGTCACTGAGGTCACCTTGCCCATGCTGTGTAGCTATATGTCTCGCTGGTGGCACTTGGGCCCTGAGGGCGAGCTGGGCTACCCATTCTGCACCTCTGTCACTCCTCATCATGCGAGTGCCCTACTTGGCCACATCCTCCATATCATCCATAACCATGTGGGCGCGAGCCAGGGTGACTGGATGAAACAGCTGGCAGGTATTGTGCCGCTGGCTTATCTTTATTCCGTGTCAATAATGGTTCTTATTCTCCCCTTTTTGTCATATGCTTCAGTATTTTCACAGCCAATTATATTCAGAGCTCGCACGGAGCTGCTAAAGAGCCACTTCCTGCCACTGATGGAGAAGTTGAGGAAGAAGGCGGAGTGTGTGCTGCTGGAGGAGGAGCAGATGAAAGCAGAGGGCTGTGGTGCCTCTGAAGCAGAGTTGCAGATTCAGGAAAAGTTCACTGTGCTGGTGCGAGACCTCTATGCCTTCTATCCCCTCCTCATCCCATTTGTGGACTCTAATCGGTAAGGCCATGGAGCTTAGCTGTGGAGAAACAGGCTTATTTTCTGAGGCCATAGGCTCCAGGAGTAAACTGAAGTATTGAGTAAAGTATTTATAGACCCAATGACTGAAAGAAAGTGATATACTTACTTTATTGTTTTTTATTTAGACCTCATCCCTCTAGGAACTATCATCTGGACTTTACACACCTTTAGAAACTATTGAGCACACATGTCTCTTGGAGATCTTGGAGGTGGAATTAAACAACTGCACTGAAAACAGAGCACACACAGTTTTTGTAGATACAAATGAGGATTTTGAAGTTCTTAAATCCGTTATTGTTTCAGCCGAATGAATATCTTAGCAGGAATAAATTCAGTGGTGATAATGTGATGTGCTCTGTTGTGTCTTGTCCCAGAGCCAACTGGTTGAAAGAGTCAAACCTTGAGGCGGAGCAGCTGTTCAGCATGGTGGCAGAGGTCTTTATATTCTGGGCCAAATCTCATGTGAGGATGATACATCACATTGTTTTTTATTTATTTATTAAATGCCATAAATACTCAAGCCCACAGATCTTGTAACCCCCCCCCCCCCACCTGTCTTTGCTGCAACAGAATTTCAAATGGGAGGAACAGAACTACGTGGTCCAAAACGAAATCAACAACTTGGCTTTCTTGGTCAATAACGACACAATGTCCAAGGTCAGCCATATTTATTAATTAACACTGAAATGTTAAGCAGACACTGATGTGTAAAATGTTAAATCACTAAATGGCCTTTAAACACTCAGTTCGACCATGAGAAGAGGAGGATGAAGAGAAAGGGGGATCGGTATTCAGCACAAACCTCTCTCATTGTGGCGTCTGTGAAGAGACTGCTCCCCGTGGGGCTGAGGGTTTGTTTTCCAAACGACCAGAGCCTCATCGCTTTGGCGAAGAGCGGCTTCTCTCAGGTTGGTTGGAAATGTGGACAGTTCTAGATTTAATGCAGTTGCCATGATGAAAAAAACCTTAAAATCACAGTGCTATGAGTTTGTTTTTTGATATTTTGGGTATCTATTGTATATATAATGCTGGGTAATTGTTGACTTTCCATAGAAGAACACTGAAGATGAGATTCGAGAGCATGTTTTCAACGGACTTGTACAGAATCAGGTAAAACCTAAAATCACCTTTTGGTTTCATAGACCTTTTGTACAATATATGACGGAGTATGTATTTGAACTCATTTTGTGAGGTTTAACGTCTTTGCACAAAAGTTAAATACATTCCTAAAGGATATTCTGACTGATATTAGTGGCATCAGTCTATCCTTAGTCGGAGTGAAAACACCACAAACAATCTGATAACATTGATAATATGAATTCCTGTTTGCACTATGCTCAGATATTAAACGAAGTGCATATATTTTCTACGTTCTGCAGATACTCTGAATATTCATTGACATGCCTGAGTGCATGTGACTTTTAATTTGTGGAAGGCAACAAGTGTGAGGGAAATGAGATTGAAGAAGGCTCGCGTAGCCGGTAACATCCGAGGCTGCTTCTTTAAATGATCTAAATCAATGACTCATTGTTCACCGGAGACATTCATGTGATTTACTCACCACCCTGTACAATATATGCACGCAGTGTTTGTTTATTCATCACTCACTGATAAATCTGTTTATTCATATGTCAGGGATGAAAATTACTTAAATTCTGTCTTCTCATTAGCATAAACAAACTTTAAAACAGAAAGTTGTGTATCTTAGGACCGCCCCTCCTGTCATCATTTGTTGGTTGGCACGAATTAATAGTCAACAGTGAGTCTTAATCGTTGTTCAAGCAAAGAAACACATATTAATGAGGAAAGCAAGATCGAGGACATTATCCCCTAATGATGACTGTTACTCCGCCCATTTCTAAATAAACTCCTTCCTGTTAAACCTTTTTAATCCTAACTGCAGACACTTTTTTTTCACTTATTGACACAAAATAAATAATTTGTTTGAAAAAGTTTGTATTCATTTGAATGGTTGAACTATTAGAAAAATATAAATTAATACTGTTGTCTTTACAGGCATTGAGCGGCTTGAAGCAGGAGACCATTCAGACTGAACACCCGAACCAGTCAGAGGAGGTCACCTGCACCCAGAGGAATGTAGACAGGATTGTGGGAATAGCTCGTGTCCTTTATTACCTGGACCAGGTGAGCTTATAATGTATAATGATGTATGATAAATACAAGCCTCTTCGGTCGGTGGAAATTACGTTCATCCCCACTGATCTCTCTTTGCTTTCGGGTTCAGGTTGAACACCCGCAGAGAGGAAAGAAACCAGCGTGGCAGCAGGTCCTTTCCAAGCAGAGGAAACGAGCAGTGGTCGCTTGCCTGAGGATGGCTCCTCTCTACAACCTGCCCAGGTACAGAAACATCAAGCATTTACATAATTCAGTCTATAGTGCGGCTCTGGCCAATTTTCTTTCTGATTGTCTGAGAGTGAGAGAAAACTAACTGAGCCTGTCACAGAAGTGAATGAACATCTATGATTAAGGGTAATTCACTAGTCTTTGACAGAGCCTGTCAGTGAGGGCTTTACTTTGACCCACTGATAGATGAGTCTATATGAGTCAGGAAAAACCATCATGTCATCACATTTTCCTAAAAGTAGTTTTTCTTTGGCCTTGAAGAAAACTCTTGTGAACAATAAACGCTGAGAAAGCTGAATTAGATTGTACAGAAGCACAATAGAACCACAAACCTATTCAGGCACTTAAATGGCAGCTCTACGTATCAGTCACAGTTGTGTCAGATGGGAATGAATCCATTAGCATAATAAAACCCTGTGGCAGTTTGTGGATCCTAGGTGATAGATTCATATTATTTTGGCATATTTGCATGTTGTGAATAATAGCTATAGCTTATGGTAGCGCAGGACTCTTAACTCCCTCACTCTGGATGTATAATTACCCCGGACAGGCATAGGAGTCCTTGACAAATTAGTAATAATGAGTCTAATCAGAGCTTGTGGTTTAATAGTTTCCTTCTATGCTGCCCGTTTTTCAATGTCTTCTATTTGCATTTGTCAGATTGCGAATGGGGGATGATATAAATCTCTCGATGTCTATCACTCTTTCCTCGTCCTCTCCTCCTCTCCAGGCACAGAGCTGTCAACCTGTTCCTCCAAGGCTACAATAAATCCTGGATTTCCGCTGAAGACCACAGCTTTGAGGAGAAGCTGGTGGAGGATTTAGCCGTGAGTGGAAAAGGAGGCCATATTGACATCACTACATGTCTGCATTAACGTCTACACAAAAGAGCAACATCTTTATGGGCTTTTAGTCACTGTGCCTTTTCTGTGATAATAAGCTAATTTATTGACCTGATTTGGCAGCTTTATCCTCCAGGTTTAATATAAATCTCGCCTACTTTGCCGCATATATACTAATAACAACTAAGCTAATTAAAAATGTATAGTGACATCCTCTGGTATACTTATGTTCTTTGTGTTTTAAGTGTGGAAATACTGCATACATTTTTTATTGAATTACTAGTAGTATTGTCATGTACTGAGGCTTAAATCTCCCTATGTGATTGTCCTCTGTGTGCACTTAACCACGATCCTGTTACGCATGTGTGTTTGTGTTGGAGTGTAGCTGCCAGCACCCAGGGGGTTGTGGATGGTCAGTGTGTAGCAGTATTTAAGAGCACGCATTAGTAGCTTCACTCTCTCTCTCTCTCTCTCTCTGTCTCTCTCTCTGGACTGCAGAAGGAAGGAGTGATGGAGTTGTGTGGGGGCGACAGAGGAGAAGAAAGGAATGTAGAAGAAGGTGCCAAACCAATCGATCCCCTCCTACAACTCATTACACTCTTCAGTCGCAGCGCACTGATGGAAAGGAGGTGTGTGTGCGTGTTCATTATAAAAGATCACAAGCAGTAAAAACCCCATTCTACTTGTATTACTCGTACTGGTATTACTGAAAATCAATATCAAATTGGTCAGAAGGGTAATTTAGTTTTTTTGTCCAGAATCTTTGGCTATTGTTTTTCTGAAAAGCCTGAATTCAGCGATATCTTTGTTCAGTCTCTTTCAAAGTTCACCCTGCAGAAATGTTTACAGGTTCAATTCATGTGGATTTTCTCTTACTTACTTTAAAATAGAGCATTAACAGTTTGGTTTTTCTAATTGTGTTGTTTTTGTATTCAGGTTATTAATATAAACTGCACATTATGAAATCTTCATTGGCGTTTTGTTTTCACCACATGCTGCTTGTCGAACAAACATGTAACTGAATATTCTTCTAGTTCTATTATGCATGTTTAGATCCAGCCATCCCCTCGAGCTGTCGCTGTGATATTTCAATTTGATCCCTTCAGAGTCCCACACATTCCGCTCATTCACACCAGATATGCTCATATATCTGAGGCCGCGACATTAAATGAACTGCTCCAAGTCACTCTCAGGACATTAGCGGTGGGTGAGCACTCCCACCTCAGATGTAATCACATCAGCCACATTCCAGGTGAACTGGTGGCGATCGATAAAAATGATCAAGGCCACCGGGTAAACTGTTCACATGGAGGACAGAGGCCCTGCTTGGAGACGGTTGTACTTTCAGTTATGCAATCAAGAGGACAATGTTTAAAGCCCCGTGAATGGATCCATAGTGGTCAGCTGCACATTTGCTGGGACCCTTTCACTGACGAGCCATTTCTAGAATCCTGCGTGCATCTGTCCTGATATTATCTCACTTGTCTTCTCTGTCCACAGTAAGCTTGGAAATGACAGTCTTTACATGTCCTACGCTGCTATTATGGCCAAGGTAATAGAACATGGAGAATGATCCAAATGAGTCTATAAATGCTGTTATTTACAAGTCCTGCACTAAATAATATATATGGTACTATTATTTGATTGGTTTGACTGTCTGAGAAATGTGTGGTTGTATTAGATTTAACAGAAATGGAACAAATGCATTAGCATATTAAAACCCTGTGGCCGTTTGTGGATCGTAGGTGATAGATTCATATTATTTTGGCATATTTGGATGCTGTGAATAAGAGCTATAGCTTATGGTAGCGCAGGACTCTTAACTCCCTCTTAAACTATCCTGGTTTACGAGGCTAGATAAACACTCGGCACGTGAGAAAACTCACAAGATTCATAATTTAAAAGATCGTCAATTTTACAGTTGCTACTACAAAGGTTGCTTGTACTGGGTCAAAGGTCAGTTACCAGTACAGTAACCACATGCAGTACATCACCTAAAGTGCAAGTTAACATTGAAGCCCGTGAATTTTTAAATGTTACATCTTTGTCTATATTGATTTATTGTATTTTCTTTCGTCTGTTCTTCATCTCAACCTTGCTTTGTGCGTCGGCTGCAGAGCTGCCACAGAGAGGATGACGACAGTGGAAACCAGGAGCTGGAAAGCTTTGAAGTGAGTGAATGGGCTCTCACTGATAAAATACCTGTTTGATGTGGCGCAATGTTTTCATCGTATTATTTTCTCTACAGTGTGATAATAAAAAATTTAAACGTTTGAACATTTATTCAGTCAGTTTATTAAAGGTATATTCGTAGCAGGGTGAAAACACTGATAAAGATGAATTGACCATTCTGTGGCTTCTCAGGAGAAGGAGATGGAGAAGCAACAGCTGCTGTACCAGCAAGCCAGGCTGCATCTTCGTGGAGCTTCAGAGATGGTTCTACAAACCATCAGTGCCAGCAAAGGTAGGAAGGATGGTGTAGATTACTCATATTGAGTCTAGTGTGGTTTGGTAGAGAGGAATTCTGTATATGTTCAAGTTTCTGTCTCCTTTAATGAACCCCCATCCTACAAGTGGGCACCATGATCTGAGCATTATTCTGTTGAGTCATTGTTAGCGTTTATTTCGCATCTCATCAGGGGCCATGGGCTCCACCATTGCCCCGACTCTGAAGCTGGGTATTGCTGTTCTCAACGGAGGGAATGCCACAGTTCAACAGGTACAATACTGCAGTTTTTATCCCTATTATTCTACTAATAGAGAAATCCCCCAAGATGATTAGAATGGACATAGATACGATTAAAGAAAAGGTACCATTAGATGAGATGACACAAAAAAATAAGGTCATTCCAGAAGCTTGATTAGACTGCCATGTGGGAGAAAAGGTCTAAAATATAAACAGAATAATTCTCTGTGTTAGAATCATGTTTATTAGTAAAAATGGTTGTTGACTGTTGTAGTCTGTTTTAAATGAATATGAAATGATCATTGTCTTTTCCTGCAATGATGTGTTTGTCTAAATGAAGGTCCCTTTCCTCAGCATGTTGAATTCTTCCTCATTAAGGACTAATCACTTCTGCATCTTTCTATAAACACGGTGCCGTGACACACAGACACTGCAGCAAAGCTTCTTGCAGTAATGAAAAAGAATAATCTCCACCTAATCTTACCTTCAGGTGAGATCTCTCCCCATTTGTCAGACCTTTTTCTTTGATGCCTTTGTTTGACAGAAAATGCTGGATTATCTCCGAGAGAAGCGAGACGTCGGCTTCTTTCAGAGCACGGCTGGACTCATGCGGTCGTGTAGGTTAGTGAACGTAGGAGAAAACCCTCTGACAAGGCCTGTCACATGTCATCGAAGACTGACAGGTTACAGTTACTGATTGATCAAAGTGGTTAAAATGCACCAGCGTTGCTTATCCTTTCTCTGTGTGTTTGTGTGTGTGTGTGTGTATGCGTGCGTGTGTGTGTGTGTGCGTCTGTGTGTGTGTGTATGTGTGTGTGTGTGTGTGTGTGTGTGTGTGTGTGTGTTGTGTTCCACCATCCAGTGTTCTGGATCTAAATGCCTTTGAGAGGCAGAACAAAGCAGAAGGATTAGGCATGGCCATGGACGAGAGCTCAGGTACTGTATTCATATGGAAATTTAAATAAAATGAAAATCCATTTCTGTGAAGCCATGTCACAGGAGAAGAGCCAGCTGTGAGATCCATGGCCTTGAACCTTCTCTAAATTCCCACTCTAAATTCCTATTCTTTCCTCTGCCTTTCACCGTGTTGAATATTATCAACAGCTGTCTCCCTTCACTCCATCGTGACCCAGTTTCCCTCCATCTCTCATTCAGTCTTGTCTTACCTTTTTCATACAGCATTGTTCCATTCCTTGCACGTTATCCTTTTATATCTTGGCCTTTTATGCAAATCTTTTATTCCCAGGGGAGAAGGTAATGCCTGACAAAGAGCTGACCTGTGACCTGTTCCGGTTTCTACAGCTGCTCTGTGAAGGACACAACTCAGGTGATTTGCCCCACATGGTTTCCGTTTGCCCATTGTCACAAGGTTCATGTGAATTAAACAAATCTCTGTGGAATAAAAGGACGATGATGTAACAGATAATTGAAGGGAGGAATTTGGTTTTTCACCTCGACTGCACTTTTAAAAGATGGTAATAAGAGCTGAGAACTGCTTTACGTCCCTGTGCAACAAACTGGCTTTGCTCTGTTGTCTGATCACATTGTCAGCATCTTCCTTCATTTCTTCACGTGATAGATTTCCAGAATTACTTGAGAACTCAATCAGGCAACAACACCACGGTCAACATCATCATATCCACTGTGGACTATTTACTGAGAGTTCAGGTAAGCCTGCACAGACAGGATTTCCTTTGAGACGCTGGACTAACAAACCGAACAGAGCTTTTATACAGCTGCTCCAGTTATTCATCCCTGTAAGCTTTTACTTAGGTACTGTGTGATTGTGGGTTAAAATACCTTCTAATTTTAAATTCATTACTAGAAGTTAAATAGTTGATCTGATCCCCTATATACAATTCTCTTCATAATGGGTTCTTCTCTGGCCCATTCCCCGCTTTTCCACTAAGTTAGAATAAATCGGTCCAGTAGTCTTTCTGCTAACAGGATTACACAGCAGAAACGAAAACCTCATTAGCGGAGGTAATAATGTTGTGATCAGCATAATCTTTTCATATTCTTCATAGTCGTCGTCATCTTATTTTTAAGGATTCAAATATTGTGATAATGAGCCACAAATAAATGTTTTGCTTTGCCACACTAGGAATCGATCAGTGATTTCTACTGGTACTACTCAGGGAAACCTGTGATTGACACACACGGTCAACACAACTTCTCCAAAGCCATCGAAGTGTCCAAGCAGGTGTTCAACACGCTCACAGAATACATCCAGGTCTGTCAGTTTTTATCACATCCGTCTTTTGACTCTTTTGAATACATATTTATGTCGTGTCTTTCTATGACCTGAGATGTATTTTAATGAAGCAGCTCAAAAAAATATCAATGTTTTGATCCAGGGCCCGTGTACTGGGAACCAGCAGAGTCTGGCTCACAGTCGTCTGTGGGACGCTGTGGTGGGATTCCTCCACGTCTTTGCCAACATGCAGATGAAGCTCTCACAGGTATCGACTCACATTCATTCTGCATATTTCACTCTAAAATTCATCAATATTCTCCATAATAAAGTAAGAGTGAATAGATATAATTAGCCAATGTCAAAAGTGTTTTATTACTCACAGGATTCAAGGCAAATAGAGCTTCTGAAGGAACTGATGGATTTACAGAAGGATATGGTTGTGTTTCTGCTGTCCATGTTAGAAGGTAAGATTTCCAAATACCCAGCTTTTCATACTTGGTGTTAAAAGTTTTTTATTTTATCCGGTATAAAATGTCTCCTCCCTGCAGGTAATGTTGTCAATGGAACTATTGGAAAGCAGATGGTGGACATGTTGGTGGAGTCGTCAGGCAATGTGGAGATGATCCTCCGTTTTTTTGACATGTTCCTCAAACTCAAAGACTTCACCTCTTCAGACGCCTTCAGAGAGTACGACCCCGAGCGTAAGGGCTGCATATCCAGGAAGGAATTTCAGAAAGCCATGGAAAATTGCAGACGTTTCTCCCAAGCTGAGACAAGTTTTCTCCTCTCCTGCACGGACACAGACAAAAGTGAGATTGTGGATTACGAGGCCTTTGTGGATCGCTTCCACGAGCCGGCCAAAGACATCGGCTTCAGCATCGCTGTTCTCCTCACCAATTTGTCCGAACACATGCCAAACGATTCACGATTGAGGACATTTTTGGAACTGGCCAAGTGCGTGTTGACGTACTTTCAGCCCTATCTTGGACGAATTGAGATCCTTGGAGGTGGAAAGCGGATTGAACGGGTCTACTTTGAGATCAGTGAGTCCAGCCGCACCCAGTGGGAGAAGCCGCAGGTCAAAGAGTCCAAGAGGCAGTTCATTTTTGATGTGATCAACTTAGGGGGAGAAAAGGAGAAAATGGAGATGTTTGTCAATTTCTGCGAGGACACCATCTTTGAGATGCAGCTCGCGGCCCAGATATCTGGCTCTGACGTTGGAGAGAGGCATGCTGGGAAAGAAGAAGACGAACAGAGCAGGAATGAAGAAGAAGACTCGGACAAAAGAGGAGCATTCTTCATATATCGCTGGTGGCTCCTGCTGACATGTCTTCTTTCTTTTCAAACCCTGAAGACACTGATGAAGATGACTCTGAAGGATCTCATCATGTCAGCTCTTTCCTTCCTGAGATTCCTTCTCATGTCTCAGGTCCGATGCATTTGTGTTGTTTTTCGCTGCATCACATACATGCTGTACATAGCCTTCGTCAGCGGTGGGCTCATTGAGGGAGCCAAAAGGATGCGGGTATCTGATTTGTTTGCTGGTATCCTTGAGCCGACTCTTGATGAGGTCATGGAGGCGCAGAGTGCAGTGAATCGACAGAGGAAGTTCTCTTCCTGCGTCCCGTCTCAGAGAGAACTGAGGGAGATCGGGCAGGGGGCGGCTGCGGCCTCCTCCAGGGAGGTGGATGTAATGTCAGACATTTTCGGCCTCAAAGTGAAGAGGGAGGGAAGTCAATACAGACTCATGAACCAGGATCTCACTGCCAGTGTGACAGACCTGTTCAACGCAACCTCCAGAGCAGCGGCTGATTCTTCTGAGAAGCATCAGAGGACGGTGGGGATTCATTTGTATCTTGTATAACATGAGATTATACCCTAATGACCATCTATGGTGCTCAGTGGATTTTATATCTCATGTTTTCTGTTGTTCAGCCTCATTTTCCTAATTGTATTGCTTTGATAGTGAACTGATTGCTGCTAGTTTTTCATTTCTCATAATGATTTTATTGACAGCAGTTTCAGGCCCACGCTGCCACAGAGGAAAACGCAGAAGATGAGAGAACGCCTGAATTAGAGAAGTGAGTCTCTGGCTTCCCTGTTCAAACAGAGGCATTTTTTAATTAACACTTGGTTTGGATGATAGCACATGAAGGGCATAAAACCAATAAAAAATATATTGTCAATTTAACTTTTTCTTATTCTTCTATTGAGAAATAAAGTCTGACTTCATCTTCCCTTCAACATGTGTTTGGGCTCTTTGCAGAGAGACGGAATCTGAGAAGACAACTGAGAAGGAGAGAGTGGAGTCGGGATGGAGGGACAAGAGATGCTCTAATAGCTGCGAGGAACCAGAGAGGCAACATTCAGCCTTTTGGGAGATGACGAGCACTTGTAACAAGAGCCTGCTGGTGATAATACAAATACACTCACACATACTTGTGCTCTTTTGCACTGACATACAAACCAGAGACAGATACACTCTTACATCTCCTTTATCCTTTATGCACAGACACAAACATATAAAGTAACATGGCCACTTGAATGCTTTTTTCTTTTTTTCCACCCCAGAACTACTTTGCGAGGAATTTCTATAACATGCGTTTACTGGCTCTCTTTGTGGCCTTTGCAATCAACTTCATCCTCCTCTTCTACAAGGTGATGCTCTTGCGAGAGAAATTCTAACATAGATATGTTTTATTTTATGTAGTATTCAAGGACATCCTGTAATTGAATGTACGGAGGGCTTCACACTTCTTTAGGGTCTGTGAATGTTTTGGACAAATCAAAATTAGTGAATGATTACTTTTGACTCTTGTAGGCCTTTTTTAGGAAACAATATTTTGACCATCTGAAAAATAAATTAATGTTTGTCCTCTGTGAAATCCCTCTACTTTCCGTCTCTTGCTGTCTTCTCAGGTAGCGTCCTTGCCTGCACCACCAGAAGAAGAAGGAGCCGTCACATTTGTCCACAGCGAAGACGCGGACGCTGCCGCCGAGGACAATAATGAGGGCAGAGTATATTTTGTGCTGGAGGAGAGCAGTGGATACATGGAGCCGTCCCGCTGCTTCCTCGCCGTCCTTCACACAATCATTTCCTTCTGTTGCATTATCGGTTATTACTGCCTCAAGGTATGTCGGCTCGAGCACAACCTTTTTTCAGATTAGTCATTTCTTTTCATTATATTAATTGATATTGATTCATATCATTCATGATTTAGATTTGGTTGTGTATAATAAAAGAGACGAGATTAATCCAGGGGACTTTAAACGACAGGTCCCATTGGTGATCTTCAAACGTGAGAAGGAAGTGGCGCGAAGGCTGGAGTTTGATGGACTGTATGTGACAGAGCAGCCCCCCGAGGAGGACATCAAAGGGCAGTGGGACCGACTGGTCATTAACACGCCGTATGTTCACAGTCACATGATCCACTGCACAAATGTCACTCAAATGAAAACATGTTTTATCTTAAAGTTCCCGGCACCTTTTTAATTATCATATTACACATTAGATGAATGACTCACAGTGATGGTGCAGCTGTAAAAATCATTTGACATCAATTTATTTGTGTTATTAATGATTTTGATACTATATTTACTATCTTTTCAGATCATTTCCAAGTAATTACTGGGATAAATTTGTAAAAAGAAAGGTAAGATCTTAAAGGCTGTGCACAGAGCAACAATATACAGGCAATCCTAGATGTGCTTGCATGTACTCTATAGAGTTGTGTGCATATTTCATCGGCTGACATTACATTAAGAAGCTAACTGAGATGTAATGAAGCATTTAATGGCAGGGGTAATTATTCCCTCATCAGGTGACAAAATGATTTTATTGTCTCCGGAGACAGAGCAGCATTTTCAGCTTCCTCGTTCAGATTGTCTCTGGTATTATGAACGGCAGATTAAATTAGTCTTTGTTTTTTAAGAAACTTCTCCATTTTTTTTTTTTGCAAGGGCATTTTAATTGACTTGGTGGATTCTCAAATAAATCTCATTAAAATTATAGGAGAACAAGTTTATTAAAAATCCTGAAGTCGAGACATTGTCTTCGTTTCTTATAAACCAAATACAGATTTGAGAGCAGAATCTCACCGCTTTTGAATTATATTGTTTAAAAAAAAGATCACTTTTATAAAATTTTGTTGGATATTTTGTTCCAGACTTGACTGAAAGTGAACAAGAAATTATTAAACCATCTTTGACAACCGTTTGTTTGATCCACATTCTGAATGTTAGGTCCATGTCCCATCTATTAACAGGGAGGAGGTGAGATTCATGACCTAATACTTCAACCAGCCACAAGGGGATAAACAAGCCCCCACATTAGAAGAAAGTCCCTCATTGTCCCACGAAATAAATATATTGACTTTGTTCATTGTCATTGTCATTGGGTTAAGTTGGCACATTTTTCAATTCATATCCATGTAGTTAGAGATTTTTGGAAGCCAGCATCTAGCAGCCGACAGTGACTTTGCATTTTAATACATGTCCACTTCTTCTTCTTTGTTGCCGGGGGGGTGGGGGGGACTCGTCCTATATAAAGCACGTCCAGCGCTGCCACATTGCATTTAAAACTCCGTATTGCATCATTTTAAGATCCTGCACTGATATAAATGGTATAATGCCTTCAAGTGTTTCTGCTAATCCAATTTTGCGTTCGGAGGCTGTGGATATTACTTTCCATATGCTGAAGTGCTTATGTTTGTAATTACAAAATGGGCTCTGCAATAAAATTATGCTTTTGTTGGCTCTTGCTTTATATAATAAATCGAATGACTGAGGTCTCACAGCACATACAGGAGAAACTCTGCATCCGTCTTATGACCTAATTAAATAAACATATACCAGGTTCAATTTACATATTCACACACATAAATCAATACTAATTATATATTTACTTCATTCATTTTATTTATGTGTTTATATCAGTCCTTTACACATATCTACTTGCAACTATGGGGCCACATCCACTTTGACCCTTAGAAATCATGCATTGCAAGCAGCACCATCCTCCTGTCAGCAGACCTAAGCTGTACAGATGCTATGGGACAGACTGCAGAAGGATTCAGCTTGTCATTCTTTATTTAATTAAAAAGACAACTTAGGAAGCTGTTGTGTCAGGAACCATATAAATCGTCTTCTCGCCCTGTCAGGTGATGGACAAGTACGGTGAGTTTTACGGCCACGAGAAGATCAGCGAGCTCCTCGGCCTGGACAAAGCCGCTTTGGACTTCAGCTGTGAGAGGAAAGAGAGGAAGTGGCTGAGGAGAGATTCTGCCTGGAGGGCTGTGTGAGTAGACTCCTCGCACCTCTGCATTCTTGAAAAAGCAGCTCTCTGGTCTGTCATGTGTTTTGCATTGTATCGAGTTTCATCGGATGGCATTTAGGTATTTCCCTCTTTGTTTATGTTGATCCTACACTGCATCAAAGCGTGAGATCTTCAAATAATTGTTCCAGCAATTGTGTTATGAATAAGAGATGATCCTCGACTTAGACAGCCCGTGCAGATGGCAGCTGAGAATTTGGCTGCTCTTTAAGCAGCTTGCCGTGATGACAGCCATGTGGCGTCCTTCTCCTGAGGAAAGCTCCGAGTGGGTTTACATACAAGCCACCTGATATCGATATCAAAAGAAAAATGGGGTATAAGGAAATCGATTCGTCCAGTTCTCTCTCTAAAGCATTTCTACTGTAGAGGTGAATGTGACTCCTGATGATGATGATGATGATGATGATGATGATGATGATGATGATGATGATGATGATGAACATTAACACCAGCTCTTGTTAGTAACACCTTGACGTACGATTTCAGACGATTGATTTTTGATGCCCTTTGCCACTATTAACAGCCATTGCACTTATGTTACCTTTGGGAAGATATGTGTGTGTGTGTGTTTCCTAAGAGCGGTGACAAAAGAAGGGCCTGGAACATCATGTTGTACTTGAGGAAGAACAGGGTATTCTGAAGCCACGTAACAGATGTACTCCTTCAGAAAGGACACTGTAGCATCGGGGCACTGATTCAAGCCCTGGACATTTTGACCTGATGCTTTTAACCATCATGTGTCCCTGATGGTTCTGTTTACATCAGATTTAACTCCATTGACATGAAGTACCAGGTGTGGAAACTGGGAGTTATGTTCACCGATCATGTAAGTTCACTTTTTTCTAATATTGTCAAGCTTTTGTGTGTTTTGTGTGTTGTGTGCGCTCTCGTTCCAACAAAAGCAATGAGAAAGGTGTTACATCTGGGCCGTTCATGCTAGCAGATAATGTGATATGCACATGTGATGTTTTATGGCTTATTTATAATTTGTTTAATCCGGTGTTCCTCTGAGCTAATACTGTGTCGTCTAATACAATCACACACATGCTGCAGGAGTAACGGTGGTAATATCCTGTGATTTGGCCTTATCTTAAATACACATTTGTCTCTCTTTCAGTCCTGGTAATCTAAATTGCTTGTTTTACTTTGTTTATGTGCTTGTGTGTGTGTCTGTGTGTATGTGTGTGTGTGTGTGTGTGTGTGTGTGTGTGTGTGTATGTGTGTGTGTGTGTGTGTGTGTGTGTGTATTTGTTCACAGTCCTTCTTGTACTTGGCTTGGTACATGGCTATGTCGGTCCTGGGTCATTATAACAACTTCTTCTTCGCCGCCCACCTTTTGGACATCGCCATGGGCTTTAAGACGCTCCGTACCATCCTCTCCTCCGTCACACACAATGGCAAACAGGTGCGTGTGTGTGTGTGTGTTTGGCAGTGTGTCTTCAATTTTGTCTTCCCATCTGTCTCGATGTGTGTTCATAGGTCTCATGCATGTGATGTTTACTTTCGGGCGGAAGGGTTATATTGGGGCTTCTCTAAGATGAAGTAGCGTTTATTAGAGACCATCTGCCTCTGTCTGTTCTGTCTGTAATTTTGTGTGTGTGTGTGTGTCAGTTGGCCCTGACTGTCGGCCTGTTGGCGGTCGTGGTCTATCTCTACACCGTCGTGGCCTTTAACTTCTTCCGGAAATTTTACGACACAAGCGAGGAGAAGGACGCCCGGGACATGAAGTGCAATGACATGCTCAATGTGAGTTCCTGTGCACATCGAGACTCGATCCACTCGTACATACATGAAGCCTCATGTCGCTCCACATCTATCCACCCGCTTCTCTGTCTCTCTCTGTTTATCTTACCCAACACAGCCACACACCTCATTTTCTACCTGCACGGATTCAGAGTGGTAGAGCAGGAGTCTGACAGTGATCCCCCATTGTTGAAGTGAGAACAGCCTCTTGTCTTAGTCCTCCCACTGTTTTTCCATAAAGTGATGGACACATGGACAGAACGCAGCCCCTCAATCCTCTCAGCTCTTTGTTTCTCTATTGGCAGCGTTAACACCCCCCCCTTCACCTGCCCTATTCTAAGGTGGACTCTACTGTCACTCACGTAAGCAGGCAAACAGACAACGAACGCATCTGAATAGAACCCTGCTGTCAAACGAGGCAGTGGAAATTACATCAAATCCCCAGTCGCACTTTCAGAGGCACATTAGCGACAGAGATTTTCAGTTCCTATAGCACCATCACGAGAACCCTTTTCAGACCAGTGGATTGAGACAAGATTAAAAATGAATCCATCAGAAAACATCTCACTCGCTGCTGTTTCGTCTCCTTTTGAACTTTTCAATAGAAATGCAACGATCAAACTGTAAATGTTCTTCAAAAGGTTTGCAGTTGGTTTTGATTCTATCTTTGTTCGAGTTTGCTCCATCATCCTTGACACTTGAAAGCACAACTCAGTCCCGACCTGGTAATCCCTCCAGTTTCATACGTACGAAGCCAAAACCCAAACGTGGTCAACAAGGAGACAGGTGTAAAAATGTTTATAATATATTCTCATCTTCTTTTAAAGCTTTAATTCAATTCAAATTCAAAAAAACTTGTCCCCAGATGGAAATTCTTCAGTATTTCAACTGCTGCTTTTTCTTTGACACTTGGAGAAACAACACTTTTGTCCCTCTTCAATATACGAGACAATAAAAAACATCTTCTTCCAGTGCTACATGTTTCACATGTACGTGGGGGTGCGTGCGGGTGGAGGCATCGGCGATGAGATCGAGGACCCTGCCGGAGACGAGTTTGAGGTCGAGCGCATCATCTTTGACATCACGTTCTTCTTCTTCGTCATCATCATCCTCCTGGCCATCATCCAAGGTGCGTCCCACACGCTGTGTTTGTTTTACAAGGACGGCTCCTCTTAAACAAACTTTCATCGAGAAACATCGATATGATTTAGTCTCAATTTTTTGACTGGAATAAACTTGATACATTTTTAATGACAAGTTGAAAAAATAAAGTGTCTTTTTCGTTTCATCGGGTTTCTCTGATTCCTCTCGTTCACACACTGGCGCTGCCATGCACACACACACACACACACACGCATAGCAGAGCTCAAACAGATACCGACAGATACCATTGTGTCCCTTTTTTCTCAGGCTTGATAATTGATGCCTTCGGGGAGCTTCGTGATCAGCAGGAACAGGTGAAAGAGGATATGGAGGTAAGATTTAACTAAATTTAACTCACACACACAGACTCTCTGGTACCCGGGATTTTGTAGTGTTTCAAAACCTAGATACAAAATCAATTGAAGGTTATACATCCTGTCACTATCTGATGAGCCTCTCTAGACCAATGCTGCTGTGATGATTCGGCAGCAGGTTCATCTGAGGTCTGTAAGCTCAGCAACCACAGACATATTGACAGACAGGTGTAACCAATGTTTTATCTTTTCATTGTGAGAGTACAGATCCCAGAGACTTGGGAACTGACAGAAACAGGTGTGATCACATGTGACAAGAATAAAGACGATCGCGGTCAGGTGGTTGGGCGTCTTTGTCTGAGTGTCTCCACCTGGCAGTTGTTGTGTGAGCTCTCGTCACAGGAAAGGATCAGACATCTGGCCTTAATTAGAGAACACCCTTAATTGCTTCCACTGGATAATTAGTGGGTGATAGTTGCGATGAAGTGCAATCTGAGAAAAACAAATCTCTGGTATCTAAAATCATTTGACAGTTTAATTAGCACACATACAATTTATATTTATAATACGCATTATTTATATAATTCAGGAGTTTCAGTTGTTATTTGCTCTCCGCGTTTGCACACCGAGTGTCGGTGCTGTTAGAAAATCTTCATTTGGAACTTATTAAGCGGAGACTCGACGCAGTAGAATGCAAATGAAGCTGCATTTTACTCTTAATTACAATTCCACAGATTACACTGCTCGGAGGTTGGTGAGCCACAGTTAAATGGAACGCTTGTTTTGTCGCAGCCTGCAGAGTTTATTGATCAGGGAGCAGCTACAGTGCATATATCCCCGGGTGGTATACGGGCTACAACAGGTGTGACCGGAGCACTGTGAAATGTGTCTCGGCTGGTGGGGGGTTAAGAGAGACGCGTGTGGTCAGACAGGCTGACGATCGACAACAGGGCCGAGGCCGGAACACACAGACGTGTCCAAAGAGAGGCAGACAGGTAATCTAAGGCTGAGTCACTGTGGAAACAAGGCAGCACTGATGATATGAAAAAGAGCCGTGAGCTGCCCTCTCAATCTAAAGGGTTCAGACTTCGCCCACTCATTCTATTAATAGCCGTTAACATTTAACTGCTCACCCAATGGATCTGATGTTGCCTGGTTGATTTACCTGTTCAATGAATCAAAGACACGTTTACCCAATTCATGTTGGGGATCTAAAACTAAACCACGTCCTGAATCAGTAAAATACAGACGGACAATATCTCACATTTCAGTTTAACATGGCATCGCTTCTAAATATGAATATTCTTTAAAACATTTACGGTTGTTTTCCTTTGCTTATCTTCTGTTACCTTATTATATCATTGTTTTGTGTCCAATCTCTCGACTTTCCTGACATGCACATTTCACTTAATACTGAGGTATTCAATCTAGTGTTCATGTTCTTCTGACCTGTGCTTTAGTGTCAGATTCAGTAGATTTCCACTCACTCTCTTATTTTTGTGGTATTTCTCCTCTCAGTCGATATTCTCCACACCTGCAGAATGTGTAGTAAAGGCTTTCGCTGTGTTCCACACAAACCAGGAGAAGAATAGTCAATGACATGAAACCGTAAAATGCCAACCATGGAAGAAATACTTGATTTGTAAAAAACACATCGTACACCTGGGGAAGGAGCTGTTGTCTCTGGGTACTTTGCCTACCACCTTCCGTCCAAAGGCAGATTAGTTTAACCGGAGACTCTTAATCGTCTGAATGTGTGAATGGTTGTTTGGGTTTTATAAGTGTGAAGTTATGATTTATTCTATGACTCTTTAAACTGCATAATTACAGCGTGAGATGGAGACACGGCTTCACTTTGCTCCCATGAGAGAGAACTGTTCCTCTGACAACGTCCTGAAGAGCTGGCAGCGAGTCGTCCTGGAAGCATTTGGTCTTTTGCCTTTTGTGGGCGTCTTCTGAATGTGTTTTTAAGAAGAAGCCAATTTAAAGGCGTCATGTTGTTGTCCGAGGAGAGGAAGTATGAAAACAAAAGGCCTCTGCTCTTGAGGTTTTGTTTTTACATTGTTTATTTAACAAACACTCCAGAGAGCATGTTTCTTCTGAGCCTGTTTACTGAATCGTTACGTGTCTCACATCTCTCCTCCTGCAGACCAAATGTTTTATTTGTGGAATAGGAAGTGAATACTTCGACACGGTCCCTCATGGCTTTGAGACTCACACTCTGCAGGAGCACAACTTGGCCAACTATCTGTGAGTTGACCCTACAGCCGTCGCCTGAGCCTCATCGTTTTGCAAAGGCTGAACCCCGCAGCTTGATGTCCTGTTACTAAAATAAAAACAGAAATTTGTTACATCACATTTCACAGATATAGAGAAGTGTAAATATCATGCATGCAGCACCGTCAACTTGAAAACTTGCAAACAAAAAGGAGAACATTAAAAAACACTATTACACTTCTGTCTCTGCTTTAAGTCGTTATATTAACCCACTTGAATGTTTAACACAATGTCCCTTAAAAACATTCCTGCCAAACTTTGATTCAGTCTGTGTTGTTCTGTTTATTTCAAGACCTGTTGTCTTATCTTCACCTCAGCACTTGCGTTTATAGATTCCCACCAATGTCTTGTTTTTAGTGTTTTATAATTCTTTTATTTTTTTACTAATACGTACCTCAGTTAAAATGAATGTCTCTCTGAGGTTTGTGATAACAATCAGATAAGAAGCTGCTCATCTCACTGTTTTGACGACAGGACCGAGGATCGAAAAACTCTCGTCTGAGAAATGTCAAGGAGCTCCACCACGATACCAGAGTGCAGCTCGGGCCACAGTCCTCTATTTGAACCCATCGTCTGAACCTCACATGAGCCCAAAACATTGAAGAATCAAAAATCAAAAAGGCAACGTGACAGAACCCAAATCTAATTTCAGAATTTCCAGCCTGACCAATCAGGACCCGTTGTGACCCAACATGCTCAGGTTGGGTATCAACCCCTAATACAAATACAGTGAATAGTAAACTATGCACCTCTTTAAAATGACCTGTTGGTTGTCTGATCTTTGCAAACGGTTCAATCTCATCGGTGTCCTGCCGTAGAAGAACATGCTCCACTCAGCAGTGTCCCTGAGATCACAAGTGTTAGACTAAGAAACGGTGATGTCAACCATCTCCAGTGATTCCTCTGAACCTTTAGCTCTCACTCTGACCTTCATTCACAATCCATGCTGAGCCTCCAGAGTCTTTGTTTCACGCTCAGGGAGGAGCCACAGATCTTTTCTCTCTGTGACAGACGTTTATCACCATTGGCAATAAGCTTATATAAGCATCAATAGTATGGATCCCAAGAGATGCATTTGCATCCACTGACTGATGGACTCCCACGCTCATTTATATGCTGGTGTGGTGGCGCTTCATGTGACAGAGATCTACACCCGCAACATGATTCATAGTTTCATGATATTAATGATCAACAGCATCAATCGCCTATTGTCAATCATCAGAAGGTTTTAATCATTGAAATACATTTAATCCTGATTTCCATCACACTAAAAATGCAGCTTTTATCTCTTGTTGTATTTGACAACTGCTTCCATAATCACCACAATCCTGGGATTTGTGAACAGGTTCTTAATTAAATGACTTCCTACCCGAGCGTTTATCTTAATCCAAGTGTTTGTGGGAGTTTAAGCCGCCGTATGAATTTGCCTTCTCTGTTTCTACAGGTTCTTTCTGATGTACCTCATTAACAAGGATGAGACGGAACACACGGGGCAGGTATAACAGTCCTCTGCTCTGTTTCACTGCATGATCCAGTCAAAGTGATCACAGGGTGCGCAGCGATTCTACTGTAATGGCCAAATCTCACATTTCCTAAATATACCCCCCCACACACACACACAAACGATGGTCCCTCCATGTCGCAGTGACCTATTAATACCAGCGTTTGCTTTGGAAGTGACAAAGCCGTGGAGTAACCTTTTCAGTGGAGACAGAGTCTGCATTCACATTGTCCTTCAAAGGCTGTATCAGTCCTGGCAAACACATTTTATGATAATATACATGCCCGGGATGCCCCTCAAACTTTCATTATTCTCCTGAGATACATGTAAATAAGGTGCTTCAGATTTCAAGTGGGCGAATGTTGTAATTCACTTGTCCTCTTATATTTTCACTATAAAATATTTTACCTGACTTGTTGCACGGAGCAAAGAATCAGTGAAAACCTTTCCCCCCTTCGCTGTGTATAACGCTGCTTCTTCTTCTCCTGTGTCTCGCTCTTATTGTGTTTAAATCTATGAAATGGAAGTTTATCACAATGGAGGAGGGCGTGTTTCTAACCGCTGCTCAGTGTCACATTAAGAGGGAATAAATCCATTCTTATTCGGGGGGTCATTCGGATTTATTTTGGGATTTATCTCACTGTGCCACTGCCGGATTAATGAAGTGAGGAAACATTTGAGACAATTCGGTGCAGTTTCTAAATTGAGTTGGTTCCTGGGACTTATCCGCATGTACCGCATTTAATCTTTCTGCACGGTATTTTGCTGAGGTGTGGATTAATGAGAGAGCGGTTTCGGTGGAATCCAGAAAATGTGTCTCCCTCCGGGCGCCTGATGAACGTTACATGAACTCTTAAAAAAACTCAATGTCCTCTGTGGACTCTGTTTAAATTGTTATTTCTACTCATCCAAAAAGAACAGATGTGTTAAAGACGTGTGACCGCTCTGTTGACTTCACCAGGAATCCTATGTGTGGAAAATGTACCAGGAGCGATGCTGGGAATTCTTTCCTGTGGGAGACTGTTTCCGGAAGCAATACGAGGATCAACTGGGATGACAGGAAACCAGCCTCCCTCTATGATGTCATCACACGGAGGACATCTTAATTGAAGCCCTTGGACTCATTGAAGTACCTTGAATTTGATGTGTTTGCACTGCATTGATTGTGACCTTTGGAGTGAGTGCACGTACTTAATATTTATGCACACGGTTTCCCTAATAAAAGATTTGGGTACTGAAGGATGAGGACCACTCGTTTATGATTCGATGCAGAGTTGATGTGCTGTTGGTTTTGGTGGAAAGATGTTTCTCCTCCTCAGTCTACAAATCAAACATTCAGAGTAATGGGACAGGATACTGTTTTACACATCATTATCTCAGAGCTGCCATCCAAAACTCAGCTCCATAGCACTTTGCTGGCAGGAGATGTATTACTGTGCAGCTCGTGTTTTGTGAATGAAGTGATTTGTCTTTCTAAACATGGCCTCCCATCCCTTTCCCCCCCCCATGTGACATCCAGATAAACGCTCTCCGTCTGGCATTTGTTCTTTTTACCCTCCTCTGCTCTGCCTCTTCAGGCTCCCTCTTCTTCTGCTGTGCTCATCTCTCCAGGATCCTCCTCCTCCTCCTCTTCCTCCTGTTCTTGCATCTTTTCTTTATTTACTTCTCCCTTCCCTCATCTGTAGTTTCTCATTATAAGGTACTATGGAACAGGAAAAGCATGTCTCCCAGTGCTCAGCTGAATAAGCTGTCACGGAAGTGGCTCACTGAGCTCAGTGACACGACTCAGTGCCGTCCCTGAGAGAGGAGACCGTCTCAGGGGGAATCCCTGGGTCTGTCCCTGGGTCTGTCCCTCGGTCTGTCTCTGGGTCTGTCTCTGGGTCTGTCCCTGTGTCTGTGGTAACTCTACTAGAGGAGCTGATACCATCACGCTGCTGTGTGGGTGGGGTTGGGATCGGGGGAGAGATGACCGTTCCCCTTTATGCAATGGTCGAACACAGAACTTAGACAGGTCTGCTTATTGTATAAATATAGTCATATTGTTATAACTTTTCCAAATCTATAATGACAATGTGACACACTTTATGAATACGATATATAGTTAATATGATAATGTAGAATTTATATGATTTAAATGTCCTGAAAGTCTTTTTTCTTCCCACATTTTGAATAAGTTTCATTCCATATTAGTTTCTGCTGGTGATTTGTCTGTTTCTCTCCTCACTGGTTCAAAGTGAAACAGGCTCAGTTGGAAATTGGTGACGTCACACGTCCTTGTACTGTGGCCGTGGCCTCTTCTCACGTTTCCAGGCCTGGATCGATGCTGATCGAGCTTCTCCCGCACTGCGCCAACGAAGCACTTTAGATGAGTCTTTGAGTTTTACACTCTAAATGAATCAATGACACTCAGGGAAAATGAAATTAAACAGATCATTTAGAAATAAATATTAAAATGAAAAGGTGAAAATCAAGAGAAACCACCGAAATCATAAACAATATCCTTGAATGTTTAATTTTTGAGTTAAACTTTTAAGTTATTGTTGAAGGTAATAGAGTGGAACCTGCCTTACATAAATATTACATACTTACCTCCACTTTTCATTTGAAGCCCACATTTAGCTGGAGATTAATGAGGCTCCTCGCTGCCAGCTCCCGAGCCGCCGGAGCCTCAGAACACAGCTGATCATGTGCCAGGTTGGCTTTGGTCCAACGGTTGAGGATTTAGTAGAAACCTCTAATTAAAAAGGCCCGTTCCATCTGTCAATTCCTCCCCTTCCAGTGTTTAAGAATCAATCAGAGCATCATAACATTAGACCCACAAACTTCTAAAGCCACAGTTCTCGTCTGCAGGAGAGACGGTGAAGCTGGTTCACCAGGAACTTGAATCAGGTCACCCAACTCCACCAAAACAGCCAAGTGAAATAAACTGAGTGTTCGTGGGATAAATGACACGTCCACCGGATCAGAAGATGTCGTGGAGAAGATGGATGTTGGTTTAGTCAGCGCCAAGCTTCCCGTTGGTCTTCATGATCTTTTCCTCAGAGTGGTTTTGTGATTCTGAGTCTTGGAAGTCTGGATCTGGTTTCAGCTCTGGACCATAACTCAGAGGTGGAACTTACACCGTCTGCTGCACATGAACAGAACATGGAACTTGACACAGATCAGCTCTGTGCTGTTTAAGCAGTCATTTCACGTGGATCTGGGTTTGCTCTGGGGGAGCAGGGGATGAAACTCAGTTTGTACTGGGAATCTAGTCTTCAATCTTTTTCTACGAATCCTGCCGAGCACTGGTGCCACCTCATCGCTGTGGTTATTTACTTCCCTTAGTAACTCTGTTCTCCAACTGCCAGGAATTCTGATATTAAACACATCATCGTTCTTTTCTATGATTTCTTTAACCTGAACTAGGTAAAAAGCCATTTCCTCTCCACAACGGTAGGTGCTTACTGTAAAGTGCCAACATCAAACAGAATCCAGGCCCAGTAAATAGTGTGTTATTACCTCAATTCCATTTTTTGTGTGTAGTCCAAACAATGATGATATTGTGGAGTTAGTGTGGCAGCAGTAAGTGAGACCATTTGCAGGTTTCTTTTTTTCATTTTCATTCCTAGCACCAGAATAAAAAAAAAAATGTTATACCTGCATGTGTAATGTAAGAAGCCTGAGAACCTGCTGAAACATATTGAAATGTTAGTTCGGCACTAGTTCTCGGTTCAAATCCAGGTTCTGCTTTGGTCTGTCTGGAGTGTGCATGATCTCTCTCCCACGGTCCACATTGGGGTTAGATGGAGATTCTGAATGTTGATCCTGTGATACTGGCGACATGTCCATGTTATATGGTCCCGCTCCCCAGTGACACTCAGAGGATCAGTGTTATGTATAATGTAAAGATGGCTTATGGTTGGTTGCTGCTGCTGGTTCTAATTTTGTCTTCCACACTAGCTTTCAGAATTTGATTAAAGAACATGCAGAGGTTTTCAGCCATGGACGATAACGCAGCCCCTTTGTCTTTGTCAGACTCATGCGACACTGCATGATAGAGACAATATTCCACCGCCACTGATGCATCCACTGAGCTGAGACTAAATACAGAAAAGTCACTGGAATCAACACTTAGCACAATCCCCATTACAACCATCACAGCAACTAATGGACCAACGACAGTAATCCCCAGATACTTGGGGAAAATATCAAGAATGTACAATGAGGGGGTCAAGAAAAACCTGGAGGGACGTTAACAGACCCCAGGGAGGTGCAGACTGTGCAAAGACACATCTGAGACAGTTCAGCACAGATCCTGGGACAGTGGAGGAGCACCTGGGACAAGTGTGGATTAGGATTAGCCAACCGTTAATGGGACAAACAACAACAGAGCTATAAGATCCTGACAAACAACCATACAAGCAGCAGAAGAGGACGGAGGCGATGGATGTGGAATTCTCAGCTGACAGGTCCAAACTAATGCCTGGGAGGGCGGCTCCAGAAGATTCCAGGTACAGAGTCTCTGTACCTGGAATTGGTGTCAAATTTAGGACCAGATCTCGAGAAGAACCCCCCCTCCCCCCCTCTATCCAGAGATCTATATAGAGAGGGGGACTCTATAAACATTGTATGAATACAACCGTATTTCAACAGTAGATCAATCAGATGGATCCGTCAAGCATCGCCTGCCGCTCTGCATTATTCAGAGCCGTTCTAATGTATGTGGGGCCAACAACTAGGTATCCAGGAGTTCTGCATTGGCAGATGGCTTTAGGTCGGCACGCTGCAGCTGGGTCTACACAGAGGGCATTGTCAAACGGATTATGGATGTGAGTGGCTGCGTCCTCCTGAACACTTTGAAAGTTGCTTGGGACGACGATGCCTCTGCACCGTCGTGGAAGTGTAATCTGCATCGTAAATCAATAAGTGATGACGAGAGGAAATACAGTGGAGGAGAGGCTGCAGCTGGGAATCTACTCACATACCTGAGAGGCCAAGTGTCCTGAATTAAATACGAGCAGCGAATCGTGAGCTTGTGTCCGCCTCAAGCTGTCACACATATTAACACATAATACTTTATTAGTCTGTGAAAGTCATGTATTTACTTTGTGTTGATACCTGTCATTGTTAAACAGTTCTTTCTTGCTTTGTAAATATCGTGTTGGATTTCTAGGACTAAGTTTGCAATAAAATATATATTTGACGAAATGAACAATTGATTTCTTTCCTTTCTGGTCAAGAGTGTTCACACTGTATGTGTGTTTATGGGCATTTGTCCCTTTATGATTTAACTTTATCACTGGTTCATTTCTCATCCATGCCATCATCCCCGGACACGGTTTCCAAAGTCAATTCCATCTTTCTTCTTTGTCTCACTCACCTGTCAGGGAATCACTGTGTTTTATACCAAAGCTTCTTAAGTAGAAACTCAGGTTGAGTCTCGGTCACAGTTTCACAATGAGGCAAAAATCTTCAGTTTAAAGTCGGACAGTTGTTTTCAGGAAAGGGACTTAGAAACAAAAAAAATCACCTGAGCTTTCTGCTGTTGCCGGTGTTTGCAGAAGAACAAATCTTAATGCACTGGCTGAGAAATCCTCAACACTGTCTTGATGTCGTCATGTGAATTGGATAAGTGTGTGTGTGTGTGTGTGTGTGTGTGTGTGTGTGTGTCGGTGTGTGTGTATGTGTTTGTGTGTGTGGGCAGAGTGTCATTTTATTTAACCGTGGTGTCACTCTTCATAAAACAATTCACTCACGCTTTTAGCTTCAGTCGTTTTATTGTCACAAGTGAATTCATGCGTTTCCAGTCTCACGAGATTGACGCCATAAAATCCTGTTTGTACAGATTAAATAGCCGCGACAACCATTTTGTGTACCATCATAGGATTTCCTCCACTACACGTGCAAATGAACAGAATTAATCAGCCGTTTACTTGGAGAGTTAGTTTTCTAAATGGTCTCGTTAAAATAACCTGTGAAAACACTGTTGCCCTATTTCAAACCCCCCCCCCCCCGGTTACTACGTCAGTCAAACAATAAAAAATGAAGGGGGAGGGAGACAAAGAGCGAGGATCTCTCATGGTCAGAAAAACTAGGAATAAGAGAACATTTGTTTACCAGAGGCCTGAGACTTTGACCTCAATGCTTGAATATAGAAATTACTTATTGAGTATAAACCTGCTGTGTATTTGTAGCACCTCTGACTTGTACGTCACCGTCTGCAGGGAGGGAGAAGCTGCACAAATCACGGATAAATGAAATATTGCTTTTATTACGATTTATTTGAGGAAGAAAATTATGAATCAATTGATCTTTTACCCCCTTTTTCTGCAATAATACCACAGATGGCTACATCTCACTATGTTGGAGTGTCACTCAGAGAGAAAGGTAAGAGGCAATCAAATATTTACTTGATTAAAACGACATTAGAAATACGTTCATGCAGAGTTTTATTAAACTAAAATACTGAGAAGAGATCTTCCTTCTCTTATTATATGTTCACCACCATCTCTTTTCCAACACATTCACTGTCTGTCTTTACTCCACTAGTTCTCTTTAAGATTTAGTCTTGACTCTACCTGCATCTCTTTGGGTGGAAGGCAGTGAAGCACATTGGACACGTCACATCCAGCAGAGTTAACACAAAGACAACAGGAATCTATATCCACAAACACTTTAGAGACTCAACCTGCATGTGCGGGACCAAAGGACCTTTGGGGAAAACTCAAGTAAACAAGGAGTGAGCACGCACACTTTTCACTTAATGAAGAAACAAGTAGGTATTTTCATCTCGACTGTGGTTTCTCTCTCTGAGAGGCAATATGTAGTTTATCACATGAAGAGCCCTTGACTGGATTCTCCGTTTTGACGCGTATTGTCTCACGACAGTCGGCCAGGCCCCTGTCTTCTCATTACAACTCTAATTTTCTTATAGAGTAACTGTCCTTCAGTAATCAAGCATCACCAACGGTGACGAGAACCGGGGCCTTCCAAATTACCATTTAGATTGGACACCTCATTGCCAAGAGAAAGCCAATTCCTCAATGAGGGTTGGGTGCGGGAACGGGGATGGAGGACGGCAGGAGAGTGAGTGGCTGCGCCGGCAGACGAGCTCTGTTTGCATCGTTCCTCTTTGAATCCGGTAGCACACCGACATCTTGTTTCATTTCAGAGGCGGTTACTGGGAAATCTGCAGATGGGGGGGATCAGGTGCCTGCAGGGGGCGACACGTGTACCGATCTGACCCGCGCAAAGTTGAAAAATGAGACAGGTGCTGCCGTTAATAATTGAAACTGGCAAATTGGCTCACTCAAAGGTGAGATCCGGCAGCTGGGGAGGCCACCCATTTTCAGCCAAGTGGAATTATGTGCATTACAAAAAAAAGTCCAGTTTGAGCAGCACTTGTTTATCAGCAGGACTAGTTTCGTCTTTGATGAAGACAAACCTGAAGCCAAGTGAGATGAATATCAATGTTATTCTGAATCATCATTCTATTCAATTTACAAAGACTTTAATCTGGGGTCCTGACTGGGTTTAAGGAAAAGACGGCGTCTGTCCACAGCTGTCTGGACATCTGCCTGCTCAGCTGGTATCCTTTGTGTGTGTGTGTTTGTGTGTGTGTGTGTGTGTGTGTGTGTGTGTTTGTGTATGTGTCAGACTGTGTGTGTGTGTGTGTGTGTGTATGTGTGTGTGTATTACACAGTGTACACAGCACCATTGTATTTACTAATTTTCCACAAATCTAGTTCCCCCTGAGAGCGAGAAAAAAAACTTGAGGGTGAAACCCTTCAGTTCTATTGTCTTGTTTAAGGAATCCTGTGGTTTAATAAACGGTTTTAATGAGTTTAACAACTCATTAAATCAACTTTTTTAAATATTAAAGACATTTTATAGAAACACGTAGAAGGTTTAGCATAGATAAGAAATGTTAGTGTGTCTTACTATTGCAGGAAAATGTATTTACTGTTTGTAAGTGTTACAGCGTCACAGAATATCATTTGTTAACTTCTAATTGAACCAATATGGAGATTTAAAATGTGTGCCTTATGTTTCAGGTTTGCATGCAGATTAAAAAATATTTGTTTTCCCTGATAACGACGAAGGAGACAGGCATGTTCTGTTGTGCTGAATGCGAGGTGTGTGTGTGTGTCTCCATAATATTCTTTTGGTTTTCCTCTTTATTCAGCTAGTGTTCTTCCTCTACTCTAAATCCTTTTATTCATCTCTCCACAGGATTTGAATCACCCATGCCTAACTTTCTACCAAAGCTAGTCTCCTAGTGTTGTTTTTCTCTTTACAAAGGTAACACGGTTTTGGATTCTACATCAAATACAGTGTGACGGTGTTTCAGCCAAGGAGGATGTGTTTTTACGGCTGTTTTTTTGTTTGATGGTTTGTTTGTTGGATGGTTTGCTTGTTTGTCAGCAAACTAGAGAACAGATTTCAGCTAAACTTGGTGGAAGGTTGGGATCTGGGCCAAAAGAGAACATGTTAAATTTTGGCGCAACTTAATTAAAGCCTCAGGTGAAAAGGGATCTATAGGCAGAAATTGAATGTAAAATAATCCTAGTGATGTGTTAACTAGAGTGTTTCATCTAAATTTCACCTGTTGTTGATGTTTTTTATCGGAGAATCGACACTTGACATTTAAACACTTTATATTTGCATCATGGGGGTCCTATCTACGGTGGCTCAGACTGGACAAACTGGGGTATTCAACTGCAACATGCAACCTCACCACTAGATGTCACTTTATTCTACACACTGAACCTTTAAATGTAAGGGGACTGTTGGGCCTTACTGAATATTCACGCTCTCCTGAGTCACATTCTAGTTTTAAATAAATAAGAAAGTCTGAGCAATTTAATAAAGCAGCAACTCTCTTGCTTGTGATTGTTTAGGCGAACAGTCCTACTTTAGATGAATCGATGTTTCCGTCTTTGAAATGTAATAAATTCTTTCTTCACTTGAGCCAAGCTGAAACCAAATGTTTTCTTCTTCCAAAGTTATTCTGCTCACTTTAATTCAACCTGTTGAAAACCAGTAAATACTGTCATTTGAGACCCTTCAGCCATTAAGTACTTGTAATCAACGAACTGACTCAAAAGTGTTGCTGATTCATTTTCTGTCTCCACAATAAACATCAATCACCCTTTTAAAGCACAGACTAAAAATAGTCTCCACCGCCCAAGATACAGATCCATCTCTCAGTCTGTCTGGCACCGACCTGCAGATCCTCACAGCACTTTCACTCATAATGTGGCCAATAAAGTTTGGCTTCTGCAAAATCCCTCCTCTCACCTAGAAAGGATCTTCGACTGATACCGATCAAAGAGCAAATTATACCCATCTTAAAGTATCAAGGTCCAATCTGTTAAACTCGATAGCGGGCTCCTGCCAGATAACACGCATGGAAGCAGGAGCTGCTTGTTCATTGTGTCCTGAGGTTTAGTTTTGCATGGAAACATATTCTGCTCACATTCACACCAGCCCCGGCTCTGCTCCCTCACTAATCATGCTGCTGTTTGCCAATCATTGTGCATAGAATCAATATTTTGTATATTGTATATATTTTTTTGCACACTGCAGAAATGGAAATGTTAAAACAGAGGGTCCCTCTCAGTCTGGGAATAAATGATAAGCTCACACCCATCCTGCCCTACCTGTGCACGGCAGGGTGCAGGGTAGCAGATGGCGTCAGTTGGCTTTGATGGCGGCGCAGCTTAATGAGAGCAAATGTGATGTGTGTGTGTGTGTGTATGTGTGTGTGTGTGTGTTTGTGAATGGCCTTACTGCTGGCAAATAGGCTTGTTTCCTGTCTCCTAAAATGACCCAGAGATTGCCAAGGGGACCCTTCATTTGCACACAGTCATAATTAAACTAAGTGTTACAATTACACACACGCAAACACACACAATTCCCCCCCCCCCCTTGAGTGGACCAATTAAACGCTATTAAGTGCAGATTGCCCACTAGAAAAATTAAGTGTTTACAGAATTTATTTTCATCTAATCAGTAAAAAAAGACTTCTCTCCTCTCTGTTTGTGTTGAATACGACTCAAGGCGATGACAAACTTTACATAAGCTTGTGTATTTCACAGTAAATACTCAAAATTCACTTATTAAAACAGCCAGGGGGATCGACTCAAACAAGCGGCATAGTTTCCAAGTTTGGTTTTCTTTCATCGTGCAGCCGCCGGCTTTGAGCACCTGCCACGCTTGATTGGTATAAATCAGAAAGGCAACAGTCATGCTGTCTGTTGCTTGCAGTCTCAGGGAGGAACAGAGGAATGAAGTATGTGCTCCACTGTCAAGGTCACAGAGAGAGACCCCTCCCCTGCCAATGGAGATGCCTGACGGGAGGTTATCATGGAGATCTTATCGTCTGCCGCTCAGTGTCTGACTGACATTAATCCCCAGCATTTCCCCAGGGGTCAGAGGTCAGGCTGGAAGCCTTGAGATGTTGTACCAGGGCTTATCACTGGTTTCCAGTTAAAGCCTCTTCCTGCAAATAAATTACTCTTTTGAATTGAATTTTTAAGCCCTTGTTGGTTTAAATAAGATCAATTTGAATGTGTTCACGGTGTGAGTCTGTTTTATGCCGCTGGAGGTTTATGAATATGTAAATGACTCATTTGGATGGATGTCTGCTGCTGCTCTTCTGTATCTTTACTATTAGACACCGATTATTTATCTGCTTTTCTCTTTGACGGAGCCAAATTGAGTCATGGAGGTTTTTGTGATCAGGTTCCAGTTGTCTGCTCCCTGATGTTAATTTACTGCCACTAAGTTTCGTTTAATTTGTCTCTCCCTCACTGACTAATGCTTTGTGAATGCGAAGAAATGCCAGCTGTAATCACAGCATATTTCTATCCATCATCCTACACAGCCATTTTCCTGTGTCAGGGTAATCAATGGCTATTAGAGGGAAGCTCAACATCTCAGTCACAAACAGACCCGCTGAGCTGAAAACAAGCGCCTTCCTGACGTCAGGAAACAAATCACTCATGGAAAGGAGATGATTCAAGTCGATAACATCCACCTTAAATCAAAGAGGAAGTTCCCCAGCTGCTCATCAGCCTTGTGTTCCCTGTTGCCACTTGTGGACATAAATAAAACTATAAATTACTGCCTGAAATGTTTGGGTTTTAGCCAATCAGGTGTGATATATAGTGTGAAGCTGTGGCAGGGAACAAAGTAACTGAGAGACTTTCTGTGAGAGTCCTTATCTGAGTTATTACTTCAGAAGGTTCAGTGGCATAATGTCTGAGAGATTAAATGTTTCAGTCTCATCGCACATATAAGCAGCTTAATGGATGTCAAGTTCAAGTTTGACCACACGGCCACAGCTCCCTGTCCGCTGCTCGCTCCCTTCTCCTGTGCCCGACTCTGTCTGAGAAGTTAGTACAAGTTTAGTTTATAGGCTGAATTGTTGCAGCCCCTTTTTTGACACGTTGAAATTTCCCCAGATTAAATTTTAAATTACATTCTCTCTGTTCCCCCAACACAACTTTCCATTGACATGCAACTTGTTTGCATGTGAGGACCAGCTTTCAAGGAAGGTCACTTTCCAAACAGACCCGATCCTTGCAAATTGCATGGACCTTAACAAATCCAGCAGATTGGCCCATCGACCACACTGACATAATTTCTTTTGCACTCTTCGCCCTGGAAGGCGGTGAGGTGAGCGGCGCACTTCACTCAGAGCAAAACATCTTTCTTCTAAATGGCTGCAATCTGAACCATCATTACTTTTCAGGCCAGGATGGATCTCACACAAGACGCCTTTCAAAAGAATTCAAGTAAATAAAGTTGAACTCTTTCCTCCTTAACCGAACTGCGATCCCAATGATCCCATTCAATATCATGTTTTATTTTGTACCACCGTGTTTGCTCCGAGTTGCAAAAAAAGACTGTCATGAGACAGACGCTGTGTTTTCATGTTTCCACCGAGTAACATCTCAGACATTTTAGTGTTTAACCCAATTGCCCCAGAGCAGCTCTTTTTCAATATTTCTACCTCTGGAGGGATTTGTGGTTATGAAGAGTCAGACTCCGCAGCCCCGCAATAATATTACTGTTGGAGAAATAGGGAAGAAAAAAACAAGTTTCAATGTTTTTTTGCCCCTGGCTGCTTCTTTCAGGGCCGCTGTGTTGTGTACAACTCGGAGAACATTGTGTGGCTATGATAAGAATGTGTTGTCATCATTGGACTCTGTGTTCCTGGTCTGCTGTCGCTGCTAGCTCAGCTGGTCTGCCTGTCTTTCCGTCCCTGACACATGAGGACATGGGGTCTCGCAGTGAGATGCGGTGAGACAAAGTGCGTCAGACAGTGTTGCAGTCAGTGAACATGTCAGGTTAAAAAGCTGGGACATTGCTCCTCTGTAATCCCCCTTGGCTCAGTAGATTAGGGGAGACATGGTTAAGTGCCAACTGCCCAATTTGTATTCTGCCCCCACTTCCCTTCTTTCCACGACAGCCGACTTTCAGCCATATTTGCTCCATTAAAAATGCAAATTTCCCCCCTTTGCTTTCAAAGCAAAATCCAGCCGGGGAGGGACTGAGTTTGCATGATGAACAGGTAGTTCTGTTTCGACCTCTGCTTTTCCAGAGGACGAAACTGAAAACAGGGCTGGACTCTGTGGGCAAAGATGTGTTCAGCTTTAATCTGCTGATTGACAGATCAGCCATTAAAGCCAGTTGAGGAGAGACGGCCTGCGTTTGATTTCCTGGCATTGAATCTCACTAGGACACTAGAAGATGAATCGGGGGAATCACCTGTGTAGTTAGAACTCATTTAACTTGAATTACACCACAGAGGATTTGAAAAAGGAAGTGGACTCTTTTGCCTTTGCCGGTGCAGGAGTTTGCCTTTCGGCTTTTTCAACCCATGTTTATTTTCACATGAGACTTTCTCTCACCTTGCTGTGTTGCCAGGGTTGCATTTTGTACATTAGGAAGGAAAAATCTCTGTTGCACGTTGTTCCCGAGGTGTAAAAAGCAACGATCACACATGAATCTGAGCCAGAGTTGATGAAATTGTATCTGATCCCATTGCAAACAAAAGCCAGACGTCAGTTCTTTTGTTTTCAGACCAGAGGAAAAGGGGCTGTTCACTTTGCCTCCTGGATATCTCCTCAGAATTATTTTCTTCACTGTCATATTTCACATTGTTGAACTGACGGACCAGCAGACTGCTTCTATTGAGTCGTACGAGCAGAGCGCGATAATAACCAAGTTCAGTTTGCTCTGGTAAAGATGTGAGTCGGCTTTTCAGAGCCATGAAGAAGTGGCTGGAGAGTCCCCATCACCTGGTCTGGCCTAGATAATGACATTTTATCCAACTGTGGATATTCCTCACAAGCCTTCAGACTATTATTGATGGCTTATTATCTGTCCTGAACACTTGCCTTTCATTGTCAGCTTTCCATTCTTACAGGGTGCGCCCCCCCATTCCCTTATCACTCGCACACACACACACACACACACACACACACACACACACACACACACACACACTTTACTTTGTCTCTTATCTAGATCCTTTGTGGGGTGTAAATAAGCCTCGGAGTGCCGACAGTCACTCTGCTACTGGAATTGTTACCTTGACCTGTGGACGCTCATCTCCAATGCAACCATTTTGGATCCAATTGGGATTTGGCTCTCCACAGTGTCTGCACCTCTGTTGCTGTCCCTCTGTCTGGCCGAGTGGACGATGGAGGGGACTCGTCACAAAGTGTGGCCGAGATAAACGGTCTTTCATTTTGTTATTCCTCTTAAAAAAAGGAGAAAATAGAGAAGATTTGGGAGTAAAATACAAACATTCACTAAAACTGAGGCCCTGAGGTTGTAGAAACCAGGAGGCTCAGACCTAGTTTCTCATTTTAGTTGCTTTAATTGTCATCGTAAATTGGGCTTAATTTGTCAGCTGAAATGACATTATGATGATTGGCACAGGAGGGGATGACAATTTTAGCAGCACTAATTGGTTCCTCATCCCGCTCTGTTTGGAGCGAGCAGCCGGCGCGCCACGACCCCTCGTCTCTCTAACAAGGAACAGTGACATTTCACCCTGTCTGTTCAGAGCATTCTATTCTGTGGAACAGCGGTGAGAGCCACACACCGACACCCAGAGCGGATCCATTCAGCACCTCTAGAATGTGATGCTTCAGAACTTGGCTCCTTGTAGTTTACAGTTGTGCTATTTAATCATGTGAACGCGTCCAAAGGTTCAAAGTCAATCAAAGGGTTTAACATTGAAAACATCTCAGAATATGTGAAAGTAACATTTGTGCAAATTGTGTCCACCCAAGTCTGAATGAAGTGTCGTGTGGGCGAGACACGGCAAAGGATATTTTAAACTTTGACTGGATTTATTATTGAAATAATCCATACATTGTTTACATTATTTTATTTGTTATATCTATTATTTATTGAAAATTGCAACAGGACTTGGATCTTGATTCAAATAAGGGTTGAATATGCAAATTCACTTTTTTTAATTATCTTACATCACAGCATTATTCAGGGAATAACCCGCCCTCAGTTTGAAGTTAGATGTTATTTCCAGTGTGTTATCGATCGGTTAACGTACAGTGCACAGTAGCTGCTCCTGATGCATCCTCCTTAACGGCATCACAGGATCAATGGCGTTCATTCCTGGGCTTGACTCTTGTGGCATGTTATCTTCCTTTTAATGGAATGTAAATGGGCTTCATTTTACCAGAAAACCAAATGAAACTCTATCAGGCAGCATTTGGAATTCAGATTCGGCGCTCGGAGGCAATTTGGATGCAGATATGTCCACTTAGTTGTTTTTTTTTTCTTATCAGAATCCTGCATCTAAAAGACGGACGATGTTATGGGAATGAAAGGAGAAGGTAAACACACATTCACATTTCCCACTTTAGCCCCAAAGCTTATTTGGAGAGACTGATGATGCCATGAACTTCAGTGTTTTCATGTGTAAACACTGAAAATTAGTTTCTGTCCGTCTCCAAGTCTTAATACATGTCAAGGGTCAACACTGGATTTGAATAAACCTCTGTGTGCAGGATGTAAAGCTGGATGTATGGGGTGATGAATGTGTGTGTTTGTTGTTGTTCCTCCTCTCTGTCTTTCCCACTCTCCACTTCCTCTGTTTATCGCCCGGAGGGGATGGGATACACAGTCCGTCAATTTAAATAACTTGAAATCCTCTGTATGTTTTTTGTGGTTGGTCGCATGTTGTTCTCGACTGGAATGAACCGCTCAGCTCAGCTGGATGAGACGTGTTTGTGCCAAAGCCTCTGACACTGATGCACTACATGATCCATACATTTCTCATTGTGAAAACATGAGAGTGACGCACTGAATAATTTATCAATAACCAGAATCGCCGCCTGTGGTCCCATCACTCAAGCTGCGGGAAAAACTGCTCTCAATGTTCCCTTCTGTTCCTGAACAATAGTGTTTAATAAAGTGAATAATGGCCAGAAAGTATTTGCAGAGCATTATTATCCAACTGTGGAGTTGACGTTCTGACCTTTGGAATATTAAATGTCATCCCATCATCGAGGCGATTTGGTGGAATTCGTCCTAATTGGCTTAAAAATACAAGAGTTATGGTCGGGAAAAATGTTTTGTGAGGTCACTGTGACCTTGACCTTTGGAATCGAATCAGAATGAATGTAAATGTAATGTATGGTAGCAGATTTGTCCGCACATTTGAAGTTCAAGGGCTTTTGGGGGCTCCAGGTTAAAGGGATCTTGGCACCAACACCCCAAATTTATTTATTTTTGGTATCAAAATGATACAGTGCATATGTATTGTGCATTCACATACACATAGGAAAGAAATAAAGTTAAAGTGAACGGCCACCACCATCCCAGCACACCTAACATAACACAGTTGGCAGATAGTTTATGGCTTTGGCCCTTGGAGGCCTTTTCTATGTCTCCTGTACATAGAAAAATCATAGAATTCAAGGGGGTTCTTACAAAATTGTCATAGTTGTGGACAGACGTAAGGAGCCGTCGTCTCCCCTGTTGAAACGCCCCCCCATCTGCCACGCTGACTTTGATGATCCCCTGATTCGGAGCTTATAGCGACAGCAGCACATGAAATCTTAATGTATCTGTGAGAGAAACATTTCTACACACATTTACATTTCCCCCATGCAGTGCTGGATCCTCCTAATCCGCTGACTTCCCCTCTTGTATCCCTCTCAGGATGAATTGTAATAACTTCGAAGAACCCTCAGCTTTTACACCATCAAGTGAAGATTTGAGTCCTTCCAGTACTTTTGTTTACAACCTCATAAACCGAGAGAAATGTGAGTATCGGCCTCAGCTCTGCCCGATGGAGCCGCAGACTTCACATGTGGGGTATTTTAAACATGAGCATCATGAGCATTATTTGAAAACTCATGCTACACCAGTACAATAGTGTAGTGGTGTCACAAGTAGCACATCAACGCTCCCGTCCATTTCCGTCCACATTAGCTCGAGTGCAGACATCCCAGTGTCTGCAGATGTCTCCTCGAGAGGTAATGAGACGTGATGAACTGTTACCGCCGCTCCGTCTCTCGCTCCATCAAACCAGTACGATCCAGCATTATCCCGGACGCCCGGCTGGGATGACGCTGATTAGTCCTGCATGAGGAGCTAATATGAGTTTAACAACCAGGACCAGATGTGGTCTTTCTTCTGAGAGCCGAGGAGAGGGGGGGGGGGGGGGGGGATATTTATCAGCACTTAACCTGCCTGTGTAAGTACGAAGAGATAAACAGGGGGAATTTGGTGTCTGTAAAACCGGCACGCAGACAGACCTGTGCTGCATGCTCACACATGCACGGACGCTAATTTGTTCACACGTTGCATCCCTTTCTTTGCCTTTGTTTGTCCTGTCTTTGTCTGTGGAGGAGCGAGGAACCGAGCCAAGAAGCTGCTCGCCACACAAAGAGGAGGAGCGCCTTCCTGTCGGCCTTTGAGGTTCAGATAATATCCAGGACATATAAGGGTTCAGAACTCAGAAACCGTGCTCGGCCACCATCCATCCCTTCCACTTCTTGTTTTTTTTCTATTGCTTGTTTTGCTCACGGTCTCACTCTCAACGCTTATCACACGCACACACACACGCCCCCACGGGAGCTTTCATTTTCAACTGTACCCGTTGAAACCCACGTCGCATTTCTTCCTTTTATGAATATTTTGGGAGATCAGTGTTTGGCTAACCAGGTGTGTGGAGCCGGTAAATCATTAAAGTGCAAAGGGAGCGGAGACGTGGACTCGGGGAGGGAGAGACAAAGCAGCATTTGGAGAACGGCGTCTTCATCCAAATAAGTGATTCATGCACTTTGGCTTTGTGTTGTGTTGGATGTGGGGAAAGCCCTGTTTTTTCTGGCTCAAGGAGGAATTAGTCCAACTGGGTCTGTCAAAGCTCTGAGCCGCGCTGGTGAGTTATCTCAAGCATGGAAAAGCTTCAGTCTATCCCCTGCTTTCTTTATATATTTATTATGTTTCTCCCTGACAATGAACGCGAGCAAACACCCGATTTTGATGCAGAATTCGTTTGTAAAAATTTCGCAGAATGTTTATGATTTTTCTGACTTTCAAGCTCCCGCGTGTCGTGTGGTGATTGTTCCTTTTGCTGAGGAGCTTAAAGAGAGAGGGAGAGAGAGAGAGAGAGAGAGAGAGAGAGAGAGAGAGGTCAAAAGATAATTCGATTCATGTTCTTTATCTGAAGGGATGTTCCATACCGCTGATAGTGATAATTAATTAGCTTATGCCTTCAGTGTAATTAAAACCCCTCCGTAATCTGACTTTTGTTCTCACTGAATAGCTGCTGACTTGTGGCGGGACATGGAGAAACAGGGCGAAACAGGGAACGTGTGTGTGTTTGTGGTGGGGGGGGGAACCGATTGTGTTTGCCTGCCTCTGTTTTGCATACCGCCTCCCAGCGATGCCTTCACAAGAACATTTGTTCCCCACTTTGCTTTCCCGGTGTAATTTCAACTTCTATCTGATTACATTGAGGAGAATTCGCCAGCCGCTCCACGAAGGACACCCTGCAACGTGCATCACAATGAACCCGGCGGCGTCTTCACCTTCAGTCTGACAATGAGAGCGCGGCTGTGTCACCGAGACTTCACATTGTTCGGTGGCGGTGAATCAAGGTGATGAGAGCTGGTGAGGCTCTTCAAAAGACAAACCTGATAGTTGTTGTGGTTTTAAGGTTTTCACAGTTTGATTCTCCCGAGGGGAAGGAGATGTCACAGCGATGTCACTGATCTCAGCTCCGACTGCGTGGGCGTCTGCCAGCTGAGCAGAAATGAACTAAAGACTTTCTGGTGTTTTATTACTTATTCATACTGACTGCACTGTTCCTTTAGTTCCGTGTTTTCCATGTTGAATGTAGGCAGTAAAAAAAGGTTTCAGTGGTTTCGAGCTCGTCCTCTCTGACAGATTCTTGTCTGTTTGACAGCCTTTCTCCTGGGTTCTCTTCTGCTATAGAGTCGTCAGGCGACAATAAGAACTTGTTTTCACTCGTTATGAATTGATTCCCTCTGTGGCAGCAGAATAAGACTCCAGGGCCACGAGCAGGTTAAACCGTTCCATCCAAACCCTTTTGATGCTGATTAACACTAAAAGACTCAAGATAGACAGAATGGAAAAGACGAGAAACATTAAGGCTACAAAAGACCCATTGTGCAGCACTGTGATAGATCCTAGTTACACAACTGCTTCACTCACAGAGAGAATACCTGTTGTGATGAGCAAACATGTAATTGTGTCATCCTAAAATATAAGAAAACCTATTTTTTTTTTGCCCAAGGAAATAACGTTTTCCTATATTATGGCTCATACAGTTTCCAACTCTCCAGGGTGGTGGATAATTAGAAGCATAGTTTTCTTTGTTTGGCAAATCAATGGGTTTGTGTCTTGTGTATTCTTGCGTTTAATATATATGTATAAGTATATTATGTCAACTTAATTGTCTGGTCCTATGGGAATCTTGCATTGGAAAAAATAAAACCTTTATTTATCATGGTAAATAATGAGAAATTCAAAAAAGACTCCTGGGGGCTGATACATGTCAGGGAACACGCAGTCGTGTTTCCACTGATTTATTCTTATCTTTGGTTTGTGTGAGGAGTTTAAAACCATGTGTAGCGCAGTAATGGGAAAATATGCAGCCAGATAGTTTGTGTTCCAGTCGTCACTTTGAGGAGCTTTCATGGTAAAAAAAACTGAGAATCCTGTTGACAGGCCGGTCGGCAAATAAGTTCTGCATGGACGCTGAATGAGATCTGGCCTTTTCGTATAACAACTTGCTAGAGCGCAGGGATGACAGTGGAGATGACAAGTCGGGCTGTGATCAAGGTCAGTGAGAAAACGTGGGTGAAAAATGCAGGATTTTTCTGACCGAGTGAGAGGATTATGTTTTTATTCATGAGGAGGGGAGTGGAGAGATGCCTATAAAAGGAGAAAACGCCAGAGCGACTGTTGTGTGAGTGAGCGCTCGAGGTGAGAAGAAGTGAGCGGAAGTGTAGAAGTGGGAAGAAAAGATGACAAAGCAGAGTAGAGCATGGGAGAGGTTGATAATTCAACACTTCATTGATATTCAGATCCTAATCTCTCATTGCACACGTCAAGGAAGGACACAGACACATAAAACACACACACAGACATACATACAGACACACACACACACACACACACACGGAAATCAGCCCCAGGGTGTTAGCTTCTAATTATTTTTCAGAAAAAATAACATGCTTTCAAAATTGAGAAGCCCTCTGGAAACCCAGAGACTGGTGGAATTCCACATGTCATCTGCACCAGTGCCCGAGCTTTGTCCAAACAAGTATTGATGTCTTTGTGTACAAATCTGCTCGTGTGCATATCTTAAAGCTCAGATTGTGTGAAAACTGTGATAATAAGTGTTACATCGTAATTTTTAAATCGGTGCAGATGGATTTTCGACTGATTTATTTACCAACGCAAGGTTGGTTTTTGAAAATTCTGAGCTGTGATCATCAGTGGGAATTACTCACGCTGTGAAATCAGAAACGTAGAATGGAGCAGGCAGTATTTTTCTCCGGGTATGAACCTGAATAACCTCGACTGTGGGGCCTATAAAACATTTCATGATTTGAAGCAGTGATGTGTGAGGTTATCACGCTGTGACTTTCTTTTTTTGCTGTTCCAACCAAATTAAAGACAAATTATTCAAAATGAAATATACCCTACCCAGTTCATTTGACGGGGTTCTGGATTTCAAATTACCCTTTTTTTCATTTCCTTCCAATGTTATTACAAATAACAAGATCACAGGAGAATATTACATCTCTGAAACAATTCTGTTATGTTGTTCATATCGCTTTTATGCTATTGTCATACTGATGTTGCCTTTGTGTGAAAGACGCTATGAGAAGCTTCTGTCTAGAGACTATTGACTTTATTATATTCTATTATGTTTTATTTATTGGATTGAGTCATTTTCTAAAGTGGAAATAAGCCTAGTTTAGTCTAACAAGTCAAATAAGAACCAGGAAACATTAGATACTGTGTGTGGTCAATTTGTTGTTACAGACACGAGAGCTGTTGAATCTGTATTCAATCAATAAAATATACAACGTTCATCCAAATAACACTTACATGCCTCCTGATAAAAAATAAACCATTTCCCTCGCAGCCTTTCAGATTCTCGATCATATACATCTTTTTTCCAGACTCCGTGTTGGTCTCGCGCTTGGCAGCACTCGATGCCCTGCAGTCCACATTGTGTTCAAAGCTTTTTTCACTTTCTCTTTCTCACAGAATCCGAATAGGAAAAGCATGTTTCCCTTTTTGCTAACATCTTAACAATAGATTTTTTTTTTATTTGTTCTGACATTTGTGATGATTAAAACGTATTTTCTTATGTTTCCACTTATTTCTGGGTACCTTTAGTTGACGCTCTTGAGACGGGGGGGGGGGGGCTGTTGTGGTAGAGGCCATTATGAGGTGAAAACTGTCTCTGTGGACTAGCGGGCCTCACTATCAGTGTGTTCATGCAGTTCTGGTGGAATCAGACAGTGTGAAATTGCAGGAAGGTGAATGTTGAGGCTCGGCTTAGAGCGTGGCGTTTATCGAGGCCCACGTCGCTGGTCTGCTGGACTCGAACCGCTCACCGGGTTACCACTTTATTTCATTTCATCTTTTTCTATTAGCATGTGGTTTACACTTTTTACAGGTGTGATGTATATGAGGCAGTACCGCCACTCGATGTTATCCCCAGTGTACCAGATGTCATTTGCAGCCTTCATTTTGCACTATCCCAGTGGCAGTATGTGAAATGGGGTTCATGCCAATATTCAACCTTTTCTCTGCTTTGATTTATCTCTCTTTTGCTTCACTACTTCACATCAAGTGTACGATTATTTAAATACCTGCAGAGTAGAGGCTGTAGGATGAGTGTCCACAGCACAGCATGCATGAACTCCACAACATTAACTAACCAGACCAACAGCTGCCGGAGCCATCCTGCTCATCTTCCTACACCAGACGCTGTATTACATAAGCCTACACATAGACACAGACACACACACAGACACACACACAGACACACACACACACACACACACACACAAACACACACATACGTATATACACCAGAATCCAGATGGAAACAACTGGTTCCCCACTCGCTGGATGCAAACCAGCCACTTATGGGAAAGTGTCAAGCAGCCTACAAGGTTTAAGGATTAGAGGATATGAGACTGTGTAGAGGAAGCCAGCACAATGTCCTGTTCATGTCTCTAACCATTTTATGTTTTCACAGAAATACTGCCCATGCACTGGGAATCGGGGGGGTCGGGATGTGGTCCGAGAGTCCACAGTGAGTCTGAGCAGGAGGCTCCTAGGCTCCATTCCTCCGGCCCCTGCAGCCAGCTGTAATTGGCTTACACATTCCTCCGAGGATTACCTCTCACTCCTTATTTGTTTGTATAAAAAAATAATAAAACGTTTGCTTTGGCTCCCTGAATTACCCTGAGACAAGTGTCACAACACACTCCGCTTCCACTTGCCCCATTTCCCTTTTTGTCACATTCAGTTGAATAAATAATTGGAATGAACATTCCTCCATTTTGATTAAACACCTTTCAAGTTTTGATTCACGTGTAATTGTCAGCATCAATCCCTGAACTCTGACTGCACCTTTGCTCACATGCTGCTGCTTTTTCCTATTCTCGGCATTGTGTTGCTCTCTTTCTATGTCTTTACCTGCAATTTTAAACAGCTCCTCTGCCTCATTAGTGGATATAATTCATTAAAAAACACATTAATGAGACTTATTTGGGCTTTTCAAAATAAATGATTTGCTGAAATAAAAAACTAGAAGCAGAGTTTGTTTTTACTTTTGCCAAATAAGAAATGATCATCATTTTGTGCCAAATTAAACAGCATGAAGCTTTGGCGGATGACACTCCAAGAAAAACAACAAGGAGAATGACTCCGTTTATAGAAAGACAACGATGGAATAAGTATAAATGTGACAAGATGTCCTTTCTACCTGGTTAAGATGTGAAATTTCTTTAGGCCCAGGTTTGGCATTAACTGGTCATGACTGTGTGTATCGCTCTATCTCTCTCTCTCTCTCTCTGTGTGTGCGTGTGTGTGTGTGTGTCTCTCTCTCTCTCTCTCTCTCTCTCTCTCTCTCTCTCTCTCTCTCTCTCTCTCTCTCTCTGTGAGCGTGTGTGTGTGTGTGCTTTGAGTCCCTATTGTGTACCAGAGGAATCATCTATGAATGAGTCTGGACATTTTTATTCGCCGGGTGTGCCACCTGCCGGTGCGTCACGGCCGCTCCGTCCAATCCTGACGCACGGACTCTCCTTGGAGATCCCGCCGTGCGCGCCACATCGCCGTCCAATCTTCGGCTCGGTGACGGTGGAAGGTGGCGAGCCTCGTTAACCACGTTCCGTTAGCAGGTCAGACGTGACCGGGCTGGACTGCCGTACACAGCCGCTGTGCCAAACATGGAGCGGGGACAACTTTGACTGGATTGCCAAATTCTCCATGGTGCAGATTTTAACCACGCGCGTCAGTGAGTGCTATGAGGTAGGTGCAGAAAACACTGGACACGGAAAGTTGTTGTGAGTGTTATATCTGATCTCAAAGTAAATGTCGCTCTCCTGCTCCCGGGGACGATTTTACAGCTGCGTAATTGTCTTTGCTCTGCACAACGCTGCGTTTTGAAGTTGCGCACGACACAGAATATAGTGGTTGCTTAGTGCAATGCCTCCAAAACGCTTCATATACCCATGGGTCGTGTAGGAAAGCTTCTATTTGATGTGCTTTTGTCCGAATGCAAGTTTTGGCAAACAAGTGGCGGCTGTGCTCCCTCTCGCTGCACGGCTCAGCATCCCTGCCCAGCCCTGTGCGCTCCGCATCTCCCCCCGAAGGACCGCGAGGAATCTCACTGCTCTGTGTAAAGTTCATTAACAAAAGGTACAAATATTTGTATTTCTGTCTTCTCTTCCTCAAAGTGATGGTTAGATAGAAAAAGAGGGGAAAAGCCTTGTCACCTAATGGCTTGTTCTTTAATGTGTATTCTTGCTCCATAATGGTTATCAGATGTAGAAGTATTTGCTTTATTCACGAGTGTGGACATAGAAGATTAATGTGTGTCTCTACATGGTGAGTGGAAGGTTTTCATGAATCGGGGTGACTGTTTATTTATGCTGCATAGCTGGCAATGTAAAGGAATGTCCCCTCTCAGTGACCTGGGTGTACTTTGACATTGTGCCGGATAATGAGTAAGAGCAGAGCGAATGGCATCTGTGCCCTGGTGCAAATATTTTCCTTATCCTCCACGGCTGCAGTTATTCATCCCAGCAGCAGCAGCAGCCACAGTGTGAGTTTGACAACACGGCCACGGTCGTGTATGAATCATAAAGTGGCTGCGAATCGTGATAGTTTAACATTTTGATATGTTGCGTGTATCAACACAACCAGCATGTTTTCTATATCAATACATCAACACAGCCATTGTTAGGGAACAGTTTAGTCCAGTTCTGTGTCACGGTCTCTTGAAGGTGGAGCGGGAATGTGTTTAGATGATTGTGACTTTCCATTGCCTGCTGTGGGGAGAGACGCAGTGGAGGACATTCATACCGGATGAGCAACGGGGCTCCCTCGGCTTGATGTTGTGTTTGACTAATATTTTGTTTCCAGGCTTTCCCTCTCCTGATAGATGGATTTGTTGAGCACTGAGCTACTGCCGTATTGATCTTCGTTATGACTCTCCCAAATGGACTGGGGGTGGAGGACGGCACATTGATGGGGCTGCCACCAGTGACAGTGGTGGATGGGCTCTAAGTAGGCTGAAAATGTATTTTTTTGTTTTGTACCTGTTGGACATGGGCGCTGCGTTGGCAGACGCTGATGCATTTAGCTTATCAGTCCCAAGCTGGTGGATGTGTACTGATGCTGCTGAAATAATGATGTGCGCTGCTGAGAAGTGCACGCTTACCTGTTCCTAATTCACTGCTCAGGGTGAATTACTCTCCTGTACTGGAACTTAGAGGCAAGTTTTTCACTGAGAGCTCAGTTCATTGATTAAAGAAATAGCCCAGTGCAGTTAACCTTATAGGTAAATATGCTCATGGTTGTCTTGATGAGAGTACAAGACAAGGATCGATACCACTGTTGTGTCTGGGTGGTAAATATGAAGATGCAGTCAGAAGCGAACCACCTATGCTTTGTATAAAGTTGGAAACAGGGGGAAAAAGCTAGTCTCTGTCCAGCTACCTAAACACTTCTCATTCCTTTAGTGCCAAAATCTTAATTAATCTGTTCCCATCATCATGAAGGGAACACCAACAGGGGACAATTCAAGTTTTTTTTTAAATCATATACCCTGGTAGTTCCAAAGGGAAATTGGGTCAAGCATCATCTCGGGAATCGGACCTGTGTCTCCTGCGTGGCAGAGGAGAATTCTTTGGAGAACTATAATGGCTCTTGGAAGAGAACAGTCCCCTTAAATTTTATTAAGCTGCACCTAATTGCACACACTCATAGATGTAAGTCCCCTAAATGTTAGATTACAAAAATATGTATAAAAACCCATGAATTATTCTATGAGGAATCTACGGAGATGTAGAAAAGTCCAAATCTGACACTATTAAATAAAGTGAAAACTAAATCCTGGAACCGCCCCCTGATCTGGATCCGTAACAGATAATGAGTTCTTCCTTTCCTCCCTCCACCAAGTTTCAGAGGAATCCATCAAGTAGAAACAGACTTGAAATCGAGAGCTTTACCTCATTCCCCTCAAACACACGTTGGAACTAGACACCTACGCAGATTGGAGAACAGTTGCCTGTAAGTTGATCCGTCAGAATGATGATGAATCTCTGTCAACATCAGAAATGTGACACTATTAGATGTTGTGAGTCGTCAGCTTCACTACTTTTTCAAAAAGATAACAATGTGTCGCTAATGTTAGCTAAACCTTGGTTCTAGCTATTTACCAGCGCTGTCTTCGCTATTTTAGCTAACTTGCAAAACAATGATACAGATAACTATCTACACCTGGCTTCTCCTCTGATACTCCACATAATGAGTCAATTCATCAGAAAGGTATTTTAAATGTCACTCTCTACAACTTAAGAAACATGGTGGTTACTGATGTTGTGAGCCTTTAGCTTCACTACGTTATCAAAAAGCTAATAATGTGTCGCTAATGTTAGCTAATCAATGGTCCCAATGGCTAGCTCTTACCTTGGCTAACTTAGCTAACTTAGCTTGTAAAACACTGATACTGATAATGAGTTACACCTGGCTTCTCCTCTGATAACCCACTATGGTATTCTTGCGTCATTGACAAAAACAGCACATGGACAGGCTAACAAAGTTAAACCAAAGTATAGGTTGATAAGCGTAAACTTATATAAAACCACTATCAAAACTATTGATTATCCTGTTAGGATTTTGAAAGGTATAAACAGGAATAAACAACAGCAAACAAAGGTATAAACAGGAATAAACAACAGCAAACAAATTAATGAATTAGCCTTGAAGGTGCATTTACATGGAGGTTTTTGTGCTAAGCTAAGCTCATTGGCTAAACCTGGGGCTGTAAACTTGCTCTTAGAAAAATAAATTAAGTATATTTCCCAAATTGAGAATAAAAACAGCATTAATAGGGAAAATAACTGTGTTTGATTAGGTGGGATAGCTGCTGAAAGCATCACAGAATCGAACCCTCTGGGCCGAGCAGACACTGAGTGGCACCACCAGGCTACTTTTAGAGCAGGCAACAGGAGACAGTGATGGGTATTTTACGGGAGTCAGCTGGCCAAACAGACGGGCTTACCCCCCTGTTGGGTTTCATTAGAGCTCATCTTGATGTTAGAGCCTGTTTAATCCACTTTCACAGCCGTGCAGACCACAGCGGAGCGGAGCACGGCGTCTATCTTTAGACGGCACATGGGCAGGAACGTCTCCGTCTCGGCTCGATTATCAAAACAATAACACAAATTTCCCGTAGTTTGCCTCTAACGTCGAACTTTGCGCTGCTGGTTGAGAACTGGTGAGAAAGGTGATTTTTTTCGGCGTCAGACGGGAGGCAGTCGATCAGCGTCTGCGCAGTTAACCTGTTTGTAAACAGCTGTGGTTTGTGCAGCCCTGAGCTCCTGCCCCCCATGTTTGCTTTGTCCCAGTAACTAGACATCCTGCCCATGGGCACAATTTCAGTGAAGCCTTATGAGGTGAGAGTTTTGCCTCTTTGTCTTCCTCCAGACTCTCTGGGCAGCCGCCGATGGGCCATGTTTCATCCAGCTGCTTAGCTTCAGAGACAGAGTGCTGGGAAGACATGGACACTTCAGTGGCCTAATAAGCAGCATGACATCTCAGACTATTTCCGCGGAAATATGTTTGCTGTCAATAATTTCGATTCAGTACAGAAGAGGAGGTTTAATCATAATTATACTAGGACCTTAGACAAATAAGGTGTTATGGACTTTTTTCCCATTGCTCCCTCATTACTCGGTGCACTGCGGGTGCAATGGAGGGTTTTATAGGGAACGTAACATATGACAATCATCACTCGATGACCTTTACCAGTTGTTTATTCGGCACTGCCCCCCTTATTGGTGGCAATAAGGTGTTCACTGCAGGGCTGTTAACAGCTCGCTTCCATGTTTACCCTGGGATATTGTGTATGTTAGCACACAGCGATACACACACACACATTTACGTAACGCAAGGGTGTTGCAGTTCAAAGGTCAGGTGATGGCCAGGAACAGAGGGGAGATTTATAGCGGCCGAGCGGAGGTCAGCTGTATTAAGTACTGAGGGTCATGTTCGTCTTTGAGGTAGATAAAGACTGGGTTGCTGTTGAACAAACTACCCACAGTGCTGCCATCCGTTTGCTTCCACACAGTTTATCTAAAGCCAGCCCAAGAGCTCCTCAACGCACCAGTGAGGTTGGGTTCTTTTTTCATCTTTTTCTCTTTTTTCTATCTTCTGTGTGAATTTTTACTTCCTACTCCCTCTCTCTCTCTCTCTGCCCCCCCTCTCTCTTTCTCTCTCTCCCTAAAACCGTCTCATAATCTTTACTCCTGCCCTTTTGACAAAGTAGACCTCACACGAGGGAATTCAGATTCATGTCTAATATCCGATGGCTCTTCTATGTCTGCAGTCTATCTGTTCTTAGCAAATAAATCAATAACAGGTTGTCCTCCATCCTTTTTCACTGGAGGTCCGGGGGGATTGATTCCAGGTATAAAAAGAGACCTGTGCTGCACATATAGAGGGTGAATAGACGAGACAGGGAACAAGACAACAGAGGAGGACAGAGCTCTGGTGAAATATTCAGCTGCAAACCTCCAGCAGGCGATGGACGGGCACCAGCTCCAGCTCCATTCCCTGAGAGTGAGGACTGGTGTTAAGGGAGGAATTATGCTGAAGATGGATGTTTGACTTAGTCTGGACCAGCCAGAAACTCTCATTACACAACTGAATTATTATTTGTTCCAATTAATGTTGCTGTCAACGATGGCTTGTTTATTATTCTCAGTTAATGTAGTTTCACATGTTATTGATTGTGTTAAAGATTTCTTTGTAGTTTAAACTCTGACTTATCGTAAACGTTCTTTCTCTCAATGCGGCACATTGATCGAGATCAAAACGATCCACGGTGGCTCTGGAACATGGAAGTTTAACTAAGACATTTCCAACAGGAATGTGCTTTTCATTTACAAATTACCGTAATGTGAACTGAATGTTTAGTCTTGCAAGAATTTAAAAACCTCTGGTTTGCCTTCCTCTTTATTTTTTATGTAGGCACTTGTGGCTGAAATTTTCAAATGTTAATAAGACGGCAATTACCCTCTGTTGACACATATTGGCTTCAGCTTTATAACACTCTGCAGCTAATAATCCTGAAAATGACTTGTACAAGGTCATGTTTAGAGAGCAATGATTGGATGCCTGTAAATAGGGGTGAACTGCCACTGTGGATGAAGGGAAACTGAAAGTGGAATAAGAAGAAAGAGAGGAACAGCTGTCGAATACTTCCGCTTCCAGAGAGGAAAAACAAAAGAAAATGCTAACAGCAGTTGCTTTTCAAATCATAATAATCTTTTTTTTAAACATGCCCCAATGCATCTTGTCCTCTCTCTTTAAAAATTGTATTTTAAGAGTTTAAGTCGATTGTTTCAGATTCTTGTTTTCTCCAAAAATCACATTTGTCTGACGATGCGGCATTCGTTTATTTTAAAATAAATTTATGTTCAACCAAATAAGTGCTCATAATTAATTGAAATGCTTTCTCCCATTAAATGTATTATCTTGTTCACATCGGGAAGCTGTGTCTCACCATTAGTCCATCACTCTAAGACTGTGCAATTTGATGCTGTGGTTTTTTGACATCAGAGTGACAATGATGTCTGTCAGCAGGATGTTTGATTGGATTTTTCAAACCGAAGGAATCCACCGGACACCGCCCACTCTGCCATCTGAATAACGGCACGCTGAGGTTAAAGCACGATTTAATACATAAAGATGAGAGGAGAGATGTCACCTGCTAGGCAGAAAAAATACCAAGAATCTACATATTAAGATGACGGATATTTCATAATTCATGATGATCATTTCCAGTGACAGATGCTGGTGTAGACAAACATCTGTTGTTAGTTCAATCAAATGCTTCCTTAACTCTCGGGTACAAGCTCCAGTAAGTACAGAGTCTAATTACATTTCGCTTTATTTGCTCAGGCATATGGAGGACCATACATGACATAAGTAAAAATAAATAAATAAATAAATGTATAAATAAATACAGAAATAAATAAATAAATGAATAAATAAAAATGGAAATAAATAAATAAATACAGAAATAAATAAATAAATATGTTAATACCAAAAGAAATGTCAAAAGAAATGTCTTAAATATATTTTAACATTTATTTTTTCCCTGATACATTTCCTTTGCATTTGCAGTGTCCTTATGCTAATGAGAAAGGCGGGCCTAACCGCAGTCTCATGCAGGATTGGTCACAGGAGTGTAATGATCCAGCCCTACTACTTCTGCCTTTCAATGCTGGTGTCCAGTAGCTGTTTGCAGCGTTGAGCCAGTTCACACTTAAAATGAACTAGTTCAAGTTCAGAGGGTTAGTTAAGGTTATTTTTTATTTGGATGATTTAGGTGTCAGTAGTCCTGACTGTGAGCGTCACGTCTCGTGTTGTAATGAGCACAAGGAGCGAGCCGAGAGGAGGAGGAAACAGAAACTCCAGCTCGTTACAAACCACCTGCCGCCTCTGCTGTGATCATGAAGCCGCTGATCTCTGAGCAGATGGGACCAGAGAAGCTCTGTGTTTCCACTGTTTCCACTGTTCCACAGAGTCACTAACTGGCTGTTGCACGGTGAAGAGATCAAGTCTCAGTCACTGCCCGTGTCTCTGAGCGAGTGTGTGACGGAGCGCAGGGGCTGTGTGTGTGTGTGTAGCTCAGTTGACCAATCCTGCTCGAGACTGAGGTTAGGCCCGCCTTTCTCATTAGCATAGGGACACTGAAATGTGGAAATAAATAAATGTGGAAATAAATAAAAGTTGCAATAAAAGTGGAAATAAATAAATAAATGTGGAAATAAGTTTAAGACATTGATTTATTTAATTCTGCATTTATTTCCATATTTATTTATTTATTTCCACATTTATTCCAACTTTTATTTTTCGATTTCAGTGTCCTTATGCGAATGAGAAAGGCGGGCCTAACCTCAGTCTCGAGCAGGATTGGTCAACTGAGCTACACACACACACAGCCCCTGCGCTGTGCCACACACTCGCTCAGAGACACGGGCAGTGACTGAGACTTGAGCTCTTCACCATGCAACAGCCAGTTAGTGACTCTGTGGAACAGTGGAAACAGTGGAAACACAGAGTTTCTCTGGTCCCATCTGCTCAGAGATCAGCGGCTTCATGATCACAGCAGAAGCTGCAGGTGGTTTGTACCGAGCTGGAGTTTCTGTTTCCTCCTCCTCCTCTCGGCTCGCTCCTTGTGCTCAGTACAACACGAGACGTGACGCTCACAGTCAGGACTACTGACACCTAAATCATCCCAATAAAAAATAACCTTAACTAACCCTCTGAACTTGAACTAGTTCATTTTAAGTGTGAACTGGCTCAACGCTGCAAACAGCTACTGGACACCAGCATTGAAAGGCAGAAGTAGTAGGGCTGGATCATTACACTCCTGTGACCAATCCTGCATGAGACTGCGGTTAGGCCCGCCTTTCTCATTAGCATAAGGACACTGCAAATGCAAAGGAAATGTATCAGGGAAAAAATAAATGTTAAAATATATTTAAGACATTTCTTTTGACATTTCTTTTGGTATTAACATATTTATTTATTTATTTCTGTATTTATTTATTTATTTCCATTTTTATTTATTCATTTATTTATTTATTTCTGTATTTATTTATACATTTATTTATTTATTTATTTTTACTTATGTCATGTATGGTCCTCCATACAGGCAACGTTTGCTGCACCTTTTTCCTGTTGTTGTCTCTGGTTGTTGTTGTTTCTGCCTGACGCGTTTTGTCACGCAGCTCATCAAGCACATTCCAAGTGAGGCAATGACATTATCAAGCACTCAGCTTTAATTCATATCTTGTCTAACAATTTTTTTTTGTGGTTTGTGTCCTGAGATTAAAGTGAGGTGAAGAACTTTCTATCGTAAATGATTCTTCCTATAGAATTTTGTTTGAATTGGTGTTTCCCCCCTAGAGGAAATAGACGCCCATGTCACCAGGATGAAGGAGAGCCATACTAGATAAATGTATGATTGACAGAGGTGTTATTTGAAACATCATAATTGAAAGCTGAGGCTGACTTGCGGCTCCATCCCCCGACAGTACCCCCAGGTTGTATAGATTCTATAGATTTGTGTCATTGCTCCGATCGTGGTTGTTGGAATTGCTTTTGGACATGTGTTAGAATTTAAATCTCTGCCTTGGCTTTACGGTTCTGTGTAATACAGAGTGAAATGTTGTCCTTTTTTGTTTCACGCTTTTATTTAACACCTGTCACACTATTAAAACAGAACAAGTGATCATTTTCTGAATCAAAGCTAATCAAAAAACTACTTGTGGAGCAGCATATGGCAAAAGAGAGACCGGAAGGGCTGGCCATTATGCCTACTGAGGAGATTATTGCTTTGGATGTGGATAAAGGAGACTGTTGAGGGTTTTTTTCTGCACAATGCCAAACTCGTAGGGATGCTCTTGCGAAAAAGGTGAGCGAGTGCCTTTTCAAGGGGATTTGGAGCTCCCGATTGGCCGCTGTGCCAACCTGTTAGCCCTAATGTCTATGCTGAATCACAACCAACTGTGTTTTTGATACGATTTTTGGCAGAGATGCTTTGCAAAACAGCAGCATATCCACAGGCTTAGTGCAGAGCGTGTACTGCAATTTAAAAACCCTGAACCTGTGTTCAACTCATTGTCTGATGTGATACAACTTTCCTCTGCTACTGAGAAACGATAGTGTCAGATCTACAATATTTGTAGATGGTTTGTAGATACTACAACAACTACACATTTTTTGTCCTTCAGGCTCTTGCTTTTAACACAGCACCAAAACTGCAAGGATCACAAGTAATTTGACTCGTGAGTTCTAAATATCTCTTGAGCAGCTGTTTATTGTTCCAACACTAATGAACAAAACAAATCTGACTTGATTGATTGATTGATCGATTCAGATTTGCCAAAATACACCAGTTGGGTTCAATTTACAAAGCAGGGATTTACAACCTGGCTCATATGGCTTGAGGATAACAGGAGTAATCATCATACCATGTTCATTTATTAGCTGGTAATGAAAACATGCAGCTTAATGTAGAATCTCACCTGATTTCACCGAGCTCCATCCCCTGGAACAAGAAGTCTGGAACATTTACTCTTTCTCTTAAACAGACACACAGAGACCCTGATCTGACCCCAGGCAGAAAGATGCACAGACTCTCGGTGGTGTGTGGATGAGTTGAGGTACAGCCAGGGTCAGTCCCTCTGTGCTGTCTCGCTCCTACGGTAAATTGGCCACTATTTTGAGAACAGGTCTGACCTCTGAGTAACCACCACATGTGTCAATTGTGGTGGTTATGTTTTGGCTCCTGTGTACAGGGCTGCGAGTGGAACTATTGCAGAGGTACAGGATCCGTCTGTGGGAGCATTTAGTGCATCAAAATTCAGTGAATGACATTTCATCAATCTGCAGCAGGACAATCTGAAAAAATCTGACAGCTGAAGCAACCAAACGTGTTTTCAAGGTGAAAAATATCCTCGACTGGCCGAGTCAATCACCTGATGTCAATCTGACTGAGCTGCACTGCTCCTGCTCAAGGAGTAAAGGCAGTGACTCCACAACAAGCTAGAGCTTCATGTAGCGCTGTCTGCTTAAATTCGAGCTGCAATAAACGATCATTTTCATAATTGATTAATCTGTTGATTATATCCTTTATTAGAATTATAAGTTATTTGTTCCTTAAAAATGGTATAAAATTGTCCCTCTGTGTTGCCCATTACCCACGATGACCTTCTCAATTGTCTTGTTTTGTCCACAAACCAAATATAGAAATTTTCCTGTCATTAGAGGAGCAAAGAAACCAGAAGATATTCACACTTAAGAAGCTGAAATCAGAGAATGTGTCGTATGTACATCACATTGTAATGTGTTGTGTGTTGTAGTGAAATTGATAAATTGATTATCAAGTGATGAATCGATTAATTGTGACAGCCCTAGCTTAAATTACTTATCTTCACACACTTCTATTTATATTCATGTAAACTTTCTGTTAGTTGACCCTTTAATGTGCTGTTCATTATTTAATTTCAAATTGAATGTGCTAAAGCCTGAAAAATAAGAATAATCAAACTATCAAATCTTTAAAGTGTGGACTATATGTTGTCCACACAATTGTTTACACATCTGCTTTTCATTAAATTCAATCACCTGATTGATCCAGTTAACCACAGTTTGTTTGTTATAGCTGGGCTCTAAATGATGCTGGAAGCTTGCTTCCTGTGCAACTTTATTCTTGCCTCAGCTCACTTGTCCAAGCTCAAACCAAACGTCAAAGTTAAGAGTGAGAAGTTTAAAGAAAAGTCAAACGAACAACACCGCTTGAAATTTCATTTTCTTATATCTTTACCCCCGAAGCAGTTGAGTGACAATTTCCTCCATCCTTTAAAAGAGTTCAAACCAGTACCTGTCTTTGGGTTCTCCTGCTCCCTCTGTTTGATTGACGTTTTAAAGAAAGACTCAGGTAGTTGTAGAACTTGTACCAGGCTCTGGCGAGATGTAGATCGAGCCCTCTGGCTAAACTCTGGAGAGGAACATTTATCGTAGCCACCAACACCTGCAGTCCCCAGGCCAGTGAATCAAATCCTGACATTTACACAAGTCTGAAGCAACAAAAGGCTACAGAAATCCTTTTACTGCTATTTGCTGACCCCTCACTGTTCCTCTAAAGAAGTGTTGGTTCAGTACTTTATTGTCACTCTTTAACTGCACAGTGGTGAATTCTTAATGGACAGGTTGAAAGCTGTGACTAAATTAAAGAAGTGGGATTCACATGAATAAGTTACCATGGGGATCTGAGGTAGATCTAAGAAATAGACAACAGCCTGATAACAATAACGTAGAGAATTAAAACCTTCTTCGTTCGTCAAACTATTTAACATGTTTAAGGTTTTGATCCTTTATAGTTAGATCTTCTGTCCTTTTTATACATTAAGAATCTGTGCAAAACAATATTTATCACAGTAAGTTTACAATGACAAAATTCACCACTTTATAATAAATATGTGAATGAAAAAATACCATTCCAGAGTCAAAAGTAAAGGATCCTGAATTTAAAATGTAAAAGTTTGCGATTATAAATAGCTTAATATACTCAACTAAACTATATTATATATTGCATTTTCTTGTTCTATAAAAACAAATGGGATTATTAACGGGGTTGAAAAGAAGAATTCTGCTTCACTAATTTTGATTGTACTGTTTAGTTTGATAATAGGATAATAATTTACTGTGATCCTTAACATTGTTTTATTGTTGATAAACGCAATCTCACATTCATGATCAAAATAAACAAATATAAAAAGCTGCCTCACCACTTAACAACATAAAGCCTGCAGGATGCATCGTGATCACCAACCCCCAACAGATGAATGACAGAAATGACTTTCACATCAGGGTCTCCCACAACCAATTAAACTAACGCAAGATGACAATTTGCATTTGGTCTCTAGTAGCAACACTCGCTGTTGGGATCAGCGGATGACTCCTTCCTTTGCTGGTGTTTTCACTCCACCACCTTTTTTGGATGGAGCAGTATATAACCTTTAACACTTCCCCAGGGATTACTTCCACTTAGCAAAGTGATAATAATCTGGAGCTCATCACAGGAATGTGTGCAACTTGGCATGGCATGAAAGCTTTGAGAGAAAAGTGCAATGACATGAATGACTGCAGTAGGTTTTTAGGATCGGTCATCTGTTTTCAGTTTGTCCTTATCAGCTGTGCAAGCCCTCTGGCAATAGCCAACCCCGGGCACGAGCCTTATCGAGCAGCTTTGTCAAAGAAAAGTTGTAGAAGTATTTTTGTTGCCTTTGGTCCAATTTTTTAATCCATAGGAGAACACAATCAACAGACTGAGGTTTTAGAGAACTAGACAATCAGAGTATACTTGAACCTTACTTGTGTCTTTGGGATGAAAAGCAGGGCCAGAGGAAAGTAGGATGGATGGAATTTCCTGGCATGTCTCCATACAAAAGTTATGTTGATAGAAAAAAAGTGAAACTGTTTATTGGCTTGGTACCCTCTGTGTTTCTTTGAAATGTAATCATAACCCCAGGTGGACATATTTATTGCATACACAGGCAACACATTGTAGTCGCAGGAGCTTATTATTTATCAATATTTAGTCGGAGAAGTATTCAGTGTAAACATGAAAAAAACAATGGCTGAATCAGTTTGATTTAGAAAGAGCTGGTGGTGTCCTGGCATAGAGCTCAGTTAAATCTCTGCAAATGAAAGTGGCAAAGAAGGAAGACAAAGGACACAATAGACTGTTATTCTCCAGTAGAGCTGGCAGAGGCACAAAGCCAGGAGCCGTTAAAGTTATAATTTGGGAATTTTGCAGCTTCAAAAACCTCAGCTTGTACTGACGAGGATGAAGTGGCTGGTGGTGGGTCGTACTAATTACAGGGCACACCGCAGGTTTGGTGTGTCTGTGACTCAGACCGAATCTTCTCAGGATTTTTTACATTTCCTTCAGATTCAATTTTAATTTAGATCAATGGAATATATTTTATTATAGGGTGATTCTGATGAAAGAGTCAACATTGCAGCTACAGCCAGTGAACAGCTGCTGGGAGGATTTTTATGATTCCTCTGCAAACAATTCACTATACATATATGTATTAAAAAATGTATGTACATATTGAAAGTTAATTTAAGTGTCTACGGCAGTGCCTGTGGCTCTGTGCATCAAGAGGGCCTGAAGCTAAATGCACTATGAAGACAAAGGTAAAACATCATGGTAACAGTTTGGACCAACTTGGGGGACCGACTAACCCAAGTCACCATTCACAGAGCAAAGCCCCTAGCATTTCAAAAAATTTCAATTATTGATTCCCCCTAGTGGTGGTTGAAAAAAGGAAATGGAGCCGCTCACAACGTGCCCATTTACATTTCGTTTTTAAAAGATGCTGCAATTGCATATTTATTTGTACATGTTGCTTGTTAATAACTGTCCAACATGGTGATGGAATGTAGAAAATGGGATAAATAAATACTGTGATTGCTAGAAGTGTTATTATAAAGGGCTTTGAGGATAAACTACCGCGGCTCTTTTGGGATATTCACTTACAAAAGGCTCCGTGTTGTCACTGACCCTGAGCAAGCTCCTGAAGTTTTCTCTCAGGCTGTGCCACCTCTTTGTGACTTCCCCATTTGCCGTTCATGCTTATTTAATCACTTTTTTTGTATTTCATCCAGATTAATCTCACCTAAGCTCTTTAAATTAATCTAATTGAATCTCTTTTTCAGCTCAGACATTGAGGGGCAGTTAGAGTTTATAGTCATCTGCCTCATTTTCTTTTAAGCTCCTGTCATCACATCAGTCACATCCTGCTTAATCCCCAACCGCTGAGAACCACCAGGGGAGAGGAATAACCCTGTGATTCCCTCGCCGCCACTCTGTTTATTATTGGTGCGTTGGATATCAGGATCTGAGGTGATATAATGCTCCACCAATGATCGACGGATCTTTAGAGCGCAAGTGAAACAGAGTAATTTCCTTGCATTTGTAATGACCCCTTTTAGTGTGTCTCAGCTGTGGCAGAAAGTTTGAGTCCAGCCCTTTGCTCTCCATATATCATAATCAGGATTAGGTTATTTACATTGTTCTCGATCCAGTATTAGGGATTATTAATTCCATTACTAGTTTCCAAGCACTGTCCCGTGCAAGTGTAAGAAGGTTGATCATGTTACTGCCAGATTTCTTGGTAATATATGCAAGCGTCTTGGTAGAGTTGAGAGTTAGAGCCTCTGGCCTGTTGCATGAAATGCTCCGTCGCTGAACGCTAACATTAACACTCCAAGAATACTGATGAGAGCTGGAGTTTACAGGCAGTCCAGATTCTTCAGCTCATGCGTTGGTGTCGCAACCAAATTATTTTTATCTCCCTGCTCAGTGTAGCTCTAGGTTGCTGAAAGGTTAGATAGTGCACAGAATTGTGATACTTGAAACTTAATTTAGAGAATATAGTCCTCATTCAGTTCCCATTATTCAAATTTTCTTCTTATTCAATTCAGCTACTTTTAAATATGCTCTTAAATCTGGATAATCTTCAGAAATTCATCTTGGTGGGCTGTGTGTGAAAACTCCAATGTCCAGGTCTGTTTCCTCGGACATTGTTAAGAGTTTCTCCTGCCAGCCCCCGAGGAAAACTATGTATAATGTCAGAGTGAGCCCATATGATACAGCAGGAAATGAGTTGGAGGATTCACTGCAAACGAGTTGGCTTGTTGAAGACGCTTCTAACACAAAACTCTATAAACAAAGGGAATAGAAATACATGGAGTCATATACGTAGAAGATACTGACAAAGATTTCTTGGAAAGCCAATGAGATTCAAGAGCTTTTGGTGACAAGGGGCATTGCTGGTGTGGATGTGCTGGAAACAAAAACATTTTGATGTCCTGCCTCCTGCCTCCATGCCTCGCTCGAACACTCTGGAGACTTTTCAGTTGTTGTGAACACATCTAAGAATCTCCTGCTGTGTTTTTCATACGTCAAAGGCAAACTCCTGAGGAACTCCAAACCCAAGAGTGCAGACATTCTCCAGGGTTCAAGTCTGAAATTGGCTTTTCACTTCCCCTATACACTTCTGTTCATTGAGGATTTCTGCCGCACCTCACGTGGATTTCCTTTTCCTAAATTTATGCACACTCTCGAAAAATGTGAATGTGGAGTCTTCCCATGAGTCTGGGAATCTGCGCCTGTTTTCTCCTCCTCAATCACCACATGTGTGTCCTGGTAAACTGAAATTGAATTGTGGGAACTGAATGTGGAAGAGGTCTTATGGAGAGTGGATCCGCGCTGGGTGCATCACCGTGCTGTGCCTGCAAACACCATTTTTATCTGTACCACTCGCAGCATAACATGCACCAATATTTATCCAGTCTCCGTGAGTGCGTCTGACTCGAAACAGACTCATCGCATTTACTCTTTCTCTTAAATAGTTAAACTACAAAATTGTATACGCACTTCGCATTGATGAGCGCCCACATCGTAGCCTTATCGTTGTGATTGCAGGGGTATGTTTGCGTTCATTGCGACCATCAGTCAGCGGAAGTGACAGGACAGGAGCCAACCTGACACAAGGCTTCTCGGAACATTGAGGTCATTCGATCTTTGCTCCCCCCCCCCCCCACCTCATCCATCACAATGACATATGCAGATGTACAGCCATAAGGACATTGGACATAAGTGCCTCAGAATTCAACCTGCTCATAAGTCCTGTCTGAACAAGACCACCCGTTTCAGACCTCATATCTCTGGAGCGTGAACGATTGAGGCATCTGTTGATGTGTGGTTTAAAATGTGCTTTTTCAGCTTTTTGATACAATATTACGTGTTCATAGGCCAGACAATCCACCAATATTATAATTGGGGGTTTTACAAGCTTTCATAATTTATATCACCCTTTTTATTTGACTTAAAGAAGAATTCTACATAATGTAAGAATTTACTCATTCTTTAACTTTGGGTTATGTCAGCGATAGAGAGGAAAAATACTAAACGAAAAAAAGGTAACAGGAAAGGATGATATAAAGTGTTTGAGCTTGAACAACACTTCCTAAAATAGAAACTAGAGAAGCAAGACTCTAATCTGTGATGCTCGGCTGAATATATGGCCCCGAGGTGATCTGTGAACACAGGAGATTAAGAGGGTTGCAGACATGTGTGAACCTTAACAAACTTTAGTAATATAGCTACGCCATGAGGTCTTAGCCTGGAGAAGTGTTCACATGTGTTAGGGACAAACTATCCCAAAGCACAAACCAGCAGCGTGTCTCTTAATGGAAAATGCTTGTACGTACATGCACTGCGTTTGTGCAGTTTTCGCAGCATAAATAATCCCAAACTGCAGAAATAGTTTTTTAACATGTCGAATCAAACTTTAATGACGTCCTTTCTAGCATCAAGTCTCCATAGATTCCCAACTTCTTAATGCTTCATCTTGTAGCACAAAACATATGGCGAGGCTAAGATGTAGTGAGGAGTCAATGACTGGCCTGAATAAAAAATAAGAGTGGGTAATTCATTTACAAGGCAGCCCCAGGCGGAGAAAGCAAAGTCTAACATTTATAATGAATGATTATCAACATTGAAGTTTTGGGGTTTTAGATTTCTTAGGGAGTTGGTTTTCAATAAAAGTCTGTGCCCCTGAAAAACCTATTTTGAAAGTTGGAAGGGTGAGTTTTATTGAAAAAGTAATAATATGCTGTGGTTTTACAAACCTGATCTGCTGCTTTCAGATCTTTCTACAGGGGTATCTGGATATTTTTGAATAGCTGAGAAGATGTCATCGTTGGCGTTGGATATGTGTAAATCCATTTTCCTCCCTCCCCTGCTCAGTGTTTGCTTACACTGGGCATAATGAATCATTAATTCACTGCTGTCACATGCAGCCCACAGTCACTCGGAGCAGAATTAACTCTTGATCCAGCCGAGCAGAGACGAAACAAAGAAACTGAAGAGGCATGAACCTCTCTATATTTGTCTCACCCATCCAGTAAACTGTGGATCTGTTTACGCGTGGATCGGGTGGCTGTTTTCTAATAACGCAGTTGTGCCGTGCTCTGTGATGCGTGTTGTTTTGGCTGCTTTGCATTTTTATAATTTCATTGACTCTGATTTTATCCCGACCTCCTGTTCATCTGTGCAGCAGGTATTTCTCAGGCTTTGAACAACAGATGAGTTTCTGTTCTACAGTGGGCGACAGAGCATTGCTAGAGGTGATCTTTTTTATTTTCTTTCTTTCAAACAATATGCCCTCTCAATCATTAAAGAGGCTATATCTCATGACACAGTGGTTTCCAACCAGGGACACTTTTACCCCTGGGGCTGCGTAGAGAGATGTGAAATATGATTAGAAATATGATTTATAAAAGCTGTATTTGCACACATTTATATGAAATCTTTTTACTATTGTATATATCACTTTTATTCCATTAAGTATTGCTACTTATTATTACTTAACTTTATTTATTATGATGGTTTTTTGAATGTCCTCTGCCTGCTGTGTACAGAAAAAAGGATTATCTTATCTTATATGTAAAAGTAATGCTTAAATGTTTTAAATAGTCAGATAAATGGTTCAAATAAAGAGCCAAAGGTAATGGAAATAGTGAGTAATTGTTATAGTGTTAAATAACATCCATTATCTAACAGATGGAGGATGACAGTATAGGTGTCGATGAAGAGTATACATAAGTTCATCTGACAGGACGGACAGACAGGTTAGACAAAACCACTATAGAAGAAACACTTTGGTCAACTGAAGTAGTTTAAGTGAGTGTCTCTCTCTGATGATACAGACGGTGTTTTAATTAGTCTCAAAACTTCTCATTAATGCCTTGTTGGAAACAGGGTGTTGTTATTGTGGAGGCATGCACCTCTGCATCATTATCTCTTCACTGGATAATAAACTGTGCCACACAGATAAGGTGGTAGGTGTCCCGCTGGATAGAGAGGCAGCTGCACTATAAAACAAATCAAGAACCAAAGCACAACCTGTTTTCCGACAAGAGCTCTGGAAACTGTTCGAAAGAATTGGGTCCGGACATGTTCCAGGATTCGGCTCGATATTTTTCACCAGGGCGCTGGCAGGAAAAGTTCCAGAAAACTGTTCTCACACACATCCCTCCACAAATGACCAGGAAAATGTCCAGACTTCAGTGCATGTCATCAAGCTCTTTGTAACATTGTGAAAGCACCAACATACCCTAACGTGTCCTTTCAGTTCCCTGTTGACATTCTTATATTTGCATGTTAACTCCACTGAGTATTCTTGAAGTTAAAGTTGTTATGGTGAAACTGTGTGATTTCTGAAGATGACTGCTCTGTTAAACAACGGCCAGCAGGTAGCTTGTCACTGTTATACCGTGGTATTAGTCCCTAGACCTCTGAGGCTCAGTTTCTAAATCTCACTCTCTTCTGCTTCTCGTCTTCTTTCTGTTTTTGTATTCTGTAGTCCTGAGGAGATTTTTCTTCTTTCCCCGATAAGACCACTGCTGTTCGTCTTTTCTGTTTGTTACCTCCTGTGGCAGAGGCTCAGCTGTTCTGCCCCCGTCTCCTCAGTCACACAGGCATAGAGACACAGCCAGTCTAATTGGTAATAACCTTTCAGCTGTCATAACTCTGGCTCACTGTTGCTTTCTGGAGACAGGTGAAGAATACCCGTCTGTTATCGCTGGTTTGCGTTAGCATACAGATCTGTACCGAGTGGCATCAACATGCTGTCTTTTATTTTCCAGGATTACTGGGAGGCTTTATTTTACAACTCAATACACCCCTTTTTGGATTGTGTCTCTTATATATTCCTTCCTGCGGAATTATCTGTTTAAATATTGTACTTTCTCTTTAAAAAAGGCTGCAAAGAAACAGCTGAGACGTCTCGAACCATTATTGCTCGTTCTTTCAATAAGTTCTCCGAATGAAGATCCTGTTTCTGCTCCATTCTGTTTATGAGTTTCTGTTTGTGCGGGATTATGAGGTCAAACTGCACAAATAACTTGGGAAAAGGAAAACAAATGGCCCCAAAGATGATGCGCCTGTGATTTCTAAAGACAAGTTTTCACAACACTGGCAAATGTATGATTCTCTCTGAGTTTCTCCTTGAAACAACAAACACTTCTCAGCATTTTGCAAGTTGAATCATGGCCACGATATATTAAAAAACACACCCACTAAGTGTCATTAATATGTGAGAAAAGACTGTCTTCTTCTGCATCGTTTGTTTGTATGAGACATACAAAAAACAAGGAAATCAGATTTCAAGATAAGTTTCCTCTTCTTTTTTTCTGGAGGCCACAGGAAGAACTTCATAACTATTAGTGGTTTATTTTAGAAATAGCTTTCGTCTGATTTCTCGTCTTAGCTTTCGTCTTTATTTGAAAACCAAGAACATTATTTCTGTTGGTCCTGGCGTAGGGACAATGCAGTTAAATTCCTTCCTGCATGAATAATTCTTTTTGCTCCTTTTGGGACATCATACAAAAAAAACTTTATTTTCTCATTCTTTCGAAACCTCACCCAGTCCTGAGCTAAATGGAATTGGAACGGAGCGTGGTGTCGGGGAGCCGGTGTTCTCCCATTTCTGATGACCGATGGCAGGAGAGAGATGAAAGGCCTAATGTAAAAAGCCATGCCTCTGCTTCTTCTCCTCCCCACCTCGTCACCTCTCGTCTCTCCTCCCTCCTCGCCCGGGCTGCAGTGTATCTTTTCACAGTCATGAAAGAATGCAGGCGGCGGGGTCTGCCAGTTCTGTTCATATACACAGCACACAGATGCAAAAAGATGCAGACACACATATTGCACCTCTTCTTCCTGTCATCCCCTCCATTCTCCTACTTCTCACTCGTACCGTCTCTCCCTTCCCTTTTCAACTAGTTTCTAGGGCACAGTACACTTCATGGGGCACACTTCCCACACAGCTTTTGGAACATGCTAAGAGCTTTTAACATTTGGGTCTCTGTGTAAGTATTTCTACTTTCGTGGTACATGTCGTGATGACACCCCGGATGATGGCTGACTAAATGTACTGAAGAATTTCACCCGAACATGAACTTCGATAAAAGCTTATTTGTACACCAGCTGTATATCAGACATTCAGAGATGAGTAGGGATTTGGTTTTGAGAGTGATGTTTCCACCAGAACACAGTGGATGGACACACTGCTGTTGATTTCAGTTTTAAAAAAAGGCAGATTCCATCTTAAAAATCTGTTCTTTGTGTTTGTGTTTCTCAGTTTGTGGCTCCTTTGTCCTGGTGGAGTTACATTTATTTATTTCTTCCCCTCTGCTGATCACACCTCCGTGCCTCACGCCTCCTCCTATGCTGTCGGTTCACATTCGGAGTCGCTCTAATTTAGTTTTTGGACAGCTGGCCCGGTCTCAAACGCTCCGAGAGAGATAAAAGAAATTTTGCACTGAAACATCAAAGGGGGCGCCCCCGCTCGCTCACCCCATTCCACTTCCATAGTCGCCACAACATGACGAAATCAGATGAACATCTAAGGTCAGTGCAGCTGCGAATGGTTAATGATGTGGAGACCTAGCTCTGATTTTTAATTCACACCCAGGGCAGATAACTGCTCTCCACCCATTCAAGTCCCATTCCCTCCACCGATGACGCAGGCACTCTTGCACCTCCTGAAGAACCTGTTTATTTAAAACACTTTACCTGAATACATTTTAATGTAATTTGACATGACATAGCTTAGACTTGCAATTACGTGACATTGTTTGCTTCGCCAGGATCAATGGGCGGATAATGGAGGTGGATGTGAGACAGTGTATGTAAATTAGGCAACGGCATGAAGTGTCAGAGACCTAATTCATATATTAGAGGGAATTCAGTGAAGTGGCACATTCTGGAAATCACTTAACCGAGGTTCAAACTCCTTTTATTTCCCATACAGCTCTCTTAATGTAATTCCCCACTTTTTAAAGAGAATATAATACAGCACTTGTTCTGCAAATAATCCAACTACATGGGGGGGGCTTTAACCATGTGTTTCAGACAGAGGCTGAAAAGAGGAGCTGTAGCAATGAACAGAATGAGGAAAGTGATGTATTTTATGAAGATGGAGGACATGTCAATTTTTAAACCAATAAAAACTGATGGCCGTGAATATAAGCTCTATTCTAGGAGAGAGTGGGGATATTGTGACTGTGCTTCTCGGCTAATGCAGCTTTCATATCTGGACCAGGACGAAAGGTCATCAACCAATGACCTTGTCTGAATGTCGTCAGCAAGATAAACACAGGAAATTGTTTGTGTTATACCTGTGTGTTTGCCCAAGCCCTGATTCAACGTAGAAAGCTCATTAATATGGCCGTGAGTCGTTATAATAACAAAAGGTTTTTTATCTGAGGGGCCTTTCAGCAGGCCATTCAAACGTTAACCCAGCAGATACCAGACCTTTCAAGAGCCGCTCACTGTGTTCACAATGGGCTATTATTTCAATGTTGGTATTACTTGCACCACAGGGTCATTGCTGTCAATGCCACAGTCATCATGAGTATCTCTGCTAAAATAACTTGGTGGAAAAAGGACAGAGAAAATTCAAAGTTTATTAATTTAAATTTCAATCACCAACTCTTGTATTCCTGAGGCCTCATGTGTATCTTTCACTCTTCCATTTGTGAAGAAGGATTTTTGATTAATTTCATTTCAGCATTGTATATATCTGTTCTTGCATGTCTTGTTGCTTTCCTTGTTGTTACTTTGCCAATCTATGAGTGAACCAGTGCGTAAAGCTTGTGTTGAGCATGTGCGTCCTCATGTGGGGATCTGATTAAATTTGGAGATCAAGGAATTGTTTTTTTACTTTCTTTGTTGTGGCAAGATGGGGTGTCAGCCTTGCAATCAAGTTTGATTCTAAAAAATGAAATAGGCCCCTTGTGGTGCATGTTTAGGGAACTGCCATATATGTATATATATATATTTATAAAATCCTGCTAATTTATTTCTCTTGGTATGACATGACTAAGGATAAGTGGTATGGATAGATGATATGATAATTATTTGCAGCTTCTGACATCATTAATAACCTCTATTTAGTTGTTGTCTAGTACATATTTAAAAGAGATGTCAGTTTGAGTACTCTTTTTTGAGTGTCATTGGTGGGATGACCTTCATGTTTATATTTGGATCATCACTTTGAGGATCTTGGCAACTGCCTTGCACCGATGCAGTTTTACTGTGAGGTCACAGTGTCTTGTTCTGCCTTCAGCGCTGCTATGTCTTGAAAACAAAGATTGAAGAAATCTTGAATGTGTCCTGAAATTAGCTGTGACAGTAGAGATATTGTCTCTGTGCTGAACTCTCCAGAGACATGGCTCTTCACAAATGGGAGCGGGTGAGAACACTTTCCTTTTGGCAATTTTTCAAAGGCTGTCTGTTTCTCCATGGTATCTTGTTTCTTGGAAAGATTACACAAGAATACACAGAAAAATAACAATGTACGAGAACAGATTCATGTTTATTTATTGTTCAAATATGCACAGTTTTCTCTTAAAGTTTTGGAAACCTTTAAAAAATATAGCTCTAAATTCAAGGTTCTCAGATCATTGATTGATAATGGGAAACTGCTTTAAACTTTACACAGATTTTTAAAAACTTTCATTTAAGCAGAGTTAATTTTATTTGTATTTTGTTTTAGCAAGGTGGAAGTTTAATGAAGTCGCTGTAAAATGTCTATAGTTTATTTATCCAAGTACCAGATTTCTGTTCCAGATGTAAACTTTCATCATGGATAATGACCGGTATCACCATGTCAAAGCAGTCTTTCATTTTTTTTTAAAATCACTATACTTTGTTGATTCCAATGGGAAATTGGTTAAAGTTATTGCAATGGCCGGGAATCGGACCCGGGTCTCCCGCGTGGCAGGCGAGAATTCTACCACTGAACCACCAATGCTGATGAAAGCTCATTTAACAACTGTAGAGTTTTCCACTGACAGCAGAAAGAGGTTACAGAATGAACTATGAGGGCATTGATCGAGCAAATACCACCAATAGGGGCCAACAGTCCCCTTAAATTCAATCAAGGTGCACCGCATTAAACACACTCAAACTTATTGGTCCCCTAAATATGGATGAATTTTACACAAAGATCAATAGATTACTTTTTGAGAAACCGAACAAATAATGTTTCTTTATTGCCACTCTCTTCATTCATGTGTAACCATCATCATGAAGGTAGCCCCAACAGGGGACAATTAAAGTTTTTTTGAATCGCTATATCTTCATAATTATAATAGTATACTGGGCAAAGCTGTTGCATCGGCCGGGAATCGGACCCGGGTCTCCCGCATGGCAGGCGAGAATTCTACCATTGAACCACCAATGCTGATGAAAACTGCTCTAACAATTCCAGACTTTGTCTCTGAATGTAGAAGGGGTTCCAGTATTAACTATGAGGTCATTGGGCAAACAGTTTCATACAGTATGTATTATCTCCCAAATGTTTCTGCAGGAACTGCTGACCTTACCCGAATCCTAATCTCGAATTCAAGTGTTTACAAGTTCTTCTAAAAAGCTGCCATATAGAAAAGTACAATTGAAGTTTGTGAAAATCATAATACCTTGTTGATTCCAAGGGGAAATTGGTTAAAGCTAATGCATTGGCCGAGAATCGGACCCGGGTCTCCCGCGTGGCAGGCGAGAATTCTACCACCGAACCACCAATGCTGATGAAAGCTTCCTTAACAACTGCAGCTTTTTGAACTGACAGTAGAATGGGGGTTCCAATATGAACTATGAGCTCATTGATCAAGTAGATACCATCACCAAGCAACAACACTCCTTAATTTCAATCAAGTCGCACCATAATGAGCACTGTCATAGTTATTAGTCCACTAAATATGCATGATTTTTACACAAACATCAATAGATCACTCTTTGAGAAATTTAAACAAATAATGTTTCTTTATTGCCACTCTCTTTATTCATGTGTAACCATCATCATGAAGGTAGCCCCAACAGGGGACAATTAAAGTTTGTTTGAATCGCTATATCTTCATAATTATAATAGTATACTGGGCAAAGCTGTTGCATTGGCCGGGAATCGGACCCGGGTCTCCCGCGTGGCAGGCGAGAATTCTACCACTGAACCACCAATGCTGATGAAAGCTGCCTTAACAACTGCAGATTTTCAAACTGACAGTAGAATGGGGGTTCCAATATGAACTATGAGCTCATTGATCAAGTAGATACCACCACCAAGGACCAACAGTCTCCTTAATTTCAATGAAGTTGCACCATAATGAGCACTGTCATAGTTATTAGTCCACTAAATATGCATGATTTTTACACAAAGATCACTAGATCACACTTTGAGAAATTTAAACAAATATTGTTTCTTTTGCCACTCTCTTCATTCATGTGTAACCATCATCATGAAGGTCGCCCCAACAGGGGACAATTCAAGTTTGTTTGAATCGCTATATCTTCATAATTATAATAGTATACTGGGTAAAGCTTTTGCATTGGCCGGGAATCGGACCCGGGTCTCCCGCGTGGCAGGCGAGAATTCTACCACTGAACCACCAATGCTGATGAAATCTGCATTTACAACTCCAGACTTTGTCTCTGAATGTAGAAGGGGTTCCAGTATTAACTATGAGGTCATTGGGCAAACAGTTTCATGCAGTATGTATTATCTCCCAAATGTTTCTGCAGGAACTGTTGACCTTACCCGAATCCTAATCTCGAATTCAAGTGTTTACAAGTTCTTCTAAACAGCTGCCATATAGAAAAGTACAATTGAAGTTTGTTAAAATCATAATACTTAGTTGGTTCCAAGGGGAAATTGGTTAAAGCTAATGCATTGGACAGGAATTGGACCCGGGTCTCCCGCGTGGCAGGCGAGAATTCTACCACTGAACCACCAATGCTGATGAAAGCTGCCTAAACAACTGCAGATTTTCGAACTGACAGTAGAATGGGGGTTCCAATATGAACCATGAGCTCATCGATCAAGTAGATACCACCACCAAGGACCAACAGTCTCCTTAATTTCAATCAAGTTGCACCATAATGAGCACTGTCATAGTTATTAGTCCACTAAATATGAATGATTTTTACACAAAGATCACTAGATCACTCTTTGAGAAATTTAAACAAATATTGTTTCTTTTGCCACTCTCTTCATTCATGTGTAACCATCATCATGAAGGTAGCCCCAACAGGGGACAATTAAAATTAGTTTGAATCGCTATATCTTCATAATTATAATAGTATACTGGGTAAAGCTTTTGCATTGGCCGGGAATCGGACCCGGGTCTCCCGCGTGGCAGGCGAGAATTCTACCACTGAAACACCAATGCTGATGAAAACTGCTCTAACAATTCCAGACTTTCACACTGACAGTAGTTCAAGGGGTTCCACTATGAACTATGAGGGCATTGGTTGAGCACATACCACCACCAGGGGCCAACAGTCCCCTTAAATTCAATATCAATCAAGCTGCACCATAATGAGCACTGTCATAGTTATTAGTCCACTAAATATGCATGATTTTTACACAAAGATCACTAGATCACTCTTTGAGAAATTTAAACATATATTGTTTCTTTTGCCACTCTCTTCATTCATGTGTAACCATCATCATGAAGGTAGCCCCAACAGGGGACAATTAAAGTTTGTTTGAATCGCTATATCTTCATAATTATAATAGTATACTGGGTAAAGCTTTTGCATTGGCCGGGAATCGGACCCGGGTCTCCCGCGTGGCAGGCGAGAATTCTACCACTGAACCACCAATGCTGATGAAACCTGCCCTAACATCTCCAGAATTTCCCACTGACAGTAGTACAAGGGGGTCCACTATGAACTATGCGGGCATTGGTTGAACACATACCACCAATAGGGGCAAACTGTCCCGTTAAATTCAATCAAGTTGCACCATATTGAAGACACTCATAGTTATTTGTCCCTAAATACCGTAGATTTTTTACAGAAAGATCCATGAATTACTCTTTGAGAAATCGAAACAAATAATGATTCCTTATTGCCACTTTCTTCATTTATGTGTAACCATCATGATGAACGTAGCCCAAACAGGGGACAATTAAAGTTAGTTTGAATCACTATATTGTCATAGCTCAAAGAGAGAATTGGTTAAAGCTAATGCATTAGCCGGGAATCGGATCCGGGTCTCCCGCGTGGCAGGCGAGAATTCTACCACTGAACCACCAATGCTGATAAAAGCTGCCTTAACAACTGCAGATTTTTGAACTGACAGTAGAATGGGGGTTCCAATATGAACTATGAGCTCATTGATCAAGTAGATACCATCACCAAGCACCAACACTCCTTAATTTCAATCAAGTCGCACCATAATGAGCACTGTCATAGTTATTAGTCCACTAAATATGCATGATTTTTACACAAACATCAATAGATCACTCTTTGAGAAATTTAAACAAATAATGTTTCTTTATTGCCACTCTCTTCATTCATGTGTAACCATCATCATGAAGGTAGCCCCAACAGGGGACAATTAAAGTTTGTTTGAATCGCTATATCTTCATAATTATAATAGAATACTGGGCAAAGCTGTTGCATTGGCCGGGAATCGGACCCGGGTCTCCCGCGTGGCAGGCGAGAATTCTACCACTGAACCACCAATGCTGATGAAAACTGCTCTAACAATTCCAGACTTTCACACTGACAGTAGTTCAAGGGGTTCCACTATGAACTATGAGGGCATTGGTTGAGCACATACCACCACCAGGGGCCAACAGTCCCCTTAAATTCAATATCAATCAAGCTGCACCATAATGAGCACTGTCATAGGTATTAGTCCACTAAATATGCATGATTTTTACACAAAGATCACTAGATCACTCTTTGAGAAATTTAAACAAATATTGTTTCTTTGCCACTATCTTCATTCATGTGTAACCATCATCATCAAGGTAGCCCCAACAGGGGACAATTAAAGTTTGTTTGAATCGCTATATCTTGATAATTATAATAGTATACTGGGTAAAGCTTTTGCATTGGCCGGGAATCGGACCCGGGTCTCCCGCGTGGCAGGCGAGAATTCTACCACTGAACCACCAATGCTGATGAAATCTGCATTTACAACTCCAGACTTTGTCTCTGAATGTAGAAGGGGTTCCAGTATTAACTATGAGGTAATTGGGCAAACACTTTCATACAGTATGTATTATCTCCCAAATGTTTCTGCAGGATCTGCTGACCTTACCCGAATCCTAATATCGAATTCAAGTGTTTACAAGTTCTTCTAAACAGCTGCCATATAGAAAAGTACAATTGAAGTTTGTTAAAATCATAATACTTAGTTGATACCAAGGGGAAATTGGTTAAAGCTAATGCATTGGCCGGGAATCGGATGCGGGTCTCCCACGTGGCAGACGAGAATTCTTCCACTGAACCACCAATGCTGATGAAAACTGCCCTTACATCTCCAGAATTTCCCACTGACAGTAGTACAAGGGGGTCCACTATGAACCATGCGGGCATTGGTTGAACACATACCACCAATAGGGGCAAACAGTCCCCTTAAATTCAATCAAGTTGCACCATATTGAAGACACTCATAGTTATTTGTCCCTAAATACAGTAGATTTTTTACAGAAAGATCCATGAATAACTCTTTGAGAAATCGAAACAAATAATGATTCCTTATTGCCACTTTCTTCATTTATGTGTAACCATCATGATGAACGTAGCCCAAACAGGGGACAATTAAAGTTAGTTTGAATCACTATATTGTCATAGCTCAAAGAGAGAATTGGTAAAAGCTAATGCATTGGCCGGGAATCAGACACGGGTCTCCCGCGTGGCAGGCGAGAATTCTACCACTGAACCACCAATGCTGATGAAAGCTGCCTTAACAACTGCAGATTTTTCGAACTGACAGTAGAATGGGGGTTCCAATATGAACTATGAGCTCATTGATCAAGTTGATACCACCACCAAGGACCAACAGTCTCCTTAATTTCAATCAAGTTGCACCATAGTGAGCACTGTCATAGTTATTAGTCCACTAAATATGAATGATTTTTACACAAAGATCACTAGATCACTCTTTGAGAAATTTAAACAAATATTATTTCTTTTGCCACTCTCTTCATTCATGTGTAACCATCATCATGAAGGTCGCCCCAACAGGGGACAATTAAAGTTTGTTTGAATCGCTATATCTTCATAATTATAATAGTATACTGGGTAAAGCTTTTGCATTGGCAGGGAATCGGAGACGGGTCTCCCGCGTGGCAGGCGAGAATTCTACCACTGAACCACCAATGCTGATAAAAACTTCTTTTACAACTCCAGACTTTGTCTCTGAATGTAGAAGGGGTTCCAGTATTCACTATGAGGTCATTGGGCAAACAGTTTCATACAGTATGTATTATCTCCCAAATGTTTCTGCAGGAACTGCTGACCTTACCCGAATTCTAATCTCGAATTCAAGTGTTTACAAGTTCTTCTAAACAGCTGCCATATAGAAAAGTACAATTGAAGTTTGTTAAAATCATAATACTTAGTTGATTCCAAGGGGAAATTGGTTAAAGCTAATGCATTGGCCGGGAATCGGACCCGGGTCTCCCGCGTGGCAGGCGAGAATTCTACCACTGAACCACCAATGCTGATGAAAGCTGCCTTAACAACTGCAGATTTTCGAACTGACAGTAGAATGGGGGTTCCAATATGAACCATGAGCTCATCGATCAAGTAGATACCACCACCAAGGACCAACAGTCTCCTTAATTTCAATCAAGTTGCACCATAATGAGCACTGTCATAGTTATTAGTCCACTAAATATGCATGATTTTTACACAAAGATCACTAGATCACTCTTTGAGAAATTTAAACAAATATTGTTTCTTTTGCCACTCTCTTCATTCATGTGTAACCATCATCATGAAGGTAGCCCCAACAGGGGACAATTAAAGTTTGTTTGAATCGCTATATCTTCATAATTATAATAGTATACTGGGTAAAGCTTTTGCATTGGCCGGGAATCGGACCCGGGTCTCCCGCGTGGCAGGCGAGAATTCTACCACTGAACCACCAATGCTGATGAAAGCTTCCTTAACAACTGCAGATTTTTGAACTGACAGTAGAATGGGGGTTCCAATATGAACTATGAGCTCATTGATCAAGTAGATACCATCACCAAGCACCAACACTCCTTAATTTCATTCAAGTCGCAACATAATGAGCACTGTCATAGTTATTAGTCCACTAAATATGCATGATTTTTACACAAACATCAATAGATCACTCTTTGAGAAATTTAAACAAATAATGTTTCTTTATTGCCACTCTCTTCATTCATGTGTAACCATCATCATGAAGGTAGCCCCAACAGGGGACAATTAAAGTTTGTTTGAATCGCTATATCTTCATAATTATAATAGTATACTGGGCAAAGCTGTTGCATTGGCCGGGAATCGGACCCGGGTCTCCCGCGTGGCAGGCGAGAATTCTACCACTGAACCACCAATGCTGATGAAGACTGCACTAACAATTCCAGACTTTCACACTGACAGTAGTTCAAAGGGTTCCACTATGAACTATGAGGGCATTGGTTGAACACATACCACCAATAGGGGCAAACAGTCCCCTTAAATTCAATCAAGTTGCACCATATTGAAGACACTCATAGTTATTTGTCCCACAATACCATAGATTTTTTACAGAAAGATCAATGAATTACTCTTTGAGAAATCGAAACAAATAGTGATTCCTTATTGCCACTTTCTTCATTTATGTGTAACCATCATGATGAATGTAGCCCAAACAGGGGACAATTAAAGTTAGTTTGAATCACTATATTTTCATAGCTCAAAGAGAGAATTGGTTAAAGCTAATGCATTGGCCGGGAATCGGACCCGGGTCTCCCGCGTGGCAGGCGAGAATTCTACCACTGAACCACGAATGCTGATGAAAGCTGCCTTAACAACTGCAGATGTTCAAACTGACAGTAGAATGGGGGTTCAAATATGAACTATGAGCTCATTGATCAAGTAGATACCACCACCAAGCACCAACACTCCTTAATTTCAATCAAGTCGCACCATAATGAGCACTGTCATAGTTATTAGTCCACTAAATATGCATGATTTTTACACAAAGATCACTAGATCACTCTTTGAGAAATTTTTTTATTGTTTCTTTATTGCCACTCTCTTCATTCATGTGTAACCATCATCATGAAGGTAGCTCCAACAGGGGACAATTAAAGTTTGTTTGAATCGCTATATCTTCATATTTATAATAGTATACTGGGTAAAGCTTTTGCATTGGCCGGGAATCGGACCCGGGCCCGGGTCAGTATTTATTATCACCCAAATGTTACTGCAGGAATTATGGTAGCTCTACTTTATATTATTTTTTGGCCTCTATTGTACATGTGAGTCTTGCGTTCTCTTTATTGCGAATCCAAGAAAATCCTTATGTGGTTTAATCAAACTATATATCCGCACAATACAGAGCCACAGTGCTGCACATGGAGTATAGCCGGGCTTATCAGTGGTAGCAGATGGAGAGCGTCCAAGTGAGAGGCTCAGTCTGGCTCCATGTATGTCAGAAGTAAGAGGATGACATTGGCTGAATCTCAACTGTGGTTCAACCATAAGAAACACACTCTTTCCCGTCTGTCTCCCTGTATATATTTGTCTATTTTTGTCTCTCGCAATCACACACACACACACACACACACACTCACACACAAACGGCCTGCCTCCTTCGCATTCTTGCATTCAGAGTTACAGCTGGAGACAATGTACACTCCTCCACACTATCACTTCATCAAAAAGAAAAGCCATTTGTAAGACACTCACTGAGGCTACAGAGGCTCTTGCAAAGCCCTTACAAGCAGGTGATTAGATACTGAGTCACTTTAAGCATTTACCACGGAGGGATGAAGAGTTTGCCGAAAGGTTGTTTGATACATCATATCAGGAGAAGACCTTTGTAAACATTCTCCCTCTTTTGCCTCAACATTCAATGAAGTTGTAGCCCCATTTTTTTATCACGCCTCAAACATCATAGCTCGCAGCTCTTGCATCAGCCTAACGCAGGGTACACGACTTGAATAACACGAATCCTGCAACACTTTATTCACAGGCAGTTTTTTTAGTGTCTGTGTAGTTGCTCTGCAATAACAGGGAATGGTAAACAGTCAGAGAAAGAAGATATACATTTTTCGGCTAATAAATGTGAAGAGCTTTGTAGATTTACACTGGTCCGTAGCTCGGTGAGACAATGGAATTCATGTAGGAGGAAAACGATTAAGGATTTGCACCAAGTCACACAGTGGCAGTTGCCAGTCCCCCCTATTGTCCTGGGGAGACTGTAAACTCTCTCTGCCTCATTTTATTACACGTGAAGCAGCCAGTTGCTTCTTGACACCAACACGTTTCCTTGTTGTTTAATGCATGCAGAAGTTCACATATCCTCCAGGACCTGCAGCAGCTCTCTATAACTTTAGATATAGCCTTGTGTATAACTGACGTGTTTGGAGACTTATGCAATCGCTTGATTATTTCTTTGGACACAGGACTTGTGGGGGAAGAGAGTGAAGACATGCAGCAAATTGAACTGGAGACGCCCATATGCAATGAGCCCTAACTTTTTGGCCATCAGGTTTGTTTGGTCATTCACTAAGTGAATGTAATGTTGTTACAGTCTGTCACAAATACAGCAGATTTTAGGAGCAATGCAGGGAATCATAGAAGTGTTTTGTCTTCCTGATGTGTGTAGATTTATACACTAACCATTTGCTCAAGCCTTTTTTTCTTATTATATTCCACACAGTTCCATTTTGAAAGAGAACCCTTCAAGATTTCCTACCACAGAATAATTCATTGTGAAATGGAGGACTGGAACTTATATAAGTTATCTATCACTCTAAAGTCGTGGCCTTCACATGTACTAAATGACACATTTCTCTCTCAGATTGATAATGAGCTATTGTACATTCAGAGTCTCTGTCGGGATAATTACTGTTTCGTATTATTGAGGGAAAAACCGCCTCATTCATGGGATATTTAATGCAAATTGAGACTCATATCAAGACTTAGTGCAGATTTAAAGTGGAAACTTGGAAAATGGTAATTGTCTCGTTCAGGCTTCTTTATGGCTCACTTAAGTGCGCCCCTCCAGACTTTGGGGAAAATGTGAAGCAGATTGGCCACGTGAGAGCATCATTATTAGGAGGGAGTACTTCATTTGTTAGAATGTCTTGTTAGAAAACAGTGAGGGTTAAGATATTCCATTTAAATTTGTGTACTTTTACTATAGTATTCATGAAGCCTTTGTGTCTCTCTGCCAGGAGAATCTTCCTTGCTTGTAAATGTCACACGACTTCCCCATTAGAGGAGAAATGCTTCCTAGATTGACCTTTGAGTTGCAATTTGCGAAGTTAAGGGCTGCTGCATACTAGAAGATTTCTATCTCATGAAATTGTGGAAGACCAAATATATAATGACAGATTTAACCGATTTTTAATCTCATAGTCATCACAACACACACACTGTAAGATTTGGCCAGAACCTCAGACCACACACTTGATGTATGTTGGAAACAATTTCACAGTGACGATTCCAGAGACTTGAAATCTCACAGAAACTTGAAATATCTTCTTCTTCGGTTTAGGTATGGTGGTCGGCAAACTACTTTCAGGTTAATTACCGCCACCTTCTGAGCTGGAGTATGAAACACACATTAATCGTGTCTTCAGAAGAAAAACAAACATGGAGGAAGACCGACGTTTGTCTCTATCCGAGCCAGATATATCAAACATGTTTAATATCTATTATATAAAGATTTGAAATCGGGGACTAAATCTGTTGCATTAAGATTATTTTGTATATTCAGGATTATTTGGGCAGATAATCGGCACCGAGCCACCTCCAGTCGGGAAAACCCCCAGCGAATTTCGGAAGGAGAAAAATGTGGTCTAAGTTCCGCCAAAATATCCTCTAGTGTGCGGCAGCAGTCGTGGGCTTATTTGTTTCACAAAACTGGAGGCGTTTATGAATCGTCTGAATCCTAACACTGAGCCCCGGCCATGACCGCTCTCCACTCATTTGTCCATCCAGGCCAACTATGTCTTCCCTTATTAATAAATGTTTTTCTCAGTCTGGGAACGGCTCCAATACTTGTGATTATTTTTAATGACAAGCCCTTTTTTTTTTTCATACTACATTCACGTTTGTCTCTTAAGACTTGAAGACTCTTTTAATGAGCTCTCATAAGGTCTGCTTCCTTAGCCCCTGGCCAGATCCAGCTATGTGCAGCAGGCAACTCTACAAGACCAAGACTATATAAGGCATGAACACTTCCCTAGACATGAAGAAATGCCATTCTTCCCTTTGAGAATTATTATCCGGCGTGGAATGGTAGCTACAGTACTCAAGTAGATCCTTGATTAAAACATATTGGATAAATAAAGAAAGTAAAGAGAGATTTTAATGCTGCTGCAGATGTTGCGGTAGATTACAGAGCAACATGAGCTTTTTGGCAGTGACACACATGAAAACACTTGTTGCCGAATGAGGACTTTCGGCTCTGCTTTCTGAGACAGGATGTATATTTTCTGCAGAGAAAGAGCAGTCATTTTGTCTCAGTGTTATGGACGTTACCACCTGTTGAAGCTTCCCATTCATTTCAAGAAGGCAACAAAAGTTCAGTGTGCTATAGGGGTTCGACTCCCTAGTTTGAACACATCCTCTTTAACCCCTTCTCTCCTTCTCTTCTCTTCCTCCCTCTGCCCTCCTGCTCCCAGACGCCATGATCTGGCCGGAGGAGGACAATCGTGCGCGCCCAGTAGACAGCATGGACACCAAAAGGCACTCTGCTGAAAGGTGACCTCCAGACACTTCACCTCCCCAAAACATTTGGTGAGTTAAGACTCAGAGAATCTCTTGTATTCACAAATGACACCATCTCCTCTCCCCTGTCAACGTTTGGCTTGATGTGCATCTCCCAACCATCTGTGAATGTTCACGTTAGACAAGTTAAAGTGAGCCCTTTAAAACAGAGCACGTTATCATAAGTCTTTTCCACTGCTTTATGTCCGCTCCCTTTGAAGCAAAAAAAAATGTTTGTCATTTTTCTTCCTATACTAAAGCATTTCTTGACTTGCTTAAGAATTGTCATTTTGCCCTTTGGCCTGAGAAGCACTAACCTTTTCAAGTGAAAAAAACAACACCATTCAATCATTAATTCGTAATCAAAGGTATCTCTTTTTCCTTAATGGCCGAGGTACTGGTATTTTATCTGAAATAGCCTTCATTAGAATCGATAAGCCTTTGCACGTAATGAACCCTGTTTGTGCATGTGTGTTTTCATGTAGGTGAGCATGTGCATGAATAAGATGTTGATGGGTATTGACAAAAATCCAATTAAAAACCACCAATCGCATCAGAACCTTTAAACTCATTTATTTATCCAAAGATATAAAACCTCTATTTGCTGAATACAGAAGCGTGTAGTAAACTTAGGTTTAGTAATTTGGTGTATATGACACAGTTTTCAGCACTTGGTAGTTCTGGTGAGTGTTTCTGGCAGCAGGGTGGTTGATGTGAGATTGACTCTAAACAGACTGCATTGCCCATGTTAATCAACATTAGGGACAATGTAATTTGCTGTTGATTGTGGCTCTTAGTAGTTTCTGCAGGAGGTCTATAGCACAAAGGAATAAGAAACATCAGGCTTCATCTCCACAGGTATTGATTGAGGGCTTTGTTGACGATAAGAAAAATATACAACAGCAGTGGACTTTTTGAACTTCGCAGTCCGATCGGAAAATTAATTAAACAAAAATATCATGCTCCATCTTTGAAACCCAAAGTAGCCATGTCAAAAAAAGATTAATTTGGATCCACATTCCAGGCAGTTTGTTATTAGCATAAACAAAAGCCCATATAGGGCTGGAGTCATGAGTGGAGGATGCAAGACATCTGTAAGCCATTACCTGCGGAAATTAAATATAAGTGCACACGTGACCGAACATTCAACGAGAATTATAATAACATCAACCTAATAAGAAGAACCACAACACTTAAATACAAATACTACTATCACTGTATAAGCCCATAGAAATAAGAAATATGTCAGCCATGACCACTGCATATGTGTGGTTTGATTGAAACAGGGGGTTAGGTTTGAAATAAGAATGTTATTAAAGGCAAAGTATAACTCAGTGGGACAGGCAGTGTGTTCGCCACTGACATGGATTTGTGCATTAGATTCAGAAGTGAAAGGGATATAGGATTTTGGATTGCACGAGCTGAATTGCCTGTTGTGACCCGGCAGATATAAAAGACCTAATGTGATTTACTTTAAACCAAACAGGGCCGAATTCAACTGGTGTGACAACATAGTAATAAAAAAGAATGAAAATAGAAGAAGCCGTTAGAATATTTATATTGTCTGTTTGCTTATTTGGCTTCATCAATCAACCAATCTGGTAACAAAACAATTGGGTCACACGAGGCCCTGACCACACATTAACAACAACTTGTTCATTGTGATTTCTAAATGAAAAACAAATGCCAACAGTTGTGAAGCAATAACTGTTTCAAAGTAATAATATTCAGCCCCAAAGCTAACAAAGGGCAGATTTTCTATTATAGTACTATCAACACAGTGAATCGTGTCCTGTGCCAAAACATTACCTTCTACTCTCCTAAATAGTTAGCATTAAATAAAGTAGCCTGTGGCCAGAATGGCTCTTTATGTAAATCAGGCCTGGCAATGAAGTGATGATTGATAGCAGACCTCCATTCATTTGAAAGTGGAGAACCTTGGGCTAAAATCAATGCAATCTGTGTAAGTGAAGCTAACACAAAGTACCAAAAGTAAAGCAAACATAAAACAAACAATATTCAATAACTCGCCAAAGGCATAGCTAATTTGTCACGGTGGAAGTGGTACATATGTTCTGTGCAAATGTTGTGTCTAGTTCATTGGGTTTACAGTTTGTCACCCGGCTATCTGCAAGCGTGGGTACAGCAGCGGGAGTGATTCAAAGCAATAGAGCATTGGATAGAACTCAGTCAGTGTGCGTTCATTTGGTTTGTGGAAGCAGGAGGCGCAGACGTGGTTAGGATATGCAAGAGAGAGAGAGATAGGAATGAGAACATTTGGGCACCAGTGTAGGAAGGCACAGATAAACCATTTGTGTCACCTAATTTCTCACAATATGATTACCTGTCTGAAGCAATGCTTTGTTTTTTACTCATCTGTGTCATGAATTAGTTGTGTCGTTAGATGTCATTGGACATTCATGCCGTTAGTGGCAGATTGTTATCATTCGGCTCAAGTTTTACTTGCTTTGACGAATGTTGTTTATCCAAAACCCACAATTTAAGACGTCGCTGGAGAAATCATTTCAACATTAAAGTGTGTTGATAATCCACAAAACTATACAGAGCATCCTTTCAGTCAACTTTGTTACTTGATGAAGTCTAGATTGCAAATGGAGAATACCATAATTACATTCACAAAACATTGTATAATCATTCTACACAGTAGAAGCTTCTCTGGTTTGCTGCATGGATGTAAAATGCACTCGTACGGGTCTAATGTTTCTTGCTAGATATTCTGGCCATGTCTGTCATGGTGCAGCTGACGAAAGTGTTTGTGAGAACAAAAGGTGAGCTACAGTGAATAAAACCAGTCTGCTGGGACTTCATTAGGCAGCAGTGCATTACTTCAAACATTATAAAAAGCTATTTGGTATTCAGCCGCATTTCTCAGGGGCTCAAACTTGCAATTACAGAATAATCTATGACTAAGTTAGGAAATCTCTCATCTAACAAATCCATTACTACACACACACACACACACACACAGAAACACACACACACGCACACACACACACACACACACACACACACACTCACACACACAGTGGCCTTACAAGTTTTACTCTGACTCAGCTCTTATTGTGCACACCAGTCGAATAAGGACTGTCAGTCAGATATTTTGTACAGTGCCAATAGTTTAGAATTGCTTTGGTTTTGTGTGCATTTGAAAAAAAAATTGTTCGTTTTCCAGCAAATATTAAATTTAGGAAATTAACAGCAAGGATTATTCCAATGGCAATCATTTTTCAAAGATTTAAAAAAGCATTTGGCATTTGAAATCTACATTTATAGAATACCTTCAGATTTGAATCAACCAAAAGATGGAGTTGTTCAGATACCATATTTCTCGTCCCGATTTAGATTAGATAACCAAGACTGTGGTGCATTGGCCAATACTGGTTACCTGTTTCAAACAGTTTATTTGAAATAGTAACAACAACTGCTGTATCCTACACTGTTGTATCACTAATGCTGGTATTGGAAGATCTGTGCCAAAGATTTATCGGTTTCTTAAAACAATCACTCTACATATACAAAGCATATTAGCTCAATTAATAACATATGTCAGAAAACATACACCTTATTATATGTATATGAGTTGTAGCCAGAAGTCATGTGTGCTCTTTGAATGTCTCTGTTTCCTGTACAGGGCTGTTTATGTATGCGTCCTATGCATTGCTTAAGGCTCTGGTGGTGAAGTTCACAAACAAAGGGCTGCTGAGCTGGAGACTGGCCCCTTGTGGGAACGAGGCAGAGCTTCTGGGGGCAGATTGAAGAAGTCAAGGTTGTTAGGGAGAGTAAAAGTAGCGCAGCGTGCGACAGCGCAGCTCCACAGCTGTGACATTGTTTTCTGATGACTTTCTGTTCTGGAAACCCAGCTCAGAGGTGCTGTCATGTCAGAGACTGATGCTGTGTCATCCTCAGTAAAGGAGGCTACACATCCTGGCGATAAAACGTTTAGATACCATACCATCACATCAAGAGAGTGTGTGATCAATTTAATAGAAAGTAAAACACAATATGGTGCTTGTCAGTATCCTGGTAAAAAATAGGATTCTAGATCCAATTATTTCTACTGTTAAAGGTTAACCTGGCTCTATGTTTAGAAATGGGGGCGTGGACATCTGGAAACTTGTCAGATCTCCTACACCTGCACAGTGGCAGTGGTAACAATTCAATATTATGAGGCAACTGTGAAACTCCACTAAATGTGCTAATAAAAGGCTTAAATTGTAATTTTGAGAATCTCAATTTGGTGGACCGACTTCGAAGGATTTTGGAAGACCATAAATTTAACTACCCAGATTTATAAACATAGGGCTCAGGTTGAAAAATACTGAAATTCCCATTTAAAGAGTTTCGAACAATAAAAACAAATTTTGAGCGGCCATGCACTTTTGAATATTCAGCCGTAACTGAGGGATTTGTATTTGTGCTGCTATTCTCCAGTGTTCTTCAGTCTCATCTCACCCTCCCTCCGCTGAGGTTTGTGGTGAGGATGGGACGCACTATGCAGCACGTAACAAGTCATGTTTGGTTTCTCAACATATTTCTCCACCAAGTCCCTGACCAGCACTTTACCAGCTCCTCCACTGATTTGTGCATTGGCAGCTTTGCCTCTAATTGCTGCCTCTTCCTGTCGATATGTTCGCTCCTCAACAATCTGTCTTTTTTCTGTGATTGAGTTTTCCTGCCACAAAAAGCCAGCCCGCCGCTCAGCACTCATCTTCTCTGGCTTTGTTGTCTCTGCACCATAATATCTTATTATGCCTTTCAGGTACTTCTTTCAAATTTCATTATCACTGTGTTGGCTCTGTAAGCTCCAGTACCTGTACCCTTCCGTCTCTGCACTCTTCATACACACAGTTCAAAGTGTCTCCCCATGAACACCGCCCTACTCCACAGAAAATCTTTAACTGGGATGTTTTTTTATCTCCTTTGCATTAGCAAGGGAACATATACCAACTGTTATCTCCACACCTTTATACTAGGAATCCGCAGCTACACTATATAAACCATGTGCCTCGAGCACTTTTTAACTAACTCCTGCCTTATCTCCTGAAAACAATCTTTTTTAATAATACCCTCATTTTCCGAAAGCTATAATAATGCTGGAGTGCCGTCTGCTTGCCAGGACTTATAGCTGTGAAAAAATGTTTAGCTTCCATCTGCAGGTTGCGTGTCGTTTTAGTGTACGGGAACACGTTAGTACATAGAAGTGAAGCACAGCTGCTCTAACAGCCTTTCCACTGCTTCCAACCATCTTCATGTTGTGATGGCACCAGCTTCCTTATTATCCGCACGGCGAAAGCAAAGAAATTTGCTAATTTGAAGAAAAACATGTGGTGAAGATCACCTGAACATTAGTGACTCAGTTTTCCTTTTCAGTTTATTTTCCTCTCCCTTCCTCCACAAAGTTTCCTGACATTATCATTCTTCCTACGTCAGCAAACAAAGTTCAATTCCTCTTAGAGACGGCATCCAGATGTACCTCTCCAACTTTTCTCCTGTGGCATAAATATATTTTCATGTGGAGGTTTTCAGCTCCACAGTCAACCTGTAGACATGTTATTCCTCAGATGTGGAATACAATGGTGGAACCAACACTGCAGTGTAACCTCTGGACATGTTTACAATATTGAATATATCCCAGATACACAGCCAGCTCTCCCCCGACACTGTGGGAATATTAATGGGTACATGCTCTAAACCTAGTTTGTTTTGTCACCTACAGTGGCTCCAGCTATTTATAAATTTTCACATGTTGTATTCACACATCAATAAATATTTGTTAACCGGCAACATAATTTGAATCAGATAGCATTTAAACCAAAATATGCTACAGCTACAATCCCACATTATTTCTTACTAAACACATTCGATCAATTACAAACGGGATAAATGACGAATTACCTTTTCTATCAAACATGTTTAAAAGCAGTCCATTTGAAGGCAAGAGCCCAGTGCAGTCGGGACACTTAATTCAATTGTATTAGCTCAGAATGACTCCATCACACTAACAGTTTTGTTTTTTTAGCACTAAACGTTATTGGGTGGAACAAGGTCGCACAAGTTGCCATTGAACACTGCTAGGCTACAGCTGGAGTTTATTTTGCTAAATGTTGAACAGTGTTATACTTTGAAATAAAATATGTGTCTGTGGGTCTATGACGTGACATTGGTGCAGTAGTTCATGTAAATGAAGTTCAGCCATGGTTGTTGCATGGTCTGTTATTTTGGCCCTGACTCTCACCTTATATATTGCTTTAAAATTGTTTACTGTCATTCATTGTCTCCACTGCAGAGGATGAATCCTAACGAATTTGACGATCCTCTCATTTTCCTCTGCTGGTATCTTGGCTCTATATCAATTATGGGATGGGTTGCTGGAAAGTTTTCAAGTTTCATTTGTCCAACTGAAACCCCAAATATCAGCAAAAACATTACTTGTTTAAACATCACTATCGTCCTTTTGAGCATGTTAGCATGTCTTGATGATAGAAATGTCACAATATTATCCAGAGGATTAGGACTAAATGACAACAGTGTACAAGAGTTTGTATCTGTGGTGTCTGGAGATGAACCACAGTAACTGTGTAAGAGATCCCAGAAGTGAAGAGGCGTTGGGCCTGGGACTTATATTTGTATCCATTTGAGTTTGTAGCATTATTATAAAACACAAAACTTAATATGTTCAGAAGCAAAACACCAATTAAGGAGACTTTCAAAAGAAACATTAATATGTTCCAAATCTGAATTTCTCCCATAGCCCTCATAATATTTAATAAAACTTTAAAATGGAGCAAAACAGATGATTCATTTTGAATTCCAACCCTCTGACACGCCACTGTAGTTATTTGCTTTACACATCCTGTAGGAATTTTTCCTTTTCAAAGTTAATGATAGGAATCAAGGTATGTTTCATAACGGAGAGGTGATAAATTGGTGAACTGTATCTGATCAACACTGTGTCTTTGGTCTGCATCGTTATGACAGTGAATTACTGTGGCCCCAGTGTCTGTTCAGCCACTGATTGAGGGTAATGGACTGAGACTTCTGAGCGGAGCGTCTCCACGGCCAATTTTTCACTGGATCCTGACAGAAAGCTGTACTCTCCGGTGTTTTATTTGCAAAAGGTTTCAAAGTGCAAACCAAACCAAACACAGAGGATTTCATCTCGCTGACATAAAAGTCCAAGGAGTCAAAGCCGGTTAAGAATCGTAATGACTGGAGCTGTTGACTAATAGTAATGGCTGTGTTTCTTTTTGTGGAAATATTATTTGTTTAGTCGACATTGAGCTGAGCCAAGGTGTGAATGTGAAAGTTTTCCCTTATCTGAAAATACACTTCTCTGTTTTGTTTTCCTGTTCTACTGCACATTCCAACTCTGTTCTTAGTAGTTCCCTCTCTCTCTCACCCCAGCTCCCTGCCTGCTCTTCTCCCTTTCTTTCCGATGCTCCCCCTCATTTCTCTTCCACCAGGCTATCCATTATTGGCAGTGTCAATGAGTAGCTTGTCCTGGTGCGATGCATTGTGTGCGGTATAATTCACAGATACAGTATAGCGGCTGTGTGATAAAGACTGCATCTCCCGCGTGGACCCCTTCTGATGCTCTGAACTCAAATGAACCATGTGTTGAACACTCACACGGGAGGATGTTGGGGATTTGCTAACTGGAAGTATTTCCAACACCTGGCTGGAATCATGTGAAAACTGTTACTTCCCTTTTTCCCTTAACAAGGCAGAATATCTGAATGTGTTTATAGCATGTAATGAAAGTGTTTTGTCACATTTAAGCTTTTTCCATTCAGGTGATCACCCTCTGATACTAACCTTTGATGCGTTTCCAGCTTCAGCCCCGCACGGAAACAAACTTCTCTCTCACTTCCAGGGGGCGAGGCGTCTGAAGACGTGAATTGATGATTCTGGCTTTAATTAGTATAGCCTGTTTTAGTGATATCAGCCATTCTTTACAGGCTATGCTAATCTGTGCCAGAATCAGCAATGCAATTGGAATGGATGCATTTCTCCATGACGTGCATGAAGGTCGTTTGCTGCACTGCTGTCATTCCTTGAACTTCTTGTCCTTGTTATTGCTGGTTTGGAGTCATTGCTTTGAAATATAATAAGGGCAACATAAATAGTTCCTCTAGACATTTGGGAGTTGATCAAAACCATACCAAGGTGCAGGTCTGCAGATGAGATTTAATTTGTAGCAACAAGAATGAAAAGTACCAGTGTACAGTAGGTCTGTGTGTCTATAGGTGCTGCGACCGGGTGGCCTTTCCTGGGACACCTGCTGGGCAGCAATTTGATGAGTGTAAATGTCAAAGATGATGTCAGTATCTCACCCCTCCTTTATTTCCTCGTGGATCATTGGTGCGAGAAAAAAGCCCCTCCTTTATTTCCTCGTGGATCATTGGTGCGAGAAAAAAGTTCAGAGGACACAGAGTCCAGAAGCTGCTACCGTGCTCTGCTGGTGTCTTTTCCATTAACCCAATCATCAGAGGCTGAACCCGCAGACACTTCATTTAACAGCTTGCCAGTCCTTTAAAAAGAAAATCATTAACTCTGCTGAAGCTTGTTTGACCCTTATAATAAGAAATGTCTAATGAACACCTTGTTCATAAATGAACATATGGGGAATATAGATGATATATACACTATGGAAAAAGTGTGATAAGGCTAAATTTGAATTATAGTGTTTAACATTGTACAAAACCGAGATTTTGATACTAGTTAAGGCTGCCACACATGTAATTAAAGGTATAACATTAACATAGATTTCTTTTATTAAATTCAATATCTCTATTTTGGCTGATATTCTTCACATACTGTGTAAGTAGCTTGTTGTGCAAATGACTTTGCTTTGTGTTTTCATTGCTTCTCTGTAGCTAGAAGCACATTTTGATAAAAGCATTATTTGTCTTTATTTAAGATTATATGATTAGATTATGATTTTTTTTTTACTTTTTTAAAGGAAGCATATTTTTCTAAATATTCTTCTTAAAAAAATCAAATCAGCATTTATTGGAAATGATATACGCTAATACTGTCATATATGTCAATTTAGCTCTAAAGGATCCATTTTTGCATTGGTTCAAGTGTAGCTATTCTGCACTAATTTATCAAGAAGAAATGTTCACCTCAGTAGCTGCTCATAGTGTTTTTTCTCCCCCTCAGTGATCAATATTTGTGTCATTTGAACTCGTCTCAATAATTTGTATTTTCGGGACATTCATTGCAGTTTTGATCATATAGTTCTCTGATTATACATATTTATCACGAAAAAAAAAATAATTTTTATTCATGCCCGCCACTCACAACTGATAAAGGCTTTGACTGCTTGCTCAGCAGGGTAGAGCACAGTGTGCATGCTCACATATAGGTAAGCCGCCTGAAAACCAGGGCTCTGTGGGCCTGGCATTCTGCTGTGGCCCATGATTGGCAGGGGAGCAAATGGCGGAAGCATCTGGAGGCACTTGGATCAGACCGTGATAAAAATCCAAACTCACACAGACCCAGGGAGATACCCAGGGAACACTTATGCACTCACGCAATGGGTGCAACTAGCCCAACACTAGCCCCCCAGACATCTTTACTCTATCTGACAGTCAGCAGGAACATCACTCCACCTGGGAAGGCTTCAGAGCTGGGAAAGGACAAAAGTGCTCCTATTAACATAATCTCCACGGGAGATTTTCTCTTGTACGACCTTTAAGGCTTAATGTTTAAAGTAATTTGCCATCAGTCATTATTTGGCTTCCATAGGGGACATGATTAACTTGTACATTTGAACCCGTTTCCCCTCTCGCACACACACACAGTTTCCTCTGAAATCGGCAACATGCTCCAGACTGAGGGTGATGGATTTTGGGTATTTGTTGTATTACAGCCCACTGTGTCCTGTTATCTACATCAGTGTTGATAAAGCATGTGTCTCTGTGGCTAACAGCAATTAACTTGCATGTTTAAGATTTCATCCATCTTGTCCAGCTGTGTTTAAAACCCTAATGTGGTTGTTTAAATCAGACCCACAGAGTGTTCGACTTTACAGAAAGCCAATGATTGCATTACCCCTCGCCATCCCCCCCGACCCTTGTATCAACTTAGGCCCAATAAAGTAAATGCCCTCAATTAACCATTCCTCCGGTGGCTTTTTATCCCTGTCTGTTTTTTCTCTCATCAATGGAAATATTAAACTAGACATTGTTGAGCTATCGGATGTATTTATAGATTTGCCGTTTGCATTATTTAATAGCTTGCATATTTATGACAGTCCTGACATTTTGGGCTGATGCTCTCCTTCTCAGTATGCCTGCTCTAATCCACTGGTCACTCAAAATCCCTGTTTAACCCCGCCGATAAAATCCCAGCTGAATCCTGCCCATCAGCAAGGAGCGAGTGGAAAGAGCTGGGGCCGCCTGAGATCACCTCTCCACAGTGTTGTATTCCAGAGCACTAGGCCCCTGCGTTTAGCCGAACGTAATTTGAATTCATTACCTCCCCTCCTCTCCAAACTGTATGCATGGAAAGTGTTATGCCTGAGCAGCTATAGGCTCTTAAGCTGCCGTACTTTATGAGATACCCGCCATGTGTGTGGGTGCATGAGCCATCGCACATGCTGAGTATCTCCAACTCCGTCTCCAAACATTGATAAGCGCCGGGAGGGAAAGTTTCTCAATTTTGCATCGTAGCCTGGAGCGAGGAAAAAAAGAAAGAAAGACTAACACAGGTTCTATTTTACATTTCCATTTGCAGTAAATCAAGATGAGAGCATGTGATAAGAAATTGGAAACCCAGTAATTTGCTGGTGCTTTGAGGCAACATAAACTTTAGCTATTGAAGATGGTAGATTCTGCTGAATGCAACACGTGGTTATCATATATTTATGTTATAGTTTGTAAAAGTTCAAACTGCAAAGAATCTGGTAGTGATCAAACAACTTGATCAAACACAGTGGAAACGAGAGTTGAGTGACTTGACGATATATCATTTGTGTTAAGATTTTTTCCATGGCATTTGTACGTTTAATATTTAAAGGACATTGTGGGCGATGCTCCGAAATACAGGACTAGGATTTATAAATGGTATAGGTAGATTTATTTATTCTGGCAGCTAAAATAAGTTTGATGGGTTGATTGATGGGAAAATATCAGATAAACCCAAGCTCCAACTTCTCAGTTTGGATTTGCTGCTGATCTTCATCTTTGAATACTAAATATATATCTATATATATCTATATATAGATATATATATCTTCTTTTAATAGAGAACAATTTGAGAACGTTTCCTTAGGCTACATAACATTTTAAAGGCCATTTATTACAATTTAACGACAAACGAGTCAACAATCTACAGATTAATTGATAATGACAATAATGATTGGTTGCAGTCATAATTAATACAGCTCAGTTTCATTATGATTTATGTTGATATATTCATATAAAGATATATACAGTGTGATAGAGGGTTAAATCTCCATCCCCTGATGAGACTTATAAAAGAAAAAATCCTCTTCATTTCCAGTGAGAAATATGGTGGGAGATTGGTCACAGACTGTGGGACCTCGCTAAATCTATTTTTATTAAACTCAAGTTATGCACCATTCTGCTTTTGTTTTGCTCTCTGATCGAACCTTTGAGGATCACAGAGAGAAGGAACTCACATTTTCTCGAGCAGATTAAGACGATGTGACTTTAATGGAGCTCCACTTCTAATACATCATATCGTGTTCGTTTCTCTGCAACATTTGAGCCTGGCTGCCCCTTGTCCATCAGCTGAACCGACTGCCAGTGTGATTTGTGCGCTGCAATAAGGCTCACAGCCATTTCCTCTGTGAATTATTGGAGCCAAGAATACCACCCTGTCCCGCAATTAATGACACTCCATTGATTCAACCCATTTCCTTCTGGAAAGAAAAGAAAAAAGCTCTCTTGAGGGTTTTTCCTCCCTCGGGACGCGTATATTAGACGTAGATTTCTTTAGCTTAATGCACTTAGATAAAATATTTTCTCTGGAGACATAGGCAGCAGAGCTACTTCACCAAAGTATTAACCCTAACAGACCCTAAATCAAGACTCCACTCCACTTGATTTGCAGGCGGCAGCTGTCTGGCTTATTTGCAGAAGCTCATATTATGATGAAGTGGGTCTTAAACACCAGTCATGTCTGCGTTTGAGCATTTCACTCACATCAGCGCCGGCTGAGGTCAGTTGATGCCGGCCGAGGTCTGATTATTCACCATGAGTTCAAATATACTTTTGGGATCGGGCAAAAATTCATTTTTGCATACGCATTTCAGCTCATGTCGAATAGCTCGTGTATTTCAAGAATTGAATCATACTGTGGGTTATTTCTCCTCCCAGTGGATTTGAGCCTGAAATGGCAGCAGGTTAAAGAAAGAAATATCGTTATCCTCTACCTTTTCTTGCTCCGTTTCTTTTTGTGATTTGTTTTCCTGCCTGTTACTGCTCTCACTCTGTCTTCTTTTCCCCCACTGCCTTTATGCATCATACTGTACGATCCGTTTAGTTGAGAAACAACCTTACAGATGCACTTGCCCCCTCACTTGCTATTTCACATGGCTGGCTGATGGCTCAAAAAGCCTTCCATCAGCGTTATAGGGTGAGGGACCGTGTTATTGGTCAGCATCAAATACTGGGGGATGCAGAATCCTATGGGGCAGAGGCAAAGGTTATTGAGAACAGAGTCGCAGCTCTTGTTTGTATTGAGAGTGATGGAAGAAGGAGGCTGGAGGGTTTTGAGGAGCGACGAGTCCGTCTATAAAACTGAGAACTTTACAAAGTTATGGCAGGGAGCTTTAAGGAGTTACCTTGAACGATTTCCAGGATTTCACCTCCTCTCTCACTTTGATGTGTCGATCTAAAAAAAAATTCGCTCTTTATATAGAAAGATTGTACAGCGTTTTATTTCAGGTACAATACACATGACCATCCCTTAGAATATGATCCTAGGATGAAACTACCTAAATGTGATTCAGTTCGTTGAGATGAGTTCAAACTAATCACTTTCAACCAAACAACATTCAAATGCTGAATTTGATACATCAGCAATAATCAACAATATGATATTATTGGAGACCATTTGTTACATTCCTTCTCTTTTAATACGTAAAGCACATCAAACAAATACCTAGTACTACTACTTACTTACTAAGTACAATTTTCATATATTGATATTGTATTTAAATATATATTTTTGATTAGATATCACCATATTTACTAGAGCGATATGACTTCAAATTAATTGATGATTATTTCAAACTTAAACTTTGATTGTGATTAATGAAGGATTATTTTATAACACCATATAAAAGCCTTGAAGTTATTTAATTCAGTGTCTTAGTGTAAATAATTTTTTAATTAAAGCATTGAAAAAGCAACGGAAGTTGACAAAATATGGGATTTTCTTGATATGTTTGTTCCAAGCTCAGATTTTTTCAATAACCTAGCTAAGTTTCTATAATATTTATCATATTGTTCAGTTTTTGGTATATTTATTTCTCTATTTATGTTGTTTGTTCTTTGTTCAGTGCAGCGTTTCTCTTTTTTACCATCCAAGGTCGATCACTGGCTTCGAGTTGCTGAAACCTGGGGCTGCCTCAAAACTGATGACTGGTTGTGTATCTTTACCTGAAATCTATCATGAATATTTCAGCGTATTTAGAAGTCAGTAATTTGGTCTGTATGACGTCCAGAAAGAAACAGTGGGTTGCAGGCGAGACGGCCACCCCTCACTTTTCACAGGTTTCAACTTTCTGACCATCTGCTCATCTGCTGAGTTTCCTGTTGTCTCACCTCTTTAGGAAATTAATCACCCTTTTATCATGTTGCGCTTTGTGTGAGAAGGTCACATTTTGTTTTAATCTGTGATGACCCGTTCTGCAATTATCTCCAATGAATGATAAGAGGTGTGTTGCTCTTTTTCAGTTATACGTATAGACGAAAGTTAAATATCTTTCCCTCTAACGCTTGTAAAAACGAATGGGTTATAGATCAGGACCAAGACAAATTTGCCTTGGAAAGGTATGTTCAGCTTAGCAAACACATTCAGTTGCACAATGTAATCAATCCAACTTACCATCAATGAAACAACCGCTAGGACGGCTAATGGATTTCTGCCTCGATTTCCTGTCTCGCCCAGTTTCCAGGTTGTATTGGTTTGTGTTGTTGCGTCACCTGGTTTCCGCTGCAATGTGTGTCTCCACACACACAACTGGACTCAATACGACTGAAAACCTCTTCTGGAGACGAGGAGCAGAGACAATGAGCCTTCATCGAATGTGACTCCTGATCGCCACCTCTGTGCATAGCCATTGACAGAGAACCGCCCTGGTGACTTGACGTTAATGGCTTTACTGGGACAACATAATGCAAAAGCCAATACCCCAGGGCACCAACTGAGCCATGCTTATGAATTTGTCCTTGAAGATGCGGCAGGATGGAGCTTAAATGACAAACATTACTTCGGTGCAGATTTATGCAGCTGCTCTAATCCAAGCTGTGTTCTCTCCCGCCGCCCCAACCCATCTGTTTTTTCAATTTATAATTTAAGCATGTCCAAACAAATATCTTACCTTATCAACCTCATATTATATGAATGTATCTAAGTAGAACTTAGATATCAAAACCTGTCACAGGCGTCTACGGACAAGAACAAGTGAAGTCGTGACAAGCTGTGGGATTTCACTAGTTTCTGCATGGAAGGGTGCAATTTTAAGAAGGCGACGACAGACCGGGGGTGTGGAAAAGCAGAGACAGATCAAGAGGAGGCTGGAGTTGAGGGATAGAGATTGATGATGGTAGAAGAAAAGAACACAAAGCTTGGAACTGAATAAAGAAACGGGTGGTTTAAAATGAGGAGGCAGTGTGGGTTCATCAGAGGAGTGAGCGCACGGTGCTGCTGGAGGAGCCGCAGCTGTCTCCCCTCCCCACCCCCGTCCAAGTGGCTGATACCTTCAGACTAATTGATAAGTATGCATGGATAATAAAATCTATATGCATCTGTGTGAGAGAGTTATAGCCTCAGTGTGAAAAAGACGCGCGGTGGAGAAAAAAAACGACACAGAAAATAGAATCACATTAATGGTCTGCACATCCACTGGAATTATAATTGGACTTCGGTGGAGAGAGGGTTGAATCGAACACTACTCACAGCTCGACATTGCTGCAGTGTGACACAGCTGACGGGTCTGTTTTGCCACTGACATTGTAACGTATACCATATTGTCTGTGTGACCCCCCCCCCCCCCCCCACACACACACACACACATCTAGAGGTCATACTCTCCACATCACAAATAATCTGTAAAGCTGCGCGTGACCTGGGACACAGAGCGTGACATTTTACATAACAGAATTCAAATGAGATGCGGATGAACGTGATCTATTAGCTCCTTATTGAAGATGTTGGTTTAGCTTGTATCGCTGATTGTTAAAAGATTGTGAACAGCCAGTGTGTGTGTGTGTCGGTACAGTTTTGCAAACTACACAATCTCTAAATTTGTGTTTTCCCGCAGCGAATACAGGCCTAATTTAGTTTCTTACTGTTTGTTGTTTTCTCAATCTGATAATGTTCCAACACAAGCCACTATTCTTCCAAGCATTTTGGGTGGTCAGTGCTTGGCATAACTCAGACATGACTAAGCATAGACTGGTCTGCTGCAACCAGTAAATGGCTCTGTGGTCTCCCAAGACTGTTACTGGTTGCATAGCAAGGTCACTCTGTGCACTAACACAATCACAGCACAGGGACAGCAGTGTAACCGACACCTGACCTAGTGGCCAGAAATAGAACGCCATTTGTTTGTTTGTAAACTTAATAAAGGTCACATGTGCCGTGTGGTATCACCAGATTGAATCCCCACGTGGGATTGAAAAACACGTCCTCGCCTAACAGGCCGGGGATCTGACTTCCAAGTGGCTGCATGGATGATTTAAAGTTCGCAGTAATAAACGTCTCACGAGGAAGTGTTTCATCAGGGGCGAGGCGCTCGGGTTATTACGCGCTTACTTGATTGCGTTGTTCCACTTCTCACAGTTCATGCCTCGCGTTAAACGTTATCTAAGTCCGTCCTCGAAAACCTTAGAATTCACTCACCCTAATATTATTTTTTTTTTACGAATCAGCACAAAAAGAAAAGTTACACAGAAAACCAACAGCTGAGGAACTGACTGGCTGGAAAAGCGATTGTCAGCATTATGAGCATGAAAGAGACGTGTGCAGTGAGGGCTGTGGTGATATCAAGTGGACTTCTTCTTTTCAGTTCAGTGCACCTATTCTCCTGATTCTCTGCAGCGCTGCCACGAATGACTGAGGTGTCATCAGAGGAAGAGTCTATCTTCCATAATAGATTTTCACGAGTGCCTTAGAACTGTTCTCAGGCTGAATTTCAAGTGACATAATGTTGTGAGGACTGACCCACTTGGGGGGGGGGGGCTGCCTTGTTCTCCTTGAGTGACTTGGACTGCTGAAACACGGCAGAGTGTCTTCGCTCCGTTTGTCCGACTAGGGACGACGGCTCAAAAGTTCCCTGTCAGGAAAGGTGTCTCCGGGTGGAGACGTCTCCTCATTGAAGAGAGTCGGCGAGGAGGTGGCTGTTCAATTTATTGGCATGTGCCTCCTCTGACAGACGCCTCTGGTAGCTGCAGCCGCGAAGCTTCATGCTTGTCATTTTTCATTTAAATCTCTCTCCTGCCTCGTGCACGGTATTTCCACAGCGCTGAAAAAAAAAAAATCCACTTTACTTTACATTCATTTATTTATGATGCAAATGATAACTGACAAAGTGATTTAGACAGATTATCCAGACTATCACATACAAGTCACACTTGTCAAATTACTGTTATATCCTAATTCCACTTAATTCCAGCTGTCGTCAGTTTAATCTGCAAACTCAGTCATAATTATCAGGATTTTTAATTAGTCAATCATGACTCTAATGGATGATTGGCACAAACTTACCGTGCATTTTGATGTGCACCACTTTGTTGGCAAGGGTTTTCATTGATGGTTAAATTGAATCACTTCTCTTGCTAATGAGCCCACAAAAGACCGGGGTGATTCTGAGGAGCATCCCCCTGTTGCGTAATTAGGCTTAAAGGTCTGGAAAATAAAACGCTATTGTCGCGTCAAATTATACTCTACAGTATTTGAATGTGTACATGTGTTTGTCAGCATTTCTCACTCGCTGTGTGTGTGTCTGTAGATTCTCATTATGGCCTCTGCGAGTGTGTTTTCGTAATGAACATTTACCACCTGAAGAAAAGCATCATTCAAACTTTTGTTTTCCCTCGTCCTGTCAGATCAAAGACGTCCCTCCTTATCATGCAGCGATCTTAATTTCCTCCGGACAGCTTGTTTTCTTTTCTAATGATGCCAGGAGCGTGTTGAATTACTCCAAATGACAGTTTTAAAACGAGCTTCGGGGGTAATAATCACAGAAAGCTGGAGCTGGAGGCAAGAATCTGTTGCTCGATGAAACCAGTCTCACTGTTGTATTATTCGGCTTCTGTCTCCATCATTAGTTTTGATAGTAGAAGAATAAGAGGATTTCTTTCGTTAGACAGTGACTTTTCATTGTGATGCATCTTAGAAGCGCTTCTGTTAGATGTCAGAGATTTTCTAAAGGAAGCTGCTGACGTTTGAAAAGTGTGTGGGGGGGGGGGACATCCATACTTGAGCTGCGTGCTAGGTCTGACATAATAATACTCAATGAAAGAGAATTACCACAGGAGGCTTCTGGGATTTTGTGGTGTTCACGAAGAAGAACGGTGGTGCAGTGCAGGGCTATGACAACTTGTGAGGCCGCTATTACCGCCTCCAAGAGGTGATGCTCTCACAAGTTTGTTTGTCTGTTAGTTGTCAGGATTACACAAACACCACAGGATGGAGGGGTCAGAGAAGACACCTGAAAAATGGTTACAGGTCCCGATCAGGTTTGGATCCTTTTTTCAACATTTTCTTGGATTGTTCAGAGAAAGGAACTTCACAGATCATGAAGCATGATAATATATATTAAATTATCTATAAGTGTGTGCAATTTGGTGCAGATCCAATTAAAATAGCAGTTCCCCCCCATTTAAATGTATTTTCATAAGTAGACCGTTGGGCCTTGGGGGAGCGCACACAACCTGCTGTGAATGTTTTTCTTATGCACCTAAATGAGACATGCATGTTAGAAACAGGGAAGATTTCCACAGAATAAAAGGCTTTTAGGGTGAGGACGAACATTAATATTTGGCAAACGTATCTCTGCCCGTCTCGGATGACACTTTTGGCAGGAGTATCCGGAGTGTAAACATCCCCGAATCCAACAAAGAGCCGGAGAGAGCTGCTCACGGCTAGACGATGGTGGGGGGGGGATAATGCTCAGAGGATGTGCTGCCTTGAACATGTCATTTCGTATTGAAACCTGTTAACCTACAAAATCGAGTAAGTCAGTGAAGTGCTTCTTAACCTTGGTAAAGAAAAATCACTCAAAACATTCCTTGTAGCTCCATGTACGTTAAAATCCAAACCTTAACAAACCTGCATCGCTTATTTACAACTTCTAATTGTTGTTTTTTAAAATTCTAACTCTACTAGTCATGCCACTGAATTAATGTTGTAATGCATGCCTCACTGAGATTTTGCAGTAGCCGAAATTGAAAAGCAAATTTGCTGACACAACTTTTTTTTTGCTGAATGCAGCTGAGAGTGGGTCTCAGATGTAAAGATATATTAAAAAAAAAAAAACTAAACGTTGCCATTATTCAAGAAGCAATTATTTCCAGCTCTAACTCTCCACGTCTGGATCTCAGTGTGGTCGTACGTTACCATCATCCTGCACTGAGGAGGACACAGCGGTGTAGCCAGGTGGAACCAGCTGTAATTAGACCGTGGAGAGAAATGATGGACACGCAAAGCAGTCACACACAATTTAGCCCAGAAGAGGAGATACACTCCCGGCCTTTTTCCGCCCCAACAACCCCAACCTGTGTGCCGCAGCCTCACAAAACCCTGCCTGCTCAGACGGATGTTAAGGCCACATAATCAACCGACTCCATTACAGGTCATGACGATGTTTCATGTGGTTATACTCTTCCTCCTACCTTGACCTGCCCCTCCTCGCCTTTCACACCTCAATGTCATGCCTCGTTACCTACTTGTGTTTTCCCTGGCATCCTCTTGTGTTATGTTTCCCTCCTCGGCTCCTGCAACCTGTTGGCACTTCCCCACTCTCTTATTTTTTTATTTTCCTCTTCCCTGACATTTTTCTTTCCTCTCAGTTTTCAGATAAATAGATTGTGTTCTCCCGTTTGCCTGATTTGTGTTTATGCCACACACTGCGCTCACACCAGCGTATTTGCAGTAATTTGTCTCTCTCGCGGTGCCATCACTTTCGTCACCCTGAGCAACATAGTTTTAAATCACCTTTTTCTCTAAAGATTATTTTTCATGATAATGGGTAGTCTCATATTGGAGAAATGCCTCTTGGCAAAGACTGTGGCGCTGCATTGTCTCCTTCCAAACTGTGCATTTTCATATTTTAACAGCTCGGCCATCAATCACACATGCCGTGTTTGTCTGTCTCCAGGGTAGAGGTGATTTATTATCCCACTGGAAATTACTGTGCTGGTGCTGCTGTCATTTGGTTAAAAAGAAAACAGCCAAACTCTCAAATTCTGGGGAAGAGAAATTGAGACAAAGTCGTTCTTTTCCTCCTTGATTGTCTGCACAGTTAAATTCTGTTTCTTATCAGACGTTTTTTTTTTTTATTGAAGATCTACTCAGTCTAATTGTATCTGTGTTGGTCTGACTCTCCTTTCATACTTTCATACTCATAAAATTATGAATTGCATCCAAATTGCATCATCTTTAATTCATCATCAAATTAGTTTTTACCAAGTTATCCTTTCATTCCACTTTACCACTTCCTTTTCCACAATCACTATTTGCATTCACGTTCATATACAGATGAATGTTGAGTAAGACAGGATTTGTCTCTATGGAGGAACACATGTACTGTACTTCCGCCTGGGAATTTTGCATTGTAAAATGTTTAAACATATATTTTAAATATCTTATCTCGTTTTGATCTGAATCTGAACATGTGACATACCAGGTTTTAGCCAATCAGAGAGCTTGATACATCCTAAGGCTAATTTGCATTGAAGAGATAGCAGCTAAATGACTCAGGAAATGGAAAAGCTGATAGGAAAAGCAGAGGAGAAATTTTAATGCAAATGGAAACTGGAATTGCCCTGTAAAATACCTGATTCAGTTTGCAAATCCAGTGTTTTGTTTCTCTGATTTCTTCTTAAATCAGTTTTTTATTTGTGAAATCCTAAAATGTGTAAAATTAATTAAATAAACATTCTTTTACGACTATTACTGTGACTCTTGAAGTTCTCCAAAGCTGTTTCACTCGGTTAATTTGCCCAAAGTATCTCAGCAATAAAAGTAACTAACAGGAGAAATTGCAATTACAAGAAACTTGCCCATTGCCGGAAAAACAAAGCTAAGACTGGATCCTCTCTGAAAAGAGAAAGGAGCGAGTCTTTACTGGACTGGGTGTCCTCCGGTCTTTTAGTATTGATGGAGATATTTAATGAAAAATCTATCACACTCATACAATAAATATTGATTTTATTTTCACTTATTTTAACAAAATCCCATATCCCATTAAAATTGAGTCACCAGTTGTCCGTCAATCAATCACTTTAGTCCTTGCAGAAATATCACATTGATTCAGGTTACATTTGGTTCAGACATTCATGGTCCCCAAGGGATGAACCCTTGACTTCTCCTCCAGCAACCCACATTATTGTGAATTGTTTATTTTATTTTTGGGATGAAATTTCATAACAACTATTTGATAGTCTTCCATAAAACTTGGCACACACATTCATGCCTGTGCTCTGGGTGATTTTTAGTACCTTTGATTATCCTTTGATTTCTCATCTAGCACCATTGTCTTGTCTGAATGTTAATTTGCTTCAGTGGTTTGTATTATCATCCTGACTGCAAATGTCTTGTGATATCAGTGATTTGTAAAAGGCCATAAAGTCACTAGTAAGTTATTTTATTAGCAAAGCAATATAAAAAAAACTGTCCATCTGCTTTTCTTTCTATATGAGTTAGTTATTTGAGCAGATATTTAAAAAATGTACAGTTGAACAACAATCGCTCCAGCCTAATGTTCACCACCAGAGCCACAGCAGCAACTGTTTGAATTTGCTGCTGCATACCTGAGTACAATGCCAACTGGGTACCATTAATCAGCCATGTAGTTGAAACATGCTGTACTGTAAATATTTCAGTATCCAAAAGTGAAAAATGTCCTCTATTGTGTGAAAAATCAATAGCAAACCGTTCCTTGTCTGAATCAAATTGATTACGTTCGCCCCTGAATCACAATTTTCTCTGCAAAAGGATAAAACCTTTGTACATTTCTCTGATGCCATATACAGTATGATATTTAAAATGAACAAATGCATTATTACGTTTCTCAAATGTCATCTGCTCTCTATTCTTTGAAAGAATTGAATAAGCAGCACGCCAGACATCATTCCAGAGGTGATAAAAGTGGGCAAAGGCTGTCTGAGATTGGATTTAGGGATAAAAATCTGTTTGGCAGCAGCATCCAGGAGAGAGCTGCCGGGGTCCATTGACTTCTCCCTCAGCCGTGTGCGGATCATGAGGAGGGGGGAGGTCAATTGGAAGGTGTTCTGTCATCCATGACTAACTCCTGTACAAGAAAAACTAGTCGACATGGATTGATTGGCCGGATAAACAAGATGATGATGATGCTGATGAGAGTGACTGAACACTGAGCAAACACCGGGTCTACTGAGCATTACCTTACTTTGCTTTTCTCATTACACTTCCTGGTTGGGTCAGTGGAAGTTAATTAATTTCCCTTTACACAATGTTATCACTGCCACACAGACACCTTTTAGAGGTGTTTTTTTTTTTCATTAGATAGTGCTTTTTAAAAGTTGAAATGGCTTCCAGTGTTATTTATCCACACGTCAATGCAAAGCAGATTAAAATAGCAAAAAAAGTAGAAATACTAAAGTGTTTGAGGGTAAATATCAAACCCTCTATGGCCGTAAATATACTTCATTCAATTTGACTCTAAGTGAGACTTTTTTTTGCTGAACTCAGAATATATCTTCAGCTCTACAAAGCTGCATTGAGACTTCTTTAAGGCCAAAGCCACGACTATGAGTGTGACCTTCTCTGTACTCTATGTTTACAAGGATAAAGTCCCATCATCCATCTCTGGAAATGATTATTTATACCAACCAAACAGACAGGGAAGATACCTTGACACAAGGTTGTCCTTGGCTTTGTAATAAATCCCCAAATAAAGACTCACAGAAAAAGCGATAAGTTCTGCAAATGTTGAGCTATGAACGTTTAACATCTCTCTGCTGGGTCACATTGTGTGACTGAATAAATCGAATGACTCCCAGGTGGAAGCCCAGGAATAAGCACGAGTCTCCCTGAACAAATTTCGTCGCTACAATTTCAGATGTGACTAACTTTTCAAAATCTTGTTGTTGAAATTTTGTGTGTCTTGTATTTTGGATTCTAAACAAATGTAAATGTCTAAACATGGACAAAGGGAAAGAGCCACTCGGAAAGTGTGTAAAAACCTGCTCTTTTCATGAGCGCAGACCTTGATTATTATAACTTCATCACAGCTTCTTGAACAGTATCAAGTTTCTCTGACTAACACATTGATTCATGATGTGCACCGAAAACCTAAATCAGGCTGAAACCTAAACAGGCCTGTTCGAATAGACAAAGACCAGAAACTCTGTGCTAAGTGACCAAGACCTTAATGTAATTTATTAAGGCTTGTTCATGGTCCTTTTATATAATATATAGGAAGTGAAGAATATGGATCTGGATATGGACCTGCTAAATTCCTTCCTTTAGGCATGCCCCACAAAATCACAAAATAATAATATGGAAAATGAAATAACGTTTGGTCTAAGCTTAACTAAGCTTTGCTAACGTATAAATAGAATAATGTGGATCTCTTTTTACTTCCTTTGACAGAAGTAACAATACATTTCCACACTTTCCCCCACTTCATAACTGTTGGATAGTATTTACCCACAAATACACAGCTACCTAAATTCCTGGTTTAACAGGAGAAGGTGAAATATATTTCACAGAAATCCCAGCAGTCTCCCATGTATGTGATGATTGGCCCCTGGAGGAAAAGGAAAAGACCTGTCCTCCTACGCTGCAGCACACACTCCCCAGAGTGTCCCATATCGCCTGGTGTCAGACCATGAGCCTTAAAGTCCTCCAGAAAACCTGAGGGGACAAACACTCCCCTGTGGCGCTGCCATAATGGCCTCTTTGTTGTGTTATCTCTGAAAGTGAAGCGACTGGTTCTTCTTTAGTTTTTCAAGGACTTTTCTTTTTAAGGGAGGAACCCTTTGACTCTCAAGTCCCTTCCCACAGAGGCTCCGTAATCCATCCACCCTGAATCCTCTGATGAAATAGCTGTTCTCACTACATTTTGGAGACACTGGTACTTAAATGAACATACAAAGGAAAAACAGATTCAGATTGATTAATTTAATTCCATAATGTAGAGAGATTAATAAATCAAATGAAGGGTGTGGTATTTATGATTATATAATGAATTTCACTGTATAACCAAATGATTTTCACAATTGCTTTATGTTATATATCATAATGATAATGTTGGCTGATTAGGCAGCTAAAAAATGTCATTGTATTACTTTATTGTTTATTTATCTCCCTGCAAATGTGCCAAACTGCTCATACACGCACACACACACACACTCACACAGGCACACACCAGTGCCAAGTCTGATTAATAACATGAAGTAGGAATATTCAATACATCAATTTGCCTGAAGATATGAAATAATTCCCCTGGCAAGCCTCATTTTTGGCTAATACACACACACGGAACACGAGCAGCTAATCTTAATTGAAGTTCCGGGGGCATTGGGTTAAAACACGCTTGGCAAAACACAAACTTTAGATTGGCGTTCACTCGTGTATTCCTCTAGTCTTATCTCCGCAGTTTACGCCTGTGCACATGGCTGACGTGGCAGGAGAGCACCTGAAGGCAACACTAGCTGTGTCGGTTGACCTCTAGTTACGTAACATCCTGATTCTACTGGGGTCCATTGACTCCCTGTGTGTGTTCCTGTTTCGATGGTAACTTCCGCATCAGATGTAATATGTTTCCCATGGGCTGATGTGAGTTTGTTGGATGAGTCTTGCTCCTCCTGGGACCAGAAATGGGTTTATATCAAACCAAATTAGACTGAATACTCCTCACTGAGTCCTCACACTTTGCACTGGAGCTTGCTTGCAGGAAGATTACAGAAAGGGAAGAGCAGTATCACAAATGGGAATCGGTGATGTATCTAAAGGTTGAATGTAATGACTTTATTCATGAGGAGCACGGATGATTCTTCCCTTAGGATAAAATCTTAAAAACATCAACTCATGTCAAAAACTGACACTTTTGAATCAATAAATATTCAAAGTCACATTAAAAGCAAATTGTCAGTGCATTGCACCCTGATATGTTAGAAATAGAGCTCAACACTGGAGTTCTATAAATAAAAATCACATTCATTCATGTGATTATCAACCGTAATATTTTAACCATCCATGGTAGTCTTCTGCAAGATTTTGATATAGATTTAAATCTACAAGTTTGTGAGAAAATTGTATACGTTCCCCGTGGAACGTATACAAGTTGTATAATATCAACTGTTTGTATAATATCAACTGTTTTCTTTTTTCGCGTTGTGGAGAAGTATGACACTTCCCACAATTTTCACGTCTAATAGCGACATCTGTGATTGGTGAAGATCGCTGTTACAATGGAAACGTTTACTAGGCCGCAAAAATCATGACAGTCATCGTTCAGCTTTACATCACATTAGCGAGAGAGCTTGATTTCCCCTCTCTAACATGCTGTGGTTTTTTGATGAAAAAAATTGTCCAAAGGGGTGAAAATCACTAACATTCAGCTCATCGAATGAGTGTGAGTGAGGCCCAGTCTTGTGGGTTCCCATTTTCAAATATGATTTATATCATATCTGGGCTCTGAATCAATTTTTGCTGGGCCTGGTTCCATAAGGATTTTCTGAAAAGTCAATGGAGAAAAAGAATGGGGAATTTATTTCCGGAGCCAGAATCATTCTAAAAGTGGGCGGTAATATGATTTATATAAAAAGAAAAAAAAAATATATATATATATTCATAAATCTAACAGTTATATTAATTTACCATATTTAAAGAGAACTATTGCGAGTCCTCCTTGACAGTCAGTGGAGGCAGTGTGCAGAGGTGACGGCTTCCAGATGAGAGGAACACTACGTGCAGTGTATCAAAGTGGTTAATTATCTCTCAGAGCATATTTCTTACGCTGTAGAAAGTGCTCACCTCTCTGAGGGCAGCTTGTAAGCATTTATTACTCTGTGTAAATATCACACGGAAATGCAAGTTTGAGTCAGGAAAAAACTATTGTGGCCGTTTGTCAGGCAGTTTGCACTAAATTGCCTCTGGTTGCTCTGTCAGCATTGCTCGGCCCCATCTGCATCATGCTCACAGTGGGTTCAGTTCCTTTTCGGAGGAAAGCAATTGCAGGCTGCGATGATAATTACATATTTCACGTGTTGCATGTCAAAACTCCTGACAAATAGGGAGAGCGAGGCATTTATATTTAGTCTAATAATGATAATATGTGTGTTCCAGGGAAGAAGAGAAGTGAGAAAGTGTAAATAACAGCATTATTGTCACTTCACACCAGCCTACGGTTCTCTTACTGTCCACCAAGGCAACCTGTCACCATTCCCCACTTTTTTCCACATAGTCAAGGCAACCTCCTCGACTGCGTTGATGTCGTGCAACAGAATTAACAACCAGGCTGAGATATTTCCGATCTCAGGGAAGCAGAACGCAGAGTTTGTTGTGCAAACTCCCTCTTGAACCACCAAAAATCCTCGAGGGCACACTGCAGCCCTCTGCATTTTTACCATCCGGCAGTCTTGCCTAAATTGAATTCTGCTATCTGGTCTCTGTGGAGACATTTCCACCCACAGGGATTAATGAATCGAAACTTTAAAGCCAAAAGCTTCACTTTTAGAAGCAATGAGTAATCACTCTGCCGAAAAAAGCTGAGCACCTATAATGAAACTTCCACCTCTGTCCTGTCTAACGATTATATATGATCTCAAAGCTGCCTGGTTAATATACAGTAGTACACCAGCTTTAAATCCAATATAAGGTAAATAAACCTGAGGCGTGTAACATTAAAGTGACTTCTGGTATATTTGAAACAAGTGTTGGTATCATAGTTGTCCCTTTTATTTTGTGCCAATTTCTACCTCTTGGTGGGAACAAATATCTTGTGTTCTGCGGCATCTGTTAACAGTACACACACACACACACACACAGAATATTAAGTTGGGCTCCTCGTTGAGCAGCCTGAGAGCCTGTTTGGATCAGATCAAACTGTGTGCACATACAGGTGGCAAATCAGAGCGTCGTTTCCAACGTGGATCCAGGGATCAACACCGACAAGTCGACAGCATATCTACCATATCCTCATTCTGTCACCCACAGACGGAGCGCTTTGTAAAAAGTGTTCATTGAGTGTCCACAGCACTGACAGTCATAGGAAGGGGGCCTAATGTGGTATTTTGGGTAACGGTACATTAACAGACTCTAAATTCAACAGTTACATGACACTGGGAAATGTTCCTTTCCCAGAATATGTGGCAAAAAGGGTGGATTCTGTGGCTGGAGCCCCGAATCGGAAGTTGACGGTTTATATCATCTACACCTCCATAGTGTCCTTTGGCAAGAAAATGAACCCCAAGTGGCCCCAGACAGCTGAGCCTGCAATGTGTAAATGGAAAGAGCAAGACATATTGTAGCACTCGTATGTGTGTGTACATGAATGGTTGAATGTGCTTTGTACTGTAAAGCACTTTGATTGGATGATAAGAAAAACACTATTTACAAAATATATGCATGATTCACTTTTTGTCCAGAAGCTATAATGTTGTAATTTTTTTATGTCAGAAACAAGCTATGTTATACCTCAGTCCTATTCGGTGAATCATTTTCACCAAAGTGGCACAACACAAAACAGCTTTTGTGTGTTTTTGCCTGAAAGAGAATTATTGTTCTGTACCTTTCCTGATTCCTACAACAGAAGTTTCTGTTTGATTCTGTTTACCGCCAAAGAGAAAAGGTGTCTCAAGGTCAAGGGAGATAAAGCAGGGCGATACAACAGAGAATAAATGATACAGCTTGGTGAAAACACCCCTTCTCTATGAAACACTTTAAAAGTGGGGATTTAGAAAAATGACAGAGACTCGGAGGGAAACGATTCTGACAGTGACAGCCTGGTCATTCTGAGGTTAAAGAATGGGTCGGCACAGATTCGCTGCTCAAGCATGCAGGAGCTCAAGAGGTCAGGGATTCAACATGAAACCAGGCCTCGTTGAACTTTACCAAATTAACCGTAAGATCTTACAAATCAAATCTGAAAACTAAGGGGAGGCTGTTTCATGGAAGCTTCAGTGTTAGTTTATTTTGACCATGCTGCCTGTGGGAGATCATGCTCAAACAGGAATAAAGAATAGAGAGCTGCAGTAATCCAAGCGGGATGAAGTGAAGGCATGGATCATTATTTTTCAGATCAGGAGAGGAAAGTGGAAGATGTTTCTTTTTTTAGCAGAAAAAGAGGGACCACTTGTTATGCAATGAGTCCATGTGATTAGGAAACGTGATTCTCCTTCAGTCTCGTATTGTTTGTTTGGGTTTTGCTGTGTTTACAAAGAGGGTTTGCTCTTTTTCTTCTCTACAACAGGAATGGAGAGCAGAGTAGCACGGTACCACAAAGACAAACAAGTCGGCGGTGCCAATGCATATCCATTAATGTGACAGGTCCCGGACGTGGATTTGTCCTGAAACTCCTGGTTCAAACTCCTGCGGTCCCTGACCTGAGCAACGAGGAGTAGTGTGTTTGCTCAGACCTTAAATCGATCTGGGTGTGCGGCCATGTATCCCCAACGACAGAGAGAAACAAGCTAAAGCACCACTTTCTACTTTTCCTTTTTAAATGTGAAATACCTCCTCCTCGTCTTCTCACACGAGAGGAAGAACAGCAATGTTACTTCAGACTTTCAAAGTGAATGACTTTGGCCATATTGGGACTTGGAAGAAGAAATAGATGAAATAAGTTAATGGAGCATCGCGTGAGTTCAGGCAGGCCATGTTCTGTAAGTCATGTGGAACCCAGCAGACGATCGTCAGCTGATCCAACACACATCAATCATGTTCAGTGACTGGAACGAGGCTACTATCTGCTCAGGCTGTCAGCTGCTCACTCACCCCCGCACTTCACATCAGTTTACTTAGTAATCAGTGAGTAATTACACATGAACACGCATAGAAAAGTGACGTGTCATCCACCAAAAATGAATCAGCAGTTTCATGCTCCCCTTATATTCATTCTTAACACAGTAGGATATGTGGTTCCTGGTGATTTTAAGGGGTGTGGAAGTTTTAAACATCCAATATGACATCATTCAAGGATTCCACAGTCCTCCTAGGCAGATTAGTGGCAGCACTATGTACAGTGGACTCAATCTGCTCTCTGTGCGTCATCGAGATGATTTTTATCATTCAATATTGACAAAGCTCAATGGCCTTTATATAAAAAAGAAAAAAAGCCTTTCCCATCACAGGTGGATGGTTTCTCATTATCACAATATACAACACACAACATGAGCAGGAGCCATTATTAACCAGTAAAATGACATATTTTAAGATTTTGAGATGATTGTTAGAACTATATGTCGAAGAGATACTGAAAGTAGAATATATAGATTCCTCTACAGCTTCATCGTGTCCGTGGGTGACATGCAACTGAGATTTGAATTCCCACATGGAAAACTATAGGTTGAGTTCACCCGGTATGAAAAGAGAAAGATAATGGAATCATACCAGTCAAATCCAGGCCACAGGGGGATTTTGCCTCCTGCTCTATCTCTCTTACAGTAGCTTCTGCTTCCCTCTGTCTATCTGCGTGTCTCACCTCGTCCTCCCATCTGTCTACTTCTGTCTCTCTAAGCCATTACAAGTCTATTGAACGGCTGGAGATAAAATCATTAGCCCACAGGATGAAATTCTGCACAGGGGATGAGACAAAGTGAGGGATGGCATCTCAGCCGGGTTTTATTGTTTCATATAAACATTAAAGTTTTAAGGCTACAGTGCGCCTGGTTCATTGTCCTGAGGAATGACTCTTGGGTGGTTATGGTGTTTATCTTGTTCCATGCACCTCAATACTCAGTAATAAACTCACCCTCAGCACTGTTTAAATAAGTTTAAGGGCCGTAGAGCCTCCTCATTTGGTGTTGACGTCTAAAAAGAGAGACACAAGAGCCTTTGGGGTGAGAACAGTGGTCCAGTTGATTAAAAGAGAGGTGGTTTTAAGCTGGGAGAGCGGAAAACTTCCTTCTCGACATTACAAGAGGCAAAGAAAAGGATAGATGATTACTTCCTGGCAGCAGAAACAAGTGCTTGAAAAAAAAAAAGATAATTTCGTGGGAGTAAGAGACTAAATTAATGGAACATAAAAACCTTCACCTCTCTTTACGGCTCTCTGCAGAACCTCCACTCAAGTACTCAGGTTTTTTTTCTTTCTTTGGCACACGTCAGTATGAGAGTCCATGAATGAAGTGTCAATAAACACAGCAAGCAGTAAGAGTTACACAACACTGCAGGTGTTTTGTGATGATGACAAATGAAAGTTCTCAAGTTGCGGGTTTATTTTGACAAATAGTGGATTACCGATCCACGTAGTCACCATTAGTTATGATGTGACACGCTGCACCCATGTTGCTCCTTCTCGTGTCAGCAGGAGATTTGTTCAGTTGTTCAAACGGAGCCTAAAAAAGTAATTTCAGGTCAGTTGTCATATTTTACTGTTGTAATGTGATAAGAATTGATGTTTTATGTTACTGTTTACAGGTTGTTTTTTAAACTGGGAGAATTGGGCATGATAACTCAACAAGGCATAGACAGATATTTATCTCCAGAATCTGCTAAATCGACAGGATGTCAAGGGGAATGGATTTTTCATCCGAACCCCCCACCCCGATCAGCCCCGGCTGGGCAACTGAGTGTAAATGGAGGATTTTTTGAAACACTAGTAAAATCCGAAACTGATTACACCTGAGTGCTAAAATCTGCAACAGGTGAATACACACAGAGTCATTAGAGGCTAAATCGTTATTTGGGCGTGTGATTCCTTTATAGCCTACGGATGAGTTTTATGGCCCAGCCGCCCACATGATATTCAGGGATCGTGCTCTGGTCTGTGTCGTCTCCGGCAGTTAGCGCTCCCACTCATTTCAGTTGTGTTATAAGTGCAATAGGAGTCAAACAGAGTCTTTTCTTCCTCTCAGCATGGCTCCATACAGTATCAGAGGCTTTTGAGGAGCTCATCACTCTCCATCCTCATAATGTTCCTGTCAGTGTGCCGGATGGGAACCATTACATGCCACAGATCATCATTCACTGGATGCAAGGACCCCCCCCCCCCCCCCCCCCCCCCCATGTTAGTTTTATTATGTAAGATATTAGTCCATTTGTGTTTAAGCTTGGTGCTTTGCCTCTTGAGTTCTTCGGTCGAAGACAATAGGCTCCTGTCAAAGGGATTACACTTCTCAAATATTCAGATTTATTTAACACAATGTCAGTTTTTGATCCCTGACTTCTCCTTCGCTGAGTCCCATTGTTATCCCGCCCATGTGAATCCTATTGCTGTGAATGGATTCCTTTGCATTTCTCCCTCCAGCGTTGGATGCTTTCTGACAGTCCAATAACAACATGCCTCGGCAGCGAGAGCCAATTGTCAGTGAGGCTGATCCATCATTCATCTGACAGCGTTAGCATTCAAGGTTCATTAGCCAGTAAGTACCCGAGATAAAATATTATTGTAGGCTATTAACTTTGACGGTTTGCTCGACCACTGGCATCTGAACATTTTTCAGAATATAGGCCCTCAGGCTGTTTTCAGTATGTGATCTCTTGTGTGATTTGTTATATTTCATCTGATCAAGACCTTTTAAAACCTAATTCATACAGTTTTGTCTATTGTTATACATCCGTACCACACAGCAAGTGATCGGAGGCATTATGTGTTTGGGTTTTCATTCCGTTAATCCCATTATTGTGAACTCAATATCTCAGGACCACCTTATAGGAATTTCTTAGAATCAGTTCATATTTCTTCACATTTGGCACAATGAGTCAAATGAACTCAAAGATGAACGGATTCTCTCATGCTCTTGTGAACATCATATATAAGCAACAGCCAAAGCTAGTTTCACTACACCTGGCACAAAAATACAATTGGGTCAAAGGATGACATGATTAGAATTTGGAGGTCAAGGTCACAATACATAACAACATACAGAGGGATGATCCCAGGGTTTCTTTTTTTTCTTCTAATGTGTTAAATCAACCTGTCTGGGTACTGAAGATTAAAATAATCTAATAATAATAAGACTTACCCTACATGTTGCCATTTGCACACTTGTTTACACAGGTCAAACAGCAAATGTAGCCTAACTACTGTACCTGTGTATGTACATATGTGACAGCTCAGAATGTGACTGCTGTCAAAAGTCAACAAAAACTCCCCTGCATGTTCATTAACCGGAAACTTTGGGATAAGGGCAGATCTCTTATTATGTTTGAAAAATCCACATGAATGCATCGTAAACCCATTTCCTGCCACCTAGACCCGATTTATTCCTGTTAGTGTCTACTCATATTTCAGGATTGATTTTCCATGGAATCCTACGATTTCTAAAATGTGTTTTTGCCTTCACATGCATATTCAGAAATGAATCTCCCCAACTCTCATCAACAACAACCCGTAACCAACTAACACCTATGTATGAAGTATATCCCTTTAATCACTACTCAATCCAACATTGAACATGGAACATTGAACTCTGAGCGGTAAGCGCAAATAAAGTATCCAGCAGGGCAAATAGTTTGTAAAAGATGAACATTAAATATTGATAGCTACAAAGTCTGACGCAATCAACTTAGGTAAACTAAAAGCAACTTTACAACGTTCTTCAAATAAATCTTCAATATGAAGATTTTATATTTTGCCAGTAGAATGTTATTCTCCACATATTTAGTTCTGTGTGTGCATGTGTCAAACAACCATATGTGTAAACCTCCCCATGACCCACGTGTTTTTTTTTTCTTTTTCGTCCGACCTGTCTCTTCAGATCTACATCAGGGTCTGAGGTTGGTTTAAAGACAACAAGCTTTACCAGAGAGAAAGACAGATGATACGTCAATGACTTCCAGAGATCAGGGAATCGAATTCAAAAGCTATTTTAGTCTCCATTGCCAGGTACAGACGTGAAACCTGGGCAGAAATTATTGGATGAAAATAGGATGCGCCGTCTGCTAGGCTGGTCGGGAGGGGGTGGGCGGGTGTGCAAATCGGGGTGGGGTGCCTGGGAAGGCCTTATTTGAGTCAATGAGACAGGAGGAGGCAGCCGGAGACATGAGATTGATTGTGGGAGTCTGTGTGTGTTTGCAAAGAGATCATGTTTGTAATACAGTTATCGCTCCATCAGCCGTCTATGTAAAGCCTGTCGACTTCCGCCAGGAGAAGTGTTTGGACTGAATTATAACCGGACCTGTCAGCGCCACCCCTCTTTTGTGGCTCGACGGTCCTTGGATCGCTCTCAAGACTTCGTTGTAATCACCTTGTTGACTCACGAACCCCCTCGAGTGTTTGAGCTTTGGCAAGTGATGATGTGTGTGTTTATGCAAGTGTGCGAGTAACTGGGGGGACTGAGGTAGACTCAAGGTTTGTATGGTGTCTCAGTTTACGTGTGATTTGCTTCATTTTGTGTGTTCATGTTGTGTAGCGGTGCGCTGTGCAATGCTGGACATGGTCCCCATCATCCGACAGCTGTCTGTGCTGGTTATAGGTCCCCCCCCCCTCTCTCCTATACACATAATATCCCACTGCTGGATAACGTACACTCCCCATGCAGAAGGTGTGATTACTAACGTCTCCTGACACATTCCTCGCCCCCTACAATATCCCCCCCCCCCAACCTCCTGTACCCCCTCCACAGCCCCACAACCCCCTCAAGCATTTAAAGACCCCTCTCTTCCTGCTCAAGCATGTTTACATAGGAGTGAGTGTGTGTTTTTTCTCCCTCACCGTCAAAGCTTCAAGTGCCTTATTCAATAGGCTTTATGGTTGCACCTCCTTTTAAGGGATTGATCGCAATAGCCTATCACTTACAGTACATGTGTATAGCATCTGTGTGGGATTGTACTGAAGTGCAGGAATGAGGGTCATGCCTGGAATTAGCCTCACGCGGAAAAAACGACATTGTTTCTCGAAGTGTGTTATTTCATAGTTTGGATTGTTGGACTTGTTGGGAGCTGGCTGTCACTGTGGCAGATTTAACGCACAAGTAAAACGCTTTTTTTTCCTCCTGTGTTTCTCTATCGGACATCCACCATAAAACTCAGGCCTAATTTCAGTGACAGTGCCGTTGCCTTTGTTTTGAAAGACATACGAGGTATGCGTTGGACCTCATCCAGGTTGAGATTTACTACGAGAAGGAAGGAAAGTTAAACCGGGTCTTTGTCTGCGCCGTCCTCCTCAAGTTGCAGCAGACTTTTTCTTTGACATATTCCCGGAGACGCTCCTCCACCGTCTCTATTTTGCCTTTCTTATTTTCTCCCTGTCTTTGCTCTCTCACACACATACTACAGAAGCATGTCTGAGTTTCTTAAGAGTGCCATGTCTAAAGACTTCCAGCAGCTTGTTACTGGGGCTGTCAAAAAGCATGGAGACCCACCACAGAGGTGAGGATGTGTGTGAAATCCCCTGAGCCTCTGGAGCTGGTCAGATGCATAACAACATCCTACTCCTCGTTCCACACGGAGGCTTTCTCCCCAACCGTAACTACTACAACACAAAAGCTGTAGCATGCAACAAGAAGAATTACAATCCTACTTTAAGCTGTCGGCATTAAGTATTTTAAAGAATAAAATCAGTTAAGTGTTAATTTAAATATACATTTTTATACAAATTTTCTGATTTAACTGGCAAAATATGCCAAAAATGTGTTTGACACATTTGTGTTGTCAAGTTGACCCATTTGCATGTGTTGGGTCTATTTTTTCCTTAAGTTGGAGTGTGTTGAGCTCTCAGGGCCAGTTTGATTTTGTGTTGTGAGAATGTGGCTGTGAATATTTGGTTGTGTCATGAGTATTTGTTCTTGTTCTGAGTATGTGAGTGTGTTTTGAGTTTTAAGTGGTTGGTTTTGTTGTGAGTATTTCCTTGTGTAAGGGTGTTTCTTTTTGTTGTGAGTATTTGGTCATGTTGTGAGTATTTGGTCTTGTTGTGTGTGGCTGGCTGTGTTGTGAGTATTTCGTTGTGTTGTGAGTACTTGGTTGTGTTGTGAGCAACTGCTTTGTGTTTTCTTTTTACATCACATCTGTTGTCAAATTGATTAAGATGTTTTCTCCATTTGCATGTGTTGTCTCTGTTTGTGTGTTTTTTCTTAAATCGTAGTGCGTGAAGCTCTCCGGGCAGCATATGTTTGTAATTTCCCTCCGGAGTGACAAATATAAAGCCATTTTCTAATTTAATGTCCCTGTCAGCAGGACGTCAGTCCCTTGGAAGACTTGATCTGACAGATGTGTGGTTTAGGTTGCATGTTCAGGGAGAGACCAATGGATTGAAATCACAAGGAAGAAGCTGGGAAACAAACATGGGTCTCTTATATTAAAATTTTTCGGATCCATTCCTCCAAACCAACTCCTCCAGTGTGTATACTTTGTGGCTGTAACAACACCAGAGGCATCTTAAGAGCCCTTATTCTGAAAAGCCATAACACTATTTTCTACTTTGCACAAAGGTCACCAGAGGGCTTCGTCACTTTAACAAGTGATGCTGTTGGTTTTGTGGTGGGACAGTCTATATTCAAAATGTGTTTATAACGCAAAAAAAAACAGTCAGTTATTTATGGTTCTCTTTGAGCAACGAAAAGCACTCGTTGTAGATGAAGATGGTTAAATATTGAAAGACTCAACAATAACCTGAAGTGTGAGACAGGACATGTCCCCTGAGTTGAAGTCAAACACACCTCAGCTGTCTCTCTGTGCCTGTGCTGCAGTGTAGGAATGTCAAATACTTCCTGTGTTGGAACATAATGTTCCAGTGAATGTAAATCATGATCGCAAAACTAGCTGCGTGTGAAAATTAAGGACAGGGTTGCATAATGTGAAGGCTGCCACATGTTCAGATTTGGAACAATTCAATGTAAACCCAATGACAGAGGCAAACCTTAGGAAGGAAGGTACTGTATATGAGTCAGCTTACGTTTTCAGACTCGTAAACAGTTGCACTGTCCCTATATGAGACATGTACCAGGTCCTTCTGGCAGGATCCCATGCACAGCCGTCCTTGGCACTCTGCATAACCTCTCACGTTGATTACTATTTCACCTCCTCCTATTTTTTACTTAATCAGACCAAGCTCCTGTCAAAATGCCATTTGTGTGTATGGCTCCTGGTGCCAGTGCTAGCAGACACACTTCTGCTGCAGTAATCTGGACTGCAGCAAAAGATAGACACCTCAATAAAAACAGATCTCCTGGCTGCCCACGGTCATAAAGGAGAATAAACAAGGTTAGAACAGAATAATTATGCAGAGCTGCTTCCTGTTATTAAGGGACTGACGGGTCTTCTTCCATTGTGCAGACACAAGACACTGTATTGTGGCTCTGCAGGAGGCGAAGAGTTTATACTGGTTCGGTTTACACTTTCTATTTGAGTAGCAAGATTCACACTTGATGACTGTGTATTAATATTTGTAAGAATGTTCATTAAAGCCTGAATCAAACAAATCCCAGTTATTGAATACAAATATTAACGTTTTTTTACTCATGATTCATGTTAATAAACATTCAATCTGACTACTATATTAAAAACTGACTACAATATTAAAATGATGTTAGATAAATTACATAATCATGTCACATACGCTTATTTTAACAATTCTCTTCTTTCGCTGATTTTACCCGTGAACAAATAAATTAATAGACCCAATAGTGCTATGTTCAGTAAGAACAGTTGATATATAGCTAATTTTAGTACCTCTTAACTATATTAACTTTCATTTAATGTTACTACTGTCCCACAAGTCTGAAAATTAACCCTTCACTGAAAACCTGTAGAATTCTACTGAAGAACCTCGTTTGACCTCAGCAACCTGTCACTTATTCAGCTCCTGCCTCAGAAAACTGTGATTATCTCTGAATTACAGAGGCAGTAACAAAGCAAAATCAGCGGAGCCACGTTCTCTCATCAGCAGCACCAACAAAGAAAGTGATTAGTTGTCATTCATTTCCTGTGAATGCCGGTAGACAAGAGGCACCGGAGAGTAGAACAAAGTCACAGGGAGTGTGTTTGTGTTCAGTTTATGCAAATGAGGAGCAACAGATTGTAGTAATTTAATGTTGATTAAATCAGTAGAAATACAGAGCAAATGAGGATATTGTAGTGAAAACCCTGAACAACCTCAGGTATTATACGATGATCACAATGTAGAATAACAGCCATGCATATACGGCATCAGTCGCATCAGGTCAGAGGAGGCAGACATGACAGGGACTTGACTTCATGCACTGCAGGAAACACACCATTGTTTGTCTGGCTTTTTAATTCACCTTATCGGCTCGTTGCATCCTCAAATGTCTGCCCCCTGGATGCAGAGAACCTCGTGCACCGTTTGTGATAAGCGATGAAAGGTTTGCTGCTTCTGGGAGGAATATTTCATGTTAGTTGGACCAACACTATGAAAGATGGGGCCTCACAGATGCATCTGATAAATTACAGAGATGCAAACTATGTGAAGTCAAAAGGTACCTTCATCTAACACTTGGCTCCTGAAACACAGCAGCTGAAAAGTGTCAGAAAAACACTGGAGGAGCAGCGGTTGTATCTGTCTAAAGTGCAGCCCCAAAATAAATCTGTTATTAAACCTTGTTTGGATAAAGAAGTCAGTAAATAATCAGCATTTTCCCTCCGTGACACCGCACACAGCAGGAGGGGGAGGTAAGGAGCTGGAGGTGTGGAGCCTGTCACCTGATAGCCTTCACTGAGCAGCCCACCGCGGCTGCCCCCTCTTGTTTCATTGCTCCCGGTTATATTTAGAAGTGATCCACTGTCAAAAAAAGGTTAGCACAGTCAGCCCAACAGGAGGAAATGTTGTTTTGCATTAGCAGAAACTTCACAGAGCCGTACGGGAATGAAGGCAATTTGAATCCAAAGGGGAAATGACTGATTTCACTGCTGCCAACAAGAACTATGATAAAGCAAAACAACAATATAAAATAACCAAAAATAAATTAGAAATTGTTGGAAACAGAATAGTTTTCCTCTTTACACTTGTTTACTGCTGAGATATATTCTGTCAGTATAGCCCCTTTTCCACTGGTCAAGAAACCCACGAACATCTGGCTTTTGTCAGCATTTGGAATGGATACAAGCGTCATTCACTTCCTGGTCAAATGGCTTCATGGTAGACATTGATTATTATCGGCTCAGGCTCCGATCAATAGAGATGGAAACAACACTTTAGTCAGTGCGTTATATTGGCAACAAAATGGATGAGAGGGCCCCTTACTTTCCAGTGCTTTTGTGAGGTCGAACATTATGCACCAGGGTAAAAAACTTTCTTTCTTCCCTGAATTCCTCAACCAGTGGCAGGAAAACACAGATTAAAAGCATTCAAATGAGATAATTTAAAAATAAGCCGATTAGCTTCTATCTGCACCACTTGACTGGAAGAGCAGCAGCAGCTGACTCAAGCTCCTCCTCCTCAGCTTCTCCCCCAGCGACTGATTCTGAAGTTCATGGGTCACGGTCGACCTCCTCCATCAGTCACTTGTCTCCGTCTGATCCCATCAGTTGTGTTACCAGCGAATCACCTTTTGCTCTGTGATATTTCAGGCGAGACTGTGACGTCCTTTTTTTCGGAACTGGAGGTGCTGTGAAGCTGTCACGTAACATCACACTCATTTAGGATTTTCCTGCCTGAAAATCTGTCGGGATTTTGACTCGGAGCAAACAGACATTAAAAGGCACTAACTTGTTCTCGTCAGCTGTGAGTACCTGACAGATGGTCTTGTGCTACTTCACAACTCTTGCCACCATCTTCTGGCAGCGGCCCCGTCACTACCAGCTTGTGATAGATTTAGATAACCCTCAGCATCTGAAGAATCCCTTTCTTTCATGAAGGACAGGCCTGGCACCGCTTCACCAGTGCTCGGCAAGAAATGCTAAAGGTTTTAAAAAAATCCTGCTTTGGCTCAGCACTTTTCAACAAGACCATTTGCAGCTTTGTATTAAATCAGAATATATTATATATATATATATATTATTCTGGTTCCCCGTGTTGTCTAAGGAAATGCGAGACATTTACAGGTCTACAAAAAGCATTGTTAGAGCGGCTGTGACGTCTCACCGGACTCACGTGTCAGATGTGGCGAGAAAAAGAGCAACAGACCCCGGTTGCTCCTCATGTCGTGCTTTGTGAACAGCTGTGTGCAAATACTGAAATTGTGTCATTGCACTCTGGGCAACCAAAAGTCAGATCCGTCCTGCGGTGCAAACACAGGTTCTGTTGTCCAACACCTAGAATACAGATCTAGTTCAAAACCATTCCTCGATTTTATTATTGGTTTTTCAGTCTTGAATAATAATATAGCAGATTGTTCATGATTTGTGTAACTCTCAAGATGATGGTACCTTCCAGTCTTGTTTTAGAAAGTTCTAATGCAGTCGTACTTTACGTGTTGTATTTGCAAATGTAAAATAAAACCTCTGGGCTAGAGGTGAGCTACCCCAGGCTCTGCTCACCGACAAGACTCAAATCGATTACTGCTGCAGTGGTCGGTGTTGTGGCAAAACTTTGCTCCATCACATTTCTCCTCGAATCACAACCTCACCACCTTTCTGTGAATGAAAGAATGATCAGAACTTTATCGTCCCATCACGATCTGGACTGGATTTGAAAGTTAAGCCTCGTAACAACGATCATCCGGCTTTAAGCTGTAGCTGAGGCTTTTCCGACATGATCTAGTAAATGTCTTCTAAATAACATTACCAATAAATCCAGAAATCTCTCTCTTCTGTACTTCTCTCTTTCTGTTTACGATTCTCTCAACAGCTACTCGTCCGTTTGGATTCAAAGTTTAGTGTAGCGTGAACTATTAAATGTGCAGGATGAGCGGTTCTCGAGACCCCAACCCTTACCCTAACCCCACTGTCTAATTTAAACTGTGCATGCTGTGCAAATCTGTTTGCTTGCTTTAAATCCATGGCCAGTGTGTATCACTGTGGAAAGTCCTGACTCCCTCCTCTTGCCATGCATATTGCGTGACAATGCAGCACGGCCAAGTCAGTGATGGCAATAAAAATGGATGCAGTTCTGCATTTTTGGAATTACCAAAGCCTCGCGACTCTAGGATTGCCGGTCAGATCAAGCCCTCAATTCTTGATTAGTTTTTCTCTGCTTGTATCTGCCAGGGTGTTTTTTTTGTATTTGCTTAGAGTCTGCAGTAGAATCTCATTCTGTTTTGTTTGGCAGTAACCTTTTTTGTGTTTAAGCCACTTATGCCTAACATGTTTTTTTTATAATAATGCCTTATTACAGTAAACTCCTCAAAGCGCCGTCTGCCTCCAGATGTCTCCCTGTTCTTTCCTCCAGCACAGGCGTGCACGTTACATAAGGTGGCACATGAACAATGCAAGAACTGACTTAGACCCATAAAAAAGGAAGTTAAAATATTCTTCACTTTCTTTTGAAGCAGACCACGACTAACCCCCTTGTGCTGGATGTAAATAGGCCGACTGGGGAAAATAAGACTTGTTGAACAGATTTCCTGTTAGTGAGGGAATGTTGTGTTGCTGAAGAGGTAATATTCTGGCAGCTTTAACTTTTGAAAAAGGTGCCTGTCAACATGACTAATACTTGCTGGATATCATCTGCCCCTATCACTGCTCTGCTAGATGAGCTGCTGAAAATAGAACCCCGAAATGGCCTTGTATTAGTCACCCAATCATTCAGATGGATCCTTGGACCCAGCTTGGATTGCTTTGTCCAGCCCTGATGGGACAAATGCTTCAAAATGTCAGGGAGCAGGTTGTGTTGCAACACATTAAACGAGTATCGATCTGTGGTCGCATACCTGCAACCATCACCTCTCTATGTGCCTGGGAGTCAAACTTAAGATATAGGGCTTAACGTGAGCATGTAGAGAGGAGTCACTATAATTGCTTCCCTGCAGCAGCGGAAGGTTTTCAATGGTTCCACAAGCCCACCTATGTTGTGAGAGAGTGAAATCATCTGCAGCATCAGAGTTTTTAATCTCAAAAAGGTTTCAATCAAGTTCAGATTTAGGGAAAAACAAACTATACTTAGCCACTCTTCCTGTGTTTTGAAGCTAGTTTCTGCTCTGGGGGACTACAGACATAACTCTTTGTTAATTTATGGTAGTTCATCAGTGAAGTGTGAGGCAGCAGCAAATTTTGTTCATGAATAAATATATTTGCAAGGGTCAAGTCAATGTTATGCATGGAAACAAGAGCTTGAATAAAGAGTTTACTTACATTATACAGACACTTTTAGCATAGTTTATGCTGCATTTTTCTAGACATATTTTCCCCACCCTTGTTTTTGATAATAAGACTGATAAAAATAGTGTCTGGTGTTTGGTGATACAGTATTTTCCCATAATATCCAGTCTCTGTTCTGCAAACCTCTGACTCTTTTCACCCAAAATGGATTTTAAACATTTCACAGTGAATTTATTTTTGTTTTTTTATAAACGTAGCTATTTCATTTTCCACCTTCAGTGTTTCTGTCAAGTCAGAGCAGCAGATTTAATACTGTTTAAGCCCTTGTATTCAAACTCCAATTAAAATATGTTTAACTCTCAATAGTAGCACTTTTCTTTCACATGCACTCACAAGTTTTGCTTTTGTGAAAAATTAAAAGTTCTTTTTTTTTCTCATAATTTGTAGGGGCTTTTATACAGATTTTTTGTTTACCTTCTCTACTACTGTGCATGCATACGCTGCATGTTTCTCTGCAGATTTTTTGCACAAGATGCACGTATTGCAATATTTATGTGTGAAATGTGATGAGAGCGTACTATCCGTGTATATGCATGGAGGCAGTAATATGTGTCCGTAGCAGGGGAGTCTCCTGATAACAGTTATTTCGGTGTGTGCTCAGTGACGGTCGCTGTCGGCTACTGAGGTACTTTAACAGCTCCGTGGGAGGTCTGAGATTGTGTCAAGGCACAGGTGCAGCACTCTGCTTCAAATATCTCTCCCCTTGGGATGAAATATTATGGGATTGTTGTGGCTGCGCATACATGTTTGTCAGCACATGTTATTAGGGGTTTACGCAAATGGCGTGTGCGTGCATATGTGCGCAATGATTTTCATAATATTATATTTTCTTCATGACTGTGTTGTGTAACCCTGGAGGAGTTTGCAAGAAATGAAAGGATGCCTCAAATCTTTAAAATAAATCTTTCAATCTTTATAATACTGTATTATGTTTGCTGTTATACATCTCATCTTTGACTGTAACACACAAACAAACAAACATCTACATATCTGAATGCAAAACACCACTGTGATAATAATCGACCACACAGGAAATGTTGAATTGGAAATGACACGTTTATTACAAAAGGCCTCATCTTACTATCCAATTATCAAGAACTGCTTTGACGGAAATCAGCAGGACTTTTCTTGTGATTGTTTGCTGCTGCGTCGGGAAGTGATCCCCAACAAACACCAAACAGTGCGTTACGCTCCCCAGGATTACCGCTGCTGTTAGCTTGTGCGGTGCCACTTTCACTCTGTTTCACCACCGCACACTTTTATCTCTGCACAAATTTCTCTGTCTAAAAAGGTTTCTTCAACCTTTTCTTTATTAGGGGGCTTACAGATCTACCCTGGTGCCTAATTAACATGAATTTACATGATCAGGCGCCACCAAAAGCCACTGTATTCAGACAAGTGCTCTCTCCTTTAAATGATCTTCTTTGTCCTCCAGCTTCAAGCCTAAACTTGTTGTCTACGTGATGTTGTACCCTACCAATGCCATTAATTATTCAGACTTCGTGTATGAACAGACACTGCACCAGCTGTTGTTGGGGCTGTTGTCTGTTGTGTCGATATTTTAGATGAATTAGTCAACAGAGTTGAAGCGGGATAACTACAGAACATAGAGGCAGAACGACTGAGACAGAACCAGATGACACCAAACAAAGGAGCTAGATTGTGATTGTTCACTTGTGTCTTAAAACTGCACCCTGTCAGGGGTTTGATGTTTTGCATAGTGAAACAACACAACTGCCATGTTGATGATATCTTACATGTGTGTGAGTGAAATGTCTTTGCAATTTCCCGGATGACATAAGAAACCCATAAGTGCTGATTGCAATCCCTCTCTGTCGCTGAATGCTTTGGCTGTCTAGCCTCGTTGATTCAGTTGTCAAGTTGTAATTTAATAAATGGCTCGCCGCGTATTTACACTGTTCAAGCTGATTGTCTACAAATGTAGTTATGAGTGATTGTTTAACAGAAAAGACAAATTAAACCCAAACATCCTTTCAGTCTGTTCAGACACCCTGCTTAGCAGAACAGGTTTCTAGCCTCACCTACTGCTTGTGAAGAGGAATGACAGCTAATCAAGTGTATTTTCTCTATTTTTTCGTTCTCCTTCTCACTCTATTCTTCTCCTCCTTAAACCAATCTCTCTTCCATCCCCCCTTCTCTGCACCTTCTTACCTCCTTTTTCTCTCTCTCATTAGAATATGCCAGCACATAAACATGAGCTCCAACAGCACAGACCCTGGTCTCTTCCTGAGTGCCAACACCTCGCCACCAGCCGGAGGCTATCCACAATCCAATGCTCTCCACCAAGGAGGAACTGGAGGGGCTTCCTCGTTCTTTTCCCATGTGAATACCCTGGATGATAATTCTTCTTCCACAAGCAAACTCTTGAACCTCACCTCAGAAACCCAAAATGGAAACAGAACTGTCGGTCCCTTGGGTGGCCACCCTGTGTGGCAGGTTGTTGTAATTGTCTTGCTGACTGGAATGTTGTCTCTCATCACCGTCATTGGCAACATCCTGGTAGTGGTATCCTTCAAGGTTAATCGCCAGCTGAAGACGGTCAATAACTACTTCCTTCTGAGCTTGGCCGTAGCGGACCTCATCATAGGGGTCATCTCCATGAACCTCTACACAGCTTATCTTGTGATGGGCTATTGGGCCATGGGCAACTGGGCCTGTGACCTATGGCTGGCTATTGACTATGTGGCCAGCAATGCATCAGTTATGAACCTCCTGGTCATCAGCTTTGATCGCTACTTTTCAATCACCAGGCCTTTGACTTACCGGGCCAAACGAACCACAAAGCGAGCCGGGATGATGATCGGCCTTGCCTGGGTTGTTAGCCTTGTTCTGTGGGCCCCTGCCATCCTGCTATGGCAGTATTTTGAAGGTAAAAGGACAGTACCCACAGATCAATGTTACATTCAGTTCCTCTCAGAGCCTACTATAACCTTCTGCACGGCCATGGCTGCTTTCTATCTGCCTGTGACGATAATGAGTGTTCTCTACTGGCGCATATACCTGGAAACCCAGAACCGTTCGAAAGAGTTAGCTGGACTACAGGGTTCAGGGACTCGTGGTGGGATAGCAGGAAGAGGTGTGAACGGTGGGGCTGACAAAACCCGCTTCGTCCATCAGACTGGAAGTTCTAGAAGTTGCAACAGCTACGAGCTAACCAGGTTGTCCAAGAGGAAGAGCACATGTCGGGAGCTGGTTGGCCGCTTCCACTGCTGGCCCGGGGTTCGTTCTGGGAGACCTGGTAGTACAAGGAACAGCGAGGGCGATCCGGATCAGAGTAGCAGTGACAGCTGGAACAACAATGATGCTCCAGTCTCGTTAGACCACTCTGGGTCTTCAGAGGATGAGGACTGTGGGGGCAGAGAGATGATTTCCCAGAGTCATGCTATTTTCTCCATTGTTCTCAGCCTGCCAGGCATAAAGGCAGCCGTCAACTCCCAGCTCTCCTCATGTGAGGAACTGGACGCAGCCTCAGAGGAGGATCCGCTAAAAGGAGCGGAGTACAGCCGGGACAGTCTCTCAACAGTCACCACCAACACCACTGCCACCACGACCCCTGATGGAGCAAACAGTTCAGACAATAGCTACCACCAACGCTTCTGCTCACGCAAGATTCAGTCAATGCCTATCATCCAGGCTACGTCTAACCAAGGCTCTCTGGACGATCCTCCAACATCTGCTGCCACTGCCCCTGACAGGAACAGCACAGCCACGAAATCCCCCTCTCTCCCATTGTCCTTCAAAGAGGCCGCCCTCGCAACGCGTTTTGCCTCCCGAGCTCGGACTCAGATCACCAAGAGGAAGCGCATGTCGTTAGTGAAGGAGAAGAAGGCAGCTCAAACTCTCAGCGCCATCCTCTTTGCTTTCATCATCACATGGACCCCTTACAACATCATGGTGCTCATCAATGCCTTCTGCAAAGGCTGCATCCCGGAGACGCTGTGGGCGGTCGGATACTGGCTCTGCTACGTCAACAGCACAGTAAACCCCATGTGCTACGCCTTGTGCAACAAGACTTTCCGCACAACCTTTAAGATGATACTGCTGTGTCGCTGGGACCAGAAGAAAAGGAGGAAGCAGCAGTTTCAGCAGAGGCACTCAGTTGTCTTCCACAGGAGGATTCCTACGGAGACCACGTAAAGGACAATACACTAATATGGTCGAAATCTAAAGAGTTAAAATAGGAAGAGGAAGGAGCATCCATATATTTATGTCTGTGGAGTTTCTTTACCTAGAGATCCTCAATGTGTCTCTCTGCTGGGACGTCACAGGGCGATCCTATGTGGTGGACGTCAGGTGTCTGTTTGTGTCGGTTCATCAATTGAGCGAAGCTGTTTGTATGTGAGAAGGGTTTTTTAAGGTGAGGTCCAGCGATGAGACCTCTCCATCCATACTTGGAGAACCATGACACGTTTGTACACCTGAGAGAAATGAGCTGAGTGAAAACAATAGAAAAGGGCTTTGAAATGTATCGCAGGAGAGTTATTGAAGTGCAGTCAACACAAGTGGGAGAAGATATCTTTGTCACAGGGTTTGGGATTCATATTTCTTATCATCGCTCTCTGTGGGTAACTAGATCTGTAACGTGGTTTTGCATTTCAAACAAAACTATGTATCTGTAATGTGTCACTGACAGCCAAGACAAAATGACTTTGTGTTTCACAGGCTTCTACATTGAACTGATTTGACTGGCTTGTGTTTTTATCAGAACATCTGTACATTGCCTTTCTACATGGTTATAGCTTTCCTGTCCGATGGAGTATAAAGAAGTTCTTAAATTGTGTCCTTACTTTTTTCGTCAACAGAGATTTGTTATTTTTGTTATATTCATCTTTGTTTTTTCTAGATATTCCTGAGATTTTTGAGCCAGTCTGAAAATGATTCTTCTGATGACCTGAGTTGTGAATATTCTGTGTGGCACTACAGTCGGTGAAGTGCTGCTGTGTTCAATGTGATTGTTGTGGTTTTTATGGTGGAGACAATAAGTACATTGGTTGTGTTTTATGTACTTGCGGTTTTTTGTCAAGAGTATTGATTATACAATGATGATATTCTGTTTGTGTACATTTGGATATTTCTGACTTGATACACAATGGTTGGTTGCACACACAGACACACACACACACATGCAGATGTCCATTTATTAAGATATGTGTTTGATTCTACACTACCTTTTACATTTATATAAATCTACACATCCTAGAAGCTCTTTGTAAAAGGTGGTCCATCTTTTGTATGGTAGAGCAATGGCAGCCTCTAGTGGCCTGAGAAAGACTTGCAGTCACACTGTCAATCCAACTATGTTCCAGTTCATCATTTTGCTTGTATTGAATAAATCTATATTTTAAATATATATTTGGCATATAAAAAGAATAGCCACATTCATCAAAGGTATAATGTTTAACTTTCTATCGTCATCTGGGTTTTCTCTGTCATTGCATATAATTTGTGGGTGAAGTATTTCTTCTTTAAAATGATTAATAAACTCATCATTGATTTGTATATAGAGTTTACCCCTGTCTTGGTCTACGGTACATCATGTTTTTCCATATAGAAAATGGAGAAACAGCACATACAAACAAAAGTAAACATTAAGGTGCCACCGAAGGCAAGAATTGTTATCTGAACTTTATTTTAATGCACATTATGTTATTCTTATCTTATGTGGATGGTTTTTACATTCTTGCTGAACTGCATTATTTTCGTATGAATATCGAGATAAAGGTATTGTAGGTTGGGAACTGACTGCATCACGGTGCCTGACGTGTTGAAGAAGGAGTAGAGTGGATTCTGTTAGATGCAGTGGTCAAACATAATGTGCTGAATGCAAAGGAGATGTAAAAAATATATATATCTCTTTCCTGTCAGTGGATATGATGTGTGCTTTCAACACAATGTGCTCCAGTTTCACCATAAACTCTTCATCAAAATGTGGGATTTTTTGTACTTCGATATTGGGAATGTAAACGACCAAAATGGTGAACACAAACATTTTGTTACATTTCAAGTATGCCAATCGTAGTCATATTTTAAGTCAATAAACAAACTTTTTGACACAAACCACCAGTTTTTTTGTGTCATAAGTCCTGACATGAATGATTCTATTCAGTTTAACGGTATTTATTTCACTCAGAATGCTGAATAAACAGATGTCTGTGTTACCTGAATATCACCCTGCCTCATATTGGCAATATACAAATTCACATCTAAGACCTGGCAATGAGGTTTGGGTAAGTGTCTCAATATTTTATAATGTTTTGCAAATGTTATACATTTTTCCATCAGTGCTAAAAAGTCAGAACTGTTGCCAGGCCTCAGTTTTTCTTTTGTTTTCAGTGTCCTGGTCCATTCAGTACAAGTTATTTTAATCCAAGTGGCACTGAAGGACGCCACAAACATCTACACCCACTGTCCAATATAAGATCTGTCAGACAACATGTGAATATGTTCACTGTTACAGCCTCTATTGTTTCTACGATTCCTTTTTTATTTCAGAAATATGCTCCAATATGGTTTCATGCTGTTTGCAAGAGCCCTCAAATATGATTTGTACATTTTTTTCCCAAACCAAAAAATGGTAGACGTGTTTAATCCCCGTTGTTTTGAGAGTGTCTTTAATAAGTGTGATGTTATTACCTCAGCAGGGTTCTGGATAGTTCTAAAGCTGTGGAATTATTTAGGCCAAAGTTTATTGCGTGATATTTCAAATCTAATTTAGCATTCAGCATTCATGACACTTAAAGTCAACATAATTCACTTACAGTTGAAGAAATTAAGTTTCCAAAATTCATTCCATTTACATCCTCCAAGAAATTTGTCTCCATGATTTTTCTTTGATGAATTTTGGTTGTTATATCCAGACCCTGTTCAAATTTATGGAAAGATTAATTCTGTCTATAGTAGTAATATTAACAAATAACTCCCGGTGCTAATATTCTAGTTGTTAGAGACATACAGTAAGTCTTTGTTTGCCTGAAATTGGTTGAAGTACAGAGGCGAGTAGAGATTAAGGTCACACACACAAACACACACACACACACACACACACACACTGGAACAGGTTTTGTTGGGAGGACCCATGCAGCTGACAGTCATCTGGTGATTGGAGGGATGGACTTAAAAGTGGCTCCAGGCTTCACTCAAACAAATGCAGCAAAAACTCTCTGAGTCAATGCAACGTGAGTGGGGGGGAGCCTTTATTTATTGTTCTGTTACATGAGACCCTCATCATTGTCTGACAATACAACAACATTAACCTGAACCACAAACTGAATAAACACCAGAGTGTTCATCGGCTGTAGCCCAGTCCTGTATGTTCCCTGATGAAGCTTGTAAGAGGCCTGTCAGACAGTGCTGATGGGAGATGGCCTCGGAGACCAGACATGTGATGAGGAAAATACCAACTTCATGTGACCCATGGCTAAGGAGCGGCTCGAAGGCAAAGACAAGCGCCCGTTTGTGTTGCTTCCTCCAGTCAGGGCTGAGCCACAGAGGAGAATCCAGCAGTCAGGCAAGTACACTCGTTTAAGTCCAACAATTTTAAGAAACATTCAAGACGCATTGTTTTTCCTCTATTTCATATATGATTGAATTTGACAACAAATTTAGCAAATTTGACTCACGCTGATGTGATTACATAATTTGCGGTTTAGAAAGAAAAGACTCAGACGTGTTCTGAAGCATTAAAAATAGAAGAAGAAAAGTTCATCATGAACACAAACTATATTGAATATGTGAAATGTTGATTTCTGGTAAATGTGCTTTTTTCTTCTTTGAATTGGGTTCTTTAATTTGAGACTGTATATATATTGTAATGGTTAGGAAAAAATTCAAAAAGTGGTGACAAAATATATAATTAATGTTATAATATGTTACTTTGTACCAAACGCATAGGCATTAATCACCTCCCATACCTGCTTGCTTTTAGACTAAAACATACACACCTATAAATGTGTTAGCTCTAATTTGTATTTAAAATGTTTTTTAGAGGCTTTATACAATGTACATTGTGATATATAATATACGTAATATATTTTTGATACTAAAATATAATCTTAAAATCATTGTTATTTCATAGTTTGGATGGTTTGATGAAGGTATTTTCTCAATTAATAAACTTTAGGTTGGTTCTTTACTGTAGATCACAAAGAGAATAATTTCCCCAAATCCATCAGCTGGACAGATCCATATATATTCAAGTCATACAGAAGCAAATTTTTACATTTCATGGTATTTTGGTGTGAAAACTGCAGCCGTTTATGATAAAATGTCATAGAAATTGGGTTGTCATTTATTTAATCAACCAAATAGCTCTACATTGTTCTGTATGTTACCACAGTAATTTCACTGTGTTGTTGCTATATTGCTGTCATCAGGAGAGTCACATGAGTCTCACTGGACCTTTTTCCTGAATTGCTCCACATATCAGTGTCTGTGAATTTAAATGTTTTTATAAATAACAGACATAAGTTCAAACAAAGTGTGAAAAGAAAATCAATACAGGAACAGTTTGTGATCACCTCACAGTGAATCAAAACATGTGACATAAGAGTAAAATTCATATGAAATCTGAGTCCTTTTAAACGTAATAAGTTGTTTTCTCTTCACTGCAGCCTCTGTAGATCATCTCCCTTCTGGATGAAGCCCCAGTGGCCAGGATGCAAAATATCAAGACAGTAGAGACCCAGGTGCCCGTTCTGAAAGAGAGTTTCTTCACCTCCACTTTCAAAGGGAGGAGGAAGAGCAGCGTTACCAACATCCTCCGTAAACAACAGCACTCGCTCCTTAATCAACAACACCTACAGCAGAGCATCATAGAGGATCACCAGCAGCCCAGAGGGCCATTTCTTTCCCTTTCAGCTGAAAATGGGCGAGGGCAGAGCACTCCAGAGCATCAGCGGCTGGCTCGCTCGACCAGCAGCCCGTTATGCAAGACAGCCGAGCGCGCAGGAGCAGATGGGGATAAAAAGGAGGGGCAAAAAGAGAGGAAGGATCAGAGAGTGAAAGAGGCTGTGCAGGGGAGGGGGGGGAAAAGGCAGTCAGTGAGTGGTAGGAAGCCCGCGGCTGTCAGTGCCAGTCTCCTCCTCCCCTCATCATCAGCATCATCCGCATCAGTGTTACCGAGGGAGGCAGCATCATCCTCGCAGCTGCCTGTGGTGGGCAGACAGCGGAGATTAGGCAGCTCTGAAAGTGCTCTGACCAGCAGAAGATCAGCATCGGCTGCAGCCAAGGAGGAAGCCCAGCGTGCCAAGCGTGCCCAGAGTGCCCAGTGGACCCAGCCTCGACCCCAGCCTCGGCCCCAGCAGTATGGCCTGTTAGCCAAGGGAGTGCGCCTGCTCAGAAACATGGGGAACCAGGAGACCAAGCTGAGGAAAGGGGGAGGAAGTGGCGGAGCAGCAGGGGACGTGTCCTGTGAAGGGGACGCTGATGAGGTGGAAGTGGACAAAAAATCCAAGAAGTCCAACAGCAAGACAAGTAAAGGGGAACACAGCGGTAAGAAGAAATCCAAGTCGGAGTCAAAAGGTTCTGTGTTTTCTGGCATCAGGAAGAGTTTGTCGAAGGCCAAAGGGTTGTCCAAGGAGGACATGTTGGAAGATGGAAGGTTTGCACACGTTGGCAAAGCGGGGCTCAAACCCGGTACAGAGGGGAACCTGTCAGCCGACGAGATGGGGATGCCATCAGATGTCGAGGGAGACTTCGGTCTGAACACAGAGAGTCGCCAATCTGTGGTGGATCAGCCTGACCGGAAGGGGAGCTCGGGGTCAGATGCTGACGTCTACAGTTTTCACTCTGCTGAGAATGAAGACCTGCTCTCTGACATCCAGCAGGCCATGAGGGAACAATGTGCAGCCAGTAATGGGAAACTCCAAAGGGTAAACGGCCAATCATCTGAGGGCATGACCTCCGAGGCAACCAAAGCCCATGAGAAGCAGTTGGATATGAATAAGGAGTTTGGAAGTGGAAGTAAAGCTAAAGAAAGTAAAGCGAATAAAAAAGCAGATGACAAAAGCAGTGATTTACCCATTTCCAGTAATTCCTCTGGTCCTGGTTCTCCGAGTGAGAGCGGTACAGAGAGAAGCAGTGGCAGCGTTTTACCAAAGACCAACAGCACGTACAGTTTCCCCGACACGACTGCCACCACCACTTCGTACGAGAGCGCAGAGGAGCCCCAGGACGACCTGGAGAGCCCGGTTTTTCACCAAGATCAGGGTCAAGGTAACCGGGCTGCACAGAGCAAAAACGTGTGCGTGCCGAGTGTTCGCTTGGACCCTGTGGTGGCCGGGCCCGGGCCTCACAAAAGTGTGAGCAGCATGGAGCTGTCGATGGAGAGGGAGGAGCGAGAGGAAACTGGGAGATGGGACTTCCTGTCCCTCAAAAGGAGGAAGAGTAGTATGTCTAATAACCAACTGATGACAGACGGCTCTCAACCCAGACGGACGTCCTCCAGTTCCACCTCCACTGTCAAGCTTTACCCTCCAGTCCACCCCTCATATGTTAAGACCACCACTAGGCAGCTCACCTCTCCCATTGGTTCCCCTATCACCAGCCCCCATGTGCCCAGGAGAACAGACGGAACCGACGCATCGGTGGAATCGTACGCGGCCCCGGGATTAAGGAGGCGCAAGCAGAGGTCCTGCTCCATCGGGGGGCCCGTCACTGGGTCCGCAGACTGGTGCACAGAGGTGGACGAGCACAGGGGAAGGCAGGGTGTTCGATTCCCCGAGCAGGAGGCTCCAGAGAGAAGTCAAGTGGGTGGGACCTACTGGACACTGGGGTCCAGGAGAGCACATTATGGACGACATCACTCCACGACTACAGGACCTTATCTGGATGTCTTCTCGGGTGAGTCACATGTGAACCACGTCACTAATCTGTATCCACACAAACATCTCTCAGAACAGGTATGAAGACTTTTGGATAAATAATAGACTGGACTTTTTATCTAGGATCGAGGAACGGTGAGTCTTCATTGAATGGTTAAGATATTGTATTATAAGAAAATGAATGTGATTTCAAGACTGTTGAGATCTCTATACATCCCAGTGATGAGAGCTCTCTATGTTGGTATGAGAGTGGAGGGGAGTTGTAGGTTCAGGTAACTCGGCTGGATGGTGTGAACCAGTCTCACCAGCCGGAAGATACAGGAATGTGTGAAAATATGAATGGACAGAAACCACGCGGTCTCAGATGAAGTCATGAATGAGGAGGCAGAGAAGAAAGGGATTAAGTAAGAATCAGTCTTCCACACTCATGACCTCTGGAGGGTTTACGTCACCGCCCCGACATATGGATCAAATCCCCCATTTATATCCTGTGAGCTCAAGCCAACGTTATACACTTTTGACTTTGAGAATGATATAAAATAATTTTCTCGTTGTCAACATATTCCATAAAATCCCTTCAAAACAGCAACATCACTCCCTTGATGTGTCGTTTTTATTGGGAACAATTTTCAGCTCCAGATGTGGGAAATAAAGATGAACATCAGTTTCCATGTTCATGGTAACGAAGGGTTGTGTTACCCAGAGCAACACTTTGATTTAATGTGTTTTTGAAAACAGTAGATGTTTACGACACAGACTTAGATCATTCATAACAGGATTTGTAGAACAATTACTTTCTGGGTTATGGTCATTTCATGGGATTTGTTCAGAGCTAAGTCTATGATCGGTATGACGGTGTGTGAATCCCCCAATGGGCCGAAGTTGACTTTGAAATAATGATTATGGAAATGTCCTTTTTTACGATTTTAAATCCTGGTGACTGACAAATAATCCCATTACACAAGTCGTGGTTTAAAAGCACAATGGCTCATGAAAACCACGAAGAATCACTGGTGGATCTTTATTGACAAAGTGATTTCAGAACAAATGAGTCCCTTTAAATACAACAGTGTCGCTTTGTGCCCTCCCTCTCTGCTGTGGTGCCTTCAAGAGCTCGGCTGCTCCGCTCTGTCTGCGCCCCGTGCTCGTCAAGCAGAGGACGGAGTGAAGCACAGCGACGCCATCCTCGTATTCCACCGGCCGAAAGAAAACACACACAAGCATGCATGAGCGCAGGCAGCGGGAGCACACAGGCACACACACTGAACACTGTTGGACACTAAAACAAAGTGACAGCTTATGTGCATGACAAAAATGAGTCATGATGTCAGATCAGGTGAATTTACTGTGGCTATACACTGGAGGTGGATTTTTATCTCCAATTCCTGTTAACATTTGGTCTCACTGACAAAACTGTAGGACTTTGTTTGTTTGTTTATCTGGAAACATTTTGTTCCATCACTCACAAGTTCATTCCTGACTGTGAAAACAATCGGTCACAATGTCAAAAAAACAGGCCTAATAGAACAGAAAGGGGGGACATGTAAAAAAGAAGCACATTCCTGCACAAAACAGGAACAAAACAAGATTACAAACAGAAAATCTGGATCTAATTATTTGAATTATTAATAAATCACAAAAATCCATGACACACTATTAGTTTTGTCCTTTCATGAGTGTTTGTCAACGAAACTACAAAGCCTTCAAATGATTGTCCAAACGACCATGAGTCATGAGATGAAGTCAGTTAAGTCACTGGTGTTGTCCCCTGAGTCACATGGTTTCAAAAGTATTGAACCAGTCTAACAACATTAACATTGTGTCTGCAGGGTCGGCCCCTCTGAAGTGAGAGAGTGCTGTTCCTTTAGTGGCTTCACGTACATATACCTATATGTGGGTCTTTTAGATTATTACAAATATCTATCATCACAGCTCTAAACAACGTCTCTTTTTTTACTCTGGTGCATCAAAAATAAAAGTCTTCATTCTCTGCCTGCACGCTCACCACGACAGACTTTGTCTTTGATTATATTCAAATGAAGACTCTGCAACCACATTACACAGTTGAACCACGTATGTACTTCAACCGAGTCAGTTTTAAAACCCAAATAGCAGATTCAAAGCTGAGAGCGTAATATGAGAAGCAGTGAGGTAACTTGATTTGAATATCATTAAACATTTGTACATTTTTCTGTGTTTCACAATTAACACCTTCTTTTTCGGCACCCATGAGTAAATGTTGCGAAGAAGCGTCTGCAAATGTAGGTGTTTCATTAGCACATGTGAAACTTGAGACTTCTGTCCTCACCTCTGTTATACTTATCTAAAAATAAGTATAAAAAATATTCATTAGACATCTTCTGCAGACCAGTTCCTCCACCGCATTTCATCTCTCTTTATGTTCCCAGGTCGTGTTTTGTTGGACCGGATGTGTATGCATCATGAAGATGGGTCCATGGAAGAGGAGGGAAAGGAGTTGTGTGGCCGGATGCTGGTCCAGGGTCTGCTGCAGCCCTTCAGCGGCTCCTCAGACCAACATGGTGACGGCTCGTCCTCTGCAGGATTTAACGTAAGACCATTCTCTTCATTGACACAAGCTTCTTTAATTCAGCTCTGCCCTGATCTTTGGTTTCGCTCTCAGACAGCATCGATTTTTACCTTGAATTAGAGTTGTGCTATTGATTTGTCCACTAAGCTTGAGACAGAGTGAATTGCATTTCTCACTTCTCAGAGCAAATCATAACCTGAAGACTTATAACGTGTCATCCTCTGGGAACTAGTGGGTGTGACTGGGTGTGTGTATTCCTGTGATGTGTAATTTTGCCTTAATGTTGACTTTTTATTTCACATTTTCATATTTCAATATGTATTTAAGTTCAAAGTTAAAAGGTAAAATTGAATGAAGTGTTTTAGAATAAATCAAACAACCCTAGACTGAGTAAAGTAGATAAAGTGAAACTTGTGTAAGACCCTATTAAAAAGTTTATCCCACAAATAATCATTCATCAAAGAGACCATGTGCTTATCAGATGAACAACTTCTTTAAGGCCTTAGTGGTTTTCTTATTTACTTTATACAGAGTCCAGTAAAACTAATTTAGTAAGTGTCCCCTTATATATCTCAATGTTACTGTGATTCATCCCAGAATCATTTCATTATCTGAAGAGCAACAGTGCATGTCGTCAAGTGGAAGTTGATTTCATGAATCTTTAATTCTTCCACTTTGCCTTGACACCTTTGACAGCCCCCCTCTATCTGGGTCCCTGGGTGTAATGTTAGTATACTGTGGGTTTCAGTTACATAGAACATACATGTGAATATAACTTTAATGCTGTTTTGCATAAACTCTGGAGCTGCTACGGGTCTTGTTATGTTTGTCTCTTGAAAAGCAAAGAATGTCAACAGATTAGTGTTGGTCTGAAGCCGCACAATGCACCTCCCCCACAGATTTACATGCATGGATGTAAACTGTACATGCTTATATGCATCCATAAACACAAAATGCTAAACACACACACACACAGGCACACAACAAAGATTGTGTTCATGCCCAGAAGCTGCTTTCTTCACAAGCCTCTCAAAATCAGTCACGTCTCATTCTGCTTGTGTAGCGTGCACTCACATTAGGCCACAAATGCAGAACGCTTCTCTTTTTATGTGCGACTCTGCCAGCGGCCCACGGCAGCATGAGTGTGATGAAAACACATGTGCACTCATACACACAATAAGGCAAGAGACAACCTTACATGTACAGACATTCCCTCCTATGGCTGGATTAATACCACTGCCTCGGACACTCAGTCCCACACACACACACACACACACACACAAAAGCACACAGACACACGTCTGTGCTTGCGTAGACCATCTGCTGACCATGTTATGCAACAGCTCCACATGCTGCTCTTCCCCAGCAAAAAAATGAAAGCCCCTCCTCCCTCTCTGCTTGGCCTGGAGTCCTGCATTATTCAGCTTGACCAGGAACAACCCCTGCTTGTTGCCACTGAGAGTCCACACCTCATTGTTGTTGCTCTCTGTCGCGCTGCTAATCTCCCTTTAATACATCTCCAGTTTCTTTCTCTGTCACTTTTTCCCATTTGATACCTTTTTAATATCTCAGCTCTTCAAACTCGTTTCAATTAAATCCTTCAGAAAATATTAACGAATCCCCTTTTCTCTTTTTCAATCTTTCTGTCTTTAATTTCCTGCTGCATCTCTCATCCCCTGTTTGTCCTGTATATGGCTTTTGTATCAGTTTCATTCGCTTGAACAGATAAAGGTTTTTTTTTTGCTCTGCATACTGCGTAGAAGATTTAGATGCATTTATTAGTCCCAAACACATGCACAGACATGTACAGGCACACTCATGTAGGTAGGGAAATTTAATCTCTGCTTTTGACCCATCTGGTGCAGGACACACAGAGCAGTGAGCGACCATGTACGGCGCTCGGGGAGCAGATGTTGGGGGGGTAAGGTGCCTTGCTCAGGGGCAATAGACAGGGTAGGGAGACTCTTGGATTTTTGGACAGATCAATCCAGGTTTGTCTTTTGTTGTCTCTCCGTGGAGTTGAACCAGAGACGAACCAGAGACCTTCTCTGCCCATAGTCCAAGTTTCTGCCACTAGACCACCGCCCCTCCTCTCCTAGAATGAAATACTCCATCAGCTTCAATCAGGGGAAGATGAGTATCTAAGGAAGCTATATAAATCCAGTGTCATCCATTTCTACAGTGGAGGAAACATGCTGAGTGGACAAATACTAATGAGTGGCATCGGCTTACATCAGCCTGGGATGCTTTTTTGTACCTGTCTGCATGTTGCTGGCTGCAGGTCAGGTTACCAAATATAAGCAAATTGATTTTCACCCCTCACAAGTCTCTGGAAAAGATTAGATACATAAAACATTCTAAAAACTTAACAGAGAACAGGCTGACACATGATGCATGCACACGTTAAGTAGATTTATATGCTCTGACTGTCCGATGAGCTACGTGTCGCTTTCCATTAAAAGTGACTTGCTGTAGGAAAATAGAAATCATCCACAGTCTCTGGAATAATGTGATTACCTCTAATGAAAGGACAGAACGTATTGTGACCTTCCAGCCGCAGAGCAGAGAACCCACATGACGAGGTTGTCTGAGTGATCTTCACACTGATCTTCAAAGTCTGGTCTGGTCTTTAGAGTCATTAAAATGAAAAGTGCTGCAGCATGGACGGACACACAAACACACTGACCCTCACATTAAAGTAGTTGCTTGTTTTGAGGTGAACTATTTGAGAAACATGCTTCACTGCACGGCCGAGAGATTAAGCAGTTGTCACCCTGACCAAGGACGATTATGTAACAACACTGTCTGACAAACCGTTTTAGCTGGGCATTTGTATTTGCTATGGAAAAGCACACACACACACACACACACACACACACACATTGCACACAGACTATACACAGCTGTGATTGTGAATGGAATCTTTTTCTTAATAGCAACATTAAGAGACCTGCTGCTAAAGAGGTTCTGTATTGAAGCAAGTAGGTAGTATTGTATAGAGATGTCCAGAAGAGGAACGTTTACAGACAAAAGAAAGGGAGGAAATGGTTCCTTCAGATCGTCAAGAACGTCATTGAATATTGCTCCTTTTTACAGAAGATTAGATATTGTACATTAAGGATTATAAAGGTTAGATATTAGCTTTTATAATCTTGTATTAGTCCCACAGCACACAGGACAGTCAAAATAGAAACATTGGTAAAAAAAATTGATTAAAAACTAGTCAAAAGTATTAAATAAAAATAGAAATTACGTACAAATAGAATACAAACTGCACATAATGTAAACAGTGTGAGTGCACATGAGACATTGAAACAACATGATGCTCTCAGACATTGAACTAGCTGCTAATTGGCTTTCACAGTGTCAGATTTTTGTTTTTCTACATTGGCTGTCTGCAAAAGAGGAAGGGAGAAGAGAATTGCTTTATTTTTAATGCTGCTCATTATCCTCAATTGTTTCCATATGTGAATCTTATACATAAAGAGCTATTACTTCTATGATTTATCTTCTAATCAGGATGCATTGCACTAAATGTTCACTCAGTGCAGTACAAGTACAAGTCCTCAGAAGGTTGCAGGTAGTTTGAAGCACAAACATCTGATCTTGGCTCCACTTCTACTATAAGAACATGGTTGTGTATTGAACTGTGTGCATGCAGGAGGAGCAGCTGTACACCTGGGCCTCTGTCGGCCTGCCGGTGGCTCCAAACCTGTGGGAACTGTACGGCGGCCGGAGCACGGGCCGAGTGCCGACCATGAGATCCCCTTTGAATCAGTCGTCCGCCAAGACTCCAGGAGCTCCACTCTCTCAGGTTAGTATTTAATAGTATGGTGGACCTGTCTACACTCTGTCTGTGTCTAATGCCTTGTTTGATTTAGAGTCTAATAACATCAGAAAGCAGTGTCTTCTTTTCGTCAGCATTTGACTGTACGTCCCTTTTTCAATAAGAACTCTATCCACATTGAATTAAAACTTTAAAACCTCACAGGTTTCTTGCAAAGTAGATTTTACTACTTTGAAAAACTAAATCACGTTTTACACTGAGCCCAAGGGAAATGCACCTTTCAGATCAAACCGTCTTTCTGATGTCTTAATTCAAAACTCTGGATGTACATTGTTTGCATCATAGGACTGTCACGACTCACAAATACTTAGATTGTCGCTTGATAAATGTAAGAGATTTAAATCAAAATTGCTGGTTGGATTATTTACAAGATCCAATATTATAACACATTGACAGATATCAATGAGATCATTGATTCACATTTGATCTTATTTTATTATCTGAAACAATGTCACTCATAGTTGCTCTGGAGAAACTTCCATCAGCTCAATTTCTCAACTTCCGTTCCCTCTTTGTCCACCAGAGGTCAGGCTCGTCTCGACAGACCTGTGGGATGTTGCAGCGACCCTCCCTCTTTCCTCCAGTAGTTCATAAATGAGGAAAGACCAAACTGCCCGAACATTCTCCTTAAGACTCAATGATGTGACCACAAGTGGGGAATGTGCACCAGCAGACACAGTCTCTCCCCATGTGAGGCCCAATGAGACTCTCTGTCTCTGGGGTCAAATCTCTCAGTAGCCCCTCGTCCCGGCTCTAACCAGTCTGGAGCCAGGGGTCTGATGGAGTCTAGACATCGTGGACTTCCCTGACTCCTCTTTCCCTCATAGCTCCGTCACTAAGCTCCCTTCAGTTGTGGGTGTTTTTCTATTGTGCACAGAGCGTAATTTATTGAATGATAGTCTGTCCAAGATTTAACGGCAGCTCATTTTCCATCTGACTTTGACATTTAAAGAACAAGTTGGGGCTTGATTAACAGGTTTTAAAGAATGTTTCATGTTGGAAAAAAAAAACAATGTGGCTGCATGTTAAGTGAAACTGATTTCTCTCGTCCACTGACAGACAGAACCCAGCAGGTTGAGGTCAGGTCAGTCGTCCTCGGAGGATGAGAGCTGTGTCATCCCTCAGCTGGAGAAGACCATCGAAGACCTGCGGGTGAAGATTGCTGTGCTGCAGGGCCAGCAGGTCTCCTCGGGCAGTGGGGAGAACATGGGAGCTCTGAGCGCTGCCCACCATAAGGCCGCACAGCCTAGAGAAGGTCGACTGGGAACGATGGGCCAGGAGGTGTCGGTCCAGACCTCGCCGCTGGAGGAGGGATTTAACTTTGTGCCTTTTGGCGGAGGATCAGGCGGCGCCTCGTCCTCCGCCTCCTCCTCCATCCCCAAATCCACGGAGAGCTTTGTTTGCACGTGTCAGCGGAGGCAACAGAGCAGCACCCAACCAGCGCCTCCACCCCCACCTCCTCCTCCACCTTTACCAGGGGGTGTCGCTCCTCCTCCTCCTCCTCCTCCACCCCCAGCTCCACCGCCCTTACCTGGCTCTGGACCGTGTCCGCCCCCGCCGCCGCCGCCTCCTCCTCCACCACCGCCAGGGTTTGGACCTCCACCCCCTCCCCCACCACCTTGCTTCGGAGGTCCTCCCCCACCCCCTCCCCTGCCTGGTATGGGCCCTCCTCCGCCACCCCCTCCGCCCGGAATGGGCCCCCCGCCTCCACCGCCACCCCCAGGCTTCGGGCCTCCACCTCCACCAGGCAACATGCCCTCCATGATGGTGCAGGAAGTCGCCCCTGCCAAGGCTCTGATCGAACCCCCCAAGCCAATGAAGCCACTTTACTGGACACGCATACAGCTGGAAGCTAAAAAGTAAGAATACGCTGCATAAAGTGAAGATAGACACGGGTCACTTGCACTCATGGTACACTCTGAACAGTAGAGAATTGAGAGGAAGCTTGTCCACTTAAGATAAAGATCAGCCGCATGCTGTGACGGCAATAGAGATGCTAACCTCGTGGAAAACGAAAGTGATGCAGTCCAGGCATTGTGGTCAGCAGCGAACAGACGTGAACCAGGTTTTCTTTCCTTAATAAGGCTTGGAAAGTTGTAGTTGAGTAAACATCTAGAAATAGAGCGCTTGATTTACTCGCCACTGAAGAACTTGATACCGAATTCTAATTCTCTGCCTGACAGATCGGACAAGTGTATCATTTATAGAGATTTACTCGACAAATGAGAAGCCATAAAACCCAGGAAGATAATCTAGAAATGTCAAAGATGTCTGTTGTGATGAGAGAACATGATTTAAGTCACGGGTGGACTTTTTCAAACAATCCACTGCAGATTGAAGATCGCCTGCGTGCACTGTAAATAACCTGGTTCCTCCTCTCTCCAGACAGGCGAGCTCGCTGGTGTGGGAGAAAATCGAGGAACCGACTGTGGACTTTGAAGAGTTTGTGGAACTGTTCTCAAAAAGTGCTGTTAAGGAGAAGAAAAAGCCAATTTCTGATACGATCAGCAAGTCCAAGGCCAAACAGGTACTGTGTACTTTATGGCTGTGTATTTGTCTATGGTTACTGGAGTCATGGAGGTGTGTGTGTGTGTGTGTGTGTGTACTTGTACTTATACCTTTGTGAGAGGTTGTGTGAGGCACCTAGTTTTAAGGGTTAAGGTAAGGGTAAGGGGCTAGGGATGACTGTCCAAAGTATAAAAGTGTGTGGGTGTGTACATCCTGGGTCACCCAATCTGACCCCCTCCTCTGGACTCTCCCCCTCTTCACCCTCACTCCTCCGATGCCCGTTCCTTTGCTCATTTCTCCTCCTCGCCCTCGGCCTCCGGGTTGCTCTGAGTGACAGGAGGAACCGCTACAGCCAGACAGTTATTATGTGGTGTGAGCTCTGGCTCCCACCCGACTCCCCCATGACCATCCAGTGGCACCGAGCCAATGTCTCGCGTGCGGCGAGGAAACCTCACGATGGTGATGACTGCTCAGAGGGAGAGAGGGGGGGGGGGGAAGGAAAAAGGGGAGGGAAGGAGAAGCCTGGGAGCCGTATTTCGTGATGTGGTTCCTCCCGTTGTGCTTTCTCTATGACTTGGTTGAAGAGTCCGGCCGTCCCCCCTTCCCCACTGCCCTGCACTGTAAGGCACTCCATCAATCTGAAAGTGAGACATTATCTGAAACCTACAAGCTGACCTAGTTCATATTCATATCTGGTAAAGTCACAGACTAAATCACTTGTTGCAATGTTGCTCTGAAATGACGACATTTTAACTCAAAGATTGACTTGCATGAAATGTATCAGTTTCCGAAGATACATTTTTTTATTCCCAGTGATTCTCCCGTTCCCATTGTCTTTGCTTCGTGGTCTGAAAGGTGAGAAATATCTGATGTCCTCTGGGACCATTTTGAATTTACTTTCCCTCCAGCTTTGATACTTGAGACTGAATCTGAAAAGCTCACTCACAGGGATGAATGGGCCTCATGAACTGTCACACACCTGGCAGATTTAAATTCTGCCAGACATTATAAGTAATGGTTGAGTTGACAATTCCAGTAAGAGCTAGTACAAACAAATTTGTGTTGCTATGGGATATGTGACAGAGGAATATTGGCTTGTGTTTTTGTGTTTTCAGACCTACACATAGTGAATATAATGTAGTATTAATGGATTTTGTTAATTTTGTGATACCTTGGGTTTTAAAGTAGTATTTACTTTCACAAATCCTCTCAGTAATCCCATCTCATTGTATACTTATGTTAACTGCTTATAATATTCTGTCTATAGCAGATATCCAAGCAGATACGGTTGTTAAATTTGCTCTGACAAACTGAAGTCGAGTACATGAATGAAACGGGTGGAAAACTCACCTTGCAGCTTTGATCCAACAGAGCACTAAAGTCAACAGCGAGGGGAAACACTAGATAAGCTCAGTGAGTTTGTCCTTCACAAGAAAAAAAACACACTTTCATAATGGAATTCCTTTTCAGACCCACTTCAGAAATAGCCGCCATCAAGCGTGTTGACACTAGCGGGAGCTGTCGGGTGATTACTTCAACACCTGAGAGACACAACCCAGGGAATTCACTGCTTCACAATCACTAATGGGATCTCGGCAAGGACAAAGGGCAGGGAGGTGGCGAACAACCACAATGAGTATCCTCTTCTCTAATAAAACCAGCTCTCCATACACTGTGATGTTCTGATTGATAGAGCTCTAAATAAGTAAACGACCACATCATGAGGCGGCTCGTGTTGTGGTCGTGTTGCTAAATTGTGCGAGACGGGAGACAAATTGAGTTGGGTGTGGGTTTAATTCCCCTGGTCGGCGCTGTTGCCGATGCTCTCTCCAGCACAACAATGGCGCTGCAGATTTTACGATCAATAACGGCAAAAATACAAAACATACGCGGAACTGCGAGTGACCCCAATTTGGAGCCAACCTTTGACATCTCCAGCTCGTGTGAATCCGCCCCAGGCCCCAAGACAATTGATCACTCTCCTGCTACATCCCGCTCTCCCCAGCACCCAGTGGGTTGTGAGTTTAACTGTTTCCCTGATTGGAGGGGACAAGCCTCCTCTGCAGAGCGACCACTAGGGAGCAGCTTTGACGTCAACTGGCAGAGGCCAGTTTAAAGGCCTCCGCTGACATCACTATCAGATGTGATGAAATGCTACCATGTGTCGGTGGTGGTTGTGTTGACCATTGCAGAGAGAAGGAGAAGCTGTTTTACAGATACAGGCAAAGCGGCTCAGTGAATGTTTGGTTCGTTTGTGTGAAGTGAATTTGAAATGGAAGATTTGGGACTTTTGTTTAATTCTACTTTGTCCAAATTAATGTTGAAGCACAGTTTAGGTCTTCCCAGTTTTATAAGAAGGTTAAATGAGGATATAGAGAGGAGTTTTACTTTGTTACTTTTATGCTGAAAACAATTTAGAAACGTGATGATTCTCGGGCAGGATCTGAAGGTTTAAAGGAGCGTCTTTTTTAAAAGGATATGGCCGTTTATTCGCGATGGACCTCAAAGATCATGTCATCTGAGGGAAGGTTTAAGTCGCACCATATTTAAAAGTATGTGTAACAAGTCTGTGGCTTTAGATTAACCAGAGATAGGACTCAGGAAGGGAGGTGTACTTTTTAACGCAAATCAGACACCAAGCCTTCCACTAGAAAAAACACCCAAAACAAATCTAGACTGGTCAGAAGTCAACATATGAATGTAGAGCAACTGAGTTCAGACTGATATTTGTTTACAGTTCATTCAACTAAAAGTTTTCTGTCCCGTGGTGTCAAGAAATGTTCATTAAATGCAAAATTGTGGCTGCTTATCGTATGAATGCATTTTCAGTAATGAACTTGAATGGAGGTAATAATCTCAAATACATTTAAGTGATTCTAATTATCAGTTTCAGCTTAATCCAAAGTTTAACTAAATAAACAGAGACAAATAGATCGGAGGGAATTATTACTCTTTGTTCGACGTATATTTCAAATCTCTTTTCGGAACTTTTGATGGAAAACATTATACCTCAGGGATTTTGTTTTGACTCAGTGCTGAATGGATTTAATGAAAGTCTCTATTGGCCGAACCCTGAAATGATAAATGGATCAAAAGATGAAGATAGGGTATATTTAAAAGAATTTCTTTAAACCAAACGTTCCCGACACATGGCTCTCATGAGACCAACAAAAAACCTGCTGTATCAGATTAAATTTTCAGGCTGTTTAGGATAATGTTGAAGATGTTCGTCAAGAAAAAATAATTTCAGTCACTGTGGCGGCTCATCCATCTGTGTTTCATTATAAAATAATAAAATAGGAAAGTGATCCCCTGTAATATCAGGGAGCTCCGCAAGGGACTAAACTACTGAACTCTTTAATGCAATTTAAACCTGTTTGTACATTTGAGTCTCAGGTCAGATAAAACAGGACTAATGTCGTATTCTTTTGAACGAGGCCAATGTTCACTCGCTATCACAGACTCGCTGTGGAAGCCGCTCGGCCTCGTATCTCAGACGGCCTGTCCCCTGAAGCTGTGGTTGAGCCAGGGAAACAAAGACAGTCGGGGCCCGGTGATATAACTTCCTGTGTGTTTTGAGAAGTCTGTGGTCTGTGTGATCTGGTTTAGATGGAAGCGTTCTGTCTGGATCGCAGTAGGCTCTGGGTTTCAGGGCCGGTCCCTCCACCACTCGGCTTCACCCAGTGCTTACTTAACCCCCCCCCCCCCCTTGGATCCAGCTTCTCATGCATCGTAACAACTGGCTTGATATTCAACTCCTGGCTCTTTGACAAGTGGAAGCTATGATTATTCAGCCAAGTCGAATATTTACATCGACGGTTTCGGAGCTGTTTAGATTTTGGGAAACGAGTCGTTTTGATTACAAACTATTATTATTTGATATAATGTAAACCCAAGCCTGCAGACTCTGTGTGTTTAAACAGTCGATCCATGTCATCACGCTCTACTTAGCAAATAAGCCTCCCGTTGTGTGAATGATCTGGAAGTTTTTAATCTCCAGACGGCAAGATGATGGATGTGGAGAATTCTGAGAAAATGGAACAAAAATATTAATCAGTGTAATTATGCGAGTGGAGAATTATGATTTTCCAAATGTTAGTGTGTATAGACTTAAGTTTTCCTCCCACAGAAAGAAGCAGACAGAGGGGAGTGATGATGATGTCTCTTGTTTTCCGGTCCAGTTATTACATCTATGTGTGTGTGTGTATGTGTGTGTGTGTGTGTCTGTCTGGGTGTCAGTTTGTCTCGGGCTACATTCGAGTTTTAGACCAAAGAAGGTCAAAAAGAAGATTTGTGAGTCAGCGTTTAAGGTTAGTGTTTGTCGAGTAGTGGTTAGGGTTAACCTCCAGAAGATAATGTGCGTGTGTAGTGTGTGTGCGTGTGTATGTAACGGAATGTGTAGTAGTAATATCCCTGTTCTCTCATCGTCTTGTAGGTGGTGAAGCTTTTGAGCAACAAGCGTTCACAGGCTGTGGGAATTCTGATGTCCAGCATTCATCTGGATATGAAGGACATCCACACTGGTAAGTGTCATGTGGTCCTGTATGCAAAGTGGTACTTTGTGTAGTTGTTTGACAATAGTATTCTGACATTCCATATACCTATATTTCATATCCTAGAAGTGACGATGCCTGTCAGTCAGTGGGATGTTCCACCTCTTTAATCCAAGCTGTAATATCCCAGTTCCTAAACGTGAATAAACTGGAAAGCGATGTTGTACAGATATTCATGGTTCCCAGAGGATGAATTCCAACTCTTGCATCGTAATGATGTTGACAGTTGTGGTTTCTTTCGAGTGAATGTCCTAACTGCTATGGGATGGATTCACAGGAAATGTTGTGCAGACCGTTATGTTCCAGTCAGGATGAATCATAACAACTTTATCTGTCCACGAACTACAACCACAATCAGGCAAATCCCCATCCGCCTCAGCTGTATTGAGCCATAGTTAGCTAATATTAGCATGCTAACATAGCATAACTAGGACAGTGACTTGGTGAACATTACAGCTAAATACCAGCATGTCCGAATTTTTTATGTGAGCATGCTGATGTAATTATATTTTACGACTACAATGATTTTCTAAAAAACGTCCACAGAAAACTGTGGTGAGAAGTTCTGTTTGTTCCAGTCTGCTGGGAGGAGGAGATTGACTCCTGGCTGTGGTCATTGCCGAATCTCAAACCGTAACTTTATCACATGTCACAATGTTTTTCCCAGGTTCATCTGGTCTCATTGAGCATAATCTCTCCCCATCGCACATCCCCATCGCGCTCCTCCGTCTTCCTCTGATGACTTGTCACCATCTTGTCTAAACGTCTTAGTTAACATCGATGTCATTTGGGAGATGTTGATGGGAACAGACTGTCTTCCTGTTTTAGTTTCTCTCTGATTGCTCGCCAGTCTTCGCTCATCCATGTGTCTAAACACTCTTCCCCTTTTCTCCTCCATCGTATTCAACACTTCCGCAGCCGCAGCCTTCATTACGGCTTCAAATCTTTCGTCTCTGTGCATATGGCAGCTGCAGCAAAACGAATGTGTGCCACCGAAACTGCAGATGTACATATTGTATACTTGTTGTAAAGCATTACTGTGGAGGGCTGGTTCCTCTGCAGGATCTCCAGAGCATCTCACTGACTGAATTTGAGGTTTCAGTCTGTGCCGCATCCATCAGGTCAGAGTGGGAGGGCAAGCGAGGGCCACTCTCATCAGCACTTTCATTCATCTCCTATGTTAGGACAGCTTTTGCCATAGTGCTTAATTAGCCCTGATTGGAAACTTCAGTATATCATGGAGAGTAAGATCAGAGTGACGATATCACAGTTCGCTCAGTATCATGTGCTTGTGTCTCCTCAAAACGGTGGGATTTGATCTGCTTTGCACAAAGTAACCCTAGAAAGTGTTTATTTAACTTTATCACGCTTTTTAATTGAAGGATTATTAGGCCTGAACAATTATAGCCTTAAAATGTGCATTGTTTCCCATTTAAAAAAAATAAAAATCCTAAGAAACTTTATATTTGCAAATACATTTGTTTTCCCATTCCTGAAATGGTCTCATGTTCCCTCATGCCCTCAGAGGTTTAAGATGATTAAAGAAGGTTCAAAGACGAGTGAATCATTCCATTTAAAACCTTTTAATTGTCCCTTCATGTGAAGTGAATCATTGATTTGTTTCCCCTTGATTCTGTGATGATGACGAGCGAAGCCCTCATCACCCCGGATATCTCTTCCAAGAAGAAAAACAACTTCTGAATCATCGGATTTTGATTGTGTGTTTTGTATGACAGCCCAGTGAGAAGGCAACACATTTGTCTTTTTTCCTCACAGCTGTTGTTGTTTGTTCTCAGACTTGGCCCGACACCCTGCGTGTTTCACAGGTCACTTCCGCGTGGTGTCTGCTTCCTGCGAGGCTTTGGAGCGCCGGTCACAGTTTCAGATGGAGGTTGCTGGCGCCTCGCTCGGGTTAACTGTGGTAGTCGAGGTTGACCCGGGCAGAAGGGTCGTGCCTTTTCGGTCACAAGAGATCCGTGTCAGAGCGGTGATAGGGCTTTTCACCCGTGTCTTTTAAAAACCCGTCACCAGTCCAACCAGCCAGCCCAGACTCTGGTTCACATAGTAATGAAAACCAAATGCTTACGAGCGCGAGAAACTGAAAAAAAAGGGAGAGTCGGGCAGAAGGAAGTTATTTTTGTGGTGGCTTTGGAGGAGTGTGAAGAGTTTAGAAGACTGACAGCAAACAACCAGGGGAAGAGGGAGTGGAGTTGCCCTTGTGGCATAGAAGTGATGAGATTAAAATGGTTTCAGGATTAAATAAAGAGAGAGAAGAGAATATCAAAGGTAAAAACATGACACAGAACTGACAGGATCAGTATTCTCTCGTTCTCTCTTGATCTTTTTTCATTTTTCTCTCTTAAGTTCACATTAGTGGAAAGCTTAGAAGAAGCCCTGTCATATTCAATGTCCAGACCCAAGACGTGACGCAGAGTGAACAGTACGCACGGAGTCAGGCTCCTTTATCCCGTCTGACACCCGTTTTCCCCCTGTACCTCAGCACCAAATCAGCAGATCAAAACAACGTGAGTAATTTGGACACCCACAGCAACGCGGTGAAATACATATATAGGTGTCGAGAGCTTCGCCGGCTGACTGTGCGGAGAGCAACACCTCAGCCTCAACACCGCAGACCCCCGGGCTCTGTTTGTCTTTAAACATTTACTTTCAAAGGATTAATGCTCGCGGGCGCCAGGTCCTCGCGCCGAGACAAAAAGGCGACACCAGGAATTCAAACACTGGAGTTCAAACACAGATCTTTGTACCTTTGACAGATTTTCTAAGACCTTCGTATTTATGTTTTAGTTTGTGGCCCCTTGCATGCTATCGTGATGAGGGGCTGATAACTATGTAACTCGCAGCATACACCGCATGACGCTGTCTTTTGGCCTTACAGGGATAGTTTTGCCCTTTTATCATGCCCCCCCCCCCCCCTCCTTCCTCCTTTTCAACTCCAGTAAAATGAAATCAGAGTTGAAAATGTGTTTCTGTGACTGTTTATGGTGAAAAAGCAACAATCTAGAGGTTCTGGAAGCGACGGCCCGGTTGGCTCTGGTTTGATTTCTGACTTGTTAACAGCGTTTTCCCTCGAAGGAAGCCCGAGAAATGTCATGACATGTTTGAGTGTTAACGTTTAACATGAACCATGTCGTCCTCTCCGTCCGCAGCCGTCCTAAATATGGACAACACGGTCGTGGATCTGGAGACACTGCAAGCCCTGTATGAAAACGTGAGTACAACAACACGCTGTGGTGCTACTTGGAACTAGACATTAGCCTTTATGGTTTCAACAGTAATAAACATTTTTCAAATCTTGCAGATTCTTTGACTTTGAAGGCGGTGGTGCGGGGGTGGGGGGGGGGGGGGGGGTGATGAAGTCTCATGTGGACAGTGGTTTCAGTAAAAACCAGAAGAAAATTCATTTCTGCACTTTCCTGCCAATGCTGAATCATATGAATACAAAGTGTTGAGCAACAAGCCCAGTGCAATTATTATACAAAGTAACAGCACTGACAGTTCAGGCTGATCCCGACTGCAGCGTCCAGTCTGGGAACAAAACTGTTTTCTCCCCCTGTCCCTCTGTGGTTTTGCAGTGAAAGTGTTATTTTGGAGCAGTTTTTCTGGTGAGAAATTGCCTGATGTACTGTTACACACTTCATGCCATATAGACGAAGACAACGAGGACGATCATTTTGTTAGAGAAGGAAACCTGAGAAGTCTCAACAAGCTGTGATGTCAACAAAATGGCAAAAAAAGAAAAGATAAGTCAGTCATCAGCTGTTAGTGTTGTTTTATTTGGCACTTGACTGAGGATAAACCGCAGAACATCAACTGCCATCCATCAAAGGATGAACTCCAGATCAGCCTGAACGTTTGTGTACAGTGTAGGTGGGAAAATATCCTCTTTTTTAAATGCTGTTCCAGGGTCTGTAATGTCAGCTCACCGTCGGGGAACTTACTTCTCTATGTGGAGCTCTTGTTCCACGCTGCACTTGAAGGAGTGAAGTCAAGGAAGTGTGCATTAGATACCAAAACAAACAGGCGAGTCCCGAGCTGCACTGGTATGTGTGCTGTTTGGCAGCAGAGTCGCTCCTATACACGTCCGTCTGCTGGACTGGGAAGAGAGCAATATATTTTACATAGTAAATATGTTTGAGGTTAAGTTTTCATTTCTGTCCGTTTGTCTGTTGGTTTGTTTGTTAGTGAACAAGTTAACACAAACACAAATTAATGGATTTCAAGTGAACGTGGTCACTTTTGTTAAGATGCTAAATTATCTGTTTTCCTTTCTTTTCTTCTCTGAGAATAATTAATGGATCTTGTTGCAGATCCAAATTTAAATCTGTACCTGGTGAATTTAAATGGGGTTTTATAAAGGAGGTGATGGCTAGGTGTATGCTGTGTATGCTCCACTGATGCTACTTATATGTCGAATTGCTCTTATGGCGCAGGTTATTGTTTGTTGTGATCTTTTGTTATCATGTTGAGTCACCAAAGTTTACAGACCCATAGTGAGTATAATTTCTCTGTAAGATTTGTTAATTTTGTGGCACCAAAGTTTTTTCCTTTTTCAAATCCACCCAATAATCCCACCTAATCCTATAGTTCTCTTCTATCCGACTCAAAATCCATCTTTAGAGAATTTAAATGTGGTTTCACCAGAGGACTGTCGGGCCTTGGCTGGAGGTACGAGCTCCACCGAGTGCCAGGGTAGTTTTTTTATACTGGATCTGATTGACTCCATTTTTCTAATGCCCCCGCACAAAGGAAGCGGTAGTTGGAAACCCACCAGTGCTTGTGTCATACGGCTTCTCTTGAAAACGGCTTCACTCAGCTCTGCCAAATTAAATGACCACATTGTATCAGATGATATTAGCATAAATAGAATTACGGGGCTGTCATCTGTTTTCCAACAAGTCTCCATTTTGGCTTCGAAGGCTTCATAGTAAATACGTATTCATCAACCTTCACCGATAGAAACTCTGCCCCGCCCAGTGGAAGCGGTTCAGGTCCCGGGTCAGTAAATAATGGAACATGAAAACGGGGCATGTTTTCCACATTTCAACAGCGATACAGTTTTTAAGATGCTGTGAAATTCCTGTGAATTGCTTTTTGGCACCACTACACAGGAGAGGCCTGGACCTTTGGCTGCCAGAGGCATATTAATAATGTTGATCATGGGAATGAGACTGGGGCTTGAGACGAGCTGTAGTTATGAACCAATGTGTCATAACTGAGGATCAAAAGTCCTCTAACCTCTCTGCTCACCCCGAGACTTCAAGCGCTCTCCCTCTCGCTCTGGTTCCGTCTCCCCCTTATGGCCCGGGGCTGTGTTATTGGGTTGAGGAGCCAAATTGTTTCTCTTTTGTATTGCGAGACTCCATCCTGTCTGTGGGTCTCCAGCCCCCTAAACCACAGCTGGCAGCACAGTCAGCCTGTTTTGAGGAATGCGAGGGGCTTCTAATGGTTACACCCTCGCTCCCTGCGCTCGGAGCTCGATCACACACTGCTCTCACTCTCTCTTTTTCTCCTCATACACACATGCACGCACACACAAACACACACACACACAGACACACACACCAATGTGCTCACAAACAAACATGTCGGCCCACACCAATGTGCACATGCTGTACTGTAGGACAAACACACCGAAGCAGGGACCGGGTTGCTCGGCCTCAGAGCTGTGGATTACAGCCACTCCTCTTTGAACAATAAGCCAATGCCATTGAAGGGGTCACAGTGATAGTGGGACGCCGCTCCCTCCCCTCTAATTTCCCCAGCCTTAATCTGGGCCCAGACTGGTTGTCTGAACTTGGCTCCTTTCAGCTGACGCTAGCTAAATGTCATGGAGGTCAGTAGAGTTATGGTCCCTCCGATGACTTTTAACACTACAAATCGTGTCCTCGTGCTTTTTAACGCCCTTGTGAAGTCTAAATATATATATGACATGATACAGTCATGTGGGCCTTTTCTCATGAATGGCCTTTCTTTGAAAAATGAGTGACATAAATCGTGATCAAGCCCTGGCTGGCTCAGTCGGTGCCCTGCTCTCAAAACGTGGCTAATGAATACCACTTGGCTCCCGCTCGAGTGCTGGCATCGCGAATATCATCCTCCTTTCCTTTGCATTCGATATTCCACATGGGCCTGTATTTCTCATGCTAACAGCCGCTGCAACATGCCCTAGCAATTCAAAGATCACACGCTAATGCCTACTTGTCCCCAATTACACCAAACACTGCTGGGCTCCACCGCTGCCCTTTGAAATGGATCTGCTTTGTGTTAAATATATTTACACTTGAAAAACATCTCGAGAGGAGGCGAAGGGGAGCTTGCCTTCCTCGGCAGAAGGCGGCAGTGTGTAGAATACTAATCGGGCCCTCGGTTGCGTTTGATGCCCGTGTTTGATGTTTTCCAAGGATCCATGCCGATGCTGAAGCCCCAGAGAGTAGGATGGAGAGGAAGAGGAGGAAGGAGCAGACTGCTCGGGCTCAGGGGGTCAACGGGGTCTGGAGGGACTGAGACAGAGTTTACATTCTCCTCCTGGGGATGGTTTCATTGTTTGGTCCGTGTGCGTCAGACCCATTAGCATCTATTGTCTTTGCCTCTTGTGAAACGAAGGGGCATTTCTGGCTCGTGTTTTTTTTTTAAACCACCTTGTATAGAACTGTGGTCCAGAGTCTGACAGCAGCATAATGGTCCGGAATGTACTCCGGCTGAAAGCAACTCTTCATCAGTTATGAAATTTATACTGTATAGACTGGCACACGTTACGAGTTTGAGCACCGAGTGGCCCAATTTCAGAATACTCTTACACTTGAGTGGAAGTTTGTCAAGGTCCATTTGGTCAGTGGTGTGGTGCTGTCAATCATCTCCTACGATCCTCATCAGAAAAAAAGTATTGGGCCAATATTGTTGCAGTATTATTTGTTGGCTTGTGCGGAGAGTTGTGAAACTGTATCTCAAGCCGTGTGTGTTTCATCAGATTTCTTAATGTGTACAAGAATCCACTAATGTGTGCTGGGATTAACTAATGTGTATTCAGAATGTGTGCATACTCGGATTTGCAAATGTGTAGAAGTGTGTAATGACGTTTGTGTTTATTGAGATGCAAATAGATCAATATTAGTGGCTGAAATGTTTTTTACTTTTTTTCCAAGTCATCAGTTACAACTCAGATGTTTCTCCCAGTTTGCTGTTGGTTTTTAACTTGAGAGCTACAGATACGTGTGTTTTTTGGAATTTGTCCATATCCACGATGTGTACCTGGTGGTATTAAGCACTTAACTAGTCATGGTACATTTCCTACCTAAATAGATCTGCACTTTAATTTGACAGAGAGCTCAAGATGATGAGATGGAGAAGATTAAGAAGCACATTAAATCCTCCAAAGACACGGAGGATGCCAAGCCGCTGGACAAGCCTGAACAGTGAGAGCCAAACCCTTCCCGCTGATCCAAATTCATTAAATGAATCACTGTGTCATGGAACAGATATGTTATCGTGATCCATCGTGTCCCCTCGTCAGGTTCCTGTTCCAGTTGTCCCAGATCCCCAACTTCTCCGAGCGGGTGTTCTGCATCCTGTTTCAATCAACGTTCCACGAGTGTGTCACCTCCGTCCTCCGCAAAATAGAAATCCTTCAGCGAGTGTGCAAGGTGAGCATCTTGCATGTCTCATTTCCTGTTTATTTTTTCTTAATTTAACTTCACATCTTTGTCTCATTTGTGTGTGTGTTTGTTTGTGTGCGCCAGATTCTCCAGAGTAGTCCGATTGTTCTGCAGGTGCTCGGCCTGGTGCTTGCTTTTGGCAACTTCATGAACGGGGGTAATCGGTCCAGAGGGCAGGCCGACGGCTTCTCCTTGGACATTCTGCCAAAACTGAAGGACGTCAAGAGCAGTGTGAGTGTTACACTGAGAGTTTGTGTCGCGCTACAAGAGCACACCCTCAAGCTGCATCTCAATTCAGGGGCCTCAATCCTCTCGGAGGCTGCATTTGGAGACATGACAGCGGCGCGACTAGACTGTCCCATTCAACGGGTGGATTCCCCCCCCCCAACATATCCCAGGATTCATTGCGCTTTGTTGACCTTTTTTTTTTCATAGAGCTTATTTGGCCGGCAAGCGACGAGAAGCTGGTGACACTGATCGAGGAAATCCTCTGTAGACCGGACTCGTCTCAGCTCAGCCTCTTGCGTCCCATGAGGACCACCGGCCCCCCCGAATCGGGACGCAGCTTCAGTAAAAATGTTATCCTGGCAAACAGAAAATACATGTTTGAATCTGCGCAATATGAGGAAAGGAGACAAGCCCGTGATTTATCTGCAACCGCAATGTTATTCTGAAATAAAACATTATACTTGAAAATATGTGATAAACACAGATTCCAGGAGCAGAAGGAGCCCGAGCCTCCCCGCTGCCAAACATGTAGAACGTAGCTGCAGCAGATTTAGAGGAGAGGCCATTCTGTTTACTGTTCTTATTTAATATCACAAGCGGCTCAGCGTACCCTTGGCACTGCCATATAAGGACACAGTGGTTGGAGTTTTTGTGGTGGTGGACTGAGTAAGGTATCCATAAAGAACATCAAACTTTCCACCAACTCTGAGTTATGACAGCCAGCCCCGCACAGTTGTGTTTGGTTGCATTGCTCCTCCAACGTCGTGATTTATCCCCGACTTCTAAGACCGCTGTTCTTATTCTTGTTTGCCCCGCGCAAATTAAATCATCCTGCTCCGAAATGATTACATTAATAAATAGAGAGGTTTTGGTTTATTTATTTGGATCGTTTTCTTTCTTTCAGGATAACTCCCAGAGTCTTTTGTCTTACATCGTTGCTTACTATCTAAGGCACTTTGATGAGGTATGTTTTGGTTCCTGTTTATTTGAATCACTTTTCTGTTTCAGACTAATTTGCTTAGAAATCCTTCCAGAGCTCTCTTTTCATCTCCCCTCTTGCCAGAGGATACCATGGCTTATCCTTTATCAAATTATTTATTTTCCCTTTCCTCATTTACGGCAGGAACAAATCTCTCTCCCTCTCTGGCTCTCTTCTGATCCGCTTTCTGTCTTTCACTCTTCATCTCCCGCTCTCCCGCTCCGCTTTGGTCTGGCTTCATTCAAACCTGCAGCCTGTTCATTGGCACAGCATCCAAAGGAGCGCTAGTGTAAATAATTAGGTTCTCCAGATGAGATGAACTCAGTAGAGTGCTGCCTGCCAAAAACAACCTGCATGACATGAATAGAGCTCTCATAATATCCCTGTAGTAACCCTGAAGGAGTGAACTGCTGTGGACTTTCTGCACGGAGCTTAATTCTCTTCTCTGTTGTACTTTCTGTCGTGTCTTCTCTGGGACGTTTGGGCCACTAATACATGCATGTAGGTCTCTGAGGACCTTTATTTCAATGTGGCCCTGTTGTGTACAGTATATACCAGAGAGGCCTGCTCTCATTTGAGGGAGATTGACTTTGACATTGATGTGTGTGTATGTATGTGATATTTTTTGTTGTGCTTTTACCAGGATGCAGGCAGGGAGACGTCCGTCTACCCTCTGCCTGAGCCCCACGACCTCTTTCAGGCCTCCCAGATGAAGTTCGAGGACTTTCAGAAAGATTTGCGCAAGATGAGGAAAGATCTCAACGGTATGGTCGCCGATTTCCATTCCACGATTTAAGTTCTGTTTGAGCACATTCAAAACTTTGATCATGTCATATAGCATCATGTTTAAAATCCCATCACACTGAGATGTATGTAGATATTTTAGAATATAGGACTAGAGGATGAATATCCCTTATACTTTTATAGGTCTTCTGCACAGTTTAAGTTACCAACTAACGATACAGGGTACGCTGAGGCTGCAGGTAAATCTGACTGGCTACTGGCTCGTAAGGCAGAACTATGAAAGCCATGTGCTCTGTAGATTAGACATCATTACCTCTGTGCTGTCCGATGCCATAGATTACGTATTAATCTATGTGCATATCTCCTGGTACAATGGAAAATAATTTCCCAACCCCTTACCAGCTATGGTTACGTGTGGATCCTGGAGGCGAGTCAACACGGAGATAGCATCTGTTTGTCGTACAGACGAGCTAACCAGAAGCAGATGGGACTTGTCAGATGTAGACTCCTGTTGAACCTGGCGTTCCTTTACTGTCCTCATGAAACAGAGATCAAACTATACAGGGGCGATGTCTGGGAACTTCCACTACCTGTGTGCACTGTCAAAGGTTCATGAGCCTGGAGGACTCTGTGGTGCAGCTCCGAATCCCCTCACTGACCCTGCGAGCCACAAACCTCCAACACACAACAATGAGAATTTCAGAATATTCCTGCGGGTGGTTGTGCACGTCACAGGTCGTCATTTCGCCCGGAGGGGTCCACAATGTGATTCACAGACCAGCTGACTAATAGCTGACTAAGTCGGAGCTGAATGGTTTAATATTTCACTCTATAATAACTTCAGCCATTCATTATTCAACCAGTTCCTGAACCAATACATGTGGTTCATCTATTACGAAACTTTTCATTTTATCTACTGACCAACAGAAATGTCATGAACCGTGATTATTATTCAGTAAAACTTTTATCATCACTGCTAATCAACTTCGAGGAAAGAGGAAATAAAACAACAGAAATGATTTGAGTTGGTTTCACAAGCCAAGAAGTTCGGAGACTGAATTTTCCGTTCAGCTCTGATTACATTTATTTAATCTCCCAGTGAAATCGATACACAATAAAATGAGATCCACGATGACAGTATGACCTCATGCAGAGACTTGATATGTTGCATTTCAACATATTAAACACGCAGTTGGCACATGGATGATCTAAAATGCTGTGTGCGAGAAATGAGTGTGCCCTGCTGCTGCATGTCAGGACCTCGGGATACAAGTGTGGCAATTGGATTATGCTTGACAAGCTAAACTGAGCTGTTGAGTGAAAGAGAGTCCTAATGAACGAGCCTGTTGGGAAATACTCCCTTTCATTACTCTGTCTCAAGTCACACAGCACACTTTCCCAACGCTGCACTTCCAACAGGTGGTAAAAAACCTCTGTGTGTCTTTTGTGTGTGTGTCTTTTGTGTGTGTGTCTTTTGTGTGTGTCTTTTGTGTGTGTGTGTGTGTGTGTGTGTGTGTGTGTGTGTGTGTGTGTGTGTGTGTGTGTGTGTGTGTGTGTGTGTGTGTGTGTGTGTGTTGGTAGACATGGTATTCAGGGACAATTTACCCGTTTACACACCAGCAATCCGCGGACCTTAGGGTAATTTGAGGACTATGCCAAGGTCCCCGAATTTCAAACAATTTATTTGCATTCGTGAGTGTCTGAGGAACATCCTCTCTCATTTTCGTTCATAGTCCTTTTTTACCATAAACCTGTTTTTCGGTGTATCCCAGTGTATAGCACAGCGCAACCTATCTGTGGTGCTTATACTGCACTCTCATACACATTTCTGACACACACGGTTCGATTTTGCCGCCCTTTTCACTGATTGGTTGGTTTGAAAAGTGGGTGGCGTCTACAGGCAGTTCGCTCCAAGGACCGCCCCGACTGACGGCATTTAATCTTTAAAGCCCATTTGAAGCAGCTGGCGACCTAATGGAAGCAGTAGAGGATTTAAAACATACAGGTAAGCATTAAAACTTGTAAATAAAGTAGATAATTGCATGAGGAAGGATTTTTACACCATAACAATAACTTATTAGTTATTAGTTAGTCTAAGTTTTTTTTTATTGATGCATATTTTAATGGAAATAAAGTAAGGCTAAACTAAATGGATATTGGCATTAGGTTGTTTTTACAGCAGTGCTCACGCATGCTGTTGAGGCCTGTGTTACCTGCACAAGCCTGCACTAGTAGTAGAGCTAACAGCTACCAGCTCTCAGCTGCAGCAGCTTCATAGTAGGCAGGAGAGGATCAGTCTTTTGTTTTGGAGGAATGTGCCTCGTGCTGTGTTGTGTAACCAGCTGTCTTGTGGACAAGAGAAGGTGAGGATGTTTGATTCTTGTTCATTTTAAGCCACAGTTGCTTTTCATGCCAGTGGAAGCTGCGTGTCGGGAGTGGCCATGCCCCCTCGTTGAGGTGCATGCTTCACACACATGATAGTAATGAGCACAGGTGGTGGGGATGAGGACAGAACATTTGAGCAGTTAGAGTGGTGTTTGTGTGCTGAAAACAGCTAAAAACAAAAATAACCAAATCTTATGTGATTAAAAAAGTAAGCTAACCGTGTTTCCACAGAGGTTTTTGGCTGTTATCGTTATTATGAAGGTGTAAAGTACAATAGTGAGGAGAAACAAAGCTGTGGTATAGTAACTGGTGCAGTGTGTGCCATTTAAAAATGCTGTTTAATGTTCATGTCGATTATTTAACTATTCCATAGCTAAAAGCAAGGATGAAATGTCAGCAGGTTTTATTTCTATTTCATATTTTTCCCTGAGACTGGGTTCTGTGTATGATAGAGACTCACAGCACTCACGTTGTCTAACATAGTCTTTCTAAATTAACATTTTGCATCTGGTAGAAAACAGGTTGAGCAGTTTATTATTTCAGGTTGTTATTTGAATTAATACAAAATGATGAAAAACTAATCACATGTCAGAAGCACTGATGTGATAACATCCTAAACCACTGTCCTTGTAAATGTCATAAAGGACCTTGGATCAGAAATCTGAACCCAGGAGTGTGCTATCGCACAATAGTCAAGTCATGCTGATGCTGCTGTAAATATAATTGAACGTTAATGTAAAGTTATATATGTAGGTTAAGTTCTTGTTTGAAGAAGCAGGACAAGGTAAGTGAGTGAGGAGGAGATATAGAGACTGAGGATGATCATTTAAGCAGATGAAAGACTGTATTGATTTGTGTGTTTGTTCCTTCTGGGTGATAATGATGGGACATCAATCCCACAGAGGTTCAATGCAGCTGATGTAGTTATAGAATCTCTGTACACTGAGATTATGTTACATTAAATGGTAGAGAGGTCAGTCTGTGGTCCAACACAGCTCTACACTAGAACAGACATCATCCTCCTGTTTATATTTAGTTCATGTGCAGCCTATTTCTATTGTAGAAATGGGTTTCTACCTTTTAATGGGCATATGTAAAGAAATTAATTTCGGTAAAGCATTAAGTCCTTTTGTATTAAATTTAAACTTGAATGTTGATTTATCAGCTCAGAATATGGCTTCTGCTCAGATGCCACATGTACATTACTAGACTTCTAGTACATAATAATCATAACAACAATCTTCTTTTTATTATGTTACTCTGGCTTTTGACACTGGCCAGTGAATCATGCAGAGGCGAAGGCGCATTAATCTCCAGAAATCTGGAGGGATGTCATCAGATGTCCAACATGGTGAGGTACCATCCACATCAAAGCTTTCTACAAGAACTCAAAAGAGGTCAACACATAAGGCCCAAAAAAAGATGCCTGCAGGGACATCAGCTGGTCGTCTTGAATGCTTTATTAAGGTATGTAACAATTTCAAGTTCATGGTTTGTGTAAACAGTTTGAAGCTACTTTTGGATGGTATGTGTTTGCATATTGATTGATTGTGTGCGTAAACTTAAGGAGGCACACCAACAGACTGTCCTCTTCTTGCTCTCATCACACTCTTCATTAGTGTTATTTTCCTGACCATCTCTTACTGCTTCAGGTACACTTAAGCCACTTTCACACATGAAGTGCACTCTGGACTTTGTTTGGACATCAATTGGTGGAACTGTAAGTGTGACCGCAAATGTCAGATTCAGTCACACCGGAATTAACAGGTCTTTAACGTGCCAGCTCCCTAATACAAAATCTGGGTAATGTCTGATATGTGAATACAACAGGTAATAGTCTGCAGGATTCACAGAGTGCTAGTGGGTGTGTTCATGATGTTGATGCATAATATGTACTTTAACTGCTTCTTACTTTTTTCTGATGGCCTGTATGTTATTTTGCACTCTTTTGTTGATATTTGATAAGTTCAAATACACGCAGTTTCGTTATTTTTAACATTAGTGATGAGTCCTTCTGCTGCATGCTCTGACGGTGCTCCTCCTCTCAGCTGATACAATTTGACATTTGCAGTAATGAGATCGCATCTGACAGTCTCTTGCGTGAGCTGCATATGTAAAAAGTGTAGGGTTAGGGTTAGTGTGTGTGTGTGCTGTCACCTGAGTGTATTATGGTGTATAAGGACAATGGTATTTAAGGACAATCTCAGAGGACGTCTTTCAGAATCTAAGGCAGAATAACATTTGAGTGTGTGTGTATTAAGCTCTGACACCAATATGACTTGGGTGGACCATACGTTATTTGGGGTCCCTCCCGTAGATGGGGTTGATAGTGGCATTACTATGGTATTTAAGAGTACTTGTACAACCTGCATTTGATCTTTATGTTAGTTTAATGGGAGTGATAAGTTTTCGTATTCATGATGTATGTCACAGATGTGGACCTGGTCACCAATAATGCATGAAATGCAAGACAAGATCATATTTAAAATCAATCAAAACAAATCTAGGCATGTTAGAGGCCTGGAGTCAGACAGCAAAAAGCTCACAGCCACCAATCACAGGTAGCGTGAGACCAAAATGGGTTGTCAGAATATAAAGAAGGAATCAAAAATCAAATTCATCCGTCACAATTAACTGTGATTAGTATAGTTCTAACAGCTTGCAGGCTGCCGTAATCAGACACTTCAGGTGACTACAAATACTTCCAAAGGACATTTTTCTCCCCACAAAATACTTGGAACCACAGTCATGATGACTGTCACATAATGTTAGAGGTATGAAGATGTAAAACGATCTAGAGAGGTTCCACTTTTGCTTTTTGTAAGCTGTATGTGGTCTTTTTCATCCTGACCTCAAATATCCCTTTTGACTACTGCATTCACATTACATTACTTTTTATTCAACTTTTCTTCCATTCATTATCTGCTACAGATGACGACCGAAAGAGGCCAGATTGAGATGACTGCAAGCAACCTGAACCAGTCAAGTCCAGTGCTTGATCCAATCACAAGGATTGGACAGGTAAGTGAAGTGTGCTTGATGACATGAATTGTGGCAAAATGTAGGGTTAGGGTTAGTGTGTGTGTGTGCTGTCACCTGAGTGTATTATGGTGTACAAGGACAATGGTATTTAAGGACAATCTCAGAGGACGTCTTTCAGAATCGAAGGCAGAATAACATTTGAGTGTGTGTGTATTAAGCTCTGACACCAATATGACTTGGGTGGACCATACGTTATTTGGGGTCCCTCCCGTAGATGGGGTTGTTAGTGGCATTACTTTGGTATTTAAGAGTACTTGTGCAACCTGCATTTGATCTTTATGTTAGTTTAATGGGAGTGGTAAGTTTTCGTATTCATGTTGTATGTCACAGATGTGGACCCGATCTCTTGCGTGAGCTGCATATGTAAAAGGTGTAGGGTTAGTGTGTGTGTGTGCTGTCACCTGAGTGTATTATGGTGTATAAGGACAATGGTATTTAAGGACAATCTCAGAGGACGTCTTTCAGAATCGAAGGCAGAATAACATTTGAGTGTGTGTGTATTAAGCTCTGACACCAATATGACTTGGGTGGACCATACGTTATTTGGGGTCCCTCCCGTAGATGGGGTTGTTAGTGGCATTACTATGGTATTTAAGAGTACTTGTACAACCTGCATTTGATCTTTATGTTAGTTTAATGGGAGTGGTAAGTTTTCGTATTCATGATGTATGTCACAGATGTGGACCCGGTCACCAATAATGCATGAAATGCAAGACAAGATCATATTTAAAATCAATCAAAACAAATCTAGGCATGTTAGAGGCCTGGAGTCAGACAGCAAAAAGCTCACAGCCACCAATCACAGGTAGCGTGAGACCAAAATGGGTTGTCAGAATATAAAGAAGGAATCAAAAATCAAATTCATCCGTCACAATTAACTGTGATTAGTATAGTTCTAACAGCTTGCAGGATGCCGTAATCAGACACTTCAGGTGACTACAAATACTTCCAAAGTGCATTTTTCTCCCCACAAAATACTTGGAACCACAGTCATGATGACTGTCACATAATGTTAGAGGTATGAAGATGTAAAACTATCTAGAGAGGTTCCACTTGTGCTTTTTGTAAGCTGTATGTGTTCTTTTTCATCCTGACCTCAAATATCCCTTTTGACTACTGCATTCACATTACATTACTTTTTATTCAACTTTTCTTCCATTCATTATCTGCTACAGATGACGACCGAAAGAGGCCAGATTGAGATGACTGCAAGCAACCTGAACCAGTCAAGTCCAGTGCTTGATCCACTCACAAGGATTGGACAGGTAAGTGAAGTGTGCTTGATGACATGAATTGTGGCAAAATGTAGGGTTAGGGTTAGTGTGTGTGTGTGCTGTCACCTGAGTGTATTATGGTGTACAAGGACAATGGTATTTAAGGACAATCTCAGAGGACGTCTTTCAGAATCGAAGGCAGAATAACATTTGAGTGTGTGTGTATTAAGCTCTGACACCAATATGACTTGGGTGGACCATACGTTATTTGGGGTCCCTCCCGTAGATGGGGTTGTTAGTGGCATTACTTTGGTATTTAAGAGTACTTGTACAACCTGCATTTGATCTTTATGTTAGTTTAATGGGAGTGGTAAGTTTTCGTATTCATGTTGTATGTCACAGATGTGGACCCGATCTCTTGCGTGAGCTGCATATGTAAAAGGTGTAGGGTTAGTGTGTGTGTGTGCTGTCACCTGAGTGTATTATGGTGTATTAGGACAATGGTATTTAAGGACAATCTCAGAGGATGTCTTTCAGAATCTAAGGCAGAATAACATTTGAGTGTGTGTGTATTAAGCTCTGACACCAATATGACTTGGGTGGACCATACGTTGTTTGGGGTCCCTCCCGTAGATGGGGTTGTTAGTGGCATTACTATGGTATTTAAGAGTACTTGTACAACCTGCATTTGATCTTTATGTTAGTTTAATGGGAGTGGTAAGTTTTCGTATTCATGTTGTATGTCACAGATGTGGACCCGGTCACCAGTAATGCATGAAATGCAAGACAAGATCATATTTAAAATCAATCAAAACAAATCTAGGCATGTTAGAGGCCTGGAGTCAGACAGCAAAAAGCTCACAGCCACCAATCACAGGTAGTGTGAGACCAAAATGGGTTGTCAGAATATAAAGAAGGAACCAAAAATCAAATTCATCCGTCAAAATTAACTGTGATTAGTATAGTTCTAACAGCTTGCAGGATGCCGTAATCAGACACTTCAGGTGACTACAAATACTTCCAAAGTGCATTTTTCTCCCCACAAAATACTTGGGACCACAGTCATGATGACTGTTACATAATGTTACAGGTATGAAGATGTTGAACTATCTAGAGAGGTTCCTTTTTTCTTATTTTTTTTAGCAATACTTGTTCTTTTCATCCAGACCTCAAATATCCCTTTTGACTGGTGCATTCTCACTATATTATTTTTTATTTAACTTTTCTTCTATTCATTATCTGCTACTGATGACGACCGAAAGAGACTTGATTGAGATGACTGCAAGCATCTCAATCAAGGGTGGGGTTGATCCCTTATCATGAGGGAAACGTTAAATACAAATTTACCTTTTTGCCAACGGTAGTAAGATACGGCTATTCAGACTACTGAACAAATATATTGGTGTCTCAAATGGGCTGTCTACAAAGTAACACTGTAAAGAGATTCTGTACTACAATTATAATCAAAAATATTCCATTCACTTTACATTAAAAGTATTTAAACATATACTAATAAATATTATGAGTAAAAAAATGTATTGGATTGGATTCTTCTGGTGTTTCTGGTGTTCTGCCTGACCAGAAACACCAGAAGAATCCAATCCACTTCAGTTGTGGTTTATTCCAGTCTTTGTGCAGAGCAGCGGCAGGTTATATGGCTGATACAGACAGGTGGTAGCTGGTCAAGGCAGTTGAGGCTGTTTTATTTAAACAGAAAATATGTAATGCGTTATCACTACACGTTAAACTTAAAACATAGGAAGCTAATGTTTATGGCTACCATGTAACTATTAAGAGCTAATTCAGTGTAATCATTCTAACCAACAATTCAAGTATCAGAATACTGCAACATTTACTAGGAACAAAGGAACTCACATTTCCAGTCAAACAGTTGTTGTATGTAGAGCACAGGGTTATTCTGCAGGTCAGGGCTTATACCTGAACTCAATCATATATACTGTATATTGGATTGAGTTCACCTCTTAATGATAGCAAATTTGTCCAAACTTAGTGTTGTAGTACAATCAATACGTGACCACTGATGTGTGAAGTGATTTTGCCAAAGGTGTATATGAGTGAAGAATACCCTCCAAGTATAGTATCTCTTTTTTACTTTGTAGATGGTTCCTGTGCACTCTTTGTTTTAATGGAAATTAGGTTGTAGCTCATTTTCTACCTTTTCTACAATTGGGAAGGACTGTTTGTGTTTTAAGAACGTTTCTCCAAGGAGCTATTGATCCGACAGTTGAGGATATTTCCAATTGTAATATGCATGGAGAAAGTCTGTTCTACTGTTCTGTCGCTCTGTACATACATTAACTTATCCCGTGCTCAAAAAAGTAATGGATTAATCAAAACTTGTATCTCATGCAATAGCATATTGAGTCCTTAATTTAATAAAACATTGTCTCAATGACCATCTCTAAGGTATTTAAACCTATTCAGAGCAATACAAATCCTGCAAACTAGTGTTTTTAATTGCATTGTAAATGGATTACACCTTTTTAGTGGGATTTTTGTTGACCTACTGCCCAACTTAGATGCATGTGCATTGTGTCTATTTTAAAGGGTATGTCAATCATGATTACAGCACCGTATAAATATATAGTATATTCAATCTGCTTTTTATTAATTTTGTTAATTGTTACTCATAAGTATCTTGAAAGATTTACCAATACATTTTTTTCTTTTTTTAAAGGAAACCAACTAATACAAACAGATTGTGAAATATCTTGCTTTTCAAATGTTAGACACAAACAAATGTTTCACTTTTGTTATTAGTGTCCGAAACATCGCCTAGTGTGCGCAACAATAGGCTCCTTGGACAAGTGCGTTCAGTGTGTGGGACCTGTATCCTCCTTCAAGTGGCTTCAATGCGAAGGTGAGTTTTTAATGGAGTATGTGGTAAATGGTAGTAGGTGGATGAATGTGCATTGTTCTAATGTATGACTGACCACACTGTAAAGAAAAACGGGTAAAAGAGATTTCATGATGAAATGAAACACTGCAACATCAATTTGGCAGCAAGTGAATAATTGTAATTCCAAAAATATTATGATTACTTGAAGAGGTCAATTTTGCCTCTTTTTCACTGACAAGGACTGAGTTAAATGGATCTAAGTTATCTTTTTTTTTTTTTTTAAACTGTAGTGTTTATCTACAAATCAGATTTATACAGTTTACAGTTCACATGTCTTTCTTTATGTCATACAACACCCATTTTTTCCACTTTGTTATAGAAACATCTTCCTTCAGTCAAAGTTGGTAGGTCATTCTCTCCATAAAGTTTATTTCTCTTACAATCCCTAACCATTGTTTTATGGTAGGAGATTCAGTTTTGTACCAGTTTGTTGTTATTGTTTTCTTAGTTGCAATCAACAGTATCTTGACTATATATCTATCACTTCCAGTTACACTTTCAGTTACATTTCCAAGGTACATAGTTCTCTAATGTTTGTCGTCCTGTAATAAATCCAGTTTGGTGCTCGTCAATTAATTCTGTCATGAAATTCTGATATCTCCCTGCTATAATGGATGTGTATATCTTGTAATCTACATTCAGTATAGAAATGGGTCTGTCATTTTTACAATATTCTGCGTCTTTACCCTCCTTGGGGATTACAGATATGATTGCTTCATTCCATGAGGGTGGCATTCTACCTTCCTTAAGTGTACAGTTAAAGGATGAAACAAGGAGAGGGGTTAGTTCTTCTCTAAAAGTTCAGTTCCAATCCGATGGAAAACCGTCACTGCCTGGTGATTTATTTGCCTTAAGCCTGGATATTGCCTTAGTTATTTCTTCAGGAGTTATAGGTGCTGTGAGAGCATTATATACCATGTTAATCCCTTGTTGTTTCCTAATTCTCCTTGCGAGAAGCCATGTGCCTTTAGGGCCTGTTTCATAATAATCTTGTTTCAGAAATCTAAGTTTTTCTCTCTATTTCGCTCCCTAATATCATATATTATCTATTTCCCCTTTAATATCCTTTATTTCTTGTTGGATTTGGGCTGTGTAAGTAGTTTGGCATTGTACCTCCAAGATTTTTTAGTCTTTCCACTAAGTTAAGATAATTTGCCTGCTTAAGTATTTTTTTGTCTTGACGTGATGGCTATTAATTTCCCCCTTATCACCGCCTTCATTGTGTTCCATAAGATTGTTGGGTTGATTTCTTCTGTGTCGTTTTCCTCAATGCTTTTCTTTATTTCATTTTTAATTTGTTCAATCGTTGTCTTGTTGTTCAGTATGCTTACATTCAGTCTCAAGGTAGAATTTTTCTTTTTATGCTTGTTGTGTCTACCCTATGATCCATTATCATGTGAAAATCACCAGCACATATCACTATACCTTCAGATTCTAAGGCCATGACTGAGAATAATGATTTTAAAGAATTGTTTAGTACTCTCTGGAGGAGCATGTACATTTATTAATGTAACCACCTCTTTCTTTAATTTCCCCTTCACCATAATATATCGTCCCTCTGTAAATCCTTGATTTCTTTGAGACACTCAAAATTATTTGAGTTTTGTATAAGTATTGCCACACCTCTTTTGTTGCTTTGTTTACATTTACTGTAATAGGTGTTTCTAAAACCGAATTTCTTCAGCTTTTCATGTTCTTCCTGGGAAAGGTGTGTTTCCTGCATGAAGACAACTTGGGCCTTAAGTTTTCTCATTTTCAAAATTATCTTAGATCTTTTAATTGGATTGTTCAACCCATTAACATTTAACGACACTAACGATATGCTGTTCATTTATAACTTCGGAGAATGGCGTTATGCATTTCTTTCGGGCCCTTATTGCAGCCATGAGAAAAAAACAACAGCCCAAAGAACATTGAGCAACTCAACACTGAAAAAACAACGAACTAAGACAGTAGGCACTTGCCCCCCACGTTTCCCCTGTGGGTTGAGGGGAAGTTCCCATGAAATATGGGGGCACCTCCTTGGTGAGGTCTATTCTTGTTATACAGATTCTCTTGAACATCTGTCTCATTATAGCTCACACATACACCATCCGATCAATCCTAACAATGAGGACTATTAAGTCCAATCACCCAGATCCACCTATATACAAACCCTTAGACTATTTATCTTCAATGTCTTTTATGTGTTATCTTTCACTTACTTATTCATGTAGATGCACTCAAATACTTTATTAGTCCATTCCTAAGTGATCTTTTTAGATGTGTAGTCAAGTGCCCAGAGCGCAAGTGATTCCTTGAGATGATATCTTCCTGTATGCACATCATTTAACGTGCTTTTCATTCTGAACGTCAAATCAAAAACATCTGGAAGTGCCTTAGTTCACTGGTCACTAACTTTTTCTTAGAAAACCTCGGAAGTTCTAACATATATTGTTTGAGCACACAATGGCTTTTTCTGTTTAACCTTACCTTTACCCTTGTGGATTTACCTAACTCTACTATAGTGAGCTAATATACAATTTCAAATTGTTAATTGATTAATTGTTAGCTTTTCATGTAATGATGATATATTCATGTTAGTTTTAATACCTTTTCCCAGAGGAAATTGCATTGAGTGACACTGAGACCAAGGACAGTGAAGGCGAGTCAGATGACAGTGACACAGCCGTCACAGCATCAGAGGCTGGAAATGCTGGTTGTGCATTAGCTTCTACACTCACAAAACAGGTCCAGGAAACTGCAGATTTTGGTAAGTTGCCATACCCTAAAGTTATGTTTCTATTTCTAAAATGTACCTTTTCCAGTGAAAAAACGACTTCTGTTGTATTGTGTTTAGCAGGAACTGTGACGTCCACAGTAGATGAGGCTTTTTGTCCGTCTGAAGGTAAGGCAAGTTTTAAGGTATTTAGGAATGGTATTAAAGAAGACTAATGCAATAAATAAAGACAGCATATGATTTAATCGAATAAAACAAAAGTATACAATTGCTGGTTAAGAAGCATACTACATAACTGCAAAGTTGGATTCTTGGTGAGGACCTCTGTTGCATGTCATACTCTGCTCTACCCCTGCATCTGTGCATCCCAGTTTCTCTCTATTGTACTCCAATTCCAAGATTCCATTAAACAGCAGAGTAACAGAGCCGAGTCTTTAATAGTTTTTAAGATTATCTTCCAACACTGCATGTATAATGAAGGACTGCATGTATAATGAAGGACGCGTGTGTGTGTGTAAAATCGAGACTTAGCCATCAGTCGCACAGAGTGCACTTTCAAACTTCTATTAACAAATAACACCTCAGGGTGGAGGTAAGGATCCACTGATTTGTGAAGTAATCAGTCCGTTTGCTCTAAATAAATAAATACATCGGTGATACTCATGCGTAAAGCTGCGTGATGGATGCACACAAATGGAAGGATGAGGAAATTCAGTTTCAATGATCACAGTTTTTTGTCCCATGGTGATGACTCATCAGTTAATGTAGATCCCATAGATCTGTGATCTTGGATCTTTGTGCTGAAGGGAGTCCAGTATTAGATTGACCGATGGAACAGAACCATCTCAATAGAAACACAGGCATATCAAAATTAATCTGTTCAATTTTATAGTTTTGGGGCATCACAATTTAATTAGTTGCTTTGCGTTGACCCTTTATGGTTGAATGTCCGCGTGCAGATGGGCAGGATATGAGGCAGAGCCACGTACAAACGTTCCCAGGTGAACTCGGGGATTACATGCAGAGCCAGAAGAGACATTGAGAAAGTTAAAATCCACAGCAGAACTGTGGAAAGCTCCCAAGGATGCTGAACAACCTAACTGCCAAGTATACAGGAGAACGGATGCTCATACCAAATATTGATTTTAACTTGGGGTTTTTCTCCTAACAGTATCTAAATAATTCTCAAACTATTAATGGTACTACTCCTATAAGCATCCCAGATTGATCTGCCTAAAACTTGTGCAGAGTACACTACATACAATATGCACCAATCATCCTCAACATAAAAAAATGAATGAATAACATTGTTTGAATATGAATAACTGAGTTAGATAAATCTAGTTGGGAAAATCATATCAAGTGAACCGTGAACAGGTAACAAGTTATCAAGAATTTTCATCAAAGAGACAATTAGTGGAATTAGTTGGAAGTTTTGAAGGATCAAAGTAGTCATCACATTTTGTTATCTGTTTGTGGGACAAATGTTTTCTACATATTTTACTGTATGTCTTCCAGGCAAAACTCATCAAGAACACGATTCCAGAAAAGTGAAAAAGAAGATCTGGTCCAAGGCTGAGGTGGCTGCAGTAATGCGGCACTTCAAAAGTCACATAATCAAAGGAAGACTAGCCACAAAATATGAATGCAGTCACTGCAAGATGGTCGAAGGCTCCGTGCTAGCACAACGAACAGTGCAAAATATAAGGGACTTTGTCAGAAACCGGGGAATAACTGCAAAGAGGCAGACAGAGCAGCAAAAGCTGTAAATCCACTGACTTTTGTTCATTTGTTTTTGTTTGCATTGTGGTTTGGCTGATGCCTTAACGTTTTAAAAAGCCATTTGTTTCTAAAAATGTGTTATTGCAAAATGGATACATGTAATACTTCATCAGAAAAGCTAATGGAAGTTCATAATGGACGTGTGTTTTGTTTGTAGCGTGTGTGGCTGCTAATAAAAAAAAACTCCAGTTCTGTTATTCTTCATTATTTGGTTAAGCTCAGAATTGAGATCACTTATTTTTAAGTGATCCCTGTATATATATTATATTGTGTTCTTATTTCAACATATATCTAAGGTTTAACCTAATTTTATGGTAATAAAATGATGGTCCCCCTTATGCTGTGTTCTGTCAGGTGTGTGTTTTATGTTAATGAGGAGCTATTTAAAAGGTGACGTCATTGTCCCTTTAAAGTCCCAACTTGGTTTGTTGTGTCCTCAAATGCCACAAAAGATTGATGTCTGCAAAAACCACAACCCAGTCAGGGCCTTGTGTATAGATTTCTGTAGCTCATTTCTACATTCTAAAGTGAGCTGAATTTTTTTCAGATTTTTTAGAGTGTGTTGACCTTACTCCCATTGCTCTAGGACCTCGGGAAAGGGTAGTCCCTGTTTACCACCACCGGGCCTGTTTGAGGAAAAAGTCTTTCGATACCATCTATACCCGTATGTGTGTGTGTGTGTGTGTGTGTGTGTGTGTGTGTGTGTGTGTGTGTGTGTGTGTGTGTGTGTGTGTGACACTTTGTATCGACTATTCCCCGAACCTGGTCTGTTCTCTATCATGTTTTATGTATCTTCGCTGCTAAACCAATCAGATGCCTGCTCCGTGTTTGCCAAATATTGTTGTTCCTCTGCCATAATGATTCTTGAGGCTGTTCATTATTTGCAATTCATAAAGACGGAGTTGCTCGCTGGGGGAAACGGACTTGCGTCTGCTCCGACCCCAGTGGCAGTGGCACATGCTGTCCCTACATAAATACATCATCACATGCTATACCTGCAGACCTCTTCATTACCTAGTCGGGGCTAGCTGAGCGCTCTAACAGACCCGGGGCTTCGATGACAGTTCCCAGAGGGAGGTTCTAATCGGTGGGCGGCGCAGAAATGGCCTTGGCTGGCCTGAAGGACATCAGCACAACACAGCAGCGTGGAGGGAGCTCAGTGTGTACCTTTCAGGTCGAGGCGCCATATGGTCTATGAATTACCATTTGCCTATTCCCGACCATCCCGTTCCCCTAAGCGTCTCATGACCTCTCCACCTCTAAGGCCTTGGCACAGTTTGTGTATCTGTTGTGTTTGCAGATTGTGCGTGACGATGAGTTTCTCCCGGGCTCAGAGCGCAGGCCTTCCTGGCTCCTGGGGGGGGGGGGGGCGTTATTAGTCATTATGGGTCATTATGTCTGAAGTTCAGCAGCGATTTATCAGAGCGAGCACGACCAGGGTGAAGTGCAATGTCAAGTTTGTGATCACAACAGAAATTCTGGATAGGATATTAATGCTGTATCGCTCTGACAGACGTTTTCCCCTCTTGCTGTTTCAGCGTGCTCGGCGGAGACGCAGAAAGTTTGCAAATTGTCCTCTGAAGAGATCCTGCAGCCCTTTAAGGACAAGATGGACACATTTCTCAGCCAAGGTGAGCCTGTTTTCCAAATCAGTTGAGACACATAACTGATGAGACTTTCAACAGTCTCATTAAAGGGTGATGTTCTTCATTTTGAATTTCTGTCAACAAATTCCACGAAAAAGATCAGAAGCAACAAGGAATTGATCCAACTAACAAGTGTTGTCTGATTTCCAATAAAAAAATTGAATGGTACTCTATTAAGCATCGAGTCCAACAGTCCACTTAGAAAATCACATTTAAATTCACCACATCCAGATTTTTATGCTAATCAGCACCAACATGTCCAAGGTCACAGACACTTATCTCCCATTAAAAACAATTAATCATTTACAGAGTGGATAACGAAAAAATATCATCCCCCCCCCAAGATGTTCAGATTGATGGGAAAGTTTTGATGAGTTTAAAATAATTAGTCTATTCATCATATTAATGAGAATATCGCCGGGCTAATCCTTTTAGATCTGATGAATCAATTGAAGCTGAGTCTAGTTAAACATAATGTTTTTTGCTCATGTGTGTTATCATCATGAGAGGGGTTCAAATTTAATAAGGCAAATAATGTTTTAATCCTGATTTAATAGGGTATTCTGTGTCTGTGTGCTGTTGGTATATCGGAGCTTAAGAGTCCTCTGTGGTGTGGGAGCCTGTGCAGCAGCTCATCACTCAGAGGGATGGAGGTCTTCTGTGTCTGCCGACACATTTCCAAATCTGTTTGATGCTGTTTTCACACGAGGGTTCACTCAGTGTTGTTTCCGCAGGGATGCGTGTTTGTTCCAGGGTGTATTGAATAACTCACAGCTATTGTTTGGAGTTTGCCTATCTGCTTTGATGGATTACGATCGCACTTGGTAGCAACACTGTTTACCCTGACGAAAACAGAGAACGTCTCATTCTGCCTCGCAGGAGGATTCAGGGTGGTTAGAGAAGGGGAACCTGTCACGCAGTCAAATTGAGTGCAGGGGGCCGACCTGGACGCCCAAGAAGATCCCATTCTCTTAGAGCTTTTGACATCATGAAATGTTTTTTGTCCTCCTATGTTTTTAAATCAGTTCCTGGCATCCTTTATTTTCCCAGTCGTCTTTGCTTCTATCGCTCCACGCGCGTTAAAAATGACAACGATGAATTTATAGAAACCGTGGACAATAAACGTGCAGCTTTAATATATATTGCATACTGCCTGCAGCTCTGCAAAGCTCTATGTACACTGGTACCATGAACTGGTTAAAGATCTCCTGTATGCGCCAATAGATCTATAGACAGGATAAACTAGAATGGCATTCAGCAGAGCCCATATCTCCGCCAAAGTCCAACTGCCCCCCTTATGAAACAGTTAGATTCATTAGATCCAGGTTTTGTTTTTGTCAAACTCTGTGATTTATTCTTTGAGAAATCAATGAAAATGTTTAAAAAAGGTCATATCGCACAGTGTCAAAGAATTCCTAGGCAGATTCCTGGATCCGCACAGAAGTTTAAAGGGTTCTTTGTTTGGTCACACCGTAGCCCTCCACTAAACTTCATGGAAATTTGTCAAGTTGTTTTTGGGTAATTCTGACAAACTAAAACAAATCAACACCAGACAATCAGGCAAGAAAACACAACATCCTTGGTGGATTTCCAACAAGACCATTTAAACCAAATAATTAAATCTCCAGTAACACTATTTGAGCAAGATAAAGCAAATTAATATTGTGTTTAGAGTCTAAATCCATAGTGAACGCAGTCTTGTTTGTTCCTCACGTCCAGCAGACGTCTCATGCTTTAATCTCAGGGATCTGACAAGTGGTTCCATTCAAATGTGTAGTTTGATGTGCATGTTTTTTAACACGACAAGCCAACTGTCATTCCCTGTGTGGCGTTGGCCGTGAACCCCGGCTACATCCATTTAACTGCGTCCAATCTGTCGGAAGGAGCCGGCTCGCAGGCCTCTCACCGACTGCTTTTGTATTCAAATGAGAGCTTAATGTGTAGCATGTGTTCCTGCGCGGTAATGCTCACTGTCCATTTTAAAGGAAGTCTGCAGATGAAAGCATGTCTCCCGTTTCCACCTCTCCCCCTTCTCTTTTCCCCTCTTCTCCTTTCTCTCTGTGTTTGGGAGAAATATGGGAGCTCTCTCTTTGATGCAAATGACGAGATCCCCCCCCCCCCCCCCCCCCCCCCTTCTGAGAGTCGAATGTACGCACCGTAACGTGGACATGTGACTTCGACAGGCTCCAGACGGGATTCTTGGGGTTCCTCCACTGCTGCGGTGAAAGAAAAAAAAGAACAACAGCCCAAATGTCTTATTTTTGTTATTTCTATAATTTCTCAAAGCCTGAGGTTAAACTGTTTCTGGCTCCATAGTTTAAGCCGCTTTTGTTTATTTTCTGACCATGAAACTAACCACAGAATAACAGTGGGAGCGGACTTGTCGGAGCTCGGCTGTTTGGTCTAGCTCAATTTTCCCCGCTCGCTTCACAAATTCTCATGCATGCAGACCTTTGATGGAGTCGCTGGGACTCGGGAGGGAGCATCGGCCATGTGATAATCTGTTTCTGATGGACGTATAGATCAGTGGGACTGGCAGACTCATCCTGTTCCATTATGGAGCTGGATGTGGTTTAATATCCAACCTAGGGGAATCTTTTTAATGTGTGTGTCTGTAAAAATCCCCCAAAAGTAGACATGTTGATGTTAGTTCAGTAACACAGACGGCACCTTTTAAATAATGTATATTTTGTGGTTCTCAATTATTATCATGTTGTCCCAGGGTACCACTTTCTCTTCAGATCTACCTTCTCATTCTACAAACGTCTGACTGTTGCTCGCATATCTCGAGAGCTGTTCATCTCCTCGGCTTCACAGTTATCACTGGTATTGTCGATGGCCTGAGAAAGTGCAGTGTTCAATTTGATACGTTTTGGACACACGATACATTCAGTATTAACAAACTATAAAACAGACAAACAGTGCTTAACAGTCAGTGTTCCTTTACATCCTTGGGTAAATATCACAAGTGCCCACGGGTCAAAAATTGGTCCACCAGCAATAATAACTGATATTTGTATTATTTTCATTTTACTTAACAGACGTTGATGTGAGTCGCGGGTGCTGATCCCGTCCTAACAGCAACATTCAAAGAGTTAGATCCAGTTCCAACAATTCTCTGCAACCTTAAAGCAAAACTTTTTATTTAGAAAAATTTTATGCAATGTTTTGTTTTGAGCTGAGTTACAAAGCTTTTATTTTGAAAAGTTTGGAAGTAGGGTCTGAAGATTCTGTCGTGTTGTTTAACAGACCTAAGAAATAGCCATAAAACACACACACAAACAATAACTGTTTCATTTTGTGAAGAACATTGGAGATAGACCCGGTAGGATGAACACAAAATAAAAAGGGACTCTATGATTTAGACTCTCTATGACAGGGAATGATTCAGAAGTCGCTCCGGAGCATTAACACAGGACAAGAGAGCCGCCCATTCCAAACAGGGAGGTCCAGAGCCGGCACTGCACTCATCAATAAGACGAACACCATGAATCGCTCAGTGTCGGGGGAAGCTTTCAGTAAAGTGTGTCAGAGTTTCCCTTAATTGATATTCAATGTTTCTAGGAATAGATTTCACATCACAACAGCATCTTCCAGGGTCAGTGGAACAGCAAGTCGCATCTTCAATCAGCTGAGCTGTCAGGACTGGAACACATTCCTGATATTAACATGGCTTTAGAAATTCATATTCCCAATTTTGATCTGTGTTTCGAGAGAGAGAGAGAGAGAGAGAGAGAGAGAGAGAGAGAGAGAGAATGAATATCATGGGCCACTGGGTGATTTAGCTTGGTGTACTGGTAGAGAGCGTAGTGCTGCTCTCAGCGGGTTTGTCCGGGACCTTTTAGATGTGGCTCTGGCTTCAATTACACGTAGCAACCAGATATTCCCAACACAAGAGAGCGGAGAGCACGGATCGGTGCCAGGAAAAGACTCTCCGTCCCATCTACTGTCATGTGTGTCTTGGAAAAGCCACGATGAGGCCATCTCTGGTCATTTGACAGTTTAAGCCAAAAGCAGCTTACGGGGGGGGGGACAGAGGGACAGAGAAGCTGTGTGGGAGAATTTATTGTCCAACCTTTTGTCCGTCAGCGCACTGTGATACAGGCCGGCATGAAATACAGCTGGATTTACTCCACTGCAGCTCTTTTATATATTAAAAAATCAGCCCCCTAGATTCTGAAATTTGATAAGTGGGAACCTGTGGGAATATCCTGACTGGGGCTGTCACATTTCACTGCTGTTCTCCTATATCATAATTTATAACACAGTCGAAAGGGGCCTGATGGCACATCGAGATAAATGTTGCGGCCTGCTGGAAATATCTCCTAATGGGGACCGTGGTGTCCAACTCCTCGTTTTCTTACCTTCTCCCTGTTACTCACACATCTCACTCACACACACTCGTACAGTCACTCACACACACACACACACGCCGTCATCTGTCTCCATTCGCAGTATCCCCCGCACAAAGAAGCACTTGTCCCGAGGTCTGCAGGACTCATTTGTCAGTTGTGCAACGGGTGGACAGTTCAACACTTAATAACCTGGTGGCACAACACTGACCTTGAGAAGACGGGCGGCTGTAAGTAATGGTGACATGTGGAATCCTCCTGCAGTTGAAAGATGGATCTTCTCCTGTGAATGGGATAATTCTCTGTGTACCACTGATCTGCTGTTCTTTTCACCCCCCCCCCCTTCACCCCCTCTCTCTTTTAATTTTCTTCACAGCCAAAACTGAACTGGAAACTCAGGACACGCAGCTGGCAGACACTCAGAAGATGTAAGGACTTTGTTTTGTTTTGTTTTTTAACCGTTTCCCTTCAGCTGAAGAGTAAACCCAGTCACTTCCGTTTCCGTCACGTTTGCTGATCACCAGCGATCAGACCATGTATCTGAAATTGAAAACGCGGAACGGCGCATTTCAAACGCACGTATTCTTCTCGCTGCACTGAAGAAATATAATCTCGGTGCTTTGTCAATATTTAGGCCTCCTGGTTCCTACAGTTACAGGGAAGGTGCGGGCCGTCATGCCAGGCCGGGCCGTCAGCAGACGGGAGGCCCCCGCCGTGTCGGTGTTGTTTATCTAAGCGGAGCGAGAGTAGACAGCCTTGGCTCCAGGCTTCTGTTACTGCTGCCGAGGAATGTGTTCCTATAGCACACTCCAAACAAAGAGACCCCAACCTGTCCACTGTATTGATCCACTGCGAACGGCGTCCGCATTCACTCTGTGCACCCCCCCCCCCCTGATATCCGCTTTGTGTGCAAAGTTGTGCATCTTTTCTTCTCACTCCTGCCTCTGCAGCATGTGGGTGTTTATACACACACACACGCAACATGGAAGTTGCGAAATGAATGCACGCCAAGGAGCTCGGTGACAACGCTAAACCCTGTGCATGATATTTATAAGAGTTTTATTTTCGGCCTGGAAGTTAATCCCACAGAAAACACACAATGACTGTGCGGTTTCTGTGTCAGTAGATGCATTTCTTTTTTCCCCTCACGCGTTTCCTCTGAAATGCAGAGTCATCGTTGGGTTGTGTTTTGTTCCTGTCACTTCACCACTAAGGCAGTAAAAAAGTATTTTATTCCAAGATTAACTTTCATGTTTTGCATAGTTGCGTAGCACAGCCCGATTTCACAACAATCGGTTGTATGTTTCTGTAATCTCATGTTGTAATAGTTTGGTCTTGAAGTAATGTTTTTGTTCTCTGCCCTCAGCTTCTTGGAGCTGAGCACGTCCTTCTCGGTCAAACCCAAGGCAGGCGAGAAAGAGGTCTCTCCCAACACTCTCTTCTCCATTTGGCACGAGTTCTCCACTGATTTCAAAGACCAGTGGAAAAAGAAGAATAAACTGATGTTGCAGGAACGGTGAGAGAGAGTTCCTGTTTCGGAATGTGACATGAGATACCTTCTTCTGACAGGGCACTTGAAGCTATCGGGCCAAAATCAAACCCTGCGGAGACACCGGGGTCTTTCCATTTATTTGTTTTTGTCTTTGGGAGAGGTACACCACACTGTGACCCTTGCAATGTCATTACAGAAACATCAGTGTTCCCCACATTTCGAATTCTCCCCAAGCGTAAGTTTCCGAACCATTAATAACTTGCAGTCCATCTCGTGTTCGCTGGAGATCCTATCAGATTCATCCACATTCATGAAGGGAAAAGAGGTTAAATGACCCGAATCTATGTCCTCACCCCAGTAATGAAAAAAACACATGGAGCATCCAGTTAGCTTCCAGTGGTTTGATGGATATAAAGATACTGCTGCAAATGTCAACAAAAAGCAAATTGGTCCATTATGCCAAATGAAGATTGAACTGTGATATGTGTTTGTGAGAGAAGGGAAATGTCACAAGCTTTGCTTGTACAGTAGGAAAGAATAAAAACAAATTTGAAAGCATTAACTCTTTGCCCTTTGCCATCGGCACTCATCCCATCATACTCCTGCTGGGTTTTTTCCTGTTGGACTGCAGAGGAACTATAGATATTAATCCTCGTTTCCACTATATGGACACACAGTGCTAGCACTCAGAGTATCCATGTGATGAGTAAAGGCAGAGATGCGAGTCAGTCAATGTAGATTGTTGTACCCGCTCATTGCCAACACGCTGCTGACCTGACTCTTTAAAGCCCCGATGAGTGACGCTGCTGGCTCGCTCTGCTCAGTAGTAAACTGGAGTGAGTCACTTCAGAGTCTGAGCTTTGGCCCTTTGACAAACCGACTGCATCGTGTCCAGATACCACATGACCATCGTCTGGACAATCCAAGAAACGACTTTAGTATATTAAACTTTTTTAAATGGTTAAATTCTGAACTCCAGCAGTGAGCTTGGCTGTGAGTGCATCCAGTCATTTGCTTTTTAGTTATCTTTAGGATGACTGATATTTACTGCTGGTCTTTGTTTCAGGGTCAAAATGGCTGAGGACTGTTTCAAGCAGGCCAGGGAGAAGGCTGCCTACAATGTGAAACCCAAACACGCAACTGGAATAGTATGTTTTCTGCTCTTCTTATTACTCTCTGCTTCTTTCAATTTAATACCAGCGGCATCAAACCCTTTTCCCTTTTATCCACTGGTGCATAGTATTTCCTCACCTCGGGTGTTTAGAATGAAGAAACAGTCCCCGGCTCCAGCAGCAACTTATTGAGACGAGTGCTGGAGCTGCCAGTTTGTAAATAAACCCTGACTTCTCATTTCATTCCACAGAAAGCAAAGCTGGGTCAGAAGATCTGAAGCAGAAAGTGGAAAATGATCATCATCAAGCCTGTTGCACAAGCGCTGTTTGTACAATCTGACATGAGTCATCAGTCATTTCTATATTTATGTGCTTCCCGTATTTGTTTTCAATTGATTTAGAGCTGGTTTTATTTTAAGTTGGTTCAAAGTGGATGTTGTATTGTTTGTATAAAAGTGGAATCAAAACAATTTCCTTTCTCGGCCAGCTTTTTGATGGCACCAGCCAGAAATGCTGCGAAGACACCATTAAGATGAGATTAAAATGAAACTGAGTCATTTCAAATGAAAATGTGCATCAGATAATTTGTAGCAACACGAACCTCGCTCGGTATTTTTAAAGCCATGTGTGGTTTATTATCATTTTAAGTCCAACGTCAAAGCCGACTTTTCTTAGTGAGACACGAACCCCGTCTCTTCATTTCTCCCTCAGTGGTGAAAAGCACCGAGTTTTGTAACCTTTCTATACGTTGGACAGAAAAGTGCCTTATCGCAGAGACACATCATCTGTGATTAAATGTTACACGTAAAGAAGAAGAGTGTTTTTTTTTTTTGTACTGGCTAATGCCCGACTTTTCTTAATCATTTCATCAAGTGTGTTTCAGAACTCCTTTCCCAGGCAGCACCTCATCCAGTGTGGTTAAATGTTCTTTCAACAGAAAAGGCCTGAGGGCTGTGATCTCATGTTGTTTTATTCAGTTCTATTTGTCGACTGGTTTTATGTTTTGAGCTGAAGTCTATGCCTTCGTTTTGCCTTTTCCGACTGTACGCGAGGGTGTGAACTCCCAGTTGCAATTCTAGCAACATTTATCATGTGATGTTCGTTTACAATATGCCAACAACATGTCTGGATTGAAAACCCTGGACCATGAACAAATATTTATTGAATAAAAGAAATTACATAAATCTTTGATATAAATTGAGCTGTAACTGTTTTCTTTGTCACTTGTGTAACTCAGAACTAGATGCACTCGCGCTGTTTTTATATGAAATAGATTTAATATATTTTTTTACATACATACATACACACATACATAAAACATATATACTGTATATATTGCATTGAACCCCGATTACACATGCTGTTTTATGCTTTCATGCTGACAAGTGGCGAATGTACAGGAAACAGCCAGGCTTGTGTCCAAGCACGTGGATCCCACCGGCCATTGCTGTGTTGCTTCATGTTTCTTGACTTCCTGTCCTTCACATAAACGTGTGGATCATCTGCGACATCATGTGAGTGAAGGACAACATACAGAAGAGCAGATACAAATTCTTCTAAAACAGTCAATTTAAAAAATATAGTTGTCAAACTGTAATTACTGCAGATGTCATCTTACAAAAACACTTTAAAGGGGTCACAGGGTACAGTTCATTTTCTTTTAGGCAATTGATTATCAGCATGGTCTCTGACGGTGCACATGATGTGTCATAGAGCTCAAGAGTCACATTCTTATCTCCTATATCACAGAAGAGCAGATCTACAAGTAGCAGGTAGATGTGAACGTCGTCTGTGTGTCTCCACCGGACGACTGATCGGCATGACTGGGGGTTTTCAAAATGACTGAGCCCTGCTTCAAACACAACTTCTTCACAAAGGACTCTAGTAACAAACAGTCAAATAGCAGGTAGATATGAGTTTGGTCAAATAGCTGGAGGAGCATTGCTTCAGCGTCTCTTGCGCAGCCACTTGGATCAGTCTCAACAGTATCAGCTCACCAACATCTCTGATTAAATCAATGTAGGCCTTTGTGTATTAATATCAGTTCCATGTTTCATGTCATTTTATCGTGTGACAGGCCATAATTTGTCAAACACGATGCAGAATAGTTCAACTTGAAGCCAGTCTTTGTTTGGCAAAGTTCGGGAATGTCTGCCTTTTGACAATATTCAGATGTCCCTTCGGTTTTCAAAGACCTTTGAAGTCCTTCACAGTTTCCCATGGCTGCTCACTTCCACAGACATGCAGCGACACTGTTTGACCCGCTGCACCTTGCGGTGTCTGAACGGCGGCTGCAGGTCCGGACAGTCCAGCTGCACCGTGAGCTGCGTGATGCGGTGCGGCCTGCAGAAGGAGCAGGACTGGAACGGCTCCTGGGCCTTATTGTGGTTTTTCCTTCCGGACCCTGAGGCCTGGCCGCGGCCCTGGCCCTGCCCGGAGCTCGGGCCCATGTGGCGGGGGATGTAGAAGGAGTTGCACTGGCCGTAGCAAAAGCGGTTGACCACAGTGCGACTGCGGCAGCCCTCCTCGCTGACTGTCTGGCGGAGGGGTTGGGTCTTGCACCAGTCTCTGCGGAGGTAGCGTCGCTCTGTCACCACCAGGGCCTCCCTGCTGGAGGACAACACCTCTGGTTTCGGCTGCAGTAGCCGGTGGTTCCGCTCTGAGGACAGGTTCCCTTTGGTCTTGTGCGGGGACGGGATGGATCCCTGGGGCCGAAGCTTCTTGGTCTCGGCGGTGATGCAGAGCACGCCAGCCAGTATGACTGGGATAGTTATTCTCCACAGCATTCTGCAAAAAAGGAGACACACTGCGATGTATTACATGTCTCAACAGAGTCGGACACGTGTTGTCACATTAGTTGAACTTTCAAATGAGTAACACAATGGGTCTAATTCAGGCAGCGTGTGATGTTGCACAACAGCCGCTGACATGAGGTTCTTGTCGATCGTGTTTGCAGTTGTGTGAACGTGTGTTCACGTCGAACCTCGTCAGGAGTCGAGCCTTCCAGGCTTCATTGAGGAAATTAATCCATCACCAGGGCCGCCATTTGTCAGCATCTCTGTCATTATTATTTGCTTTCCTCTCGGCTACGCAACTCTTGCAAAAATAAACAGATCCCTGCCATCAAAGGATTCACTTAAACACCCATTACGAGAAGGGGAAGTTGATTTTATTGGTCCCGTCGCCGGGTAAAATAATTAGGGCTTTGCTTACTTTAGTCATGAACTATGCCGCAGATATGTAAACAGGCATTAGAGGGGCCCATCTGTATGTTATTAGGGGAAGAGATGGGGAACTCTACAGTACCCTTTGGGAGTCACCGCTTCTTCTCTTTGGTGATAAAGTGTGGAGCCAACTGAACTGAGGATGACCTGTGTCCATGATCGCCATGGTATCTTCTGTATCATGTTAGAGAGACGTTTGAAAGCGCGACGCGGGGAAATTATTCCTCAGCCATTCAGGACGCAGCAACCGCCCTCGTGCACGCTGTCAGTATCTGTGCCAGCACATTTTTGACCATCACTCAAGCATCTTTCCAGCAGATGTTGCTCCCGACAAGCATTGCATGACATCAAGTCAGAAGTTCTGACAGAGAACCAAACTGCCTCAAGGCCACTGGCTGCTCATATTCAGAGACCTTCCTTTGCTGTGCAAATGTAAGTATGTTCCCTTTCTTCTCTGTCTTTCTTTCCTGGACTTGAAACTTACGCTGACATGGAGCAAATAACTTTTTCATAATCCTACTTAGTTTTTTTTTACCTCCTTTTCTCTGCCCTCGACCTCGAGGTCATGGCAGGTTTTGCCCCGAGCTGCTCAAGCACTTAATCCTGTAGATGACTGTCCCAGCAGCACTTAGAGTGAGCTACACAGCAGCTGTGTGACCAGCAGGCTGAGGTGCTGTATGGATTCTAACCAGCCTCTTTCTCAAGGATATCAGGAGACACAGAACATCTCCTTTCCCTTTTAACCCTTCCTTATGTTCTTTGTTTTCTTCATTGAGAGATCAAACCTGTGCAGGAAGGAAGTATTTTGGATTCTGTGAGTTATCCGCCAAGAAATCAGATGTAGGTGTTCTACACTTACAGTCAAGTCTCTCGTTGATGGATCTGTAAGCACAGGCACACACGAGCCAGTGCACACGCCCACACCCATCATAAGGTTACAATAACTAAACCAAAGACTCCCACTGGGTCCTTCCACCACCTACAGCATCAGGGAGTCGTGACCCCACTCCATCTTCCAGTGATCTACCTTCCATGTGCTACACAGTCTCATTTGTCTTTTTGCTGCACCGTCCTGCTGACTGTGTGTTTAAAAGCATCAACCCCCCCCGGTCGGAGGAACAGGCGAAGCTTCTGTGTGCAGAGTCTCGTTCTCTGTTTTCCACCATCCATCGCCTGAAGAGGCGCCCCGTTACTCCGAAGAGCTACGGTCTGCGAAGCCTCAGGGACTGTGGGAGGGATGACCCGGGCGACTGTGTACACATGGCATGACGGATGGCCCATACAGTCGGCAGCCGAGCTCCCTCTCCACTCCCAAACTCGGGCCTAAGTATGATAGTGCCGGCCCTGCCAAGCTCTCCTCATCAATCTCTGCGGGAAGACAAATTGTGGTTTCGGGGCAGGGATTCGGGGGCTTCGGGGGGGAGTGCTGAGGTGGAGGGGCGGGCGGTTAGTGGTTGAGGTTAGAAGATAGAAGGAAAAGGGGGTGAAGATGGTGGGGTTCGGGACAAATGACCTACTGGGAAACCGAACCAGGCCTGCTTGGGCTTCATGCACAGTTTCTGCCGTCCCTCCACTCCTGCATATCTTTCCACAAGCTGTTCGTCTCCCTCTTTCCATCCGTCTCGCTCTGTCACTCTATCTTTCTGTCTCTCCTCGACGCACAGCACTAATCACCGCAGAGTCCCGGGGACGGAAGGAGACTGTGGTTTTGTGTGTTAATGCTGAGACAGGACTAAAAAACCTATAACCGGACCTTTCTGTCTACTAAATACTAATATTGTCCACAAACACAACTTTATGTTTTACCAGAACCACAAATACTTGGGGCTACGCTTCACTGAACTGTGGCAGACCCTGGTTCCAAAATTCAGACCTCTAATGAAATTACAAATACCAGAGAGACTGCTGAGCTAGACACTAGGCTTTTTGAAAACAGCCATTATCATCACTGGGAACTTGTTATGTTTAGTTTTTTCAGATTGGCAGTATAATACCCTGGTAATGTTTTCTGTCTGTGTAGTAATGGGTCTTCTATTTTTTTGTATCTCAGAGTCAAATGAAAAACAAAACTCTTCAGTAAAAGTATCCGGCCCCCTGCTGCTAAATATTTGAATATTTAAAAATCCGCTTGTGGAATAATTGAAGAAAGAGACGAGAGCCCTGTCGAGTTTCTTTCAAATTTGTACACACAGATGTACTCGGGCTAAAACCATGTGAAACATCCTCCCAGCTTGTCTTCAAAGGCAGGTTAAAGCAAACAAAACCTGATGCCTCAATTATCGGTGCGTCAGAAAGTCTCATACACAGACTGGTAAATGCAGTTAATTACAGTAGAACTGCATTTAATTCACCGTGCAGCTCAAACCTCAATCACACACACACACACACACACACACACACACACACACACACACACAGGATAGAGAGGGAAAGAGAGGTAAATTAAATGTTTTCACTTGGAGCCAATTACACAAAGAGGAACCATGTCATTATCTGCATTTTCGGATTGTATTTTCCCATACGCTCGGCTGTTGGCTCATTAACAGTCGGCGAGTTGGTGGGGGCTCCTGTCGGGGGGGGGGGGGGGGCTTTTTCTGTGCAAATGTGTTTAATGCCAACATGGCCAGGAGGCTGCTCTGGGCCGTTCGGGCGGCCATTTGTCACCACAATCCATCTTGATAATCACTAGCAGCCCAGATATAATGCTTTCCAAGCTGAGCACTGGCGAGAGTGCGAGGCAGCTCCTCCGCCTGGGTAACACGAAGCGCTTTGCTGGAGGATGAGGAGCAATTAGAGATGCTGTGATAGTGAAGGGTTTCTCCTTTCCACATCAGGGCAACACTACTTAGCTGCGGTGATTAACACGACCCTCCACTTGCACTTAAAGCAGAGTTTATTTATTCTTGTTAACATCATTTTTTTCCCCATCACATCTTTAAAGTTGTAAAAAAGGCCTCATTTCACACTTTGTACACTGTCACATTAATAGTCTGTATCGGCTTCTTCCAGATCTCTACTGAAGCTGTATAATTTTTTTCACAAGTGAAATAGCCCGAGACGGAGACGGTGCATTTTATGGGTTTGCCATCAATCAAGCAGAAAATATTTCACAGCATCATTTTAACATCTATTCAAGTGTCTTTGGAAACTTTCGGGATCTCCACTAGAGCCTAAAATAAAGTTCTGCGGGTTCGAACAATGTTTGGCCCGCGCAGCGTGACTTTGCAATGGCTGGCGCTCTGACAGGCCACAGCATGTTAAACAGTTTAAATGCATTTCTTTAAAAGCCATATTTTGCACACAAGCAAAAAGAAGAAGAAAAAAAATACCAGAATGCTCTACTGGTTGAAAATGTCGCCGCAGCTGGATGAAGTGCAGCGTTACTCCGCCACTCTAATCCACCTCCCTGCAGGATTTTCTCGGCGCTCGCTCATGTGTGAACTCCAGGTCTTAGGAATGCTGTTAGGCTTTCTATCAAATACCTGTTTTACTATCTTTAGAGGCTTAGAATGAAGTGTTTTCTGTTGCTAAAGAAACTGTAATGTGTCCGTGCGCTAAATCCTCTTTGACATCAGAGCGGACTGTGCAAGGTGGTGCAGTCGCCGGAGCTGTAAGAAGGATCAGAGGGAAAACGCTCCACCATTCACCACGCGCACACTCACTCACTCACTCACTCACTCACTCACTCACTCACTCACTCACTCACACACACTTAGATACACATCAGTATACACATGACTACACACAAATACACCAATGATACCAAGGTGAACACCCAAACATGATTATATCCCTGTAAACATGAACAGAGAGAAAAATATTATTTTGTAAACATAAATACAGGTTATGTATATACATATATATGTATATATTAAAAAATCGTCATTATCTCTCCTTATGTTTTTTATTTTCAATGGAAAAACTGAACTGACGCTTAATCTCACTGAGACACGGTACAACCCACTGTCATCACTCACTAATTCTCTTACTCACAACACTAATTCCCTGGAACCTCCAGCCACTAATTATAGTCATTCAGGAGACACTTTTATCCCGTACACCTCACAGCACCTTGAAGGCACCACATTTTATTGCTATGGGTGGCCCCCAGTGGGAATCAAACCATCGTTGTTGGCAGATATATAACTAAATAGCTGCACGACTGCTGGCGTTCAAATTACATGGTTCTGCTGAGTCACCCGGAGACTCACTGAGTCACTCGGTCTCACACTCACGTGGGAGCGCCGGGATCACTCAGCTGCTCTTTCCTCACTAACTCGAAACAGCACACGATGCTTTCACATGCACAGTCACAGTTTTATCACCTGCACTGCACAGAGTGTACATCGTGAGATAATCTTTTATATTATCTGTTGAAATGATGTGATTAGGAATTTAAATCAACCAATGAAGAGGCGCAATTTGAATATTTCCATATGTAAACTATTACATGAAGATTTACCTTGAAAGAAACATGAATTTGGAAGCAGTCCATGCTATTTATTATAATACCTTACATTTTAAAACATCGATAGGAAGTTTTTCTGACATGTAAAACTTTTGAAAGAGCGTTTTTGACAAAGAGTTGTACAAAAAATATAAAGGATAAACTCTGGTTCTTGTACCTCTCACCACAGTGTGCAGTAATGTGTCAAGGATGGAGTCAGGGATGGTCGTCCACCTTCACTGGTCCTCGCGCCCGCTTCCCAGTTTGGGTTTCCATGGCAACATAGTCTGTAGTATCCTCAGGCTCGTCCTTCCTTCTCTGCAGCTTCTTTTTCTTTTTTCCTCCCTTCTTCCACCTACTAGAGATTTAAAGTCTTGGACACACGATCAGTTTTCCATCTCCCTGGAAAATGAGTACTTCTCTCTCTCTCTCTCTCTCTCTCTCTCTCTCTCTCTCTCTCTCTCTCTCTCTCTCTCTCTCTCTCTCACTTCCTGTCTCTGTCTAGCTCCCTGGTTTGGGTCATGTCTTCGGGTTTAGGAGAGACGCTCCAGGTGGAAGTCCCAGTAAGCCTGTATCTTAGCGCTGCTCAGTCTGCCTCTGGTCTGTCTGTGGAGAGTGTTTGACTCACTGTAAACCCTGCCTTAGTTTGAATCCCCACCACCTCCTCTTCCCTCCTCGAGACTGGGAGGGTTTTTCCTATTGGCCCTGGTCGTTGTGTGAATCAAACCAAGCCTCACGTCGTTTCGTTTTAAGTCTGTCTCCCCCTGTGTCCCTCTCATTCTCTCTCTCTCTCTCTCTCTGCCTATTGATAGTTTTACATCTTTTATGGTAATTCAAACCCGTCCAGGACAAATTCAAAACTGACAGCTTTTCCTTTATGTGCTTTTTTTTGTTGCTGTTTGGTACTTGTGTGTTGTGTTGTTTTTTTCAGGAAGCTTGAGACATTTTGCCACTAAGTAAAGAAACAATGATCTCCTCATAAAAAAACAACAACAACCCTGCAGTAAATCCCCCTCCCTCGTTGACACTGTGACCACATCACATCACGGCCCCATAATCCCCCAATCCATAAATCACTGTGCACCAGACACAGCAAACAACATGCTTGAAAAAAAGGGCTGTGATGCAAACAGAGACAGAGATGTTTGTCTGTGTTGTGGCCCCTTTCTGTGCACTGACCACTGGGCACAGACACTGTCACTTGTGTCATCAAAGGGCTGAAACGTCAACAGACCCTGCGGAACCTCAGCCACTCTGAACAATGCGCCCTTCATCACGGCGGAGGAGGAGGATGATGATGATGATGGGCTCTGCATTACAAAACTTTATTTGTCTGAAAAGGAGTGTGGTGCATTCGGCTGATCTGCACTGACGAGGAGCTGCTTGTTTAGGAAATAATGTATCACCCTCTGCTGGTGGAACACAACAGTGCATTGTTGGGCGTGTGTTATTGTGTTGTGCTAAAACCCTGCAGAATGAGACACAACGTTTTGTGTTCACGCAGAGAGTAAAAAAACAAGATCCATGCGTAGTAACAGATAGAGGGCCAACTTTAATAATACAAGTAATTAAAAGTGTCTTTAAATATGGTATAAAAATAAATGCAGGAGAGAATAACAAAGAATTATGTTCTACATAAGACAGGAGACAGCATTTCATGTTTGATTTTGAGTGTGACTTTACAAGTGCAATGGAAACCATATGTGCTAGTTATTGTAGTGCAATAAAATAATGCAAAGTAAAATAAATGCACAATAAATAATCATAATAATCATAATAATATATGTATATATTTATATATATATATATATATGGTATATTCATTCTGCACAACACTTCCCATAGCGTGACAAAGTATCTGTGACCTCAGATCATGTAAAGCAATGACATTGGTTAGATTTTTCAGTTGAAGCTGTCGTTTTATTTATTTTCACTTTGTGTTTATCGTTACTTTTTTTCTCTCTGACATCATTTGTTTTAGCTGGAAGTGAGAGAGGGAGCTCAAATCCAGCGGTTACGATGGAAAGAACAGGAATACTGGATTTTTATTCATTTTTTTCATCTCGCCAGTCTGTCAGTGTCCTCACAAGTCCAGTAGTACCTCCTCTGTGGGAATACTGGAAATAAAGCAGGTACTGTAAGAGGAGAGAAGGAGGGGCTTCCTCTCTGTTGGACATGCAACATCCTTTGGACGACAGACGGACAGACTCGTCGCCCAGCTGAGCCGAGAGCAGATGGACAGACAATTATGAAGAAGAAGAGATGGGATGGTCCCGCTCCCCATGTCCCAGAGAGAAGGATGGCATTGATTTTAGCATGATGGCACACGACTGGTCAGCCTCTTGGACGCTAGTGGTTTCCCCTGCGCTGGGGGAAGAGAAAGGAGAGTGGAACAGATGGAAATGAGAGAGAATGAATGAATATATTTTGTGGCTGCAGCATTTATATGTGGTTTTATTTCATTTACAGCAACCGAAATGCAAAGTTTTAATATGAATGACTTTGTGTGGGAAGTTACCTGGAAGCAAGAGTCTTCAGAACAAGTTCTTACTTTTCTGTGAAGATAAAAAGGGGATTTAACTGAGCAGAAGATTTGACTGCCATCGTTATAAAACTATAAAAAAATTGCAAAAATACACTTCTGGGAAATAGTGAAGATTGTGTTCCAGTGCATTTTATTCACAAACAAAAGCTTATGTAGATTTGTCTGTTTCTACCTCTTTTAAATCTCCAGCTATAATAATAAAATCTGCTTTTCCAGAATCACAGGCTGAGAAAGTGTAGCAGGCCGATTAATCCACTGAGCTGAAGGATTCTTCATGTTATGGCAGCTTCACAGCGGCTCCTTCGAGCTCAACAGGAGGCCTCATCAGCTCCTCCATCAGGAGGCCTGATCAGCTCCTCCATCAGGAGGCCTGATCAGCTCCTCCATCATCCTCACCTCCAGCAGACTCTATTAATGTCCTGTAGTCCCTGTCCCTGACTGTCGTCTGCATGCACTCGTCTACGTTTCATCTTATTTATCTTGTGTTCCTATCAGTATTCCTTTTTTTTTTTTACCTTCTTCTTGGCCTGTAATAACTCCTGGTAGGCACTGGAACGAATGAAACGACTGTAAGAATCACTCTTCATCAACTTGTAGATATGCTCCTGTGTGGAAACAAATAAAACGAACATGATATATTGAAGCATCAGATGCAAGAAACAGAACAGAGCTGGATAGAAATCGTGAAATGCAATATTCAGTGCGGGGACTCATAAGCAGCGAGCGGTGAAAATGTTTAAAGGTGTAAACCCTGTATTTGAATTCCGACTCCTTTTTTTGCATTTGTATAATCTTCTTTTTGCCTGACACTCACCTGTGCGTCCTCGAAGGCGTAGCGACCGGGATCTTTGACATTCTGGGTGGTTTTGGCGTAGCTCTTGGAGTCCACGTTGATGGCACTGGGCGCTCCGGGGGCCAGAAACTCCTGCCAGATCTCCTGGACCCGGGTCGGAACTTCTCTGATGGGACGTTTCTTTAGCTCCTGGACCGCTAGCCAGAACCTGCAGACCACAGTCAGACAAACACAGTTGCCTCTTAACATGGCGGCTCTGGTCAAGGAAAGTTTTTGAGATCCACACTGGGACTACTTCAGAAAGTTGTCAGCTGATTGATGATATGTTTAGTAATTAATTAATTATTTTCTTAGTTTTCAGAAGTCAATCCAACTTTTTTTGTGGCTCAACCTTGATGTGAGTTCAGTTCTGGATAAACCCACAGACTTTAATTTCTACATCAATCACTAAACTTTATAAAAACAGCAGTTTGGCAAGAGACTTAATGGCTAATATGTAAAAATGACGGCTCACAACCAGAGGAGATGATGGAGCCGAGACTCTTATTGCTCCAATATTAGTCATTAAAATACTTCAGAGGGAATTTATAAACAACAATAAATCATCAGTGATTAATATAAAGTGTCCTGTCTTGCAATTTTACACATGCTACATCAACAAATGTTTGTTTACACCTTTAATTCACTGCAGCGTTTCCGCTATACCATGAATAACATGGTACATGTAAAAGAACTTGTCGCTCTCTCTGTACGTGTGTGTGTGTGTGTGTGTGTATGTGTGTGTTTGTGTGTGTGTGTTTGTGTGTGTACCTGAGATTCTCTGAGCTGAATTCAGACTCCAGGAACTTGAGGAACTGCTCCCTCCCCACAGGATCTTTGAGGACCTCATCGATGCCAAAAGCAAACCTCTTCACCCTCTGCTGGCCTGGCTCCTTACTGGAGAAACACGTCACCTGTTAAAACTTGATCAGCTGACCTCTGTGTCTATCTGAACGCATGTACACACGTGTAGCGCACCCACCTGGCTTCCAGCTCCCAGAGCGTGGCGTCATCTGAGATCCAGGGGTTGGACGGATCTGAAGGCGTGAGGAACGGGTCGTACTCGACGTACTGCTCTGTGTAGGCCAGTAAACTGTGAAGCAACAGAGAGCCTGTTAATGAAGTCACCTCTCTTCCACTGTCTTCACATCTGTTTCGATGATCCTCCATACCTCTCTGTGAGCGATTGAATTATTTGTGAGCGTTAAACGGCAAAACGATAAATTAAATCCTCTTGAGAACAAAACTGGAATGAGAGGTGTTGTCTGGCCAGAGACTGACCTCAGGCCACGAGGACAGAGAGCTCACCGCTGAATGCACCTTTCTATCGGTGAAGGAAACTGCTGCACCGTTAACACGCACACGATCGCTCCTCAAGGTCACCAGGGCTCTTAATCCCTCGCCACGTTGGGCCGTTTAACAGCTCGATAAACAGATCGATGGCCAAACTGAATAAAGACACAGAGAACATCACTCACCTCTCCGCCACTTTGGACATTTTCAGTCGATGCCGGTCTAATTGCAATTGCCAAAAGGTGATCTGAAAACCAAAGGAAGGAGGAATTACCAAGCATCCGTCTCCATGAATACACAAGTCACATTTTGGTTATATTTAAAAACCCACTTCAAGGTATTTCTGTTATTTAACCTGACTCGACTGCATTCTGTGCTACGTCTGATTAGTTGTGTAACGATCAGAATTCAATTAAAGCGGTGAGATATAACACACAGTGGATAAATCTGCCAAGGCCCAACAGATCCTTTGAATCCGATGAAGCTGCACTTAATTGCATTAACTCTATGAAATCACTTCTGTAAATATACCTGACTTTTAACTTTTCATTAAAAATCCAATAAATATTCTCTAGGGGAAATTGTGAGAAATTCCTGGATCAACGTCCTGACCCACAGGACTTCCTGTTCAGTAGTAAACCAACCAACGAACCTCCTTGCTGAGGGTCAACTGTTAAAGACCCTGTCTGTAATAGTGAGGCACCCCCTGCTGGTCTAACCTGTTCCTGCAGTTCCTCTTCTGTGGGCTGCTTGGCCTCCGGGGCGGGGGTGTGGGTCGGGCTGTGGGTGCGGATGTCGTTCTGCAGCCCGTACACAGACTGAGACCACAAGGAGAACAATGTGAAGAAGAGACAACAATGACTTCTACTTCAAGTGAGAGATTCAGTGCTACCAGCCCTGACGATAGCAGAGAGGTGGGATGTGAGAAGAAGTGCTGTACCTTTCTGGTTTTGTGTGGGTTTTTCATTCTGGACGACTTCTTTATGTCGACTTCTGTTGTGTTCACACATCCAGGCTGTGAGAGGAGAGAACCAGCATCGATTTAAATCAGACTCAATCGTGTGTTTTTTTCCGACTCAAGCGTTTATGCCTCTACCCTGTGGGCGATAGCCTCAGTCAGACGTGGAAAGGTGCGTTTTGTTGCCATTAGATGAGTTTTGTTAAATTAAATCCGACGTGCTCACGGCTGGGGCGTGAAGAGATGCAGAAGGAGTCAGCGCAGAACAATGTGTCAGATGCCGGTTAATTAAACATGGAATGTGCCAAATCTAGCAAAAACAAGTAAACCAGAGGGAAATCAGAGTCTTAGTGTGCCGAGAATTCTGGCTGATTGAACAAGTGGTCTAATCGAGGTCTCTTCCCCGAGAACGGAGCTAAAGTAGCTTGACGGCGTCACCCTGAAATTTGAATTAATATTGATTGTGTTGGCTCCAAGGACGCATAAATTGAACGTGTTATTTTTCCAATTAAGCATGGGGAAGTGGCTTTTAGAGAAATACAGCAGAGGGGACCATGAGACCCTTGAGGAGGGGAGGGGAGGGGAGGGGAGGGTGTGACTACAAATGCTAATGCTCCGAAAGAGTGTGTGCACAAGGTAAAGAGCAGCGGTGAAGCTGATGTGTTGTGACAGTTATTGATGTGACGCTGCGTGCGAATGGCAGAGACACACCACAACGGAGGGGTTACAGAGGTCTGTCTCTTCACACCATTAAAAGTCGGAGGAATCATAAAAAAACATTTCACAATCTATGAATCTCTCCTGCAGGTGAAATGTGGGGAAGCTGCTAAAAAAACAACCCGCAGAATTTAGACGATTCCCCGTGAAGCATTGTGAAATTATTATTTTCAACATTTTCTTACACCATGCTCTTAATGTCAGCAGTGTTATCAGCGGAGCAGAAGGTGATCACCACAGCAACCTCAGTGATTTCACTCACCACTGGTCTGTGCACGTCCCAGAACGCTCGCTCCTGACTGTCGAGGATCTTCCTCTCGATTTTGTCTCTTTTCTTGTCCACTCTGAAACAGACACAAGGACGAGGAGTTCAGAACTGCTTCAACATGTTGTCTCACTTATTCCAGCACTTCTACGATCTGGAGACTCCCCGTGCAGGATCAGTCTATGAAGGTGTGTGCAGGACAGTACAGGAGACGCTGTAAGGTTAATCATGACATGATGATCGTCGTTGAGTGTGTGTGAGTCTTACTTTGCTTGTGCTTCTGCTTGCATAAAAATGAACTCCCATTTCCGGGCGAAAGCTCTCTGTAGCCTTGCTAAGCTCTCCTGCAAGTAAAGCAAGAGAACCAAACAGGAAAAGAAAGTTTATTTAGGGGGGGGGGGGGGGGGGGGGGGTTGTCGTTATGAGGGATCTGATCCGATGATTACATTTACTGCACATGCTGCGAGCGGGGGGGGCGCAGCTGGGTTCCATCTTTAATGATCCCCGCTCGCATACCAAACAGAGACAAGCCCTGAGTGCTGAACTGATTCGTTTGATGGCATCGGTTAGAGGAGAGTAACAAATGGTGCAGTGACACGCAGGGGATGAAGAGACAAACGTTTCCCGGTGTCTGTGCGAGCAGGCGATGGCGAATACATCTTGAGAGAGGTTGACACTCTTTCACTTACCGCTTCATAGTCTGCAAGCTCCAGACGTGCTTTATTTTGCATTGTTCTTTTGCAGAGGTAAACAGCTGAGAGAAAGAGAGAGGGAGAGAGGGGGGGGGGGGGGGGGGGGTCAGGGAGGTTGGTAATAGAGGCGGAGCGGGACCTCGGCTGGGTTTTAACAGCCGTAAGTGGCCCCACCGCGCTTACTCATTTAATCCTCTCAACTGCACATTTACACTGGCCTGCAAATCACAAAGGTCATTCTCTGTGGATTGTGTCTGAGCGTCTGTTAGCGTGCACGTCTGTGTGTGTGTGTGTTTGTGTGTGTGTGTGTGTTTGTGTGTGTGTGTGACTTTTTGATGTCTTCCTGCGCTATCATCTTCCCTTCCCTCTGTTAACTCACCATCACGTGGAGGCTTTCATTACCCCATTAGACTGTTTTCATTAAGGTGCACCATTCACATGAATCACAGAGACTCTCTAACTTCCCCCGAACGCCCACAAGACGAGTACCACAATGAGCTCAGGCGCCTTTATCCTCGATTCCCACAATTCAAACAACAAATGGAAGACCTGCAGGGCGGCGGCGGCGGCGGCGAAGGCAGACTATTCAATCTGCACCATTTTCGGCACAATGACAAAATGAAATGCCAATATCTCTCACTGCGTTGCACTGTAAACAATGTGGAGCTTGTCTTTCTTTATCACCATGAAAACGTTCAGTGCAACACAATAGCTAAACACATTCCTGGTCACCCTCACTGTAATCAGCCTGCGTCAGCCAGAGTTGGATGGAATACAGGAAGTTAAATAAATGAAAATAGTGAAATATAAATAGAGCAGAAAGCACACAGAGTAAAGACATGCCCGCTGCTCTATAATTGATTGTGCTGTAGCTGCAGCATTTGAGGAGAACTAAATGTGATTCTACGTTTCTCCCAAACATCCACGTTCTGCAGCTTCATCGTTTGAACCTTCTGTGACGTCAGCACTGATAACACATCCACAGCACCCAGCAGGAACTCAGAATGTAAACGGAGGCGCTCTCTCACCATAGTCTGTGTTTTCTGGTTCCCAGCAGTTTGACGGCCAAAAGTATGGAGTCTGAGGGGGAGGAAAAAAGAACAGGTCATTAAAGAAGCTAAGAAACTCAAAAAGAGAGCTCATGCTTCTGACAGCGTGCGACTAACCGCATGGTGTTTGGATTCAAAGCGTGCAGTGTCAGGCGAGGTGGGCATGCGGGGACAGTGCCGCATCTGTCACAACAAAAGATTTTGTCGTATAATGGGGTCGGCATAATGTCTAAAGCACATAAGCTCCTTTGGGCGAGCGGAGGGAGCAGACAGCGGCGGGAATCTTGACCCTTGTTGTTCACCGTTGTGCTCACAGCTCATCACTGGTTTCAGATGAGAGCTGATTACATGTAAAGAGCTAGATGAAGCCTGAGACGCACACAGACACACAGACATTGATTTACTTCGCTCAGTCCTGGGCTGCACACTGCAGGGAGCTCACTGGGTGTAAAATCATTAAAAGTGTCAGTCAACCCATTGACAGTCAGAGCAATGGGGTTTTTCCTTCTTTCATGAACCTGTAAATATTATGCAGCTCCTAATTAGTCTTGTAACTCCAGGAGACATTTTATATGATCTCTATTTATTCCTCCTGCCTGTTGCTCCATTTAAAGATAAAAACAAATCTCATGTCTGCTAGATTAGAGCTGGAAATGCATTATATTAAAATGTTATTTCCAATATATGTTTTGTATAGACTAAATGTATTTGTTTGTCTATAAAAAACAAAAAAAACAAATCATTTAATATTATAGACATCTCGTGCAACCCTGTCAGATTCTCACTTGACTCTGGGGCTTAAAGATACTTTTACATCAGGGAATCTCTTCCATAGGTCACGTATAGAAAATACATATGGTACAGTTGTGTACAAATACATATGGATATACATTGTTGTGTGTAATGTTTATATACATACATGGAAATAAACATACATGCACATTCACAGATACAAACCTATATCCAATAAAATAATTACATTGATCTAAACTGGTATTATTAATATCACTACTTTTTAGAACACAATCCCATATATCCTTCTTCAGTTATAAACAACATTATTACACATTAAACATGTTTAATCCACATACCTCAAGTTTACAAGTAAAACTGAACATGTTTGTGTTTTGATTTACTAGGTCAATTGAATCTCATGGACCCCATCACTTACAATTAAGTTCTTCTAATTGTTTCTCTTCTCTAGAGTAATTTTTAAACATATCACCGACCTGTACAACTCAGGGCTGATATATGGCTTGCAAATCAAAATCCTTGCATTACGTATTTCACTCTTACCTGAAACCTATAGAAAGTGCCATCGTCTTTGAGAGTGAGGACGTGGTCTGAGATGGGGAAGAAGTAACCATGTGCAGCCATCAGAGTTCCTAAGTGAAGAGCCTCCACTGGGAGAAGACACAGAACACAGGGATTAGATAAACATTATTCACCAGCACGTGCAACTCTACTCATTCATCTAAAAGATCCACACAGACAAATCCTGATGTCTTGAGATTGTGCTCAGGGAGATTCAGGAAGATGGTGTTGTTACCAAACAACAACACAAATCAGAGGCATCGACACCGTGCAAGTGAACACACACACAAGTACTATCGAAGATAAATGAAAACAGGTTCAGGTTCACTTCAAGTTGTCTTTACTCTTCATTTAAAGAGCTGAACAGAAAATCGATTCTCATGCCTTTAAAGGGATTGTACCGCTTTTTGCCTAAATAAACAATAAGCATGATTTCCACACTGTCATACTTTCGCTTTAAGAACAAGGGCGATAAGATTATTCTTCAATCGAAATTCAAAGAAAGTCTCTGTTTATAAAGACATTCACTTTACTCTGAGGTGTTAAAAGATAAATCAGCTCTCGGATCCTTTTCTTTTCTACTTTGTTAAAATTGGATTATTTGACGATCAATACTCTCTCATCTCAGATCCCGGGTCAGCGGGCAGCCTTTTCTTTGCTCCCGGCCACTAATTAAAAATGTTTCACCTTTTCACCCCCCAAGTATAAAATTCCTCGTTGACAAATGGCCGGACTGAGCCGTGTTTTAATAGACTCTGACACAGCTTTGACAGAACGATGGGCGGGGTCACGGCTCCTGAACCCATGAGGACAGCGGGGGGCGGGGCCTTGCTGATTATTCCGTCTTCAGCCGGAACTCATCAGTCAAATCACTCGCTGTGGTGTCAGGGTGAAAACCTGCTTCCCTCGGGCAGCTCCCCGGCACATGACTGTCCCTGATTTAAAACCATCAGATAATGAAAACATGTAATCAGCTGCGTGTCTCGCCTGCTTCCAATTACTCCCCGCTGCTCTCGACCTGTAATTCACGTTTAGTTTAACGTCCTCCCAGTCCTTTGTTGACTCCTGGTAAAATGAAGAATAGTGGGAGAGTCTGTTTACACACTGCTCTGTGTCCTGCTCTAGTCCTGCCGTGTATTTGATGATTTATTGGAATGGTTTGTGCAAATCCCAGGAGAGACTGGGAGTAAACTGGCCTAACACACTAATAAGCTCAGTTCAAATGCTTGACATGCTTGGAACAGGCAGCATTGTAAATGCTGTAACAATGCATACATAAAATATGCAACATCCCTGCTCTCTCACTGTGTCTCACTCTCTCTCTCACACATACACACACAGAGAGGGTGAGTGTGTGCGTGAACAGTTGTGCTTGTGTGTGTCTGTTTGTGTGTGTGTGTGTGTGTACATGTGCATGTGATTATAAATATAGATTGGCTTTTCCTTCACTACTGTCACATCTTTGAGAGGTCAGGCTACTTATATGTGTGCATCTGTGTGTGTGTATGTATGGCTGGGGTCCATAAATTAATAAATTATGAGTCATACGTTATTTAAGACTGTTTATAAACACCCCCCCCCCTCCCCTCCTCCTCCATCCACTGTACTATTTCTAGCAGCAACAACCGCTTTATGTTTATTCATATTTATAAATACATATGCATTTTCTCGCTATATTATATTTATGCGCTTTAATGTATGTTACATTTACGTCAGTGAACCAAAGGGATGAAGCTTCTGTCCATGAAATACTAAGTGAATTGAAGAAGACAGACATTTACAAACAGAACCTGTTCGTCCGTGGAGACTTTTTTACTTATAATCCATTCAAATATTCAATTTTTTTGGAATGTTATCTCAGTAGGAAGGATGTCCGATGAAAGTAAAGTCGGCAGAGTATGAAAAGTGACATCTGACAGAGATCTCTGTCTCCTGTCCTTCCACCAGGGGGCTGATGTGCTCTGATGTGGTGACTGAGCAGAGCTGTCACCTGGGACTGGTCCCCCCCCCCCCCCCCCCTCTGCTTTTATCTCAGTGACACTTTGACATTTTTCTGATGGTATTTTGAGGATGGAAGCTGAATGTAAACTGAATTTTTCTTATTCTCACTTTAGGATCAAATTAAAAGACAGGTATTCATAACATAGATGTAATTACATTAAGTAGATAGAGAGTATTCAAATGCACGAAGGTTGATGTGATGGAGAGTTTTCTTTGGGATGAATAAAGGATAAAACCAAGATGTTTTTTTGTTGTTGTTGCATTTCGGGTATAGGAGTTTATAAGGATCAAGTGGTTGCAGGGGAGTTCATTTAACACAGCGTAGGCTTTTCTATAAGCTTTACGGCTGAGTAAACCTTGGACTGGAATAAGTCAAGTTGTGGAGTAGGGCTCAGAGTCCAGGGGGAAAACACCCTTTGATTTCATCATATTAGCAGCTCGGTGCCAAAAAGACCAGCAGCCTGGAGGCCTGCCAAGTGGAGTGTGGGAGCCGGGCGAGCTTTTTCTAAAGACGTGCAGGAGATTGTTATAGTTCGATGATTTATGTTTGCACTGTTCATAGTTTGAAGAGGTTGAGGTGCAACGAGTCTTTGTTTTAATTAGAGATGAAAAGTAATTAAACACATTGACTCAAGTATAGGTGCAGATTTGAGGTACTTGTGCTTTGAGTATTTCCATTTCATGCTTCTCCACAGTGTTTCAGCAGAAATTATAATATTAACCATAAGAATAACAACAACAATAAGATTAGGATTAGGCTAAATAGTATTATCTCATCTCACAACCTCTCAGCTTAGTCTTGTGAACCTATATAAAGATGGATGATGTGACAGCTCCCAAAAAGTGAAGCCAAAGCCTCTACCGACCTATAATGCAGCCTCGCCCCCTTGTGGCTGGCTGCAGTATAGGTCATAAACTCAGGCTCCTCTATATAAGTGGATGGGACATGGACCAAATTGTGTTTCAAGTGTGTATCTGCAGGACCTCAAACTTGTATATTCCCTCCATCAGTAGATGCATCAAGAGCGAAAGATGGCGTCATCTGAATGCAAGATATTTTAGCCCCATTTTTATACAACTGGAGGAACTGGGGACACGTCCTCCATCTTGTTTTTCCTAATTAAACGATCTGCCCACTGTTATTCCGAAGCTCTTATTGAGCTAATGAGGAGGAAACAGTAGCATCATACGAATAAAATGTGCATCTGAACTAATAAGGGGACTGATAAAAGACGACTGACACTGATTCATGTATCCTTGCCTTTTCCTTTGAAGCGAGTTGCCGACTTCATGCCACTGTAGCGGCGCACTGATCTCAGGAGGCTGAAAAAGACCATGTGAAGTGCTCCACTGCAGCAGTGACTCACGAGGATCAGGAGGCTTAGAGGAGGCTGCGGGAGGAGACCAGGACCATTATGCAGAACAGTGTGCACCCTCTCCATGGCTGTTCTGACGAGCCATATGTCCCCTCTCCGACATCGTGCCACTGTTTCCTGATGCTCAGAGGAGCAGATCATAGATGCTATTCCAAATGCCATTCACACCCTTGATAATACGCTGGTGTGCGCTCACTGACAGGTTGATGGATGCTGGTTTTTGTGGATTTGCTCGTGGGGGAATTTGACTTATTTAAACGACCGGTGTTAAATCCCCCTTAAGAATTTGATTTATTATAAACAAAACTATTTGTGGGCATCACAATAAACTATTTCACATTACATTAAAAAAAAAACATTAATATATTCTTTTAACTATTGTACTGCTATTTTATGTAAGCTATGGTTTTTATCGAGAGTATCGAGAGTTCCATTCATCTGTTATCTCTTATCTGTACAAACACACACAAACACACACACACACACACAAAGGCAATAACTCCATCTCTTTTATCCATCAATATGTTGACAGGTCAAACAAAGCATCATCCTGAGGGAGAGAGATTTTATCAACCTCACAAATTCCACTTGGTGTTGTGTACGCTTCAGATTCTATAAAAAGGGACAGTGCTGTGTTCTTATTCTATTGTGAGGTCCAGCTCAATATATTGACTTTTTCTCTCCCATAAATACACACACACACACACACACATACACATGACTGTCCTCCCTGTGCAAGAGGCTTAATACATCCCATATTTATGTTTTATTGTTAGGTGACCTCATGTGCCTGTAGAATATACAATGGGAGCAGAGCCGTGACGTACTGGTGACGGAGTGGAGACCCCTGTTGGTTCGGTAACCTTAACGGCTTCCTTATTAAATGTTACCATGACAGCCTGAAACGTCAGCTTCCATCAAAGATGTGTACGCAGCTTCTGAGCTCCCTGAACCGATGATCTACTACACGTGGCTCATAATGATCCAGGAGGGTCAGTCATTTTGCAGAGAAACTATATTGATGCTACTTTATGTGTAGGATTTGATTATTTTATTGACGTGGCTTGTTTTAAAGGATCAGACCTGCTGCATGTGTAAGAGCGTTGAAGCACCATAGAATTTATTTCCAGCAATAAAATGCCATATTGACCAGTTCTGCCCCTGCAGGGATTTATTTTCAGGCAGGTGAGAGGTCATAAGGGGCTGGTGACACTCATCTGTTTTTTACAACCCTGCAGCTCTAATGAAATCATAATACAGCAAAGCTAATTCATGGAGTAAGTTACTCTGAGAGAATCAGTCTTTAGTCCATTAACCCATTTGACCCTTCGGCTGTTTTTGCTCCATTTCCACTCTGCTCATTTACAGGCTTAAGGCGCCGCTACTATTCATCTCTCAGTGAATGCAGGCTCCCTATGCTGTTTATTTATATGGTGAATACTGCTTATTGTTTTATCTGTAAGGTGCTATATAACAATGGTTGACTGAATTACTTCTGTTTGGCTCTGGCCCAAAAAATATACAATGGTGTGTCATCAGCATAATGTTGAACATTAAATTCATATTGTCTGATAATTTATAATAAAGGGAACTTATACAGCGAAAACAGAAGGTGTCAGATCATGTCATCCTGTGGCTCCTCGTTCACGTTTATCTTCTAACTGTTTCTAATCCCCGTCTTGACTGAGCTGCGATGTATTTGCATGCTAATGAATTACATCTGCCCGCCAAACCAATTGTCTCTGGAAGAACAATGCCTGCAAATAATCTGTACTGGTCTGAATTGTAATGAAAGTATTATTGTTAAGCGCAACAAGTGCAAAAACGACTTCTTAACCATCCCCCTGAGACGTCATGAAACTTTTGAGAAGAGCTTTGCAGGCCAGAATTTGCATAGGCTAATATAATGTAGCATTGGATGCAAATAGGATTTGAGGCCCTGCAGAGATTGCCCAACGGGACGATAATGAGTTCATGTGGAGGGCGTCTGTATATTATCCGTGGCATGCATTTGGCAAAAACACTCTAAATCCCCAGTCATCTTTGATATAAACTAATCTGCCTTTATATAATAAACACGCTGCTTCCGTGCTGTGAACCAAATTAATTGCATTTCACTTTGCCGTGTTTTGTCAGCCCTGCCAGGAGCTGCTCGGTGCTAAGAGTCACGTCGCTTTGCACAACGCTGTGTTGTGTTCACCACCGCAGGGCGACTGACAGCGGGTTCTGAATCTGTTTGCAAAAAAAAAAAGTGCACGGATGAGAGAATAAAATCTTAAAGGACAGAGAACATCTGCTCGGGTAACAGATATAAAAACTGCAGATTTTGACAATTTTAATTTAGAAAATTGCAGGTGACACGAATTAGAGCACTATACATGTAAATATGCTTCAGGTAACGACACAAATACACACAAACACACCCTCAGTCACAAACACACACAGACCCCCCCCCCCCACACACACACACACACACAGATAGAAAGATCCTCACGTACAAATGGAACTACACAAAGGAATTCTGAGTCAGCTAAGTGCACAATAGACAATGTCACCACTTCGAACTCGCTTGTACAACACTGAGGATCATAGACACTAGAGCAGGTAAACACTGGATGAAGGTGCACACAAACACACACGCACACACACACACACACACACACTTTTAAACACTGCAATAACAGCAGTAAACACACATCTACAGAACTTTCAAATTTGTTAACTGTGCTTCTTTTTATCTGTAACTCAAGCAAGCAAACAGTGTTTTACTTTCCACATTTATCACATCTCAAACCTGCCAACTTTCAAGTTATTTTATGTGCAGTGAAAGGTTCAACTAATGATCTGGCGACCGCCTCGAGACATGCTGGTTCTACTTCATCGCAGTGGAATGGGAAAAAAGACAGGAGGGAAAGAAAAGAGGAAAAATAAGAACAAGAATTGCACAGTTTGATGTGGCTCAAGGACACAAAAAGACAGATCAAAGGAGAAGCAGAGCTGTGGACATTTGCATAGAAGCTTTCACGCAGGTTCCACAGAGGCACAGAGGAGGGGGGGTCTTTCTTTCAGTGTGGACTATAAATATCTATTCCAAAAAAAAGTTGGGACGATATAAACATTTATTGTAATGCTGCGAGAGAGTCAGTGAGTTGGGTGTGAGTAACAACTTAAACCATATTTTAGCCTAACGACTATATTATCCCAGAGAAATCCCCAATTTGATTCATGGTCCACAGGTAGGACAATTTAAAAACACGCTGCTAACCAGTTGGCTGTTTTTCCTTCGTCTGTTTGTATCGGTGCTTTTGTCATGAACAATAATTATTCATCGTTGTTTTCTGCACGTTCTGTCCCCAACGCTGCAATCACACAGGGTCCCCCAGCGACCCAAGAGACTGGGACCAGAAAAGATTAATAAGGACAACAACTCCCATGATCCCATGTTGTCATCAACTAGGTCTTTTGTCATCGCTTGGATTGACACGCCCATAGTGCATGAAGCTACTTATTGTAAATTTAAAATAAAAAAATCGGAATATTTGTCTGAATTTGCTATTAGCAATTCTTTTGGAAAATGTATAAAGGGATGCAGACAAAACTATGAAGTAAATTCTGAATGATTCTAAGTTCTTTATTTGTGGGTGTTTTTTTTGTAGTCGGGGATGATGAAGATACAAAATGTAGGGAGCACTGAATGTCAGGATATATATATCATAACCCTCTGACTGAGTTATGACATCTATGAGCCTCCATGAGCTGTGTGACATCCACTTCTGCAGCTCCAACATCTGATCACAAATCAACTCCCCGACCCTGAACTGTCCCACAGATGAATACTGATCGGCTCCTTTACCTTGATCTTCGATGTCCAGATTCTTGATCATCCACTGAACAATTTCAGAACCTGAAACCAGAGAGAGCAGATAAATATGAATCACTGAATAGACGATGTATTCACAGAGTGCCGAGACATTCTCTGCATATATATGCAAATGAAAGATAAAACAAGGGCCCTGTTAACTCTACCCACCACCCGCCATCATCACAATGCATACTAATTCTTCTCACTTTGCACCACGTGGGTGGGTAATGGGCCATCCATTACCAAATATTATTTTCTGACATCCTCTCCAAGCCAGCTCTCTTCGGCTTTAGCCCATTAATATAAATTAACCAGACAGGTGCAAAGACATAATGAAGCGTCCCTAGTTTATGGTAGCAACAGAATGTGTAGGACTCGGTGACAGCACAGATGCAATTTTTTATTTAGTAGGTCCGTGCGTCATGTTTGACATATCCAGCCCTCTCAAACAAAAGGTAAACAACGGAGACAGGACACTGCATCATTGTTTAAAAACGACACAGTGTTGTCATCAAAATGTATTTTAGGCAAAAGTCTACACATGACTAGTAAATCACCTTTTGCTATTTTCCATTTGAGGATGCAACTTAATCATTTTCACATCTCAGAAAAACAGTTCCCTCCGTCCCCCGGGCATTTTCACACCTCGCAGCAACATGAGACTTTGGCACTTTGGCTAAATATATATTTTATGAGTTATTGTTACTGTCTGTCAGGCTGACAGGTGGAGGTGTGTCGAGGAGATGGAGCCTCAGCAGGCCCGGGGGAAAAGGTGTGAAATGGAGATATGAGGGAATTCATGCATTGAGACAGTGCGTCACTGTCTCTCTGTCCATCTGTGGTTTGTCTCTGCATTTCTCTCTCATTGTTCCCACTTCCTGTTCAGTGCCCCCATAGCCAGATGAGATTTTTCATGGATTAACATCAATAATACAACCGCATTTTCACACTATCAAAGATGACCCACTTTCTAAGATAGAGCTTAAATGAGATGTGTAATGCAATCCTGTAACAAGGCTGTTCTCAGAATTGATTAATATCATTACCATAGATTGGTGTGTGCGTTTGTGTGTGTGTGTGTGTGTGTGTGTGTGTGTGTGTGTGTGTGTGTGTGTGTGTGTGTGTGTCTGTGTGTCTTATAATGTAACAATAATAAAAACAAAGTGATAAACAATAAAATCAAATCCTAATGATCCTAGTGATGGCACATATTGGATAATTGCTGCAGAAAAGGGCAGCATATACAACTGCAAAGGAATACTTCAAATAGATGCATGAATAAAAGTATGAAATGAATGAAACGTACTTATAACATTTAGAGGTTGTTACAGTAGCAACATCTTTTGGGATGAAAGAATGGAAAAACAAATAGTCGTAAAAACGGTATAAATGGAAATAAAATGATGATGTCAGAGTTGCTTCTTAGCTACGTTTGTGTTTCTCACTTAATACTCTAAACAAAAAATCACAAAAGACACAAACCACACAACTGTATGACTGGCGCTATTAACAATAAATGTTAGTTAGATATGCATGCTAATTTGGTTTTAATGACTCTCAGAAAGCTCAGGGAAAACAACGGAAAATGGAAATTGTAGAAATCAATGTATTTTGTCAAAATTGTGGGTCTAACTGGTGCAGAGAAGAAAGTAGTCGCAGAAACCTGCATTGGTCACAGTGTTGTTTACGGTTTGGCCAAGTGGCAGTGCTCACAGAGGGGAAGCTGCCTGTGTCCTTGTTACAGCCTGAGAGACTGCAGGGGAGCTGTGAGGTTTGGGGGGAGGTTGAGTCCAACTATCACATTCCTGAAAAAACTATTACACCTAAAAAAACAATGCACAGTTTGACTTAATTTGTCTGACAATGAAATGCACTGTGATGGTCGTGTTTGCAAAGTATTTTTTAGACACGTAGATGAGATATTAGTATTGTCCAGTAGAATGTAAATGTATGTACTGAACAGTATGTGCAAAGCAGGGCTACATATAAACGCCATCTGTTGCATTCTGGGATGTTCGTGACCGTGGTCATGTTTCCTGTACTGATTCGAAAATATCTGACCAAAAAAAGCCAGGAAAGGATCTGAGCTGATTTGTTTTGTTAAAGACAAACTCACACTGGGTAGCAGACTTGGGATCAGAGACGACCTGTGCATCAGCTGCTCTTTAGATGCCCAAAGCAGTCGTCATTGTTCCACCAACGTCACCACAGCTAAATTTAGCCATTTAAATCTATATGTGTGTTGGTGCCACTCACTGCCACTCTTCTTTTTTAACGTCCTAACAAAACATGTCAAAAGATCCAGGACATGTCCCTGGTTGTGACAGGCTACACACTTTCCTTTATCAGCAGTGATAGCAACCAGTGGTGGTTCTGGTCATTGTTGGTGTCCTGAGACAAATGCATCCTGAGAGAAGTGCACGTTTGTGCACAGTTGACAGGAACAAGACGTTATATGAAAAATCTAAGAATTACATTAAGGATTCGGATTACTCATTTATAAGTAGACTTGTATAAATGTTTAATGTCTTATCAGGACTTTGATGCTCTATTGATCTGTAGCCGTGGAATACACTATGCTTTGTTAAGAGCTCTAACTTTTTTTAGCTGACATAGGCTTTTTAAATGATGCTGTGGTACGTTAAGTATAATACAGTAAGTGCATATAGAGCACTTACAGGGCATTGTTTATTTTTATATTCCTATGCAGTAAAATATAACATCGATGGCTGAGCGCTGTCTAGCTTTTAAATGCAGTGTTTAACTGAGCTCATCTCTTATAGAGTATCACTCCAGCATGAATCTTATCTATTAGGTTGCACAGCTCGAAAAATCAAACATGATCCTCTTGACACCAGCACTGCCGAGATGAAATGCAAAATGGACAACTCTCCAAATACTTTCAATGTTTTGTTTGGCATGAAGAGTGTAGTTGGGTACTTAGTGTGTGGGAGAAGAGAAGAGAAGAGAAGAGAAGAGAAGAGAAGAGAAGAGAAGAGAAGAGAAGAGAAGAGAAGAGAAGAGAAGAGAAGAGAAGAAGAGAATAGAGGCAAGGTGAAGAGAATATTGGAGAAGAGACTTACCTGAAAAAACACTGGGGATCTTGGTAAGAAAACTTTTCACCGTTCGGATGGGGATGCCATTTTTCTCATCTTGCATGTGTGCAATTACCTCCTCCATCTGGACAGCAAAGGGAGAGATGAAAAGGGGGGAGAGAGGAAGAGAGAGGGTGAGCTCTTTCCATGAACTTGCCTTCGAAAGTGGTGGTAGTGTGCGAGCGGCTCAGAGAGACGTAAAACAATACAAACGGCCATGTCTCCAGGGGAAAGTGAGGCAAGTAAGTTGGTGACTAACAATGTCTGCTGTCAGATTTCAGCCTCTTTTTGACAAATCCTTGTGATTTGTGTCATTTATCACAGAAAGCTGCCAGTAGGCTGCGCTCATTGAGTTCTGCAGCGCACAAATTGAATTGTGGAAGCCTAGCAATGAGGTTTCTAGTTATTATCCATCACAATATATCTGTGTCCCGAAACAGCCACACGCACAACACTTTGCGGAGCGGAGAAGATAAATGTTTGTCACTCCAAAGTCAAAACACATTGAGGACACGAACGCTTCGTGTTCGGCTTTGACGGAGCTACAAATTTGAACCAAACGCTGCACGAAGCGATGACATGCACGGTCGATAAGACACAAACGGGCACACATGCAAACACACAAACATGCAAACACACAAACATTCGCGAGCGTCACTGGGACTCAAATGTACTGGGAGTTGTCTCAAGGGCCTGGCAGAGCAGCACAAGGCAGCAACGTTTCCAAGAACACACAGAAGGGAGCAAAGCGGAGAGCAGAGCATGGCCCTGATACAGAGCTGCAGCCAGATCAGATGCCAAGAGATCTCCGTCGACCCCTACCTCGGTGTAAAAATATACACATGGAAATATCTACGCAAACTTGAATTGCCCAGCAACACAGTGATATGTGAAACAGGCACACAAAATGTTGAGGTAATTCTGTCTGTGTATTTTACCAGAGAAATAACAGCCAATCGATTTAGAGCTTTTACGCAGAGATTAATCTGAAAGGAAGTGATCATGGGCATTAGCTGTCAGATTTAATTAATTAAAGTGAAATTGTTTCCCAGTGTCTTTACTCCATAATGAAAAGGTTGGTAAACAGACTCATTAAACCCATTAAAGCCACTATATTAGGAATTAGAACATTTCTGACTGCTTCCTTTCAATGGCAGTGTTATTATGATAGACAGTGATGCTTGCTTCTGTAATGGGGTCGCTTGACCTTATTAATCTCTTAATCAAGCAAATGTTTCCCTCAATAAACTCTTAATATCTATTCTTAACACCACAGTGAATATACACAATAAATGGGAAATTAGTTTTCTGGCTGAGTACACAGTTGTAAAATGTATTGAATTTGTTGCTCAGTTGAATTACCCCTGTCTATAAAAAGTAAATCCATAAGAATGAATTCACTGTAGGTGACAAATGATAGTAAGACTTATTTTTAACATGCTGACAGAAATAATAACATCAGTTTATTCAAATTCCAGAAGTCGCAGATAGTTCTATATAATCCATCACTATTCAAAATAAGACAAACCATTTTGCCACAAATGTACAGCTATATGATGACTTGTTTTTTCTACAAAATGTAGGCAACATGCAGGGACCCAAGACAGATCCCTGGGGGACCCCACATCACAGAGGTTGAAGGGAGAAGTTTCAGTACAAGATAATAAAGGAACCTCATCTGGAAAGAGACAAATGCCTACACGACTAAGGACATTTTCTTTGTATAGTTGTCAGTTGTGTTTAAAGTAGTTTTCTTTTCTCTACTTACTCCAAACATAAAACCAATCGTAACCTTGTGTAGGAAAGTCGTGACTGTGTCTGTGCACTGAACTGAAGTGATAGGTTGTTTTCACAGGTTTGACTTCATGGTTTACAACCACAATTCCGTTTCTTCTCCATGTTTGTGTAATACACACGCAAACATAAACACACATTATCAGTGGATCTCATCTTGGAAAGGCAACACAAAAATTCAAATGCAGCCAATTTCAGTTTGTAACAAATGGAGGGTGTGTGGGCGAAAAATAAAACTATGTGGCAAGGAGAAATGGTGGAGAAGGAACAGTTCTGATTATGGAAAAAGAAAATGCTGGGTTTGACATGTAAATCTGCGATTACTTGGGTTTGGCACTTTCACGAGCTGGTAAGAAACCTTTTAGCTAGTCAAACACCCCGGAGCTAACAATCCTCCCAGTTAGTGATCACAGCCCAATTGACAATGATGGAGCACAGGCAGCTTCTGTGAGAGCTACTGGAGGAGAGTTGAAAGGCCAAGAGAAAACAAATTGATATTAGAAATATATGCTTTGTAAATGTGAGAAGATTTAATGGGAGGCAGGTTGAAGGGTGCAGCTCAGACAGACTTAGCATATTTCATCACATCAGAATGGATGGAAGCTGTTGAACTTCAGGGGATGTTGACGTTTGACAGTTGAATATCAAACGTCTGAATCGTTCTTTGGTGTTCCTCAACAATTCGAGGGGAAAGTGAGACAGGAAGTCGGTGCTAAAATTAAAAACACAAATCCTCCCAGTATTAGAATCAATCTTCAGGCTGGTAAATAAAAAAGAGGCAAAGCAGAAATCTCCGGTGCTCGCGTGGCCTACTTTTATGTCCTGTGTGCATCACTCCTTTTGTTGTTTTTCAAACATATGTCTCTAAATGAATCCTAATTGTGTTGAGCTCATCCCAGTTGAATAAGTATGGCTTAAAACGGCAGCCTCCTCCCGGCATCTAAGTCTCTCTGTCGATCTCTGAGAGTCAACTGGCACCGTGAGACACAGAGCACACAAGGACAACGGCGGCAGTGATCAATACTTCACACGTTCGCTCCTATCTCTGCAAAACCCTCACCGCCTACACATGGTGAAATGCCACCAGCGTGAATATTCGGGATCTAAAGCTCTTGAAGTCAGGATGCTCTCTGGCCTCATGTTGAGAGGAAGAGAGGAAGAAAGGAGGAGAGGAGAGTCGGTTCCCACAAGAGTGAGGGAGAGCAAGACTCTCTCTCTCTCTCTCTCTCTCTCACTCTCTCTATCTCTCTCTCTATCCTCCTCCTTCCTTCTCCCTCTCTTCTTCTCTGTCCCCCACCCATCCACCCACCCAGAGCCGTCTGACTGCATCAGCCCCTTAACAGATAAGAGTGAGTGTTTTGGCTGCACAGTGTGAATCATTGAATAATGATGGCACAGGACTCAGTGCATATGAAGTGACTAACAGAGGCTCCGGATATCAGCGCGCACTGGGCTTCGGCGCATGGCTCCGAGCACTTCAAAGGCAATCACCGAGGGCACTCAGGCTGCAATCACCATGTTCTGAAGCAACGTTCAGAGGAAAGTAACATTTTAAACCGGGTTTGTAAATCGATCCTGGCCTCTTAGATTTCTTTTTAGGCGTTGTTAAGTGCACCATAAGTCCACTTATTGGACAGGCTTTTTCGAGGAAAAAGGAGCCGATAAAAGGGCAGATTATTTGAAAGCTTCTATCCGGAGCACACCAGGAAGGTGGGAGGTTTTTAAAAGGGAACAACACCATTTTTTTCAATATCCTAAGACAACCCAAGGAAGGATGATTAAAAAAAAGGGAGGCTGGAAAACAGTTTCGCTGCCTTGGTAGCAACAGTGGAAGGTGGAAAGGTGGAATTGATTCACTCGAGCGCCTTGTGCGACACACAAAAGTGAATAGTTGTTCAGATAAGATTCATCCCAACTGTGAATAAAATAAATAAACACCATGATTCGACCTGTGAGCTTTTATTCAGTTGGAGTTCAGTGGTGTTACGATAGAGACCTTGGAGGGCTCACTGATGCAGGTGAAGAAATGTGGCTCATTATTGCCATTGAACAACCTTCGACACCTGAAGTGAGCTGCAGGCAGGGGGCGTTCAGTCGGTTGTTGATTGTGCTGCACAATCTACAGGCTGTAGTTTCTATTGTTGACCTAGATTTCTAAGGTAGAACTAATTTCTCAGAATGCAATGAACTCCAAAGCTTGCACCTGCACTTTTACACTTCTCGACTGTGCAACATTCCCTGTGCCATAATCATCTGTCTGAGCAAGATAAATGCAAAACATTCACTATACATAATCTCTCACATAATATATTTCTTTACACTGTATATTTTGGTGAAATTCCATTCATGTTCTTTTATTATTCGATATATTTCTTGTATATTTCTACTTATTACTGCTTTTATATTGCAAATGACTAATAAAGGATCAAATAAAGACGCGCTTTAATAAAGACAAATGTTGCCATGATGCCCACTGACAAAACTTGGAGGCCTGCACACTCTTTGAAATGTGGCTTGTCTTCCTGTTGGAAATTCATACCGAGTTAATTCCAGTTTCTGTTTGTCTGTGTTGACAGACTAACTGAGCTGCTGGGGAAATTAAAAGCTTCCCTGTTCTCCATCTTCTCCTCCTCTCCCTCTCGCCTCTCAGTATTACCTCGACAGTGTTATCTGTGGACGAGTGTGTCTACATGGGGAGAACAGATATTCCTACCAGCTCGACATCGTACATTACAGAGGGGAAAGCAAACATCCACACACGCAGAGAAACAGCATAGATAGTCCCATCATTACAGGATGCACAGAAAACACAGCAACTATCAGTCACAGTGCAAACAGAGCTCGTGGCAGGATGAACACACACACACACACACACACACACACACACACACAGTCTGAAAGCTTATGAACCGCGAAGGTAGGGATGATTATATTTTATAATGTGCATCATCAAAATAGGTGAGCAGCCCAGCTCGTGTCTGGCTTCCTGAGGGGGAGTAGGGGAGATTCTGAACAGACCCTGTGGCTGCACATGGCAGCTCCACCAGATAAGAACCGTCTTTGCAGTCGGTTGATCTCGATTCCCTTCTGAGCCGCAGACCTGGGATCTGTGAAAGGAAGCAGAACCTGCGGTGGAGGCTGAGCGATACAAATTCCACACTTAATTTTTGCCCTCAAAAACCAGCCGTGGTTTTTACATAAAAAATAAAAGCATGCATATCTGAACTGGGGTCAGTAATTTTGAATAGGATCAATACTGTGATAATAAAAGCACTCAGAGGTTCTGCAGCTGCACTAACGCGCGAAGGAAACGCTAAGTCGCCACAAAATGAATCACACATGTCTTCCAGACAGCCCGCTGCTTTGGCATAAGAAGCAAGTCCAAAAACACCATGTTCTTCATGCCGTGCTTTTGGAGGATAAGAGTGGGACACAATGTAGGCAACACAAACTATGTCTCAAAGAATTGCCCCCCCCCCCCCCGGAACAGCTTTTGATCGTGTTACCTCTCGATGTTATTTGATCTTTGATCGACAAGGTCCCACGCCTCCCTCTCTACAAAGGTGACATATTCAAATGTCTCCGCTCCTCTTCGGCGGTGACCTAGATTTAGGTGAGGAGGAGAAATCGCAGCGCTTGATGAACTCGAACTGCCGTAATTAGATTATCCGTTCTTATATAAGCTGTAAATCTCTGAAGACAGACGAGTGCTTATGAGCGGGGGAAAGACTTTCTCTTCTTCTCTGCCCATCACGAGACGTTAAACACGCACACAAACAAGCAGATGATAATGAATGGACACGTTTCCTAGACCCCACTGAGGAACGTAGAGGTCAACTGCTCATTTACTACCAAACACGGGAGAGATAACCTGACCAGAGGCATTCATACCATAACAGCCCTTTGTTAAACAAGAGCACTTTACATGGGCAATGTATCGAGCTCTCATATACAAACACATCCATCATATACGTGACAGCAGCTATAGAAAAACATGTCTGGCATGGTGAATCAGCTTTTGAATAATTAAATGGCATATTTTTCCACATCAATTATTGAGTTAAATAATTCAAATATTAAAAGACAATGAAAGACTTATCATTGTATTACACAGCAGTAGATACAATGCATGACAGACAAACCAGCCATTATATTTCTGAAGTAGAACATGCAAGGGTTCAACTTAAAACACCTGAAAAGTCTGAACCAAGACTCGTGTCTTACATTGTTTACAGTTGATTTAGGTTTTCACATCTCAATTAAGAGAGGAGACCTTTGACCTTCTGTCTGACAAACATATGTCCTGTCGTCATCAGGTCATCATTCTGCCCCTGAGGGGAAATAAAGACACCTTGAACCTATGTAGGCTGCGTCTACCTGTACTTGACATTGATTGGTAACAGGCATGTGCATCTGATGTTGTTGTGTTTTAATGCTTTATTAAACTAGATAGAACTCCTTCGACTTCAACAGAGAAAATGATGGAACCAGTTGACGTTGTTGCCGCTGTCTTATGAGTGCTGTTTGTTTCCTTATGATTTAGGCCTGTTTTTGTTTATTTAGTTTATTCCTCCAGTTGTTATCTGTCTGGGCTCCTATAGGTCAACCTTGGGTCCTATATGAACATATTACAACACAAACATGTGTTGAAGAAAAATGATCTTTTGACTCAATGCTTTGTGCAGTCACCCTCGGTGAGAGAGGCCCAAATATAAGATCAGGACGTTTACTAAGTGCTAGAGTATTGAAATAATTTACAAAAGATTTAGACAAAAACTGTGTGGAGGCAGAATACATTTCCAGGATAAATTCTTTTGATATTTTTATTTCTAAGTATCAATCATCAATTTAATTATAAGCTGCAGATAGTGCACTAGAAATCCAACCCCAGGTCATAACAACACTCAACTGCAACCAACCAATTATATTGCCGGGCACTCACATTTGTGTCAGAATAAACACTTTGTGTCAAATAATAAATAAATAAAACACTGTATTTACTGCAGCTCTGTGCACAAGTGCTGCACCAGATTAAACAGTAAACCCATTCGCTCTGCTAACTGGCTCCTGTTCTGTTGACACTGAAACAAAAACACTGGAATACACCCAAAGTTATTCAGACGTTCCAGGCTGCACCTGTAAAGCACTGCACCACTCGGGGCACTGGAAACGATAATTAGCCTGCAGATAGGTGAGGGAAGTTACCGAGCTCACGCTGACAAGGTTGTTGAATAGATGCCATGAATCTTAAGTCTCTCCGAGGTTACCGCTTGCGAGTTACCACAGCAACACGGCCCGCGACCACTATCACAAGGACATCTTTGGCAGCCTGCCATCGCTCATTCATAAGAGAGAAAGAAAAGAAGGTGGCTGTGGGGGTGGTGCCCGAGGGGGAGGGGTCAGAGACAGGGCGGAGGGACAGAGGGAGATATTGTCTATAGGGGATCAGAAGATGGGATTTGGTTTTCTCTTCTTTTTTCCTTTTGTTGCCGTCACGTAAAATAACCTCATCAATCATTTGTTCATCTATAAGCTGCATTTTACACTGTGCGTGTGTGTGTGTGTGGGTGTGTGTGTGTGTGGTGCATCGGAGTAATATTATTATTGTTATGATTCCACAGTATTATCTTGTACTGCAGCAGAGTTAGTTATCACCAACAAAGTGACGGGAGACGAAAAAAACAGCAGCTCTTCCCTTCGCCCCAGCAACAGATGCTCATGCTCTGTTTGCTCTGCTCACATTAACATCGTACAGGCAACCGTCCTGATTCCTAATCCATCCTATGTAAAATTGATTTTTTCTTCCCTCAAGTACTCACGCCCTGCTTATTTTTGCATTTTCCTTCCCTTATTTTTTCTCCTTTCCACGTTCGATTCCCCTGACTTGTGGAGACGCTGACTCCTCCCAGGCGGATCGGACAGCAGCCTGTTTCAGAGCGGGCCGGGTCAGAGAGCACGAGCAGCAGATGTCCAGGTGACAACACTGCCTGCAGAGAAGGCAATTACTCCCGTCCCAAACACAATGTTTATTTCTCCTTGCTGCAGGCAAGACTCTGCAAACCAGCGAATAGCCGTTTAACAGCATCTGCAGTTCGGTGCTCGATAAGGCATTTCGCTTTCGGTTGTATTCATCGCCACAGTCACCGTGCACACAATCGAGCTCCATTGAGCCATCAGTCAGACGAGAGCATCTGTTTCTTGGAATGTCACTTCACAGTTTCACACTCCAGGATGCTCTCTCACTGGGCACATTTGTTCACCCTGTCATCTTTGTTCTTCATTATATGTCATTTGGAGAAACATTGCATTTTGCATAAAAGAACCTGAGGAGGTAACATTCCTCTCTGCCATTTGCAGCTCTCGTCTTTATCTTTGCAGCAAACTATGAATTTTTTAGAGGGAAATTATTCCTCTTCGGTGCCTCCTCTCTCTCTCACTTCACACCTAACACCATTAATGTGTTTCATAATGTACCAGTTGGTGGTGTGTTGCTGGATCCATAATTTCCATAATGGAGGACTGTGATAGGAAAAGCAAGACGCCACTGGAAAACACAGAAGGTCAGATGGTCGTCTTACTGCGGACGTCGGTTTATCTGGACGATTACGAATGTCGTCGACCCCGACGCCTCCTCGGCTCTGAGACGATCCTCGAGGTGGCAGTCAGAGCCTCGTAATGACTTGATCTCATTTTGATGAGAGTGAGACTGAGGTTCGCAGGAAACAAGTAGATTTGTGATTCCTGGTGTGATGTCACTGACTTCAAGGAGAGACGTATTACGGTATTTCAGTTCTTTCCTTTGTTCTTGTGTAAGTAAAAGTTCTGCAAAGTTTAAAAGCCCAACGTTTACGGTAACGGGAGCTCTTCCTCACCAGAGAAAACAAGGAAGCTCTAGAAACACCTTGTTCGAAGGTAAAGCGAGTCCAGAAGCTTACATTTCCTACATGTGCTGGAAGTGACCAATCACAACAGAGTGGTCCCAGCTGGCCAATCAGAGCAGACTGGGCTTTATTGGGAGGAGAAGGGGGGCTTAAAGAGACAGCAGCTAAAACAAAGTGTTTCAGTCAGAAGCTGAAAAGAGGAGCTGCAGCAATGACCCTAATCACACTGTCAGTAATCATACTGTCAGTAATCACACTGTCAGTAATCATACCGTCCTTTGCTGAATGTGTTTTCTGAACATTAGAGCGAGTAAACCTCTCAAGTCGTAAAACAAATGGAACCTGAAAATGAGCAGAATATGCAGCATCCTTTTTCTAAAATAATAATAATTTAATACTTCAGTGATTTGAAATAAATTAAATACACTTGAAATTTAAAACTGATTACTGGATTGTTTGGATCTGTAGCCCTGTGGAGATTTCTTGCAAACAAACAAAATGCTAGTTAACGTACAGTGTGGTCGATTAAACTCATTGTTTGTATTCTCAATGTTTAACGATTGTAATTCTAAGGGCTAAGATATCTTCAATTCCAGCATTTTTTAATCTATGTTTATTTTTTCAAATTTCCTGCCTAATCTGACAGATGCTGCACATCCTGACATGTTGCCACCACCTGTAGATCAGCACTATACTGTAATATCACAGGCAGGAATATGTGTCATGTCATCCCTGAGCACATGCACAAGATAGACTAAACAGGAGCCCATTCATATGGTCTGGAACCTCAAATGTTGATCAATAAATAAATCCATTCATGTTTCTTTGGGCTGTCAAATAATGCACAATATGAAGAAAGTGTAAATAAAAAGAAACCATTTAAAGCTGCAGTTATTAAAGATTCATCCTCATCAGGCCCAGAGGGGAAAATAGGAAGTAATTTGAACTTCTCTTTCAATCTCACCTCTTTCATTTCTCATTTCTTTTATTTGTCTTCAGATGTTGTTGGACAACAGTTCATACCGACTAGTTCATTTTGAGCAAACTGACCTTTAGTCTCGGGCCCATAACTCATCTGTTCTGCTGTTTTCCTGCAGCAGCAACCCGCTGTCTTTTTTGTGAGATAATAAACAATTGATAAAGTACAGATGTGATAGAACTCATAATCTTTTAACGTCACATCTCTTGATGTTCTTCTGCCGGGAGATTTCAGTCGATTGCGTTAAAGTCCCTGAACCCTCAACAAATATATAAACGTCCTGCTGAAGGCAAAACAAGATGAGATACCGCAACTGCATAATGAACGACCGGCTTCTAATTTATTAAAAACTGCTGCAGTGAACAACTGGTGTTCTTCCCAGGCAGACAAAGACCGAATCCCGGCCCAGCAAGTGTGTCCACAGGAAAGATCGATGTTGATGTGGGACTGAAGCAGAGAGCTGTCAGTCATCTGTGGTTCAGCCGTCTTGATGTCTGTCCCAAAGCTAATCCGTGCAGACCACAATCAGCAAAGAGTAAATCTGCATGACGCTGGCCGATTAACAATCTTGTATTTGCTGGATTATTATATTTTCACTTTGCTATTATCTTATCATTCATCCGTCTCCTTTGCAGCTCCAATATCATTAAACATTTTATAAAAAAGACTACTTGGTTGGCGTTGCTTCTTCATCTCACGATAAAAACACATTGCTACTGAGTTCCTGTGCAGAAGCAGCCGTCGCAGTGTTGTCATCGGGTTTGATGGGCAGATGGTATTAACACTATTTTATTTAAATGCTTTCCAGATGGTTGCCACAGATACTTCCACTGGGTCCTCCTTCGCAGTGTTTCCCTGTCAACTTCTGCAGCTTTCAAGAACACGCGGCCTCTCTCCTCATCCCCATCTCCCCAGAGAATCGTCATCCCCGGTGCATGGCTGCAGAAGGATGCTCAATATTTCCCCTGACTCCTCAACATCACCCTCCCCCAGGGACGACCCTCTGCTATAGGCAGAAAGAGGCGAGCCTTGAATCATGGATGAGAGGTAAACAGCCGGCTATGCCTTCTCCCCGGAAAGAAACTAAATGAAGCACGGGCGTTTATCCCCGTTTGACACTGCTGCAGTTAATGCAGTTCTTGTTTTGAATTGCCGGTAGGTTTCTGTCATTTCATGTTTTTTGCAACCACAGAATTGTTTTCACAAAAGTATCACAAACGTTGTTGAATAACTGTGTATAGTCTTATTTTCAAATTCATTTTCAAGTTTAACATCTCAGTGATGACTTTTTCTAAAGTAAAATACAAACCCATCATTGTATTTGACTCTGACATGATGCGACCACCCTTTTATTTTAACAATAGTCCCTTAAGGATTTGATATTTGAATACATAACTGAATGGTACTGACACAAACAGGAAGTGCCGCTCTCTGCTTCATCTGTTTTTGTTTTTCACGACTAATACAAATGTTTGAACTCTGCTAGTGCAGCTGTGAATGTGTTTCTCTGATCGAAAAGAACTGGGCTTGTTTACTGTTGTTTGCCTGTTTAAAAACCAACTGCAGTTCAGATTTCTGTCTTTGGTTAATGCTGTGATAAAAGAACTTTAAATCTAATACTTTTACTATAAAAATGTAAAATAAAATACCACTGTCTACATGGGATTGGACAGGCTTTGCATGGAGAAAAACCGACAGCAATAATCCAACTCTGCAAAAGCACTATTGTGCATTATATCCAAATTTTAGCTCAGTTTTGGTTTGAGTAGAACTGCATTGTTTTGTTTCCTTCTCATTAATTTAATCAGTTTCTTTTTTAAGCCACAGCAGGCAGCTGTCTAAAAAAAAAAAGAAAATAAACTTATTTATTTTTTGCTACTTCTGCAACAAACAGCAGGTAGACAAGTCAGTGACTGAGCAGAGACACAGTGGAACATTCGACAGAGATTTATTTCAGGAGATTGTTGCATTGGACGACTCGTCTAAAAGCAGAGTGAATATCAGATTTATTTAGGTGGACGGAAAAACATAAACGTGAAGACTGTGTCAACAAGTTAGTATCGAAAAGCTGCTGCTGGTACTGCTGGTAGTGGTGGTTGTGGTGGGATAGTGTTCCGAGGGCAAGGTCTCTCTCTCAATTTCACACTCTCGCTCTCTCACTCTCATCTTCTTGGTGGGCGGGCAGTGGGCGGGATGACTAAGCCAAGGTTGGCCATGTGCTAGAACATAATCTACTGAAAGCCAATATCCCTCCTGCCCACCTACCGTGATGTCATCACTCAAACAGCATGCTATCATAAATTAGCAGAAAAAGGAGGAAGAAAGCTGCATCGCTTTCAGATGTACTTTGCAAAAGTTTTTGATTTGTGAAAGATTACTGAAAGGTGTCCACATGGATGCTCTATTGATCAATCGTGCACCGGTTACATCCGATCTATAATTCAATAAAGATTGGTTTTAAAATACCATACAGTGATTAAACAGGCGGATTTTCATTTAGGATCTATAAGAATCGTGCTCTGACTGTTGGTGGTTAAACAGTCCAGTCCGGCCATTGGAATCCTGCATCACCCCTTTAGCCAGTATTTAGTCTAAGGAGTCTTATCATTGGGCACCAGAGAGCATGTTTACTTACACCAAACAGCAGAACGGGGAGGAAGAGGAGATGGATGAGAGGAAAACAGAGAGGGAGGCTGAGTATGGAAACATGGATGCACTGGGACTAGAAAAGAAGGGAGGATGCTGTCTATTTTTAGGTCCAGATAACATGAGAGAGAAGGGGGCCTCTCTCCTCTCTTCCTCCTCTCTTCCTCCCCTCTCCCTCCCCTCGTTTCCCACATTCCTCCTTGGCACGTGCAACAGACACTCAGGACAGCTCGGTGTGACCTGAATACCAATAAGAGAGAAGCAGCTGGATACTGGCAGGCTGACATTCTTCTGCTTTCTCCTGTCTGCACAACAGAGACAAGACAAGGACTGGGTGTCTGACAGGACACACACACACACACATGCACACACACAAACGTGCACACCTCAGAGGACACATCAGTCAGGATAGATGATAAACCGATGAGGGGCCGAGTGTTTGACGTGAGAGACACTTGAACCCCCGGAGCAGTGAAGATGATGGACGATGGTTGAACCTTTCAAAGCGACCATCAGCAGGTAGAAACCGTTAATATGCTAATGCCTCACGCAGATGAGTGGAAAGCAACAGTACCACACTTGATGTGCTAAATATATTACAAACCAATCATTATGACCACTAAGGTGTATCTGAAGGTTCCCAGTCATCCAGGTCATGGTGTCTTCCAAAGTCGTCCACTAACAGGAATCAACAGCCTTTTCACAACTTGACTCAAAGGACCCAAAGGACCCACTAGCTGGTGGGGGGTCAACGACCTGCCTGTTGAAAGAGCCTACAAGGGTTTCTTTAACTGGTTAAAAAACTGTCTCATATTAATATTGCTGCCTCTTTATGACCTAAAACACTTAAAAGAGACGATCAGGGAGAAAATTGGCTTTTTATCTTTTATCTCTTTAACTATTCTATCTTTTCGCCAGGGGCGGATTACCCACAACATCAGAATGAGAATCAGGATACATCACCTCATCTCCCTGCATCCTGCAAACAGCTGTGTGTCATGCCTCACAGCTGTTTGCAGGATGCCTGCCTCAGTATAGAAGCTTTTCCTATTGAAGCCAAGAGAAGCTAATATCAACAAATCAAATCAGTCTGTTGCAGAGAATAGAGACCCTTCCCGCCATATCCTAATGCATTGTTAGATCCAAGCTTGCTGTCTTTTTTTCCACTGAGCTCAGGCTTAGATAACATGTTTTATTCTTTGTCCAGCACAGGCATCAAGAAGGAGATGTGGGCTGGGGTTGTATTGGGAGATGTGAAAAACTACTTATTATATCCAGACTGGATATAGCAACAGATTGAAATGAGTAAAAGTTTCTTGGCTTGCTGCAGTGATGTAGATGTGTACTTCGGGGTGGCTCAGTACACAGTGACATCACTATGAATGGGTGTGGTTACAGATGCCACAAAACATGTCTAGCCACAGAGAGTCAGTGGAACTCAGTCTGGTGATTTACTCTTTGACCTAAGTCATGAACAAAACAATGTCATCACAAAGTTATGTAATAACTCTACTGGATAAGTAATTAGTGCTTCAACTAAACAAGTGTTTTCATCATCAGTTATTTGTGATTTCTTGATTAATTGATGATCTTATTTTTCTAAAGAACCTGAGGACTGTGAAAATGCCCTTTATAATTTCCAGCCTCCTTTTATCAAGTCTCCTGTTGGTCCGACAAATGGTCTAAAACCAACAGAAATGAAATTCACATTAATGTTAAGATGAGGAAAATCTGCAAATGGTGACATTTACCAAGCTGGTCTCATCATGTTTGGCATTTTGATTTCAAGCCTGACTTGGAACTTGGAAAAAAAAGGTTAGGAGTAAAAAAGCACACTATGTTTTATCTTTATATCTTCCCCATTAACATATCAAGTAGCAATACAGTGAAAGTGAAAAAGGCGGTGGACTAGTGGCAGAAACTTGGACTATGGGCAGAAAAGGTCTCTGGTTCGACTTCACGGAGAAACAACAGAAAGACAACCTGGATTGATATGTCCAAAAATCCAAGAGGATTCTCTCTACCCTGTCTGGTGCCCCTGAGCAAGGCACCTTACTCCCCCAACATCTGCTCCCTGGGCGCCGTACATGGTCGCTCACTGCTCTGTGTGTCATGCACCAGATGTGTTAAAGGCAGAGGTTAAATTTCCCTACCTGCATGTCTGTGCCTGTGTTTGGGACTAATAAATGTATCTTAAAAATAAAAAAAAATATGAAAGAAGGTTAATATCTTAGGTCTGGTGATCCAAGAGTTTTTCATCGTTATATTTGTGTAGATGGAAAATAAATGCTTAGGTGACAGAAGCGTAAACTCAGCCACTGCCCTCACCAGACGGAGCGGCGCCCTTAAAAGCGTGTAAATGTTTGCTCACTCATACACAGTGACACGCACAGGAACACAGAACGCCCACATGTACACACATTCTGCCGCTCAGCTGCGCCTGTGTTGGACACATTCTTGAAGTGTTTGAGATAATAGCACTTGACAGGCTGCTGGTGTGGTTGTCATGGGGATCCCGATAAAACCGCCACCAGCCAACGCAGCACAGACATGATGGAGGGCAGGAGAAAGCACAACCATTCTGCACGTGATCGTCTAAAGGCAGGGGTGTCGCCTCTAAATTAACAAATCAAACGCTATTGCCAGGAGTCAGGAGTCTGGGACACGAGACTAAAATGGCCCTCAAGGTGAGGAATTGAAATAAAAGCAGTGAGACAAGGACTTTCTTGAAGATATTGGCCACATTATTCCTGAAAAGAGCACTTTGTGAGAGGTCCACTTCAAACATGAGAAGGAGACATGCTGGCAGCCTTGTTCACCTCTCAATGCTTCTCTTAACATACAAGCAGGTGGAAGGTACCAAGCAGAGTGGAGGCAGATGGGAATGTCTTTAGTTTTTGCAGCTATTTTGTCTTAAACTGAAGTATTAGAGAAGGTTAAATGTTTGAACTGATGACTATAAAATAAAATCAGTGGGATCACACGTCTTCCTCTGTAGATCGAGAACGTCTCTTTCACGGCAATCCCTCCAAACTGGAGTGAGGGATATTTTAGTCAAGATAAAAGTAGTATAGCCGCCAACGTGCCTAAAAACAGCTCTTAACCTTACAACGTGCACTCAAATGAAATGGAGAATTAATATGCGTTTCCATTGCCAACACACCAGAATAGCAGGGATTCATCATCTTGTTTACATTTCCAGCCCGGACAAGAAAGACAGAACTCCATTTCATCTAATGAGGCCAATTTTTCTCCACACAGATCCTAATTTACATCCATCAAATGCAAAAATATATGGAAAATAACATTGGCTGCTTAGCGTTGGCTTCCAGGTTGCATAAGATACTTAAACCCCACATTTTTTATCTTTTATTTACGTCCCGGCATTTATGGATCTCATCTATATTTATATATGTAGAATGCAGCTACGTGTAGAGTTTAAAGTGGGCTTGACTTGAAGAACATTATTTGGGAACTCTGCTGAAGCTTTTATTGTTTGATGTAGGTGCACTTATGTATACAGCCGGGCTATTTAACCTTCGTGCATTTTGTTTACGGCTTGAAATCTTTATGTTTGCAACCCTCAGCAGTGGAAGGAACAAGACGAGAAGAGGAGGCAGCAGCCGGTTCAGTCAAGATGGCGCCCGAGGTTTATACACCGGGCTGTACTGTGGATGGCTGAGCTTGCTAAGCCGAACTAATGGTGTGAAGCTGTGAGCCTCAGTGGGCTGCAGGTGGAAGCAGCTCAAAACACTGCAAGCTGAGTGTGTGTGTGTGTGTGATTGTGTGTGTGTGTGTGTGTGTGTGTGTGTGTGTTTGTGTGTCAGCCTCAGAGACAAGTTGAGAGGTCACAGGTTTTATTTTTGGCAAAGGTGTGTCTGTCTGTTTGGCAGGTGAAGACGTGCATGGGCTGGACTTTTATTATTTCATCAGAGCTGGATTGGTGCAACGGCACTAAGTCGCGGCAGCTAATCACTGAGACGTGATTGCTTCTGTGAGAGCGGCTCCTCGTTCTGAGGAGAGAGGCGCTGAGCTGCGGTGGGACCGTCAGGGTCGGCACTCTCGCTTTCGGTTACAGTCATTTTGGATGGTAAAAAAATGCCAAATCCAATGGTTGCTTGTTTGGAGAGGGAGAGTGTTCCCAATAAAGCAATGAGTCACAAGTGAATCATTTCATACAGGAGGAGAGATGACTGTGCTCCGGCGGGGTCTAAATCCATTCCTCGCCTGTGATGATAAAAGCTGACTGGAGTGGCATGGGCTCTGACTAGTGCGCTAATGACTTCAAAGAGAGGCGAGCGATGTGAGAGGAGGGGTACGGCGAGATAGAGGTGGAGGGATGCTTCACAGGTAGGGACCAAAACACAGGGGAGGAGGAGGAGGAGGAGGAGGAGGAGGAGGGCGGCTGGGGCTGGAGGTGGGGGGGGGGGGGGGGGGTTGGAGGGCGTAGAAAGAGAGTGCACTTGTGTCAGGGAGCGTGCAGGTGAGACAAAGGGAGAAAAGTTAGTGTGATAGTGCGACTATATGAGAAAACATCAAAGACCCGAAACTGAACAAAAGAGGCCGCGGGCGTGGGAGGGGAGAGTGAGGGGATAAAAGAGATAGAAATGAAAAGAGGGCAAAGTGCGAACAACCGGAGCATGAGACACACAGAGAGGCTTGGGACACAGAGAAGTATTTCCACAGGTCTAGACACAGGGAGACAGACAGAGGTGCAGAGGGAGAGACATAGCAGGGAAGGGATTGTTTTGCAGAGACACAATACTCGTCCTGCCTCGAGCTGCCAGAACACATGGCGGAGAGGGGAGGTAATGCATGAGATCCTCCGCAGAGAGAAGATAACTCTAAGATTTCTTATTTCTGTTTACTTTTGAAGGCGCTTGACGTTCAAATATGATTTTAGCTCTGGCCACGATTTTGAGGGCTGCCATGAAATATGCAGCGGTTGTTTGGAGAAAAGCGTCCGTCCAATTATTTTAGTTTTCTTTGGCAGAACGCTTCAGTGGATTTAATTATTGATTCGAGAAGCACTGACATATTTTTTTTTTCCATTCAGGAGATATTAGGTTGGTTGCGTTTTTTCTCATAATGGATAATTTATTGAAACTGATGATTCACAATCCAAATAGTGTCTGCACTGCAAACATTAAACCAGCACATGTTGACATTACAGTTTTTTACAGTGTTGTAAATATCTCATTTATCTGATATACGTCACAGCAGAAGAAACAAACCCCTGCAGCGCCCACCTGTAGGAAAATGGTGCCGTGAGTCAAATATAACTCAAAGTTATGGTATTTGAAAGGTATGCAATTGACAACATTAGTTACATGTCAAGTCAAAAGAGACAAGCAGGCAAACTTGGGTTAGGGTTAGCTAACTTAATGAGACAGCATGGACAGGAAATGCAGATGGTGTATGTGGAGATGGAGGTTGGGGGAGAGGAGGGACACAGACATTAACAAGGAGAGAATTAACACATGTAGATGTTAACCAGCGTGTGGTGGACATGGAGAAACATGGCATAGAGCTCCAACTGTCACGCTGCCTGTTTCCCTTACTGAGCATCTCTGTCCTTAATGAGACCGTCACACCAGAGACGAAGGAGGACTCGTTCACAGCTGTCGCCACGGTTTGTCCCGGAGTCTTTAGCTAAATGCTGAGCTGCAGTTAAGTGACCAGACGGATGCGAGGCCTGAGTCAGCTTCTGTCTTTAATGCTCCTCCTCAGACCCTTATGTAACCGACAGGACCAAAGACTTGGCAGACGTATAAAGAAGAGACAGTTTAGAGCAAGACGGGCTGAAGTAATTTTTTTAAACCGTCTTCACAGAGCAGCCCAAATCCACTGAAGTCCAATTTTGTATAATTACCACTTAATTTATACGTTTAACTACTTTTTTTACACAAAGTACAATTTCAGCTATTTTTCAAATCTAAAATATGCAAATAACGTTCGATAACAAACTCTGCTTGTGAAAAACAAACAACATCCATGTACACATCTGATACTGGAGAACCAGGATCATGTCAACTTCAGCCAGGTTGCATGAAATAATTATACTTTAAGGACATTCTTGATAAGCAGATAATAATATTAATATCACATGTGTGTCTGTTCAATATATGAAGCCAGAGTCAAGAGACAGTTACTGTAGATAAACATAGAGAAAGGAAGGAGAACCCATCGAGCCTGGCTGCGTCTGAAGGTGAGACAATCCTCCCATCAACACCTCCAACCTCATATATATCACACTGTTTTCCATTTGTTCAAATCACACACTTATATCTTGGAACTTTTTCCCTATAATAAACCAATTAAGTCCGGAAGTGAATATGTAGCAGATACTTCAAATACGGTGGTTTGCATGGTCCCCTCGTTCGAATGTGGGTCTCACTGTGTGGAGTGTGCATGTCCCCACTGAGAAACTGTATGTGTGGACACTCATGACTTCCTCTAACAGTGAAAAGACATTCAGATTATCGCTGACGACCTGTCCAGGGTGTAACCCTCCCCTCCCCCCACCCCCTCTTGTCCAGTCTCAGCTGGGATCGGTGCAAGCCCCCCCCCCCCCATGACCCTCAACATGATAAGAGATAAAAGAGATTTCTGTGTGTCACCGTTGTCATTTTGTGATTTTGTCACAGGAGGGTGCCAAAGTTGGATATTTTTGAAATTCTTGAAGAAACTAAAACCATCCCATACTCCCACTCCTAATTAAAAATAGTGACTCTATGGGAGTAATGTTTTGCAAATGGTTTTGGAGTGTCACTTTAACGGATCGGGCTCTCAGCCCAACGTAGTTTATATCGCAAAAACAAGTTCAATAAGCTTCAATAAGCACTAATGTTCACAGTTAAGCTACCAAATACTGAATCAATGAAAACAATGTGAGTTTAGATGTAGAAACAGATGAGGTAACAGTGATCACTTTCCTCTAACATCGTAGTACCACGTACTGTGTGTATTCTCTCTCTCTGTTTGTTCTTGTCTTTTTACTTTGTCTCTTTGAAGACTATAAGTAGGACTGAGGAGAATGAACTATCCACATAGAAAGCTCTCTGTGCGCTCTCAAATTGGTTTTATCAAGAGAGCCTCAAGTCATTTGTGGCATTTGTGCAATGTATATATATATATATAAATTGAAATTGCATTGTGAGAAGGTGCAGCATGACCGGATGGATTATCTGAGCCCCCCCTCCCAGCCGTATGACGGGATACCAGAAGAACCCCGGAGTAATATTGACTGTCGCATGTGTCAGAGATGCCAGCAGCTCTAATTGGCGTTGAGGTATTGATGTCAGAAAATCCAAGCAAAATGGATTAGAACAGAGCCATAAATGCCATTTTCCATCCGACCATGTCTGCCTAACAACCACACTTTCCCTCTCAGTGCGTGCAGAGAGTAAAACAGAGGACATGTATGTTTTCAGACACTGTGGGAGAAAATCGCCCGGCTGGCAAGCTGACATACAAAGAGCCCTACTTCACACACAAAGACTTCCCTCTGATCTGGCAATTATAGATCATCCCACCTCCCCCTTCTCTCCCCCTTCTCTCCCCCTTCTCTCCCTCTTTCCCCCGGTCTTACTGATCCTCTGATTGCAGATGGGGGAAGACAGGCAGCACGAGAACCCTTCAATATGACTCTTAGCTCAGAAAAAGTAGGAAATATATTCCGTTGCCTCTGCTTTAGGACTCTTGAATCATGCAGGATGGCTGGGAGATGGTATTGATAGCAGAGCGTGGCTGATATCGGGTTAACAGACACAGATCAGGCCGAGCTTGAGGGAGATCTCCACTGAATTCCTCGCAATGTAAAACAAAACTCGCCGTATTAATGTCTGCATCCCTGCGTCTTCTAATAGCACTGTAGTACTGCTGTGTTGCAGTGATGAGGAGGACAGGGGAAAATCGTGTTCCAGCGAAATGATCTCTTGTACACAACCACCTCATCAGCTGACAAATCAATAGCCTGCTTTAATACCTTTGCCCTGTTTGTTATTTCTGTGTGTTCATTAGTGAGTCACACAGAGGAGGAATGGTTTTAAATTTCACAGTGCATGCATCAACACCTCTTTGAGAAGTGTGAAGGACAGAGCCCCCTGAAGCCCAAAAACATAAAGAGCGTTATGATCAGTAAAGAACATGAATACACATAATGCGTAATCTTTCTACTGTCGGCTACAGGTCAAACATAAACATGCAGGGATAATATAGTTTAAGTGAGGTGTTATATTCCGTTATCTGCCACTGTTTGGCCTTAATAGATACAGACTCAAAGTGCCAAGTGGTGACATGTACATGAACAATAAGAACTGCAGACTCATACATTGTGCATCATCTTGAGCTGCAGAAAACAACAGGTTTCAACAGGGGACCAGTTACTTCAAAGACGCAGGGTACTGACATCCATCTGACCACCAGAATGCAAAACAGTCCTCCCCCACAACGGCTGAAGACAACAATAACTGTGTGATAGAATGTTTTACGCGGACGAGAAAAAAATCCCAGAACAGAGAGACAATAAGCATACAGTATAGGATTAATGGCTGTTTACAGAGACAGAGGCTGGGAGAACAATCGCTGGATGCACGTTGGCAGCTCAGATGTAAATAAGAGTGGGCTGTCAGATACGACACCACAGAAGAAGATCAGGCTCCTGCTGTTGAGATTTAAAAAGGTGATCTTGATAATCCTTTATTTTATCCTAAATGGTGTCGTAAAATTGTATCTTTCCACAAACTATCGGCTAATCTGGAATCAACTGCAAATAATCCTCAAATATTCCATGAATAACAAAAAGACAAAGCACTCACTTCGATGAACGTTCTTGTTTTCACTAAATCTCGGATAATTCGATGTGGTGTGAGATGCATCTGAAATTTGAAACATTGTCTCCTCCTGTTCCATTTCTAAGAGGAACTGTGTCAAAGATATAAAGCTACACGAGGGAGTAAACGTGGGTGTCTGGTACATGACAGGACTTCAGTGGTGGAGACTGTTGCCGGTGTCTACAGCCACGGTGCTCGACTCACATTCTTTTCTTACTAACTGAGCAAAGTTGTAGGAAACTGGTGAGTAATACAGACCCTCACATTCTGAGGGTGATGCAACATAGAGAAAAGATCAATATTTCACTTTATCATGCCTTTAACCTGAAATATGATCATCATTATTATTCTTTTTCATATGTCTTAACTAAACGAGAAACAACACAAGTGCACACAAATAGTCGGCGTGTGAATGAAGATGTCGCCCCCCCCCCCCTCTCGCTGAGAAGCTGTGAACTTCACTGGAGCTGTTTTAGGCTCGCATAAAAAATTCAAGACTCTCTCTGAGCAACGTTCGCCCTACATACAGCACACACACACACACACACATGCTCGCACATGCATCGTGGCATTATTCATGGTGCACACATGTGAGCGGGCTTGAAAAACACACACACACACATACACACAGGTACACTTGATGATATAATCCTGGTTAATGTATGAGCAGCGAGACATCACAAAGACTTTTATATGATTATCCTTTGAACAATGAATGTTTAATTGGGATTTCACAATGAACTGAAGCAGTTCTGACACATTACTTGTTAGCATCTTCCTCGGATCCATTGGGTGAGTGATGGAAATTTCCGGGTCAAGATCGACTGTTTGTGTGTGTGTGTGTGTGTGTGTGTGTGTGTGTGTGTGTGTTTGTGCTTTGTGCATTAAGACTGTATTTTGCATTCATCAAGGCGCTTGTGTGTGTGCGTCTCTGCAAACATCTCCAAGGCAAGCGGGTCAACACCTCCGCTCGGCCGTCCATTTTCATTAGACCATAATGACGAGAGTGGAGGAGTGGATGGAGCAGAGAGTAGGAAACATTGAAACAAGTGATAGGACATTCCCAGTAGAAAGACTATCAAAGCATGATCTGCTGTCCTGCACTATAAAATTCCCTCTGCTGATCTTACATAATCCTTCTACTCCTTTACATCAGCCCACAGGTAGACGCAGCCCGCCTGCTTAATATATAATCATTTTATAAAACACTTCCTCTGTATAGTTACTGATGTGAGAGGGTCTGAGCAGCAGAGCACTACATTAAAGCAGGCTTTCCACTTGAGAATCCGTCTCCGTGCGGCCCAGTCAGTGTGTGTTGCAACACCTCTGCCAAGTCATCTCCATCTGAATAGCATTCGGGGCACCCGCTCGCCCCGAGAGCATCCACATGTCTAGAGACGGTGCTCTTTGAGTTAAACCCACTCCAGAAACACAATTTCATCCTCAATGCCTTCGCCGTGTTCTTTCACTCTGCAGTGTATCCGGGGTGAGTCAGTTTACAGAGCCAAGCTGTGGTTAAGTTGTGAGTAGAGAGCAACTTGTCGATTTCTGAAAGTTTAATGACTGAGATATTAATCTGGCCGAGAATTTCACCGCAAGCAGTTACACCAATCTAAAATGATTGTTGCCTCTTTCTAGCTCTGAATTAATATACACACACCCTGGTGGTTTTCCTGTTTTCACACCCGCTTCAGCAGATCCTTAATGACATGATTGAAAAAGCAGGACTTTCAAATCAATAGAGGGAGAAAGAAAGAGAAGTGGCATGTAATTGAATAGCAAAGACCTCAAGTCAATATTTGATGCTCTTATACAGGATGCAACTGGTTTTGAAGGCCCTCATAAATGTCCTACTGGTTCGTGTTTAAAATGAAATTCAATAAGAGATTTCCTCCACCGTCTCCACAAGTGAAACTTACAAGGAACAACAAAACCAGATTCACTCATCGATCTCCATTAACTTTAATATTTGGCCCACTTTATGAACAATGTACTTCAGAAGCCTGTTGCTGTACTTTGGGAATAGGCAGAAAATTGTGTCTCGGGGGGGGGGGGGGGAAATTGCAAAGCACCCCTTCCTCCTACAAGCATAGCAACACTTCCAGCAAATCTTGTCCCATACTGGCAGTGTTATTGCCTAACACGCTGTGAGGGCTATAAAGCACCGTCAATCTATGGTATCATGCTAAGCGTATCCTCTTCCCGGTGTAAAGAAGCAGTCGGTGATGGAATAGGTGCATTTGCCGAGAGGTGAAAAAGAAAGAAATGAGGAAATTCACTCAATGCTTGAGTCGTCTACAAGTATGACGCGAAAATGACCTCTTCATTGGTGCATCTGGGTCTGAAGCCAAACATTACACTGCCCATCAGGCCTTGTCACGTCCACAGACATACACCTGACGGGGAGATACTTTAAATGTTTAATACATTCCCAGGAAAACAAACTAGAAACCTCATTTCATTATTGTGCAGTGATGCTTAGTTTAAGTTAATTATGTACAAGACTTCATGTGCAAGCAATGAACATACCATATGGTTTCTACTAAAAAAGATCAGAAAAAATTACTTATCTCTTAGACAATAGCTGATGTGCTACCAGGGAACAAAACCCTGGTTGTAGCAAAAGCAATTTTCCAAATGGCCTATTGGTTGGTTAATCCTAAAGTTAGCTGTTTTTGTCCTGGGAGAAGAAAACATCAGAAATCAGCGCACGTATCCTCACACATCTATATTCCACCCGACACGTGTTAGAGTTTCTTTAACTGGACCTCGAGCCACAAAGTAAACAAGTGCTATTTTCCCTGCGGATTATTATTTCATTAATCCATTTGATGTTTGGAGCGGTACTGGATTAAGGTGTCTCAACATCGGGCCATTTCACATCCCACCCTCGCTCTCATTCTCTAATATAGGAACAGATTTAACAGTGAAGAAATACACCAGTGGAACTGGGGGGATGCTTAAAAAGCCTTTGGCTTCCTTTCAGGTCCATTAATGTCAGTCAGACAAAAATCTATCCTCCGACCTGTTAGCGATAAAAGCTGATGGTTTAACTGGGAAATGTGGGTGTTTATTTATGTGTGTATGAATGCTATGAATCTACATTGCATGTCATGTATGATGTGAAATCAAAATTGCATGTTCTCTCCATGCCCTCATCAAGCTGAAATTACACTCTTAAATCAACCAGGGCACAGGGAAAAGTCTCAGCATTCGCATTGGCAATTTCCATTGCACTGTTCGTCATCAAGTAAACAGTTACAAGAGAGACACACACACAAACACACACATGCACGTGCAGGCTAAAAATAGCATCAGCCTTACCTTTCTGTACACTATCATGTTGGGGGACTCATCCGCCACCCCATTGGTCCCCTGCCCACCACTGTTGGTCTGTGCCATGATCCAGTGAGTAAATATGCCACCGGAAATGTCAGGTGCTCCTGCTGTGGACAGAATGGATATTTTGGTCCGTCAGAAGAACAACAGAGCTTGAACGTTGCCCTTACCTTGCCAAGAAGGGGAACAATTTACATAGCTTGTGCGGCCTGGATCACCTCTCAGCATATTTGACATTTCCACATGGAAAAGGTGCGCAGATCTGCTATTTGGCTGCACGTGTGCTCTTCTCACAAGGTCTTCACAAGGACATTTATTTGAAAAGAAAGGGAGACGATTTTTGCACAGGAGAAAAGTTTAAACTGAGAAGCAGTGATGGGTGAAATGCAGGAGTGCCACCACTCTTTTTTTCGGTTGCATTCATTGTGCGTGTGTCTGAACCCGTCTTTATTTATGTTTGTTGACATCGGTGCACTCAATCGTCTCCTCCCACTGCAGACGCACGTTAAGATTGAGAAGAATAGGACGAGGTGAAGCCCCGGACCCTGTCAGCCAGCGGCAAATGCAGTAAAACAAAAACACCGACCCTGGAGGAGGCTCCACAATGCAGCTCAGCTTCATCTACTCGGTTACAGCCACCGTGAGCCAAAACACGCACGATCGCATCGGACATCGCACATGCACGTTGCAGCTCCTCCATGATTTCCTCCCACACGACATCCTTGGGAGTCTGCAACACCGAATAGCCCGTAGCATGCAAACAGCGAAGTCATGTAACCTGCCCCGAACAAGAGGCCGTTTTTCTGTATAAACACTGGGCTGGGGTTTCTTACCACGAGCCGCTGGCCGCTTCAGCACCTTGGACAGCGACTGCACACACAAAACGCCCGCGCCCGTTAGATCCGTAATTCAGCTTTGATGACGAAAAGATGCACGGACCACACAACACAACACAGAGGAGAAGGAGAAGAGAGAGAGATAAGATGAGGAGAGGAGGAGAGGGGCTTACCTGAAAAAACGCGCAGCCCCGCTAAAGGACTCCTGAATCCGTGCAGCGGTGGAAGCCCGTCCCTTCTCGTTCACGGTGTCAACTGGCAGACATAGGAATGCGAGGACTGTTCATTGGCAACGCGAGGAGACAGACACTCGGTGGACACTCGGTGTGGCAGCCTCTCTGTCTCGCTCGCTCTCTCTCCTCTCCCCCTATCTCCCTCCAAACGATGCCGTATACCGAGGCACGGGCTCGCCACCTCCGAGCGCCGTGAACGCGCATCGATCCACGACCAATTGCGTGCGAGGAATAAATTACAACGCGTTATGGGAGACAAACAGCGATTCTCTCAAATTGTGCTGCTATGCTGCTGCAGAGATTTATGTGCTGCTTCTGGAGAAACTTGGCTGTGATAGGGAGAGACTAGCAGGTTATTAATATTTTAACAAATGTCAATCTTGCAGTCAAAGGTCAAGGTTCAAAATGCTGCATTTCATTTTTTTATTTTTTTATTTTCATTTTCTGAACCTGGAGGAGAAACTGTCTTGCCGGTCTTCATTGGTTACCCATACACTGTGGAATTGATTTTAGAATTATTCTAATTACACATAAAGCTCTACACATGCAGGCTGCATGGCGCCTCATCATATTTCTGAATTATTGTTTTCCCCTGCACACGGTGAGATCTTTGCGGTCGACCGACCAAGGCCTTCTTGCCATCCCACAATCTAGAATGATAATTATCCCTGGGCATTTTCTGTCATGGCTCCCACCCTCTGGAACCGTCTTCCCTCAATAAATGCAGAGACCGTCAACAGTTTTAAGAGACAGTTAAAAACTCACCTATTTGGTAAATATTTAAACTTGGTCCAGTCCTCATGGTTCCTTATTGTTTCTGCTTGCCCTCTGAGTCGTGTTTTATTCTTCTGTTGTTTGTGTTTTGCGCTGTTAATTACAGTTTTTCTCTTACTGTTTGTTTTGTACAGCTCCTTGTTACATTGGTTTTGAAAGGTGCTCCATAAAATAAATATACTTACTAAGTAAGAAAGTACAACCGTTTCATGAGAAAACAGAGCTATAACACTGCACTATTGTTGCATTTGAATGTTATGGGATATTATTTTGTCTTAACTTGGTAAATTGGATTTAGTCAGCATATAGTGGAAAGTAGCTATGAGTGTGTTTACTCAAGTATAGGTCCGTAGTCTAAAGTGGATCCTATACTTACGCATACACTACAACACCAACTTTTTTAATTTCTATTCTTTTGATTCTACAAAAAACAGAGGAGTTGAAAATTCCTCTTCCACCCATGCATAAGAGAAGATATTCAAGTCAAATTCTGCATTTATATTTACAGGAAGTTCCATAAAACTGTGTAAGACACTGACTTCAAGTGTAGGAAACTGTAATAAATCATCTATGAGTTTCTGTGAATCAGCAGCGGAGCATCCAGCTCTGCGGCGATGAATGAATAAACAGAAAACCTCTTAATTCACTTGCAATCTGTGGCTTTGAGATCTGCAGCAGTCCAGGCGTGAAACATGACAGATGTGCCCTTCCTCCCTATGTAGCTGCCGTACGGGTCTTTATGTTTATTTCCCTCCTGTCCTCCTTATCAACCATGTGGCTCTCTCTCAGGATAGCTCTCTGCAAGATGGATCTAACAGTCGAGTCCACTCGGTTTCATAGTGAGCTGCAACATCAGAAACACACAATCCTGGATTTAATAGAATTGGTAACTGATGTCACAGCGTTGGATACTGAGTCAGATGATGTCCATATTTCATTCACTCTTTGCATTATCTCCTTTGTTTTGCTTGTGTGTCTATTTTAAGCAGGAGCACTGCAAATGGGTCACTTTGATCAGGCTGTCACTTATTGCATTCTCAAAAACAAGAAATACAAAAAAAAAGCAACATAAAATACTTAAATCCTATGTTTAGGGGAATTATTGTGGAAAATCTAGTTTTCAGGTCAACAACTTTAACATAAATTGATCTTATCTGAAAATGGCATCAGAGAGAACTATTTAATGTATTAAATTACTCATGTCTTTATGATTCAGCAAAAACATCTGTGCATGCAGGAAATGAATGCAGCCCTTTAAACCGATGATTATAAAATACTTTTAAATAGTTTGGAAAATGAGGTTTGATTGTCTACTACATTTTTCTGATGGGTGCGCTGAGGGCAGGGGTCATGTTGTTAACATTTGTCATCATGAATCTCTTCATGAATCTGATTTAATCGCTTCGATTTACAGATTCATTATGCTACTTTTAATCTAAATCCTGTAATCCCGCCAACTACTCTAAAGTCGCTTCATGGATGTAAATGCATTAAGAGACTACAGAGAGAATTAAACGTTGGTGTTATAATGGATTCAGATATGAGCTCCGGCAGCTGCTGCAAGGCAGTCGTGGCATCTGTCCATTATGATCTAAACATCACAACAATTAAGATTAATTTCTAGAGGAGGTGAAGAAAAACTAAGTCTCTGTTTTGACTCCAGATTCGATTTAAACAGTGGCTGCTTGTTTGGTTTCACAAACAATCCCCTCAAGCATCTTGACCAATTCAAGATGCTACTCGAGGAACCATTCTGACATTCTATTATCATTCCAGTTAGTAATAGAGTTACATTGTTAGTGTATAAACTCCTTAAGGGCTAATTGAATACATGTTGTGAGTATTTTAAGAATAATCCCAACGGAACCCTCAGTCCTTCGTGAAGCATTCAGCTAAAAGGGCCTCAGGCCAAAATCATACATCACATTAGACTGAGCGACTCTGCTGCTCACAGACGGAACCAGCTCCCATTTAGCCATCATGTACTTGACCTCAACTCAACCAGTTTGAAAGATAAATTTAATATAAATAAATACTTTGTCTTTGGTTGAGTATATTCTAATATGTATACACCCCCCCCCCCCCATGCATTACTACTACAAAACAATATATGTTGAATGATATTATTCTCTGTCGATACATTTATTTCATCTCCATGGGTTGGTTCCTCCTTGTATGTATATACAATACATGTGTAAAAACCAATATGAACACACGCTGTGCTCTCACAATACAAAAAAACTAACATTTTAACCATGCTGCCTCTCTTCCCTTCAATAATCTGAAAGAGAACCTTACCAGAGCTGGTTACAATGAGGGAATTTAAATCGATTAAAGAATTGAGAAAACAGCTGTTATGCTCACATGTGGAAATCCTTTATATTGCTATTGGAATTGAGACTGTATGACAGCTGTAGTTGCCTCTTTGTTTTGTTTTTTATTTATTTTATTTCAATCTCATTGAGACTTTTACATGGTTCAATAAAGGATTTTTTTATGTTGTTTCAGTTTCTGTGTTCAAAATCTTAAATACAAATAAATTTGCCTTGCCTTGTTTTTTTTATATAAATATTTCATGCTCATGGTGATGCCATCCATCTGTCTTGCCTCACCCTGACCAATCAAACTGCTCCCTTCTGCACATGAGGACACTTCCAACCACAGAAATAACCTTTTCCACAAAGCAACATTAGGTCAAGGTATTCCATATTTCATTTGAATTTCTTTGAAATGCCACAGTTGAAAAGAATGTATATACTTTTTAAAGATTATTTCAAACCAAAAAGGCTGAGGCTACAGCTTATTGTAAATTACCTTTTTACAAAACACATCTGACATAAACTCTTTTGCTGACATCCAACAAAAATATGTCTTTTAACTGGAAGAGAATTATATCTGGTTCTCTGTATTTGCTGTTTAAACATGAAAATCTGCTCATTCTCGTTGTAAAAACATTTGGATACTTTTATGTAATAAATAATTTTAAACTGTCTGTTTTGCACCATTAAAATTGTTAAAGCCATTAAACAGCTGGTTGATTTATGGTAAGCAGTTGTATTTACAATCTCTTCTGACTGTTTTCTCTGTATCTTTTTAATAAGCAAAGCGCCAAGATATCACCAACTCATTAGTGAAGCTTACATCATAGTCACATCTGTCCAGTTCAAATACCATATGTTCCTGAAAGGTCAGTCATTAGTCACAACAGGGCCCTTAGAGCAGCTCATTCATCAGAGCGCCACTGATTCTAAAGCTGTAAATGCAATAAAAAAGAGGGTAATAGACAATCACATGTCTGGAGAAAGATAAGCCTTAATTTGAATGTATCCCTGTCAAGAATGACTAATTTAAATAGTAAAAATATAACAGCTTTGCAGAAAATGTGTCAGAGTCAGCTGTCATTCCCAGCTGCAATATGTCAATAAGGGGTGAATAATTTATATGTAATGTGACTGGCTTTTACATTCAAGAATAATATGATTGAAATAAACCTGAAGCCTGCACTCTCCGTTAAGTCAAGCCCAGAGGCTGTGAATCTCTTTGCCTGGGGATATCAGACTTGCAAATTAACATTTATTAAATCATTTCTTAAAACATATGGGTATAGGAAACGCATGTTGTTTGTTATTAATATCTTCTTTAAAGTTATCTCTATTATTTTGGTTGTTGTGTCTTGTTTTGCTCTGTGTTGTACTATTCCCATGTTAGTTTTTAGGGCATTTGCCTTGGATGTTATATTATATTTTATTATGGGACTCTGAGTTTTCAGTCGAGCCGCTTAAAGGGACCATTCACCCAAATATGAAACTAAAGGCTTGTATATGAAATTAGTAAATGTCTATTATAAACATGCTATGTTATTATTATTATTATTAGAAGTAGTAGAAGACTGTTTCTATCCAACTTACTAAAAATTCAACTACCAGAATTTGCTCACATGTTTCGGGTGAACGGTCCCTTTAAGAGGCTCGGGCGAAAACTCCGGGGAGACAGCGAGCTCAGAGGAGGCAGCGGCAGCTCGTAGAGGCACTTCCGGTGGCGACAGAAACTGCCACTGACATGCAAAGGCTTATATATATATATATATATATATATCCAGTGGTGGGAAGTAGCGAAGTAGAAATACTTCGTTACTGTACTTAAGTAGATTTTTCACATACTTGAGTACTGATTTTTCCTGATGACTTTTTACTTTTACTCACTACATTTGAACACAAATTTCTGTACTTTCTACTTCGTATATATAAAGAAGTGCAAATAGGGTATTGTTAAAAATATATTCTTACTACTTGTATAACAGAGCAGGTCAAGGATCTCCGGGAGAAGACAAACACATTTGAGACGTAACCAAATATACATACTCGAGGCGTTTAAGCTGGGCCTGCGACAGGCCTGACCTTTGGGCTGACCTTTTTGTCGGTATGTTCCTGTATCTGTCTTACCTGCCTGCCTACCTGATAGAACCTTGCAGTCCCTTTGTACTCAGGATCATTGGTTGTATCTAAACTGACCCGCCTGTCAGCACTCTTGGTTGTGTGGCCAATTTAGGTTTTGAACATTTCCTTCGTAAACTCCTGATTGTGTAAATAAAATTCCATACATGCACTTATCTCCCTACGTTTGTGAATCAGAATATGGATTGAATTTTTGAAAGGCTTGTCCGAGTAAATTCCGATGCTGCCATATGTGGAACCTACGTGTGAATCATTTAAGAACAGAAAGTCACAGGTAAAACATTTCCATTCGTTTCTTCTCTGTACTATCTTATTTCGTGTGCTAGAACTTGTTTCCCTTTGTTGAGTTATCATAAGGGGCATTGTGTATCATTCCTGCTACTGATGAAAGCTCCATTGTTTAGTGATATTTACAGAATTACACTTTGTAAATATCTAAATGACATTTAGTGGTTATACTGTGGTCTATTAGTGTTCTTAGGTAGACACAAGAGGCACTTGAAGTTCAGATGCACTAGTCCAATACTATTTGAACCTCAGCATCTGGGGTTCCAAATTTGTAAAATTATACATTATATGTATATTGCTGTTATAATTTCAGTTTAAATAAATCCTGAAGAGAACAATTTGGGGTTGTTTTGTGTCTGTGTAGGCCTACTATAAAAAGCACTTTCCATTTTAAATTTTTGTACTTGTACTTTTACTTTTGATACTTGAGTACATTTCAACACCAGATACTTTTGATACTTAAGTCGATTTAATATGAGCTACTTTAAGACTTTTACTCAAGTCATTCTCTTACGGGTGACTTATACTTTTACCGGAGTCACTTCCAGGTAAGATATCTGTACTTTTACTCAAGTATGGCTTTCAAGTACTTTATACACCACTGTATATATCTATGTGCAAAGGCACCTGCAAACACTGTTCGGAGGGAGCTGCCACTTCTGCCCCCCCTGTTAGAGGGCAACCACTTCTGCTTTCTGTGCTCATGTTCACTGTACTTAAATACGGCTGAATTCCCAATTTAAAAAATCCTCTACTTAATATCCTGAGTTATTGGTTTTCATCTGAAAAATATGTTTTGGGGAGTTTGTTTAGTCAAACTGTGATAAGATGTATTAAGCATGTTATGGGCCCATGCCATGTTCATTATTTTATAAGATGTCCCTGTGCAACACTTCAGACTCCTTACAAAAACACAGAACAAATAACATAATAATATTCTTTGGGAAAGCCATTACAATAGAAAATGCTACAATTTAGTTATTATGACCTGCATTTGCACAAATTACTCATAAATAAAAAAAATAAAGGCAATTAGTAGCAAATTGTGTCATCAAAAGCAACATTTTTTTTGTAACTTTACAAGTGGTTCTCTGTAACCTTGGTGGAGATGTACTTGAAATGAATGGTTAGCCAGGAAAGTATAAATACCAGTTTACTTCAATATCATTATATTTCATTTATATTCATATTTGAACAGCCTGTATCAATATAGCTGGCCATGGGAGTCAAGTCAACACCATATGCAGCTTCCTCCAAACATTTGTGTACAAAAGGCAGCTCCATTTAAACATTGTGACATCGAAGGCATCTACAGTGAGTCAACGAGCTGCCACTGTATAAAAGAAAGCTGCCTCTACACAGCAGTGGCAGATTCGTTCGAAACCGGAAGAGCCACTGCGTCCCACAGCTGCCACTGGGATTCGAGCCTGCCCTCCCCGAAACTCAGACTCCCACAATGCACCGGCGCATTCTTCGTCGTCAAACAAAAACGCGGAAACAAAAGAAATAATCAGTTTGTCAAAACAAATAAGCCTCGAGTCGCCTCGAAGTGAGCGCAGTAGTAGCTGACAGCTGTCACAGTTCGCGCCGCAGCTGCCGCCCGACCGTCCCAGCGACCCGCCATGGCCCTGAAGAGAATACAGAAGGTGAGGCTGCTGTTTATCTGATGCGCTGAAAAGGTCGCCGCGACACGGAAACGTCGCCCCAGCCCGTTAGCCTCCCCGACCGCCTCGTAGCCTCGCTCCGCTAGCCCCAGTGTGCCTCGTCGTCGTCAACAACCCCTGCGTCTTCCCCGGACGGTTTCTCTAAAGGCTCCATCGCGATTCCGCCGCCCCTGGATTTCCCCCGTCGGTGAGCTTGGGGATTCGAGCCGTTGGCGGTGACACGACATTAAAGCGCTTAAAGTCGATGTAGCTAACTTCCTGCTAAGGACGGCCTAGCAAGGCGAGCTGTGCGTTTTTTTTTCCTCCTCTTTGAGTTGTAGCTGTGTTCCTGCGCCGTGCTCGATGTCTTCTCGGTGTCAGAGGTTGTTATTAAAGGTCGGTCAGCTACGTTAGTCCGCCGTAAATAAAGAGTTTAAAGTGTAAAGACTTGTACATGTTCTGCGGAGGCTGTGAAACAATGAAGTTGTGTGTTTTTTTTTTGTGTGTCTCCTTCCCCCACAGGAGTTGAATGACTTACAGAGAGATCCTCCGGCTTCGTGCTCAGCTGGGCCTGTAGGAGAGGACAGTACGTGACCGAAAATACACCACAAATATGTAATTATGTGTGTTTAATATTGTATAAAGATTCCCACTGACTCTCCCTTTACCCGTTTGGCTTCTTCTAGTGTTTCACTGGCAAGCCACCATCACAGGACCGGTGAGATTTTTCTCGATATGTTTTCTGGATATTTGTGGGTTTTTTTTAAAGCCAAGCTGCTTCTGGATCTCTAGACAATAGTGTTTTTTTTTGTTGACTTTACAGTATTTTGTGTTGTGCGTGTGGGGGGAGCACACACTGGCGTCCTCTATCCCAGTGTTCCTCACTGCAGCCCATAGCATTATAGGGAATCATAATAATACCATAATATCTTCGTTTAAGCATCTTTTGTTTCCTCTCTACGTGGAGGTAGTTATTTTATCTCATTTAGGATCCATCCTTTTATTTAACAATTTTCTTTAATCCTCTTGTTTTTCAGAATGACAGCCCATATCATGGAGGAGTGTTCTTCCTCTCTGTCCATTTCCCCACTGACTATCCCTTTAAACCACCAAAGGTATGAATATTTGTCTTAAACACTCATATCCCCAAAGTTCACATTATTGTGTTCTTTGTTAGGTCGCTGTTAGATGAGGATTTGTCATTTTAATAAGGTTTTGTTTTTTTCTTTCCCCACAGATTTCCTTTACAACGAAAATCTATCACCCTAACATAAACAGCAATGGTAGCATCTGCCTTGACATCCTGAGGTCCCAGTGGTCACCTGCGCTGACAGTGTCAAAAGGTAAAACAACCAGTAGAGACCATTGCAGAGGCACATAGTGTGGTCTGGGTTGTACGATTCAATTTGATTTAACAAGGGTTTTACATTTGTCAACCAAATTTGAGTGAATATGTGGCAGAGTGTCAAAGAATGTTTTTAAATCACAACAGATATGTGAGGCAGTGGAACCTGTTTGGTTGCACCATCCCTGTGCTGTAAAGCCGTGATGCTCAGCTGCTTGAAACACAGGATTTGTGACTTTGTTCTTGTGACATTTTTGAAGGTTTCAAGGACCTAAACCAACAGTATTTTGATACAATTGGTGCTTGAAATCAAAGCTTTTCCTTTTATATTTATATCGGTTTGTGGAGATTGAGCGCATAAATTGAAAAAGTCACGTTAACTCTTCTTTTTTTGTGTCCTTTTACCAGTTTTACTATCCATATGCTCTTTGCTATGTGACCCAAATCCAGATGATCCATTAGTCCCTGACATTGCACACACCTACAAATCGGACAGACCAAGGCAAGTATGAAAGCGGACTGAAGATGTTGGCTTGTGGTGAAAACTTAAAAACACTCCCTCTATCTTTCATGGTCCATTCTGATGTCCTTTTTTCTTTTCTAGGTACAACAAACTAGCCAGGGAATGGACCCATAAGTATGCAATGTGAAGGAACGTATCTCTGCAACATTGAAGCATCCCAGAACACCTCGTAACATGACAGTACTGTTCGAAATGCTCATCCACACTGGTTCTAGCTGAGGTGTTTTATACGCTTGAAGCACTTTCTCTACTCAGATTTTACTTGACTCAACTGTTTTTACTGTTTATTTTTCCCCTTAAATTGGCATTATTATTATTAGCAGTGGTGAGATACCCGGATTGTATTTTTCTTTTAAAATATTTACTGTATATTGTACAAACCTGTACTGAATTTATTTTGCATTGTTTTGCATTAAAAGCATTAATCGAAATTGGATTGCCTTTTGAGGGTTGTTTTTTTTATCTAACAAATAAGACATTATATTTATATATGTATATCATAATATAGTATCTGCCTGTGGCATAAAAATGTGTGCATTGTAATTTAAAGAAATGAGGTGTTTATTATTCATATGACCACTAGGGGGGAGTCTTTACGTTTTACTTCTCAAGCCTTTTTATACAAGGCCCTTTTTGTCCTTGACAACTGCATTTTCATATTTGCATTACATCCAATCCAGGCCCATCTGCCTAATGGTGATTGATTATTGTGGATAGTGTCTATTACAGTGTCTTGTTTGGGTAATGCAAAGAGCTGTGCTGTCCATTGAAATCAAACCAGGCATTATCCTTACCTCTGCTGGCTGCAGCACAATGACTGTACAGTTTTTCAACAATATTAACCCATCAGTAGAAAAACAGGATTGAGGACATTGCTGTGAACATTGTACTCAAGGACAATTCGTGTTTCTCAAGTTGAAGTACAACTACCTGTTATTTCATTCATATTCTGAGCCTCTATGGTCCTTGCATAGTATACAATAAAATGGGGAGAATTACCCAGAGAAAATCCACACAGACACAGGAAGAACATGTAAACTCCACATGGAGAGACTGGAATTCAAGTGAGGAACATTCTTGCTTTGAGGTGCCCAGCATGATGTAGGATACAGCTGTTTGATTGAAGAGCATCTTTAGTCTCTCTGGTGTACGTGGGGTGTGTGTATGTGGAGCTCTGCCCTCCAGCATCCACAGACCATGATGCTCCAGAGTCAACAGCAGTTTCATCTCTGCTGCACCTGAGGATTTCTCACACAGGAAAAACCATTACTTCATGTGAGTTTAGGATTTAGACTTTAAATCTAGCAAAGAGAAATACTGGATGTACAAAACACTTCAGAGTGAAATTACAGATTAAAAAAATGAGGTACGCTGCAGTAAGTTTAGACAATGAGGAGCTTGTCTTAACGCTCTAGGGGTCTTAGGTAATTTTCTTGATTTTTACATGTCGTCTTATATTAACCTTTTAGACGCATTGGCAAACAGCCCGATACCCGTTTATCAGTTTCATCCGGACAATCTCGGAGTTGTCTATATCCTGGGGCTCAAATGTGACCTGGAGCGTCACGTAAAGAGCTAATTTGGCCCTTATAATGAAATCTGAATTCAGAACTTTAAGAATTTGCTTCAAATCTCCTGTGTAATAAAGAGCAAATTGAGGATAAAGCTACAAATTTCAAAGCTGATCCCAGTTTTTAAAAGTTCTGTTTATCCCACAGTCAAAAAAATCCAGTCATCAGGTTATTTCTACCTTTGATCCCGGATGTATAATGATGAAGTGGACTGAGATGGAGCGCTGGTCCTGCAGCTCTATGGTTACTGCTCTGTATAGAAGGGCCCCATGCAGCTGCCAGTGAGACTCACACCTGAATAGTTTATTTGAACATGAAGACTAACAGCGATGATGGCAAAATATCACCAACAACACGGCCCTGGCATGTTCTGGGATGAGAAAACATTATTGGGAACGTGGAGAGGGACCAACAGACACAAGACGTGTAAATTCATCAGATGGAAAACCTCATTTAACAAGGTCATAAAACACTGGGAACTGTCATCAGTCATTTCCTGGACCCAGCGTGAGAAGAAGCCCAGAAGAACATGTCTACAAGGACCTGCAGACTTCTCTGTGCTCACACACCTCTTGGTTACTTCTTACTTTACAAGAACATCTTTGTTTTTTGGGAGGGATTATGGCCTCTCTCTTTTTGTGTGTCTGCTTAACTTATTGCAGATTTCCTCCACATTGTTTTGGTTTCCCCTTCCTGTATTACTTCCTGTCAGCACTCTCAGGGTGTGTAGTGTTTCCTCTATTACCAATAAATGGGAAGCATGGGGTGTTACCAGCATCGGCCATGACATATATATACTAATATAACTGCATCTTCAAGTCAGGCCTGCTCAGTCGTTCATGTTTTCTTTATTTATAATCTAGTGGTATGACATTGACTTGTAATGGGATTACAAACTCATCCTAACTATGGTTTTGTTTGCTCTAATTGGCTAAAACCCCTCAACGGTTTCCCATAAACGAGACATAAAAAGTCTTGCAGTGCACAAATTGGATCCAGTGAGTAAAGTTCTGGGACTTTCACAGGAACCCAGGGGGGAGGTAGTGGATGCTGGTTCTGGGAGGAGTCCACCCTCCTTTTTGTTTTTTCCTTCCCAGTAGGATGACACGTGAAACTTTGCTGAGGAGGTGCTGCTGGTTGGTGTGTTTGCAGCACTGAGCCGTGCGGAGCTCCGTTCACTTCGGGAGGGACTCAAACCCTCCAGACCCGTGTGGCTCCTGCCTATTTTTAGACCAATGGGGGGAAACGAAGGGGCTTGAGGAAAACTGCAGAGGAGAAAGGAAACGGGTCTCGACCGAGCTGCGATGAGCTCGCACAGCGCCGCGGAGTGACGAGGGAGAAAACTAAGAATCCAAAGTTTGTTTCTCTTTTTAACCGAAGCTCGACGCTTTTGGCTGCAGAGAGAACTGAACTTTGAATCAGTGGCCTCCGGAGCAGCAGCAGCGGCGCAGCACCAATGGCTGCCCAGTGCCCAGACACTCTAAGCGGATACTTGCAGCAGCAGCAGTCGGACCAGGGCTCCAACAGCGAGCGCAGCACCGACTCCCCTCTCCCCGGCTCCGAGGAGGACCTGAGCGGACCCCATCCGCTGCCCGACCCGGAGTGGACCGAGGAGAGGTTCCGGGTGGACCGTAAGAAGTTGGAGGTCATGTTATTAGGTAAAGAAAACACACGCACACATGTGCTCGTTTATTGGAATACTCTGACTTTTTAATACGTTTTTAAACTTCCTGCCAAACCTTTTATATATATGTCCTCTGACCTTCCTTTGTTTGTGTTTCACACTTAAAACAACATTTCAACTTCTACCAACCTCCATGTGTTGCATTTGTCGGGAGCGTGATCAGGAAACTTCAGGGTGTCACGTGCCTTATCTGGAACCAATCAATTAATCCAATTAACGCGAGTCAATTCAGGATTTCCAATTAGTGTCGCCACCTTCTACAAACCAAATAAATCCCCCATTTAAAAAAAAAAAATTCTGGGTTGACACTTTTATGATCGTCCAGGCTGACTGGAACTTAACATTGGACATGAAGGTTGAGGAGGTCAAAGGCATGAAAGCAGGTCAACCATCAGTGAGTCGTGGTGTGTGCATGCAGAGGTAGTAGCGTGCCCTGGCCACAAGCTGTCGCTGTGCAAACTCCCATGGCGCTCATTTGTTTGTAGACTAAACTGAAATTGACCTGAACTTGCAGCTCACTTACTTATCTGCAAAACAGGTTGGAGACACAACTGATGCAACCGCCCCAGTGGACTCAAACAATAACAGAGAGTCAACATGATAAATAATCATACAAGTACATTAACCTCAGATTTAATTAGAAACATACATTTTCCTTTTCTTTCATTGATGCATTTTACTCTAAACCAGAAAGTCCCTTAGTGTTGCAGGCAACTGCACATGTGGACTCTCCGTGCACGTGTTGCGTTGCTGCATGTTTTCTTTTCATGATTAAATTGATCTAGTATGTGATCTGTAGCTCTAATGACGTGACGGTGAACAGTTAAACAAACGATGACAGGCTCATAAAGAGCCAAAGCCGGCCCCTGGAAACTCGGGAGGTGTTGGGCATTTATCACATGGAATGGAATATTGTTATAGCGTTTGGTAAGTTGGCGGGATTCCTTATTAAGTCCACCGGAAGACAACAAGCCAGAGCCGGGAAGCAGCCAAACATGACCTTATGAGAAACAGACATACTCGCCCTGTAGTTAAAACACAACATTTACTTAATCCACATTTCTGATGGGTATAGCTTTAAAGACACAAACTTGATGAAAACTGCTCGTTCGTAGTATTTTTAAGTTTGTGACTAACTTTTGAAGAAATCCTCGGCAAGCAGCTGGTCCTGAAGTAAGTTTATCCTTTATCCTATACACACAGACGCACACACACACATTTCCCCCTGAGAATGTCCCGGTTGCTGCCTCGCTCCTCAGTACATTCCTCAAAGCTCCATGTCATCCCAAACTCTTCCAGGAAAACAACTTAACCAGAGGCCGGCCCTAAATCTGAGTGTCCCGGACATGCCGCGCGCCACGTCACACACAGGGCGTCTGAAAGTGCCCGTGCGTTGTGTTTAATCGATGTAGTTTACAGGATCTTTACAGTTTGTTAGTTTAATCTTGTATTTCTGCCAACATCCTGTTTCCCAACTATTGCTTCGTGACATCATGGCTGACGCTGGTCGTCTTGTTGCTGCTGCTGAGCTGCAGAACAGGAATTACCGCTGTGTTCCACCATGTCCCGATTGAAGGTTCAGGTTTAAATACCACGTTATCTCCACTGTGGAACTGCTTTAACCTTTGACCTCAGGCCTTCGGGGAGAATCCAGGATGTCTGGTTGCATCACACGTTGCTTTGTTGTCTCTCATTAGACTTTACGCAGTGCAGGCATCTGTTGACTTTTAGATATGATGAATTAATAACCACAAACAGATAAGTTATGATCTGGATTTGTTTCGACTGAAAGAATCAGAGATTCTCCTCATTTTTTGTTCCTTGACTGAAAGTTTTAACTCGAATATTCTAAATAGAAAAATTGCCTTTTTGGTCTCATCCAGTTCAGCCAGGGCTGTATAACATCTGGCTGTGTTTTGATTGGATTTAATGTAGATTTAGACTCGGTACATCATGTTCTGACTATAATTGAATAATTTTATGGGAACTTCAGCATATTTTTACACAGTGTTTTATTGTCCGTCACGGTATCTCTGCCTTTTGTTTTGTCTTGGAAAATTAATTGTGCTTGATCCGACGGCAAAGAGCAACATGTTAAATCAATCTACAATCACATCCCAAAAACATTAACTTCGCATGTTTTTGATAGATCCAGGTAATATGTCTGCACGCGGTGCACTGAGCACAGAGTCCACGAATATTACATATCAAAGATGCTGTGATGGACGCTTGGAACTATTATAGTATTGCAAAATATTTATTTTAACACTTTTCTTCTGCACACATTCATTAGAGATTTTGGGTGAAAGATTTGTTTCTTTTGAAATACAGAATCTGACCCAATAAACACTTTAATCAATAAATTGCACAAATAATATCAAATGATTAATTGAACTATGAAAAAAATATATTTTTGTATTGGCTATTAAATTCACAATAGTCATAGCACATTTAAAAGCAAGATGAGTTGACCCAAATAGGAATATTCAAAGCCAGACAATGAACTGTAAGAAAAACAAGAGATTTGAATTAAACCAACAACAATAAAATGGCATTAAAAACAGGTAAATAAATTAAGATTTACACAAATGTGTCTTGAAGTTTGACTTGTGTTGTTGTGAGGACGACCTTGGTGGCGGAACATTTTTTAAGGTGTTGTGGAACTAACCACAAAGGACTTTTTTAACAAAAGGTGTTCTGTATTTCACTGGTAACCAGTAACCTGCCAGTCAGGAGCAATATGGTGTATTTTTAGTACCAGTTTAAAGTATGGCAGCTGCATGTTGAATTTTCATTTGTAGATCAGAAGAAGCGGAATGGATTAATCCCCATTTACAAGGATTTATAGTAATCCAGCAGAGAGGTGATAAAAGCATGGACGACTGTTTCCAGGTCCTCCCGAGACAAAAACGGCTCTAAATTGGCTGCGGCTCAGAGCTGATAAAAACTGACCTTTACTCTCACAGCTAACTTTTTAGTTTCAGCAACTTGTCCAGGAACAAAATAGGACCTAACAACATAGTGTAGATAAAGGCTGAATCACAAGGGGGCTTAATATAATTATATCAGTTTTCATTTTGTCGTCACGATAATGAAAAAGGTTCTTCATTGAGTAGGGGCTGTCAGGTGTATCTGGTCGGTTAAGCTGTGCGTATCTGAATATAGTTTTTATTGAATATTGTATTTCTGGAAAATAGAGTCAATGCATAGTGATAATAAAATTGCACAAGACACAGAAACAGCAGATGTCATTGTGTACCTGTGGAATGTTTTCAGTTGGGAGGAGGACTGGGGGGGGAAGACGACTAATTTCTAAATATTTGAAATAAAAGGTACCTTGGAAATTGGCCTGTGTGATTATTATGGTAATTGAGATCTGGGCTCAAAGGCAAAGTAAAGAAGCATTATTTATTCAATCATGTTGTGTATATCCTTCAGCATTGTGTTCACTACCTGATTGATACGGCAGACAGACAAAGTGTTAGAGGTATTGCCAGAAGTATATCTAGTGCCATGGCATTAATAGCAATACTTTGGGCCGATAATTACAAATTGGAATATCTTTTCCTAATAAAAAAGCCTAGCTGTACTCAGACGGGTAGAGGAGGTTGGTCATAGAGGGACGTGGGACTGGTGGAGAGGCATATAATCAGGGGTTGCATGAATTCTGCAGAGTAAAAATGGCCCAGAAGCTCACCGGGCTCATTAAAACCTGTTTGTGACTCACCAGCGTTTCCCCGCACTGAAGTGAAATCCCAGCGAGCACTCTTTAACAAGCCATTATTTGACTCTGTCGTAGTTTAATTCCCCCGTTCGAGCTCAATTTGCATCAGGAGAAAACGGCAAATTATTAACTGCCGAGCAATTAGAGATTTACTGTCTCTCTCACTGGCGCTCAGGTTTCTGTGCTGAGATCGGTAAATAGAGTGTAAAGTGACAACTAGATCTCACCCTGACAGCCATCTGGGTTTACTGTTGTACTGCTGGCACCCTGGAATAGAACTCTCCGGTTAATGGCTTGGAGACCTTGACAGAGGCACGACGGCTTGAAAGATAATTTTATGCGTTCAGGGAACAGTGTAAGAGAACTTTTGTGACTTTTTTTTTTTTTTTAAACATTCATTATGAAGTTAAGAGACCAGGGACAAGTGTGGGAAAGAGGTAACATTTTCTCCGACCAAGATAAATCGCAATTGAACATCTGCAAAAAATCGTTTTCCATTGATTTATTCAAGCGTACATTACCGATGTCTTCTAATACGATTGGGCCACTTTGAAGAGCTCTTCCTGCTCAGACTGGTATTAATGGGAGTTCAGTGACTGTGCACAACCTCCTGGTGGAGCAAAGTGTGTGTGCCTAACAACATGTTTGCTGAGCAGCGGCGACAAAAGCCTATAATTAGGCTACATTAGGCTAAGTGAATCATTTTCCTCATGGAGCCAATTTGTTTTGCTGCTCCTGAACCACAGACTATTATTGGGTGGCTTTGTCTCAGAATGGGGAAAAACGGTTGCATATGGCAGTGACTGGCAAATTACAAGGGTGTCCTAGGGTGTCCCAGGTATTTTCAATATATAGTGATAAGTACAGTATTAGACCTGTTGTACTCTTGTTACTTATTCTTGGAGTTTTTCTGAATGAGCATGTTTGGAAAAACTGCAATTTGAGGCAACAGACAGAAAAGTGAGACACATTGGAGGCCAGTGGAAACGCTTCCTCTGAGCAAGTAAACCATCCCTCCAGTGAAAATTGGACGATTACATTTTCAATATTTCTCTCCTCAATGTTTTCCCAATGATTTCTCCGGCTTTTTCTATGCCCACATAATGAGGGGAGTATGTGTGAGGGCCTCATCCTCCTCTTCCTCCCGGGTGCTGAGTAAGACCTCGCAGACAGGAAGGAGTGAGTGTCTTTTGGGGAATGTGCTGCAGGCTTCGCCCCCCCCACCCCCCTTTTTTTCTGTTCCCTCTCGAGCATTCAAACACTGCTCTGTTGTTCCAGCTTCCATCAGATCCACTACGGAGTCGTTGGACCTTCACGGGTCATTATTCCTACACTACAACACAATCCTTCCTCTGACCTCCGAACTCAAACCAAAGCAAAGCCAAGCTAAGATGTTATTGAATCGACGGATTGTCGTGCTCGGCTTTGAAGCCAAAAAGCAAAGCTGCGGCTGCACAATTAAAAACAAACTGACATACATGACATACAGCACGATGTCTGAAACTCAAAAATACTTTCTATTTTTGAGTTTCAGACATCGTGCTGTATGTCATGTAACTTTGTTATATTTCGGTAAGCTGAAATGACAGAGATGGTGAAGTAGGGGAATCTTACAGAGACCACCCTTTGGAAAAAATGCAGTAAGGAGTGGAAAACAATGGACGGAGCCAGCTTTCCAGAGGAAAATCCTTCTCATGTAAAGATGTGAAAATCCCTTATCCCCTCAGATGAGGTTATCATCTGTCATTGGGAGAAATTGTGTTATTTAAACTAGATTCGGAGTGGATTCTGTGTGTGGCATCTGTGGCCGTGCCAAAGCAGCTATTGGTTTTATTTTGGAGCCTCGGATCCACTTAAAGAGAAGTTGCTGCTGTCGGGAGAAAGAGACGCTTCCTATTCTGTAAAGTAGAGATGTGTTTATATCCAGATGCATTCACCTCGGTCAGTAATAGGTTCTGGTTGAACTTTGGCCTGGGAAATGGTGAGATTCTTCAGATGTCAGTTTAAGGAAAGATGGAGTGACCTGCAGGGATTATTGTTAATTTATGTCTAATGTCATGCAGAGTGACTACAAGATGGTCATTTCATTTAATTAAGAGCAAGAACTAGAATACTGGGAGAAATAAGTGTTGGAATACAGATCATTTTCCGAAGTTGAGTTATTAGCCAGGTTCGCTCCAGCAGCTTTTTCCTCAATAGTATTGTATTGGATAAACAATATACTTTACAAACCTGCTTATTTTTATTGAGTTGTGAAGATGTACGTAACAATTCTTCATTAAAATGTCTGAAAGATGTCTCGACCCTATATCTGCTCTAGCTGTGGCTTTGCTCGTCTCCTCTTTAACTTCTGGGGTAAATGATGAACTAAAATCCAGCTGAGTTAGCCAGTCGGCTGCTCTTCCTTCCACAGTTAATGGATCGTGGTTAACCATTAGCTTTTTTTTTCTTAATGTAAATAAAACGTAAACATTCCCTCGTCCGAGCACATCATTTTGCACCCTGAGTATCTTTAGGCAGATTTTCATCGACCATAGCTGTGATGACAACTACTCCTATGATCCCACGCTGCTGCACGGCGTCATCAAACTAGTTCATGATTGAGAAGACCCATAGCTGCTGAAGTTTCATATTCTATGTTCTGGTCACAATAAGACATTTTAGAGCGAGTATAATTTCTCACCTCTGCATCAGTTAAGACGTATTTTGGTTTATCTCCAAAATGGCCACTTTTACCAAAGCAGGAAAAATTCTCTGGCATAAGCATTCGATTCCTTTAGTTGGTCCAGAAATGTGTGGTTTTCACTCTACAGCAATATGTCCTCCTGCCTTCGTGAAAATAATGAATCATTTGTCTCTGCCAGTGAATCTATTGACTGTTAAGTAGAATAATTTCAACCAGCAATATGTTGATAAAATCTTAGAAAGAACATTTTGCAGCATTTTAAAACGAATCCAAACTGTTTTCAAGGAAAGTACAACATCAAAACAACCAGACTCCAATTTAGATGCTTCAGTTGATTTAATTACTCAATTCCACTCTTCAGTCGGCTTTGCCCAGTTACCTCTCGCCACCTTCCCCCCCTCCCCCTCTTCCCGCTCTTTCGTGCCGTTTCTACAGAAACATGCTGATACAATTAAACAATTCTATTCAACTTTGCTTACGCGTTGAATTCCTTCATCCTGGGCATGATGAAGCTTTCAGGAGCTGTAATATAGTTCACCTTCAGTCCGTGGAAAAACCTGTAATTCATTACCCGAGAAAATAAAACCGGGAGTCACATTTCAACGGTCCAAGTGGAGCTGGAGTGCTGTGACCCATTTCCCCGCTCCTGGAACTGTAAATGGGCTGAAATGAATACCTGTTTTTCTACATCCCTCAAAGCTCTTTTTCCTCAACTCTTTTCAAAGTGCAGATTTACATTCTGTCTGGTTTGTGGTTGCTATTTTAGAAAGGTTTCTTCGGGGGTGCAGCCCCGACTGATGCCGCACGCGTGCGCACTCCCGACACACACACACACACACACACACACACACACAGACACAAACACACAAATACAGAAACTCATGCACGCCACCCAGCCACTAACCACTCCCCCCGAGAGCTTTCAGTGTTTATCCTTTGGAGAACCTCGGGTTTTGGTTTGTTGTTCTCACTCCTCATTCAACATCCAGCACAATCTGCCTTCTCTCCACTTGCCTTGATTGGAGAGAAAGCCTTTTTATAACGGTGCCTTTTAAATCTGCTCGATGCTGCTGCTGCCAGATTATCTCCAGTTGAACAAAAGACAGAAGGTGGGGAAAGAGGGAAGGAAATCTAGGTTTGCATAAATTGGTCCAAGAGCTGGTGTTTGATTAAAGACCATAGAGTTTTTCTATTATGCATAAATTACTGCTAATTCATATCTGCAGCGATAACCAAGGCTGCGTTATCAAGGACAATTATTGAGGAAAGAATGTCCATCTTTGAAATCCTGTACAGATTCGTCATGTGGGAGCAATGGTTTGAGAAACACAGACAAATGTGAAATGTGAGGGATTTCTCAAGACTGCAATGTTGACGGTGCAGCTCTCGACCCGTGGAGTGAGACTGACTCCCTTCGCTCCATGGGGGATCCAACACAGTAGATACCAGGCACAGGGAATGTACAGTGTTGTGTAATCACTTGGCAGCGTTCACACGAGGGAGATGAAGGAGGAGACGATAACCCAAACATCTGATCAGCGACGGCATGATGCTTGATGTCTGGATTCCTGGACTGCGTGAACTCGTAATGGATTTAGTGTTTATGGACGTGGTGGAAAAAAAAAACAGTTAAGACCACGAATATTTCTAATCACTTCTCCACTGTGTCATCCGTGTGACCCCGGGGTCAGTCAGTCCTGGTTTCCTCTGGCAGGCGTTCGTCTCTGTCTGCCAGAGAGCAACATCTGGCACTCGGGGATTGTATTTGATAGCACAGTTACTTGGCAACACTGCAGGAGTTGAGAAGGAGGCGCTCTTAAGTACTGAGGTGACTTCTGCTCGACACAGAAATACATTGACAGGTGTTCAATTTTATGGGAGATAAGTTCTTTACCAGAAGCTGTGAGTGCTTGTGGTTTCGAAGCGTCAAGTTATATTCTTCAGGATTTCAGTCCAGTGTCACCCGCAGTCACTGGTGGGAGCAGATTGAGTTTATTACTAGCGTACACGCAGTGAAAGCTGTTTTCCCAGGAATGCAGCAAAAGAGACAGTTTTATCTGTTTTTAGTGCAACCGTAAAAACTCCATCCATCCATTATCTATACCGCTTATCCTTTGGGGGGCTAGAGGCATTTCCAGCTGATACTGAGCAAGAGGAGTGTTCACCCTGGACAGGTCCGCAGGATATCGCAGGGCCGACAAACAACCATACACGCTCATGTTCACACTCAAGCATGGGAAGTTTCCAATTAACACCATCACCAGTCTTTGGATTGTGGGAGGAAGTAACCAGATAAAACCCACACAGACATGGCACGAACATGCAAACTTGTTGTGATCCGATTTTTATTTTTGCAAAGTTAAACATCGTTCACAGTGAGACTGTATTACATTCTGTATCCCTGGATTTCCATTGGTTGGCAATTTTAATCTTGAGGGAAATGACTGACTCTGCCACAATCAATAAAAAGCTACCATATATAGGTTAATACAGAACATAGAAGTAAATACAGAACATATAAAAACATCAAATGCTTGTGTATAATTACAAAATATAGCCAACTGTATTCGATTTCCTATAATGTAAAGGGGCAGTAAAATATCATGTGTTAAGAATCCTGCCGTCTCTTTCGATCAGAAATCATCCGTGTTAGGTGAATCTTGAGAAACATCTCACATAATAAATAAATAGCATAACAACAGTTCGGTTTCAAAAGCAGGATTTGTAGTAGGAGGAAAATCACAAAATGTATATAGCCTCCAGTTTTTCTAACAACAAAGTTAAAGAAGTTGCTGTTGAAAGCTCAACATGCTTCTCTGGCAGTGTTGATCTGAAAGGGCACATGAGGTAGACTGCTGCTCCTGCTGTATATGTGTCCTGCTCCAATCCTTACTTGGTGATTAGCTGCCAACAGTTGAAGTGCTTCTCAAGATGCCAACTTGCCCAAAGTTTTCCAGAGCAGCTCACAGCGAGACGGAAGTTCATAACATATCATTTAATTTCACATCTCTGCAAGGACTCAGCGTCAGATCTGGATTGACGTGCTGGTTGCAGTGTGATAAAGTACTATTAAAAAAACTCTCAACAGAACTTAAACCAATCAACTGCTCTCCCTGAATGAGTGTATATGATAGTAATGAGTAAAACTATAAATTGATTCTAATTCAGCTTTTAAGCCAAATTGATTGTATAACTTTTACTTTTTACATCATCACTGGAATTTTCATTGTAATTTCAATATAGGATAATCAGGTTTAATCAGAATCAGAAGGTATTTATTGCCAAGTAGGTTTACACCTACCTGGAATTTGCTCTGGTTATTGGTGCATACAATGAACATAAAAACACAATAAATACAACACACATAAGAAAAACAATGTATATAAAATAAAATATACAAAAGATCAAAGATATAAAAAGTAAAGTGAAATGCAAAATGCAAAATTGCCAAGTAGGTTAATATATACAAGGAATTTGCTGTGGTGTGTTTGGCCAAGTGGGCATCTGTGGCACCATCTTAGCTTTTTTTCAGGGAAATTGAGAAAAAAAAAAAGGGACATTTTGCAGATTAATTTAGAAACTTTGTTATGAAATGGTGCAAAGTAAAAAAAACGTTGTAATCCAGGTTGAAAAATGGTGCTGTCTTTGTCGGGCCTGCTGCCGATCCAGTGAAACTACACAGAGCACTGAGCACGGTTTCTTACCTAATGAGCTTGTTGCAACACATGTGTTTTCATGTTTTGCTTGCGGCTCCCTGAGGCTTCCATGTTGAATCAGCTGTGAGCTGCTGCCTGCACTGGAGGGAGGGACGTCGGAGAGCTGGTGCCCACCCGCTCTTTAAAGATATCTAAGGGAAATGTCCTTTTTTTTTTTCTTCAATGTACTAGTAGATGTCATCTTTGTGTGTATGTGTGTGTAAGGGGTGGGTCAAAATTCTGGCTTTAATACTAATCTGTCTCCCTTCAGAGGACTGACATGTCGACCGTTTCGTAGATTAAGGTTGTCATTTGTTATGAAATCCTATCCAGGGGGAAATAGACTTCAAATGCCTGCGTAGACGTTTTTCGGTGAAATGTCCCACGTCTCACCTTAAGTCCTTGTGTGGTTATTGCCAGCACAGAGGCTTTTGTCTGAGCAGCCCTGCAGTTTGGAGATTTAGCTGGTGCCTCCGGGCTCTTTTGCTTTTTGTAATCTAAATCCTCCCGTCTTCGTCGAGAACCTTCGACCCGAAAGATTTCGCTCAATAATTCTGGGACAGCACGAATCTCTTTGCAGCCAGGTGCACAAACTTTCATTATTTGATCGGTTTTTTGAATGACTTTTTCCAGAAATAAGTGGATATTGGTTTACATGTGAGCCATGAGGTATTTTCCCTTGTGTTATTATAAAAGTCATTGTGGATCAGCCAATTCTAATTTGGCTTTTGTTAAACTGCGCCTCACTCTCAAGCGTTCCATTGTACCAGGTGAAGGGCAGAAACTCAAACACGCTGATAGTGAAAACATCCGTATCAAAAATGTCCTTATTGGATTTATTCAATTTAAACTTCTATTGTTTGTTTGATTGTTGTGTGTGGATTGAAGCCAGGGCTGCAGAAATCTGCGCTATTTACATTCCTCCAGTGTCAAAACAGCGGAATCTCCCAGAAAGTCAAGTCCCTCTGCAAAATAATGGATACCAGACCCGGTCACATCTGCCAACATCCAGTCCTCTAAGCTTTTCCACTGTAACGTCTCTCACTCTTCTTTTTTAAGTGTGACAGTGATTAGAAACATCAAATACTGAAAACTAAAGGATCTCATTAACTGTGTTTATGCGATTAATATATAAACGTTCCATGTTAAAAAAAAATAAAAAAGAGGACAGAATTGATTGCGACACGTGATCAAAGCTCAGGGGTCTTGTGTCGTGGTTCAGCTGTGATGCCTTTACAATCTGCTGCGCTGGGAGGGAGGAGCGCTGCAATGTCCTCGTGTAACCTGCTTGAAGAGAACAACACCATCGGGCCATTCGAGAACTCGTGAAACAAATGAAGCGAATCGGCTTTGATGCAACTCAAAGCTACTAAACTCTGAAAAACGAACTTTAACCGAAGAGTATTCTGTTCAACTCCTCGTCCAATCATTCCATCGATTTGACTTATGGAAGGCCTATAATTTACACCCGGGCTTGTTGGTTGGCAGACAAAGAAGTGGGGTTTCTGGGCTATTTAAGTAATGAGGCATGAGCTATGCGTTCTTGTGGTAAAATGCCTGTCAATACTTTTAGGAAGGGGGCAAAGACAAATGTAAAAGATCTCCCCGCTCTGCTTCTCCTCCTTCTGATCTTATGTCGTTGGCAAGCACGATCTACAAGTAAACAGAGACGTCTTGTAGAAGAGAACGTCAATTTGTTGACCGCCGTATTTGAGTTTGGTGTTTTCCGGCATTGAAAAGTTTGCCAGTCAGCAGCCATCTCCATAGTGCTGTGTCAGCGCTGGAGAACGGCTTGGCTGCACCCAGTATCCTTCTGCTTTAGGAAGGGGAAAAAAACACACAATCTGACTTGTGTTTCTTTTTTTAATCACAGTCGTCTTAGGTGGCATGGATCCAGGGACTACTGCTGCAAAGTAGCGACAATCCCTTTTTTTAAAATGGCTTCGGAAATGCCTCAAAAGCGGAATGTTGCGTGACGGCGGGTTTCACATGTGCACTGAGAACTTCCTGTAGCAGAGGTGATGTTGAAAATGGAAACAGGCTGGAGGTGGAAGGGGAGAAGAATGATTCCTGAAAATAGAGGCCCAATGGGTGAGTCCAACTAGTCAGCAGCTGAAATCTGAGTGCACCGTTAAATCTCACAGTAACTTTAACAGCAGTGATCAAGACGTGTATTCAACGTGCAGTTTTAATGACCTAGCGCAGTGTTGAAGTCGGTGTTTAAACGGATTAGAGTGGCTTCTTGAACTTTTAGCACTCCACTTAATCATTGCAGCATTACCATCATTACCCACAAATAACTCCACCACTGACAGTTTGGGTGGGAGTCAGTTGTGTTACGCTAGTCAGGATTAATGCAGCCCCGAGCAGCGGATCCAACTGACACAAATTTAAGTGGCAGCACTTGTAGCAACTCATCAGACTTTGGAAAACTTCCTCTAGAGGAGATTTACACAACTTTTTTTCTTTTTACGCAGTAGTTGTCCCCAAGATCTTTTAAACAGACTTTCATGTGTTAAGTTCCTCTTTAACGTTTGACAATCTACACAACTGATGTAGCTCTGATTTTCTGGCCCTCGCACTGGATGACAACATCTTCATTGTTAACATCACTCAAATGAATGAGCACAACACTAAAACCATCTATTCAGAGGTCATGAACCGAGAGTAGTGCTTTGGCTTACGACTTTTATCTGCTCTCTAAGAAGCTCTGGTAGCTGCAAATGCCTTAAGCAGCCATTTCCTTTAAGAGCAGATTCAAGTTAAAACAGTAACTTGTGTGTTTTTAGGAATTTGTTTGTTTTCCTTATTGCAGATTTAGATGTTTTATATCTCCGAGCTCATTGGTCGCCTCCTGGCTGCACCTCTCCTATCTCCATTCTGGGTTCTCCCATGATCGGTTTACACAGCACACATGTTCCAATAGGATGTTTTGCTCTCCGCACATGGCTCATATTTTCACTCATGTTCAGATTCCTTTCAGCACCCTGCGCTCACATGCCACAGATTAGGCTGCATTGTTTGTCTCAGTCTTCGGTTGCTGTGAGGTTAATAACCAAACACACTGTATAGGTTAGTTGTGTCTCTAAATCATGTCAAGGCCTCGTTTGACCTTCGTGTTTGACTCTGAACATGTAAGACAGTAAGATTCTGAACTGCTGACACAGGACCGCTGCTAATACATCTTTGACTTTGTGTTTTGGAGAAGGTGAGACTGGATTACAGATGCTCCTGATACAGATTCTGAAACCTGGACTTTGCATATCAGGTCATTATGGAGAACTGATCCAGAACCTATGTGTAATGATTGCTATCATTGTTGAATGTGCTGTTACTGGTGTTATTATTGGCACCACCCCCCCCGAAACTCAGGTCTTGCTCACAGTACACATGGCCATTTAACTTGTGGAACATTCCACAGGGAAATCTTTGCCAAATTGCTGACATTTTATTCAGATCTGGTTAATGTTGCTCTCCTGCACACCACTTACTCTTCTTCACAGCTCTAATAGCAGTACCTGCGAGTGGCAATAAAGTGCAACTGCAGCTTTGGTGTGACGAAGAACTGATTTCTGGGAAAAGAAAATGTCTGTTTTATCTGGCTGAAACGTATTCACTGTTTATCAGACCGGTGCGTAGATTTGCATACTAGCCGATGTCCAACCCAAAATCTTTGGCAGTATTGGAGGTGTTTTGGATCCTGGTATTGGAAAATGTCTAAGCTGCATGTACGGAAACTCGTTGTCATGAATTAATACTATGAAAATCATATTCCATTCGGCACAGTTGGGTTGAGGCTGAAACGGAATAAAAAGTGTCATTGAAGTAGAGTTAAAACGAGCAGTTGGTGGTGTTTGGTGTGTAATTACTTGATCTGACTGTCGCACATCTCTGCTGTAGCTACACACCTTGTGTCACTGACACCATCTACACAACTCAGACTATTCAGATGGTCTTCTTCTTTTATGCATGCAATGTATTATTCAAAGAGAAAACATCTGTTACACATCCATGACAGTTCTAGTTGAACATTTAAGCAATACACAATGATCAAAGGAGTTTAGCATCATTACCAAGGAGAATGTCCTCATGCTAATTGCTTATAAGTGGCAAATTTAATTAGTTGGCCAAGTACCCGGTTGCATTCATTTGCCACTGAGACTTTACTTTACCTTTGGGATCTATTATTGGTTATTTAATGAAAGACTAGAAACCACTGAGAAAAACAGCCACTGACCTGCTTCTACTAAACTGTCTCAGCAGACTAATGTGTGGGGGGGGGAGAGAGAGAGAGAGTCAGACTGTTGGATGTTACTGCTCGTCTTTTTTTGTTTGTCTTAGTTCTTACAGGAAACGTTTCCAGTAACCCGGTCTTTCATAATCTTGGATAACTGCAGGCCACCTAGGAACTGAGAGCTCCTGTCACAGCTGTTCCTCACAAAACTAAACAGTGCCTGGGCCGATAATATTTATTTTCAGTGTTAGTTAATCTAAGTCTTTTTTTAAATAAGTTATCCTGTAAATTTCACAAATGATGGCAAGTCCCCCGACTAAATCCCTCAGCTCTAAATCTCAAACCTCCAGTTATTGAGTGTGGGCAGCGGCGATCAAGTGGGTTTTTATATTTATTTACACATTACAGCCAATAAATTGTCATATTCGTCAAAAAGAATTGTCTGGAATAACAAAATGGAATTGTACTATAGTAAACTTGTTTCGGCGATGGTCCTAACTCCTCTCTGAGACATGTGTCAGTGTTGTTTGGCGAGCCGCACGTCATTTCCACTGTCTTCATCATTCTCTGCCTGTTCTGTCATCAGATTATCCACAGGCTGCGTCACTGAGAGCATCAGCCACTTGGTAACACTGCTGTGACTTTAAACAAATCCTGGCGGCTCTGGAAGCTGCACAACAAGTGTCAGAACTTCTTTTCGCAACTTTATTTCATCATCTGTGACAGTATCCATCTGTTGATGTTGCTCTCTATGTCGATTTCTGTCACTGAAACTGTGTTTCCAGAGTAGGTGGTGTGTTTAAGACATGGACCTGCAGTAATTGGATGTGTCACAGGTTTACTTTGTGGGTAAAAACACTGAGTTGGACATTGTCCTGTTTAAATTGAGTCCATGCAGATTAAGCGGGATAAGAATGACTGAAGGGTGATAGTTGGTGGTTGGAATATTTCTTTTACCGCTTTGAGAAAACAGATTTTAGAATCCTGTGAAACTATCGTGTTTCTCTGCGTTGGACGTCAGTCTCTAAAGTATGTCTATTTTGAATTTCCTTCAAATCATTATTTATCAGCTGAGTGCTGAGCTGAGCAGTTTTACGTACACAAATCGCTGTTTCAGCCAAGTCAGGCCACTCCCCATGTGTTCGCCTGTTGACTGGGCAGCCTGCATGAGTACACGTGTTCAATTTGATAACTTCAGCAGAAACCTCCAGTTGGAAATGAAACTGCTCAGCGATGGTTTTCATTTTCTGTGTTTCTCCTTTGAAATGTCGTGTTGGCAATAATGACAATGTTTTTCACACCCAAGTTTAAAATGGTGACCGTCCTTCAGAGGTGCCATTATATATTCTTTCTAAGGGCAAAGAATATTGACATTGTTGATCATAACAGGGCGTTCACAACAATTTAAATGACAACATACCTAATCATTTTCTGCCCTTCACAGTTTCCTAAAGCCCAAAGGGACATTTTCAGATTGGGTGGAACAGCAATCTAAACAATAGCAAACTACAAAGATACTGAATTTACTTGAATTAATTGTATAAAAAGTCGGTTGATAATTGAATAAAATCAAAACAGTCTCTGAATGTTCAGTCGACCCACTGACGGATCAATCACTCAGCGGGACTTTTTCTTTAAGCTCTCATAACACTTTTACGACTGAACTGTTTAACCCGGATCGACTAGTCCTGACCCTGATTTGCAGCAGATCCATCCTGGACAATGCTGGCTGTTATGCGTCATTAAACCTCTCCTGTTCTCCCAAATGACAGAGGAACATGAGAGTTCTTCTTGGAGAGCAGAGATGTATTTTGCATCAACAGAGCCGCCCGCAACTTGAAGGATTTGCAGATGTGTCTCAGTGACTACAGGCCCCGACTGTCTTTGGTCGGGGGCCCTGGGTTTCCATCCAGCTCACTGTATCAGCTGCGGGTAGCGTTTCTTGGCTTTTTCACCTGTTTGGGAAAACTACTTTAAAACACCAGGGCTCTCTCTAAGTGCTTATTTAGTTTGCAGGTTGTTCACAAGTTTTCATATACTGTGGTTCCCAAGGCCGGCAGCGCACAGTGTGCTGACAGACGGATTTCAAACGTGCGAACGCCTCTTTGGAAGAAGTGTGAAACCGGCACCATTGGACTTTAGTGCGGTACGAAATATTCCATTAACTGCTTCTGTAATACGCCCAAACATTTTCACTGTATCCATCAATTTGTTACACGGAAGCTGAGTCCAATCTCTAGGATTATAGAAAATGACTTGGAGAATTGAACGCCGTTACTGCAAATGAGCAGCGCGAGTTCCGGTGCCAAATACAATATCCAGAGAAACTGAGAGCCGCTGTGAGTGCGAGTGAAGATACTGTGACACTCTGAGGTGACCAGATAATCAGTGTGTGATTTGGCTGTGTCAACTTTACACTGGGTACTCGGAAGGGATATTTATTTCTTCTCTTTCTCCGTCTCTCTCTCTCTACAGCTGCCACAGAGGGGAGAGTCAACGGCGGGGAGGATTTCTTCCAGAAGGTGAGTTTGTGTGTCGTCTGCGTTTGGGACGCGTTTGCTTTGTCTTCCTCGTTTCTTTTGCTCCAGCCCACCGAGCAGCGCTTCTCTCCCTCTCCCTCTCTCTCGCTCCCTCTCCCTCTCTCTCTCTCTGTCTGTAAGACTGCAGATGTCGGGTGCTCCTCCGGTCACTCGTACCGACAAATCCAAACAAACAAAGTCAATAGAACGAAAGTGACGTGAAGTCACTCCGGGGCTCTGATCCTATAACACAGCTGACACAACACACTGAGCCCCCCCCCCCCCCCCCCCCCTTCTCTTACATAATGCACCATAGTAAACCAGATCATCTCTGCCGTTTAATAGGAGAGGGCAGTTAAACACAGGCTTGACCGGGACAGAACTGCCTCATCGACTTTGTCACTCATTAAATTAGTTAATGTGATAAAGGTTCATTACATGCAGTGAAACAAGGATCCGCCTAAGTGATTTTAAATAGTGTCGAATGGGAATTCTTTGTTCAGTGTGTGACCTTGTTGGTTTTTACGGTAATTTTGAATTAATGATCTTTAATGCAAGTTGTAACTACAAGGGTTTTTATTATGGTTAACCCGAATAAAGCCTCTTTATGTCTTTAATAAAGAAATTCTATATGAATCTTGCAGCTATGCGTTTCCTGAAGTTCGATTTTCCTGTCCTGATCATGGCTGATAAAGATCAACTTTATTAAACAATAAACATGTGTGTGAAAAATTCCCCAATAACTCAAAAAAGTGCTGCTTCAAATTCTTTACACAACTCCAACTACTTTCGATTTTCTACTCTTTTAGCCAAAATCTCCGTCTACTCCTTTGTTTAAAGAAATATCTCCGTCCAGTTTTGCAAAATATCTTCATGAATGTTATTACTGCAGGTGTACCAAGGAGCACCAGTACACCTTGGTACACCTGCACACATTCTTCAAGGTAGGTCGGTCAGTTGTTGGAAACTTTGCTCTTGTTCCTCTGAGGCCGTCTCAGTGTTTTCTCTCACTTCTTGTTCTCCTCGTCACTGAAGATGGTTCCTTATGACTCTGTGTTTGGGTCGTTGTCGTGCTGCAGTATAAATTTTGGCCGCCCTCATGGCGTGTGATGGATAAGAATCCAAATTTCATGAAATCTACTTTTCAAAGGGCCATTTGTATCCATCTGAAAATAATTAATCTTGGTAAAATTCTTATTCCAGATTCTGTAACTCTGATCTTGAGACAGTTCATTGTATTTCTGAAGCAAAATCTGACCACAGTTGGCTTCATTATTAGGAAAAACAGACATTAAGGGCTTTGGAGAGAGAACATGTCTTATGATTTGGCAAATAAATTATTCTGATACACCCCATTGGAATCATTTAAACCCTAGTGTGTGTGTGTGTGTGTGAGAGTACTGTCATGATAAATGAAGTAACGTACTGAAATGAATCAGAAAATAATGAAAACGGTCACATTTCAATCATCACAGTCGTGTATTAGCGTAAACGGAGTTTTATAAGCGTGGAGGTATCTCTGTTAATCATGTGGTTTCCTTTAAGTGTCCGAAGTGGATTTGTTTATGTTTCCTGAGAATGTTTAAGTCCCTCTATAGCATGTTAATGGGCTGTAATGAAATAAATGATGGACGGCGGTTTGGTTTAGCATTCCCCTTTTGTCTATTTTCCGTATTTGGTTTTGGAGGTTAGGAAGCTCGAGTTAAATGTCAAAGAAGGAGGCAATTTAACTGTCCCTGAAGCAGTTTAAAAAAAAAACTAGTAATACAAACCAGGCGCCTTGAGATTCTTCTGCATGGAATTTTAACAAGAGCTATAGATATACTGAAGCTGTGTCTCCACCTCCTTTGGTTTGGATGTAACTGTAAAGTTTAGATGTTCAATGAAGGTGTGAAGCCTGACAAAATATTGCTGCTGGCGCATCAAGTTTTGCTGGTCATGATTTTTTTTGTTTTTGTTTTAGGTCCCTGCCTTAAATTTTGTCACAGTTCAAAGAGTCGGTGGTTAGCAAAGGATATATGGACAATTATGAATTTAGTGTGCGGCTGTTTGGGTTGGCAGGCTGGAGGAGGAGTACATTCATGTTTTTACTGTAGCTTTTCCATTTGGATATATACAAGGTAGGGTCCCTCTTGATAGCGTGATCACCATACATGCCCAATTAAAGCCAGGAAAATAAACCCTGACCGGTATTGTTGAAAGAATATGGATGAGGTATGTGTGTGTGTGTCTGTGTGTCGAATACCTTGAAGTTGATGAAAATGGAAATTCCTAGTTGTACCGCTTCCTGCCTGTCCAACACACCCATGTACCACACACACACACACGCTTGGACTAATAAAGAACACACGTAGCAACGCTCTCCCTCATGTGAGACGGCGTTTGCTCATTTCTGACGCACTCTTGTGAACAAAGCCGTTGGAATGAGACTAAATGTTTTTACTTGTTTGCCATTAAAGCATGAAATAGGCTGTTTTATTTCAAATTTGCCCTTTTTAAAGATATTTTTATATCTCACAATAACTTATCTGTGATTTGCTCCTTGATTACCACTGTGATTTTAACAGCTAGTAAGAGGTTGCAGTTGTGTTAGGGGGATTTCATATTTGTGTCCCTAGATACTGATGTAAAGACAATAAAAGGTATAGCTGAAGTAAAAGTTTATGGGACATCCAGCTGTTGTGTGTGTGTGTTGTCACCCCCCCCATTTCTTTATAGTAATTTCTATTCTATTTCTTATTTAAAAATAGTTGAGTTATATCGTCTGAAAGGATTTCCCCTGTATTTCAAAAAGCACAGAGCCTGAATCATATTTCCTGGGCAGTTGTTTTTCTCCTCAGTCGAAACTAGAGGTGAACCAACGGCCACAAGCCGGAGACCTCATGATTGTAGCGATGACTCTCCCTCATGAGAGGAGCCATGTGGTGATTTCTGATGCACGTGCACTCTAGACTTTGGGAATTAGGCTTGGTCGTTTCCTCAGCAGTGAGAATTAGAGTTCAGTCTGTGACGAAAGCAACATGAGATGATCCGCCCCCGCACTTTCTCCCCTGTTGCTCCCTCTTTCTCAGAGTCTGCCGAACTTCCTCCCCGTCCAAAGAAACATTTTTGTAATAGAGCGCAAACAGTCCTCCCTCTTCACGCAGTCAGTTAAGAAGTATAAAGGAAGACATGATGGCGTGGGACCACAGGAGGGTGCCACAGCTGGGATATTAGCCATGTGCACGGCCCTGCTGCTCACATGGGGCAATCTCACCAGCTTCATGCCCCTCTTTCTTTCCCATCTGTGGTTTAGTCTCAAATAATCAGTCTCATGTTTTCCCACCCGCTCTCCCCTCATTGCTGCTCCTCCCTCCTGCTGTTTTTAATGTGATTGCATCATTTCACTCCATCACACCACAAGTGTGTCATTGTTATCAGTCTGTTAAACGGGGATTTCTCCACAAATTGAATGCTTGATTGTTGAACAGAAGGAAAAAACGTGTCAGTGGACTGTTTTTGCAGTGAGACTGTGAACTGTCGCAGCATTGAAACCAGGACACTGACCAATTAGCTGTTTGGAGAGCTGTGCAGAAATTGAGCCGTGGGACAGCGAGGAGCTGGGGAAGCTCGGGCTGGTTGAGGCGATAACCGCAGAAGAGCTCGGAGTGGCTTTGTGTTGAGAGACTCCTTTGAACCCCTATAGTCACTTCATCCCTCTTCCATGGCTCCTTCCCGGGAGTTGTGGTTTGCATGAATCGAGCCAGACATGACATGTAAGTGCCAGCGCACTCTGATCTCAGGCCAGGCATAATTCATTTGATTTGGTTTTATAGTATTTGCACATCTCGCGTTTCTGGGTGTTGAAAGAAAGAAAAAGGTTTGAATATTTGGTTGACAGAAAATTGTGCGATGTTGAAACAACAAGGTCCTTATGAGCGCCATCGAAGCAAACTATAGAAACTAGAATGACACTCGGTTCAGTGCATTAATGCCATCAGGGCACAAAAGACACCTTACATTTAGACTGAAAGACTTTTTGTACATAATTTGTTGAAATCCTCTTCAGGTCCTGACAGCCATCAATAGTAATGTTGTCTAAAAGAAAACATCTGGTGTTTGTGGCTCTCGTAGGATTGTGATAAACACGACCAATCGTTTCATTTTATACTGTATGAACTGGTTGGTCGGAGTACCTGTCTGTCACTAACTGACCCGCCTGCCCGAGCTCTCCCTGTGCACGAGTCTTCTGCTGAGGAGGCGTTCTCGTGTTTTGGGGGCGTAGCTATGCCGAGGCGGTGGCTAGGAGGGGGTGGGATGTATCTGCTGCATTTCTTTTCAAAGTGAAGCCTGCTTTAGTTATAAATCTTGGATTACCAACCCTAGATTCAAATATGCCCATTTTCTTTTTCATCAAGAGCCATGAATAATTCTCTGGGAAAAAATCTAAAATCTTGCAAAGTGGAAAAAAATCCTGGATCCACACAAAAATGTTCTGTCTTGTTCCATCTTTCCACCAAGTTTCATGAAATTTGCGTAATCCTGCTGACAACAAACCAAAAGTTACTTGGACGGGGATGAAACTCTTTGATTCAAATGTTGATGTGAAGGAGAAACTTTCTGCAGATGTTGTAATTTGAGTTTCTCCTCTATAACCGTATGTTGGCATTAGACCCGAGGTGTAATGGGGCTTTACCTGCTGCAAGTTAGCACCCGGATTGTTAACATGAACTCCGTTATGACTGAGTCTCAGGAGGTTGGTCCAGTCTGAGCTGACAGCCTTCAGCTCTTTTGTTCCCTCAGTCGGCCTTTACCCCCCCCCCACCACCACCACCACCACCACCCCAACATCCCTTGGTGCCCCCTCCCAATCACACACACACACACATGCACACTTACACATTCCAGCTGAATAAACAGCTGCACCGTCCCAGCGCGGCCCAGGAAACATACCTCCGCCATGCTGATTGCTGCTTTTCTACGTACATACAGAGTCACGTGTGTTCAGCACATGTGCCGTCTTTCAGGACTTCACTGTTTGGTTTCACCCGCGCGCCTCCGTGCACCAGCTGCGGACCTCGTAAGAGCCAATCATCACGTCAAAGTCGTGCCATGGAACTGATCAGAACCGTCGTCATTTATGTATTTATTCTTTTCAGCCTGGGTGGGGCAGGGGGGAGAGGAACACTAAATGCGTAGGTAACTTAATTTGCGCACATATCGTGACCCATTGGAGAGGTATTTGCTCGCTCCTTCGTCAAAATAAACGGCCTCAACCCTTTTAAAATGGTGTGTGGTCTGTTCGAAATCAGTCCCATCTGCAGGACGCTGCCAAGAACAGCAACACTGGACAGGAAACAGGTCTCTCCGAACAAAGCCCTTTAGAGAAAAAGTTGATGAGGCATAGGCCATATAGTTTGATAATTCAAGGAAAGTATGATCGGAGTCACCTGATATTCTCACTGTTTCCATCATCAGCATTTACTGGGTTTGTTTGGTGTTAAATGTTTTTACATGGCTGGTAAATAAACAGGTCTATCTTTCCTTTCTCATTTTTATTTGGATCTCTGTTCTCCTCTGTAATTCCTTCAACCTCGGAGTCACAGTCATGTTTTACTTCTTTCCGTTTTAATCTGTTTTCCAAGAGACAGATTTTTAAGAACAAAAGCCAAACAAAACAAAAAGTTGGAGGCAGACTTGGAGGATTTTGTCCTTATCACAGAGAACAGAATGTTTTAATGTGGCTCGTGACACGTCCAGCTGTTGGTGTGAACATGTGACTTCAGTCGATGAAGGAAAATTGTTTTGACGTATTAGTGAATTAATGTCTCTCCTCACATAACCAAACGATGGTGAAATGGTAGATTCTACAGGCCTGTGCCTCTGGCTGCTAACACAGAAATCATCAGATGTTGGTTTGACGGCTGAAATTCATTGCGTGTAAGAGTGAGAGACTGATGATGATGGTGCAGCAGGTTTCTAGTTGAGGGGGGGGATGATTGGTGAGAACTATGCTTGGCTTCGTCACTCTAATGATACCATAGAAGAAGAATTTACTAAATTAGCCAAGATCATCAGAAAGGAATTCTCCTTTATTTCCACAGCACAGAATGATAATCAGATTTATTCTAGTTTTGTTATTTTGATTCAAGCTGGAATCAAACAGCACAACCAGGAGACGTAATAAGAAGTGAGGATGTTTCTGTGTTTAGGTAATAATGATAACAACCAAAGGAATTCAGTGATGAGCCAAGAGCTGAGGAGGGAGAAGGAAGAATCTCACAGAAAAACACTCTGGTTACACGAATGTGTTTTGCAATTATTTTGTTGGTTGTGTTTTTGTGAGCAACTTAAGATTCTCTCACTGCAAAAGTTCTTCCATCTGGTTGTGATAAATCTAAAGAAGCTTTGAAACAGTTACACTCCTGAGTCCAGGTTTTATTTTGGTTTTCTAGTAACAGAGGTTCCTCAGGCTGCTGCTCATCACGGCTGTTCACTTTCACCTCGGCCAAGGAGGTTATGTTTATTTCTGTTTGTTTTGATTTTAAGCAGGATTACACAGCAAGTAATACTTAACAAGGGGAGGGGGGGGCAGATCCTCGAATATTTTCCTCAACTTTGCAAAATTTTAACAATTTTTATTGTTTCTCAGAATAATAATAAAAAACAATGAAATGAACGTGTTTACAAGTGTTGGCAATTTGGTTCAGATCCATATAAAAATGTGGATCAAGTAGATTTAGATGTGGTTTTGTAAGGGGACCGCTGGGCCTTGGTGGAGGTCTGTGCTCTACTCTGTGCCATTCTAGTTATGTGATGTAATTTGTTCATAGGGCCCTTTTTATTGGCTAAAACCAACCGCTTCACAAAGAAACTAATTGGTGTATAAAACAAATTCAGCAAAAACATGTTCTCAAACAACAAATTTAAAGCTCAAGTAAAAGCAGGTGAGTCCAAGTAAAGAAATCCCAGAGTGATCCGTCCTGACTTCCTCAGGCAGATGGTTCCAGAGCCTTCAGGCCTCAACTGCCACTGCCCCGTCCACTTTTTATAGGATTTCAGAGAAAAGCATTGAGGCTTGAAAGGGCTTCCAGTCAACCATCATGGACTGTGTGTAGCTAGCCGCAGAGCTGTCTCTGTGCTGTACAGGTGTGTGTGTGTGTGTGTGTGAGAGAGACTGGCAGTGGATTCGCTGTCAGGTTTTGTTTTAAACGATGCCAAACAGACTGTGCTACTTCCACAACAGCATATGGAGGAGTTTAAGCACTTCCCTTTTTTGATTTGTGCACCGGTTCCTGTCGCTGCACAGGCTGTTGTTTCTGTACATTTTTTGGCAAGGAACAAGAGCTGAGATAATTCAAACATATTGGTGAAAAAAATGAAAAGGCTGCGAGCTGCTGCTGCAGTGTTAATAAAACTAATAAATAATCTTCATAGGAAGCACTTATGGCTCTTAATGCACCTCCTCTCACGTTTGAGTTACACCATGAGGCTTATTGTGTTAATGCACCGGACCTCCAAGGAATACAAAGAGGTAGCTCATGTAATGGGTCGAGGGAATCCTCATGAGCATGATCACGTGGCTTCGAGAACTTTTGAGAGCTTTTGAGAAATTCATATTCTGAAAGCACAAACCCCTGGAAAGAACCAAAACAAACAAAAGACCACAGGGCCTTTGTGAAAAACAAGGATAGTGCACGTTGAGGACATTATGAGACACGGCCTCCCTCCCTTCTTAAGGTTGGATGGTGTTTTTCCTCTTGTGTTTTCTTCCCCCTTCATATTTTTTTCAAGGGGTTTGTTTGTCGGTTTGCAGCCAGAAAACCAAGCGATGTAAGTTTTCCTCTGGGTTGAGAAGAGGAGCAGGTGATCGGCGGAAAGACTTGTCCTGATTGGACCGTTGACAGCATCTTCACCGGCACCTTGCACCGGCAGCACTTTGCTTTTTTTTTCCACTTCAGGACACATGCTCCTGGTTACGATGACTAGACTTGTCAAAAGGCTCTCACGTTAATTGCAGTTGGCACTTTTCACATGTTCCGAAGCCAAGTGTACTCCTCTGACTTCTCCGGGCTCCATATCGTATGAAGAAGTCTCTGTGCCACTTTTCATCGTGTAAAGCTTTTCTTTGTTGCTGCCGCTCGCTGCTAATAACTTGTTTCATATGTTCTCGCTAGCACGGGCGAATCTGTGAATAGTTCCCTACACTTCATGCAAATCCAAAGCCACATTAAGGCGCTGAGGAAAAACAAAACTTCTAATTCCAATATAACGATGAGTGCCCAGTGGTTACCAGGGTTTTGTTACTGGTAGTAAAGCATGAAACTGGAATTGCACTCTGTAGAATGCATACATCCGCTTAGAGCCAACAGTCCCCTCACGAAACCACTTTTAAATCCTTTAGATCCAGATTTTTTATCTGGATCTGCACCAAATTGCAAACAGTCATAAACGTCAGTCCCATGAAATACCAGATTAACAAAAAAATAAAAAAACAAGATCAATTGGTGGATTTCTTTTTCCTGGGAAATCTGATTAATGTAAAAATGTCCAATCCCTAATGTCTGGACATTATGCAGAGTTTAAATCCGAACTGGACCATATTAAATCAACATAAACTGAATGTAGGCTGATGATCTGTTATTCTTTCACCAACTCAAATGCTTCAAACTGAGAGTTTACAGCTATGAAACTATATAACCATGAAAGTCAAGATTGAAGAATCGACATATAAGTTTGTTTGCTTCTTTTTAACGTGTGTGTTGAGCTAACGTCCGTCCTCCTTCCCTCTGTTCCAGATCATGGATGAGACCCAAACGCAGATAGCCTGGCCGTCAAAACTGAAAATTGGAGCCAAGTCCAAAAAAGGTAACTTTTAAAAATTTCCCACAAATCGCATCATGAGCTCTGTTTTCATCGTGTTGGATCTCACGACTTTCCCTGAACGCATCATTTCACCGCCTTTCACCAAGACTCACAATTAATTAGTAAGACGGCAACAAGACCAGCAGCTGGACTGACTGTGTGAATCCTAAGCTTTGGAGCACAGGTTAATGATTACGAGTCAGTGTTGTTTTTAAACAGACAGATGTTCTCAGGAACGTCACTGGTCTGTCATTAGCAATAAGTCAACGGAGAAGATGAAAGCTCATGTTTTCTGTTCCTCACAAGCGAGACATTTCATCGGCACTGAGGAATTTGGGAGTTTCTTGTATGAATCTCACACATTTATTGGCCCAGGTTGTTTCTGCTCTCTTACCAATAACAAAAATAAAACGAGGGTTATTAAAAGCTGTTCAGGAGAGGGGGTGAGGCGGGGTTTGAGACGAGGGGGGGGGACGAGTTGTGCCCACTTTGTTGTTCTCAGGAGGATTGGGAGTATGCGTCCTCCAGCCAGATGTGGAGTCCGGTGTCATTATGTAACTTCCTCACTCACTCGCTCGCAACACGGGAAGGAAAGTTGACGTGGTTGCATCAGAATCTCCAACATTGTGTCTCCGGATACTTAATCAAACTGCAAGAACTGGCAACCCGCTCACTCACACACACACAATCATTAATTTGACCCAAGTATTATTTCATTCACAAGACTCGCCTCCAGAACCACCTGGGGAGGATGTTCTATTCTCAAAGTGAGAAGACTACAAATTCAGACCCATGATTTGGAGCATGGCAGACTCTGTGTTATGTAAACGGAGAGAAGCTGGTAGGAAGTGTTTGGTTATCAGCCCGTTGTCTTATGAGACGTGTGAGTGGTTCAACCACCTGGGCTCATGGGAGGAGGGAGCGAGTGCAAGAGAAAGGACAAGATGACTAGATATCAGATCTTCTTACCAATTCCACACATGTCTGTTTGTGGAACGCATCTCGTGAGCCGTTCATTAGCGTCACACTGGGCTTGTCTATGGTTAATTGCCCAGGGGCGTGCAGAACCTAGAACATTCAGTCTTCTTCTGCGTCCTGGGATAAGCCACAGTGGCTGCAGGCTACTGGGTCCAACCGCAGGTCAGAACTTTCCACCAGATCATTTTGAGAATCCGATTCTTTTTATTTCACAGGAGTTGCAGGTGCTGTTCTAAGTCACGGCAGCAATATAATCACTTCCTCTGTAGCAAATTGTGTTTTTAATGTAAAAGCTAAATGTTCGACTTGTTGCTGCAAAGCTTCCTGTCGAGCTGAATTGCAAAAAAGTTGTGAACTTCAGTCTGAAGTCAATTGCTGATTAACCCTATGAAATAGCTGACATGCAGTGGAAAATCTAGTTTATAAATAAGCCACACACACGAATAGTAATGAATTAAATGCATTTTCATTTTGGAACTAAACATTGACTTTAAAATCGTTATAAACCAGATGGGATGAACGCAAAGGTTTCAAGTTTCAATATGCACCATAAACTTTTCTCTGCTCTACTCACAGACACAGACAATAAAAATTTCAGTATATTGTGGAAGTGTTTGAGGAGGAGTCACTAATGACAGTGATTAATTCATTAGACAGAAAGATGGATACTTTAGTGTGTCCAAAGGAAATCTAGGAACAAGGGGGATTGAAACAGCCTATCTCAAACAGGCAGGTTTAGAACTAGCTCTATTCTATCCTACTCAGGACAGCTGAAGACGTATGAGGGGTTAAAACCTCTCGGGGGGGGGGGGGGGGGGGGGGGGGGGGGCCACCGGGTAAATGATGATCCACATTCCTCTCTCCCCTCCTCATCTAACACAGGATGTGACAACACGAAACCCTCTCTGCCCTTAAAAATAGCTGATGATGAAGCTATTTTGGTTCTGGATTATTTTCAGCCATCCCGATCCCGTTGGGTTTGTTCGCCTCGTTTTCCTGGAATCCTGAATCAGCGTCTTCTTTCCTGTGCAGTCTGGAACCAGTTACCCCTTGGCGGGACGGCGGCTGATGCGATGGGGATTTTGTCTGTTTGTGACCTCTGCCCATGCGGAGCCGCATTCCATCAAAACGCCAGCTCCGCCTTTTCATTTATCACCTGCAGCTAGCTACGGCTGCCACCTGCATTAGTGTGATAAGGGCTGTGGTGAGCCTCTGGGGGCAGGACGTCATCAGGACGCTGTCGGCTATTTAAGCTATGTATACGAGACAGCTCTGTGTTGCAGCATCTGGCCTGCCATCCTGTTCTAAAGCACGTTTTTTAATCCTGAAAGTTAAATGTATAATATTTCTATGCAGTAAATATTTTAATACCGCTCCCTGCTCCGTGCCATTTGTCTGTTTCAACATTTCCGCAGATGTTTTGAATGAGAAACTTAATTCCCTTCATTTGTGCGGTACTCTTCCAACGCAGTCCCGAGCTGGAAAAATGCTCCGGCCGTGCCAGGACAGAGCTGCAGGTCAAAAGGTTTTTCTCTCTGTCAAGTGAAACTGTGTAAAATCGGTGCGATTGAAAACACTTCACAGCTGCAAGCCGGCCCTTGTTTGTGTTCGGGTCTATATGTGTTGCCTTTGCATAATTAAGACCAGTCCGTAGGTGTTCAATTTTTATTCCCCAATCAATCATCCAAAACAAAGCATACAGCGCACTCCACTTTAAAAAAAAACGGGGGTGTGTTCTACATCACGGCTGCAACGCTCGTTCAGCCGGGCTAATGTTTGCCAGATGTGCTGCACAGGTTGGACGCTGGAAGAATCAGGCTCCCTCCGATGGTCACATGAGGCGCCACAGGAGGACGTGTAAAAGATTTCTATTGTTCCCGGCAGCAGCTCAATGGTGGGAAAGTTTCCTGGAGGTGGTGTTGAGGCCGCGACGCATCTCTGACCGCTCTCACTGCTCTTTTCTCTTTTCGCGATGTTTACCTGGGTCAGTCTGCAGCTCGGCTCTTAAGTGCTGACCCCTCCAATCGTCTTGGAGCGGCTGTTGCTCCCTGCGACGCGGCTCGTCTACGGGTGTGTTGAAATCGCCCGACCCTCGTGACACACTTAACAAGATCAGTGCTTGTTTGCTGGCACTCGGTGGTTCTCATGGTTCCCGGGGCCCATTAAACAGAGCGCTGGAGTTTCTTCTGATGTGTCAGAGCAACAGAATTCTTCAGACTCCGGCCACGAGCCAGGTTGCGCTGCTCTCTGAAGGAGACTGTGGACATTTATGATAATGTGCAAGTAGAGGGCAAGCATTTACATTCCTATCTCCAATTTATCAAGGAGTTAATCTAAACTTATTTCAAACAATCCCGTCCCACTTCGGAAGAATAAAGTTGCCAAAAAAGAATACATATAAAGGTTATTAGAATAGCAGTGCATTTAAATGATCCGAATATGCCCAAAAACGACTGATTCCCATTAGATTCAAAATAAAAACCTGTATCTATCTAACGTAAATGTAGTTTCATAAGGAGACTGTTTGGACATGGTGGAAAACCGTTGAGGATTTTTCACATGCAGCCCTCTGCAAAAATGTAAACACGCATAACCAGGGGGTTCTCCAAGGTCCCAGTGACTTAGAAAAAATAAATCTGATTCAGCAGGTCCTGTCTGAAGGCTATACTGTAAATCTGAGGTGTGTGTGTGGGTGGGTGGGTGTGGAGGGGTATTCCTGGAACGGAGCTTACTTGACTTCCTGCTGCTCAGTACAATTAAGACGATGGGCCGTGGGTATGTAGTGTGTATTACTATGTGTATGTGTGTGCGCCCACATATTCCCATTTTGATCCCCCAGGGGTCGTGCATGTGCCGGAGCCAGATGTCGACCACAAACACGAGCATTAGCTTTCAAAACTCTGGGTATGCAGCGTTTGTTATTGTTGTTTCTTTTTTCTAAGCGGAGTGTTTTGAAGCTGAGGAGTTCTGCGGAGGCAAAGTTTTCTCAAGCTATTAGCTCCGTAATTGCACTTTTTTTTTTTCTGTGCGTGCACTCCGTGTATTTCCACAGAACACTGGGATGTGGCAGTGTCTGCTGCGGCCTGGTATCATGACGGCTTGAATTAGTGGAAACAGCGTTTGTTTTGTGAGTGTCAGTGGAGCGAGAGTGCACACAGACACACACAGACACACTGACTCCTCTGCTACTACGTCTGCAGAATCACTGACTGTGTGTTTCCTGAATGACAGAATGAGGTTTGGGGAGATGTCGTGATAAACATCTGTCTTGTAGTGTGGCTAAATTGAAGCCGAACAATTGTCTTCAGCTCATGGTGTCTCTAACGGAGCTCGACTGACTCAGGGATTGTGTACCTCCACTCATCTGCGTGTACCCCCCCTCCCCGTGCCGTGTGGTTACGCGCTGATTTTTAAATGAGACCCGGCAGATATCAAAGCACTGCCGTGTCGTGTTTGATTCAATGAAGGTTTAACTTGTGTCCCACTTTCACATTCTGTCTGCCATTCATCACCACTGACGGACTCACTCCCACTGAACTGTCTTAACAGGCACACCAGCTCTCTCTCTCTCCCATATTTAATGTTTGTCTCTCTCTTTTTGTCCCTCTCTCTTTGCAGATCCTCACATCAAAGTGGGCGGGAAGAGGGAGAACGTGAGGGAAGCCAAAGATAGAATCATGTCAGTCCTCGACACAAAGGTGCAGTACACATCTTTACTAGAATGTGGACTTCATGTTGGTGTGTGCACTTCTCTCCCCGTCTCCTCTGCTTCTCACACTTCTCTCGCTCTTCCAGTCGGACTGAACGTATTTCACCTCCGCTGTCCCTTTTGTGAAAGTGACAGATTGCACACAGCACCAACTCGGAACCAATCTAGCCAGATACTCACATCCAGGGGGTTTCTGCTGCCATGGCAACACAAGAAATCTCTCCCCCCCCCCCCCCCCCCACCTGGCGACTGCTCCGTAGCTCCCCCTGGGGGCAGGCAGTCATCCTTGCACTTTTGGAACAGACACACACCAAAGGAGCAACACATGATTGGCTTTGTTTGCAGTGTTTCATGTGGTTCTGTCACGAAGAGGAGCAGTCTGGCAATCGCTGCAGAGTTATTTGACGATTTGACTTTATTTTTAACGCACTTCATTCCTTCGCTTCATTTCTTAACAACTGCAGCATGTGAGAATGTGTTAAAGGAGAGGAAATTGCTTTGGATCTTGTTGCTATTTAGAGGATGCAGATGCTGGAACTGGACCGACTGACTAGCAGTATTTATAATCCGAGGAGCAGGGTTGCAAACCAGAGAGAGCACTTGGGGTCGCTCCTCCTGGACAAATTAGATTTGAACCGAGATGGCGGGTACTGTAGAAAATTATTAGAACCTGTCAGAGGAGATATTGGACACACAATCCTGCCTCAGGGACACAATCAATTGTACAGTTTGTACCAGATGCCTGCACGCACAAATCATTTGGCCGATACAGCAATATGTTCCCCAAATAAATGCGGTGTAGGACATCTACGGAATAAAGTTCAATATTTATTCAGACGCTGTGTTGCCTTGTTTCTGCTATTCTCATATAGCAACATGCACATTATATCCACAATCCACTCAGACATCCGTTGTAAAGTGATATCGATCTTCATGTCACCACTTGTCTCCCTGTCTTCTCTGCTCATCAGAGCAACAGGGTGACGCTGAAGATGGACGTCTCCCACACGGAGCACTCCCACGTTATCGGCAAAGGCGGCAACAACATCAAGAGGGTGATGGAGGAGACGGGCTGCCACATCCATTTCCCCGACTCCAACAGGAACAACCAGACGGAGAAAAGCAACCAGGTGAGTGGAGCTGCAGACATGGATTCACACAGTGCAGACACACCGGGGTCAATCAGGAGTGGAGCGAACTGCAGCATGATTCTGGTTTGAGTTGAAGTCCGTTGGGTTCTGCTGTCTCGACTTAACTGTCATCATCTCTCTGCAGCGGGTTTTCTTCATTGCTCCGGGTGTTGGTTTTTCCGTTCTGGAGAGTGTATTGGATCTCTTGTCCGCTCACTGAGTGTCACAGGGACTCAGGCTGGACAGGTTGCAGAGAGTTGGTGGACTCGGCTGTGTAGTTTGGCCGACCCAGAGGAAGCCGGCGTGTTTTGGCTGGACTCGCTAGAAGAGCAGAAGGATCCTTCTGTAATTACCATCAAAAGTTTAGTCCGAGTATTTGAGGAGAGGTCGCTGCCAGGCACGGCATCAGGAGCGCACGTTTGCCAGGTGCTCTGCAGTTCACCTGTGAAAGTACTGACGGGTTCCTTTTTGGAACTTTAGCCATTTTGACCTCATCTGTGCGGGTTTTGCATGGTGTGCACAACTCAGAGCATCTCACAGTAAACCTCCTGCAGGCTTACTGTAGTGATGCAAGTACAGGCTGATCAGTAGCAAGAGACTCCTTGTTTAGACAAAGGAGCCCTTCGAGCAGTGTCTATTCAAAGGCTTTCTCATTGCATCAGAAAGCATTGTAACAAGCAGAGTGATGCTGATGAGCAACTATACATATATAACGTTGAGAATCAGTGAATTCGGGAGTAGCTGTAACAATGGTTTTCATTTTTAAGATAGAATGGTGTCCACAGCACAACCAATATAATGTGTGTGTGTGTGTGTGTGTGTGTGTGTGTGTGTTCTCTCATATGTGAAGGTAAAGAAGGCCAGAGAGTTTTAGTAATTTCTAGGGCTAGGCGACATATGATATGACAAAAATTATATAAAGACAAACAATTTCACATCAGTGAATATTGATTATTATCATATCACTTTTATGATATTGCTATTAAAGAAAATTAGATTGTGAAAATCCCTCAACCCTTGTACTTTTTTCTTTCCTCTTTTTTTATTCATAATTTGATTTAGCTTTACACACAGATGCGTTGACAATTGGCAACAAACACTGAGACACTATCACTACAACCATATGGATGCTATGTTGTGGGTATCCATGTTATATAGACAAATAGAGTGTGTCTTATTTTGCATTGGCCGAACCAACTCTCGATGTTTGCTGTTCTCACTCCTGTTCTCAGTTTCATTTCTTTTTCAACAATGGCTCCTCAAAAGCAGGTTTTGATTTAACCCGGAGCAGAAACACGGGAGCAGCTCTTGGTTTGTTCCACATCGATAAACGGTTCCCTATGAGTGAGGGGAAAGAAAAGAGAAGAGAAATCTGACAAGACTCTATGTAGTCCTGGTTTTATTTAGCCTCTCATCTTAGTGGTTTTGTTTAAAAGAAAATCACTTGAATTGTGATGGTGATTTACTGATTATGATGTTGGAGTCATGGTATCATTAGTGATGTGGTTCATGAATATGAAATGTTAGTTTTAGTCGAGGGGGAAATGTTTCCTGTTGTTTGTCCTAGGTTTTGCTCTTAACACTGAAATCAAGTGCAGCCATATGCAGTGATGTGAGCCTGGCGAACTGGCACACTGATTTACATTTGTTCCTTTTTATTGTGAACAGGTGTCCATCGCAGGGCAGCCAGGAGGGGTGGAGGCGGCTCGAATGAAAATAAGGGTAAGTTGGAACCGGGCCACGTCTGTCCTGAAGGGATACTCCATCTGAAGTCCAAAGTTTTGAGTAACAGTCATTTCCTGCCCTGCAGGCTTGTAAGTTTGTAGTCTTGACCTTCATTCAACAGGCCGATAGCAGTCCAAGAGAAGAAAATATCAAAACATCCATATAAAAACAGCTCACTGCTCATAACAGGCCTGTTTCTGCCAGATATACGTCTGCTGCAGTCTGGACACAGTACGACCCCGCTGAGCTTCAGAGCACGCATGTGGATTAGTTTCACAGGTTATTGTGAAGTCCCTTTATTTTCTATGTATTACAGGTTGATGATAATACACCAGCGTCCTTTGTCTGAGGTCAGTCAGACTTAGGTACATTATGTAATTTCGGCCACTGGGGGTTCCTCAATCAAAACCAAAACAAAAGATCTAGTTTGATGATGTTGAGAAGCAGCGTTGAATCATGGAGTTGTTGTGATCTCCACCATTGCACATTCAAATCTATCTGATGAGGCTTTAAGATTAATCTCTCATTCAGGAAATAAAGATTATTTATATAATTGTTTTTTAAGTGCCCGCCTGAATACAACCAGCAGCAGAGATGGAGGGATTCTGTTGAAGTCAACGGATTGGTTCCCGAGCTTCCCTTTAAAACAGATACTTCCTCAAGCACCAGACTCGACACAGCCAACTTCACTATCGAATCACAGGAATGGAAGAGCGCCAGTTTTATAGTAGATAGCCGTGCACTCCAGGGACAGTTTCAGCACTTCCTCTAAGCCACAAGCACTATTCCTAAATTATTCCCAGACGACTTCTCTAGAACATTTATTAAAATACAGGCCTTTACACCGGCCAATCTCCAGCCCGCATCCAAGCCTCCTCTCCCTCTCGAGTTTCCTTCTGACTGGAAGCTGGACCTCCAGCCTGAGCTCTGTGGGCACAAGGTCTGCATGCTCACGTGCACTGTTAACGGTCCTCTGCTGTGGACTGACCGAACCGTGCGTGCATGGGAGGTGGACTGAGTGAGGTGCGTGTGATGAGGAGGGAGAGGGGGGTGGGTGGGTGTAGAAGGTCATACTGGATATTTGTGCGGTGTGTATTGGCAAATGTCAGCCTGTATGCATACCCCTCCCTCTCCGCGTTTAATGGTTGTTTTCATAAGCAGCAGGCCCCAACCCAGTTCATCAGCTTTTCTTTTTTTCCTTTTTGCTATGGATGGAGAAAAAGAATTAGAATCAAACCTAAACGTAGCAGCTTTGTACAAGGGGGTTTTGTAGTATAAGCTCTAGAGAACCACAAAGATTGTTCTGCCCTCCAAAGAACACAGTCAGCGACTGAGCGGGGAGGATCTAAAGACAGGTTTCCCTCTCTGTCAACTGGGCGTCTTTTGATAGAGCCAGACCTTGATACTCTCCTCGTTCCGTGATCCTCAATTACCTTTAATGCTGATCCGTAAATCACTCAAAAGTCACAGCTACACATTCCTTCCACATGTTAATTTAATCTTTTATTAGCTTTACCACTAAACCTGGAGGCCATTTCCTCACATTTCAGCAAAGCAAAAGGACATTTGAAGCACTGTAGAATGCAGCAATCCTCAAATACAATATATGCACCATCTAATCTCCATATTTTATTAAAGGACACCAAATTTAACAAACATAATTTCCTTCTTTCTACCAGTTATGCTTTGAAAGATGTATTTCCTGGCTTCGAAACAAAGATTATAACTAGTAGGGCGCTCTGAGAGTTTACTCCCTCCCCCACAGCTAATGCCAAATCTATGTTAGCACGAGCGAAACAAAATTCCACCCATTTATTTGGATCTGCACCAAAGTTTAATGGATTCTCTCCTATACTATACTGTTTGCTGTTGCCAGATTGTGTGGTATCCATCCAGTAGTTTTTGTGTAGTCCTAGTGTGAATGACAACATGATCCAGATTCCTCATTTTCACTCTGAGCTAATCACCTCCTTATCCCAGCTTCATATTAAACAGTTGGATACATTAAGAGAGGGTTTTGTGTTTCTGAAAAGTCCATTTAGATTTTTGGCAACACACTGTGGAATACAGAAGTTTGGGTTTATTGCAGTTTCTTGAACCCCCCCCCCCCCCCCCCCCCATCACCACAACCCCACCCCTTCAGCAGAGGATCACTATTGCATAACATAATACAGATCAGTGTGGTTGGTCCTGGGTGGCCTTTAAAACCACATCCTCCCTCCCTTTTTTCCTGAGGTTCACTAGCAGAAATGTCCCTTAAATTTTCAGATGCACTGCTGTGGACAATTTAAGATCGACTGTATTTCTGAGGTCTCCTTGGGTGGAGCTCTGTTTGAGTCTGTAGCAGTCGGTTGTTGAGGTGATGGATTCTCCAGGGGGGGGGTTTCTATGAGGTGGAGTTGACGGCCAGGTGATGAAAGCTCGGTTCCTTGAAGATGTTGTCGTTTCTCTTCATCAGCTCACCCTGGTGTCAGGAGAACTGAGGCCTTCTAACGGCGCTCTCAGACTGAATACATGTGAAACTCATATCTGCCAGGTGAAAAAAGCTGAGGTCAGCTCCAGCAGACAAGTCAGTCCATTCTTCATCCAGCTCCCGACTCCTGCTGTGCAGCCGGTCCTCTCCTGCGTTTCCCTCGGTGCTGACCTACATTTCTCAATCCCTCAGAGAGCGAGTGCTGAAACGTGATATAAATGTAAGGCCAAGCGCATATGGGACTGATCAGGGATGCATTTCTTTGGTCAGAGCAATTCATGCTGCTTGCCCTTCACTGGCAGCCAAAACCATAGTGGCGCTCTGCCCAAGAGTCAGTGTTTGGATAGCGCTCCGTGTGTGCGTGCGCGGGTGCTCTGTGTGTGTGTGCACGTGAGCGTGTGTCCTTTGTGAAGTGTGTACGTGAACATTCCCTTTTAGTCTGTCTGTGTATGGGTGTGTGACTCCTCTCCCATGCATACATAAGTACGTGTATACACAAAGCGAGGCCTTCCTGTCTGCATCTATTCTGTTTGAGCGAGTGCTGGGATGCAGAGGACGGGAGCTAATGTCTGCTGCTGCGCCTGTGGTTTGAATCGCACTCTTGAAATGAATGTATGAGAGAGAACAGAGCACAGATCTCTGCTGGTTTGCAGAATTTTAAAAAGACATAGTTTGAATAACTGGGTCGCCATTATGTATAAATGAACGGCCCCAATGATCCCAGCAGGGTTTACATTACAGACTTAAAGCAGACTGAGATGCCATCTTCTGCTGAAGGAGGGGTTTTGCATCAATTCACATACGTCTGCATCATTTAAAGAAAGCATTTGTTTTTAGTTTGAGTAAAGATACAATACTGCCTATTATCACTTATGCAGAATCACAAGGGTCAAATTAAGATTAAGATACATTTATTTGTCTCAAACACATGCACAGGCACACTCATGCAATTGTAGGGAAATTTAACCTCTGCTTTTAACCCATCTGGTGAAGGACACACAGAGCAGTGAGCAACCATGTACAGTGCACGGGGAGCAGATGTTGGGGGAGTAAGGTGCCTTGCTCAGGGGCACTAGACAGGGTAGGGAGAATCCTCTTGGATTTTTTGGACAGATCAATCCAGGTTCGTCTTTTTGTTGTTTCTCAGTGGAGTCGAACCAGAGACCTTTTCTGCCCATAGTCCAAGTTTCTGCAGTATTCCAGTTGTGATGTTTCATCTCCACCTTCATGTGGAAATCTGATTCATTTTCTCTCACTCTTTCTTTCTCTCTCTCTCTTTCTTTCATTCATCCTCCCTCCTTCCTCATCCCCTCCAGGAGCTGCTCCCTCTCGTGTTGTCGTTCGAGCTCCCCGCCATCATGCAGTCCGACCCCAGCTCCCCCACCGTGCAGCACATCTCGCAGACCTACAACCTCACCGTCTCCTTCAAGCCCCCGACGCGTCTCTACAGGGCCACGGGCGTGGTCCGAGGCTCGCAGAACAACGCCAACGCGGTCAAGGTGAGGACTGAATTCAAATCACATTTCCTCACTGAAGTGCCCTGGCGGAGGCAGGCGCTCCACCGAGTGCCACTCTGCTTGTTTCAGTGCTAAATGTAAATTCCAGGCCATCTGGTACATTCCATCCAAGTGAATGGAATATGGGCTGTATTTATATAGCACTTTTCAAGTCGAGTCCACTCAAAGCGTTTTTTAATGCAAGTCACATTCGCTCGTTAACACACGAAACTCCTGCAGCGCTTCTATATGCAGCACATTCTTCCTCTCACACGTCATTCAAACGCTGTGGGCACAGTCGTTAGGGGCAATTTGAGGTTCGGTGTCTTGCCCTGAGGACACTTCGGCATGCGGACCGGAGCAGCAGAGGATCGAACCGCTAACTTATAGTTGGTGGACGATCCGCTCTACCCTCTTAAGCTACAGCTGCCTGACTTAGCACTAACAGTACAAATCGACCTCCTCAGCAAGAGACCAAATCATGAGATCCTTACCAGCCAGTGTTATTTTGATAACTGAACCTGTGCTCTTTCTCTCTCTCTCTCTCTCTCTCTCTCTCTCTTTCTCTCTTTCTCTCTTTCTCTCTCTCACTCTCTCTCTCTCTCTCTCTCTCTCTCTCTCTCTCTCTCTCTCTCTGTCTCTCTGTCTCTCTGTCTCTCTCTCTCTCTGTCAGTCATTTTAGATTAGATCAATATTTGCTTTCGCACCTTCTCCCCCCCCCATGCTTACACGGCAAGCCACAGAACCAGAAAAGATCTCTTTCCAGAGCCTCACCGCGGCGAGGCCCACCAGCACTGTCGGTGTTCCTCACTCTTCTCGTATAAACTGCCTCATTACCCATCAACACCACGGGGGCAGGAGAGTGCGGAGAGATGTTCAGTAGCCTGAACCGGACGCTGCTCGTCTGCACGGCTCTTTTAACTCGGCCCACTGCTGGAGCTGCAGGTTCAAACATCTCCCCTTAGTCACATTTCTGTTTGAAAATTGGTCTTTTGAGTTTTCTCACTGTTTCACTCCTGCAGCTTCATGAACATGCTGTACTTCTTTAATACGAATGTCCACGGCTGTGTCTAGTAAAAGGTTCCAAACAGCCTCCCATTATCTCTGCCAAGAAATCCTACTCACCAACTATCCCGTCCACTACTGGGCCTCATGTCAGTTGGCCAGCAACTGCATTTGCAGACCCATGTGCCTTGTAGTGCACATTCCGCTGTTCTGTGTACTGCAAATGCATAAATGTGTATCTTCAGCACAGCCTCTGAATGTGTGGTGGGTCCGAGGGGTCAGTCAAGATGGGTAAGCGTGCCAGATGCAGCCTGGAGGACTGGAGGGATATGTGTGCGATGTTACGTGGTAGTGGGAGACCCTTGGAACACCATCAAGTTGCCAAAACCACCGCGGCTTGTTGTGTTACGCTGGCCGCAGTGTGTAGATTCCTGCAGCACGCTGGAAATGACTGCCTTTACTGGGCCAAGTGAAGACTTGCAGAGACAGTGAGGAATTAAACTGTTCAACTGGGCAGCAGACACTGGAAAATACAGTGATAAAGATAATAGTTTCCATCGGTTATAGAAAATACTGTTGCTTGTTTAATTTGTAGAAACAGGCCACATGGTTCAACATCTCATTGTTCACGGATGTTAATGGATATTCTTCTACGCTAAACATTTAATGCTTTTTGTAAGAAATTAACAATTCGTCAAAACTTTGTGATTTCAGTAGTTTTGTTTGAAATTCTTGATAGGAATCAGTGGGCATTAAAAGTGAGATTTTATTTTGTCATTACACTACACACTTAAATGAACTGAAAGTTGGGATTATTTACCGTTAAAATGAATGAGGTTAACTGAAATAAACAATTAACAGAAAAATTTATTTATCTGACATAAAGTACCAAACAATCTCTGGCTCTTGAAGAGGTTTTCTTTGTTTTTTTGTGGGTAAATTGAAGCTCTTGGGGGTTTTAGGCTGTGAGTTGAGCAACACAAGTAATTTGGAGATATCACATCAGGCCGCAGGGAAATGCAAAAGTCATTAACTCTATTCCGAGCTGTTAGGGACCAAACAGTTTAATCCAGAAAATGATTCACAGATCAAGTCTGAGAGCCTATACCACCACCACGAAGGCTAATGCCATATCTCACCATGTCATCACAGTGTTTGTTTACCATTAATTATCCAGACTGTGGAGACCCACCATATTTTAATTTGTCCCACCACAGTTTCATAATGAACCCACCGGAAATGTGACACTACTCGTAACAAAATACAAGATGTTTAACTTGGTGTTTTGCTCAGTTACTGCATTGTATAGCTCTGGATGTATTTGGCACAGTCTTTTCCGCGTGCAGTTTTGTTGCAATGCAGTTCTCTCTCACGCACAAACTTGTATGTCACTATTTAGTGTGTGTATTTGTCACTCAGAACCTGTTGCACTTGAGCCTTTGTGTGCATCCGCCTCCATCAAACACATATTGCCCCTACGTTTTTATGGCATAACGTATATATATAGTAGTTTTTGCATAATCATTCTAACTAACAGACAACGAATTTTGCAAAAAGTAGATACACTGCACTTCTATTTTTGTGTAGATCCCCTGCAGTCATATTTCAGGACATAAAAAGAATCAGTTTGTAATAATACTGAAGTCAAGACATTAACTCACTTGTTCTTGAAACAATGCTGACTATGATTATTTGGTAAATCACACATTAAGTGCAGGGAAACTTGTGTTTCGATGTTATTTCAATGATGTGTCTCCTGTGGTCCTTGTTCCTCCAGAGGGGTACAGCTCTGTTGTTAGAGCACCTGGCTGGCAGCCTGGCGAGCACCATCTCGGTCACCACCCACCTGGACATCGCACCACAGCACCACCTCTTCATGAAGGGCCGCAACGGCAGCAACATCAAGCACATCACCCAGAGGACGGGCGCCCAGATCCACTTCCCGGACCCCAACAGCCCCCAGAAGAAATCCACCGTCTACATCCAGGGCACGATCGAGTCGGTCTGCCTGGCACGGCAGTACCTCATGGTGCGTGGCTCTGTGTTTGCTTTATTGGCGTCTGCTGGTTAAGAACAATAACTCGAGACTCCTAAGCATTGTCTATGTGGTTAAAGGGTGGCAACGGCAATATATTCTTCACATGCACAGACTCCACATGCGGTGCGGTCGCTGTAATGGGATGTCATTGTTTCATGGACGTCATCACGGTATGTGTGAGTGATGCCTGGGGTTTGAGATGGGCCTCAGCCACGGATGCCTTCGAGGGCTTTGATTCGATTCTCTTGGCTCTGCTCAAAACTGCCGAAATGTTCTTGTCGGTTCCTCAACAATCTGTAGCCACCTCAAGGTCGGTCTGCGTGATTTATGGCTACCACATACCTGCCTGTCAGGAGGTCACGCACATTCGCATCAGATTCCCTCCGTGTGTATGAAGATTACCCTTATTGGTGTTAATGGTTTGGCTTGACAGTAGATTTTGGCGAACTGGAATCTCATCCCTGCCAGTGACTCAGAGGTCAGCACGTTAGCATTAGTGTTTTGGAGCAGCAGGATCAGCCCAGGATTTAAATTTCTAACAGCTGAAATGTTATGTGGTCATTCTTGTCTTGCTGCCGGTGACCGCCGAGGCTGCTCTTATCTGAACGACGAGAGAATAAAATCTGAAATCTGTTTCAAAAATGTCCAAAAGTGACGGCGGCTTAATTACTGTTGGCTCGGAGCTTCTGCTGGAGCTGGTGTGCATGAGACATCTCGGCCATAAACAGCTTTGGCTCCGTGTTTGCAGATCGGTAATGTGGGGCAGTAATTCTGCCAGAGCTGCCTTCTCTTTGTCTGCGGTCTCCCATTCGGCCCCGGAGACACTTAGCAAATGCCAAAGTTGCTGCAGTGACTAAACACGACTCTCTCCTGCTCTGGAAACGGGACACACAAGTGGGATCCTCTCACTGTCTGTCTGAGTGGGAGTGAAAGGCGGCGGATTTACGAGCGAGGGGTTGAAAGAAGAGGGAGCAGAAGCACAGAAAGCAGGGGGACCGGAGAGTCCATTGAAATAGAGGTTTTAAAGAGGAGTCCGGGAGTCACTATGAAAGTAAAAGCCGTCCTGCCCGCAGCCCGGCACTGTGTGATTTGGCCTCTTCCAGCCAGACTGTAGATTACAGCTCGGGTCCCAGGCCCTGTCACAGCCATCCTGCTCCTATACTCTGCTGCTAATTACACCCACTCACAATGGGAGCGCTGTCCAGCTCTCGGCCCAGAATATAGACGTCTGTGGCACTTGCGGTGGTGATCATGCAAAACAGATTGCTCTTGGCGGAATTTCCCGAGCCCAGTGTGGGATGGATCCAGCAGTGAATCTTGTATTTATTGGTATATGGCAAACATGTAGGTCTACAATGGAGAACTATAAAGAAACTTTACTACTTTTGTGAGGAACGGCTCAATATGGGAACAAAGACACATCACCGTCTCCGCCTGACGAAGAAAACAAGTCTTTTTGTTATTCATTTGATCTTTGTTTGCTCCGCAGGGCTGCTTGCCTCTGGTGTTAATGTTTGACATCAAAGAGGACATCGAGGTGGAGCCTCAGTGTATCACAGCCCTTATGGAGCAGCTGGACGTCTTCATCAGTATCAAACCAAAGCCAAAGCAGCCCAGCAAGGTGAGACACCAGGCCTGCACACTCACACCGCCCACTAAGCTTCAGGGAACTGTTAAATGTTGAGATATTGACTCAAATATATTGCACACTGGTTTGAGGTGCCCAGTGGATGGTTCCCAATGACTTTTGTGTTCCCTTCAGATTCCTCTGGGGCCAACATGAGGTCCAAGTCTAGGTTTTTGATTGAAATGTAGTAGTTTGGTGCAGGTGCTCCTGTTCCCCTGAGGATGCACTGTTGTTAAAATGACCTGACCGTTCATCTAGTTCAAAATTGCAGTTTCCTGTTCATTTCATCAGTTAGAATTATCGAACCACGCACAGCAGAATTTATAGCTTGAGCTCATTCCCAGTGCAAAAATCAACTCATCAGCCTCAACTGTACTTGGGGTGATTTATGGCATTTAGCAAATGCTAGCATGCTAATCAATCCATCAATGACATTGTGAGCGTGTTAGCTCACAATGTTATTCTGCCAAAGGGTCTATAAAATGCAAATGTTGAAATGCATCTAATTCATGCATTTAATACATGTAACATTAAAAACAAAGCTGCAGATTCTGATTTCTCATCCTTCTATTTTGCTCTTGGAGCTGATACCTACATTTGTTAATGTTTGGTTATAGAATAGACAAGTGGGCGGCTGTGGCTCAGGGGGCAGAGAGGGTCGTCCACTAACCAGTTTGCTTTCCGAAGTTTCCTTGTGCAAGATACTGATCCCAAATAGCCTCTGATCGCTTTGCACATAGTTTATCAGAAACGATGGCTGCACATAGAAGAGCCGAGTGTGTGTTTGACTTGGACTTTAAAGTTCATTGAGTTGTCGATAATACTGGAAAACACAACATGAATACAGTCCATTTACAAGATAAATAAAATGTCTAATTTCTACCAAACCTTAAAGTTTAGAAGGAAAAACATCCTGACTCTTCACACAGAGAAAACAGAGCTGCTGTCGTACTTGTTCCAACGGCGTCAGGCAAAAAAAAATAAAAAGACAACCATGAAACAAATAAGCCTCTGTTCCGTTGAGTCACTACTCATCATCAGATGTCCCAGCGTGACACTGAAATAAATCACAGATTGCCATGTCACATTTCATCACCTCTTGATGACATTTTTAAAAGGAAAAAGTGTAATCCTACACCAGGAGGACTCATGCCACACCAGCACTGAGAACAGTTTTGGCAGATTTGCCCTGACGGGGGAATCACAGTGTGCACACAGCCGGCCGTGTGTGTGTGTGCTTCTCCTGACTGACAGAAAAACTAAATATTGTTATTATGCCTCAGCTCTTCCAACTAAGAAATGGCCGACTTGATTTTCAGTGTTTTCTTTTGTAAATCCTGTTCATCATTTTTCATCTATCATAAGGAGGATTTTCTCACGCTCACACTAACACGTGCTGCACCTGTATTCAGAGACAACCTCCGATGTTACTCCTGCTCGGCTGTTCCACCAAACATAATATGACTTGTAATCATGTTTCACCACTTGGCCCCCGTCCTGACCGTCTCCTCGAGGTGCCCACGTCCCACCCTGAGCCAGGGCTCGGTGCCCGAACCAGAGAGGCCTGAGGGGACTGGTGTGAAGGTGCCAGTGTAAACACGGACCCAGCCCAGATCCTCTTAAGACCCCTTCACTTTTACATTTTAACGAGGTGACAGCAGTAATCCAAAAAGGCCCGTCCAAATACAATCCGCAGCCTCTGTGCTTTGGCAGACCTGTAAAGGAGTGTGTTTATGTGTAAGAGTGTGTGTGTGTTTGTGTTTATGTGTGTAAGAGTGTGTGTCGGAGTCACCGATCCTGATTGGGATCCATTTTTCCTACGGCTCGGCTCTGGCACAGCACAAAGAGCCCGGGCTTGATTTATACACGTGTCTATTTTTATGTGATGACTCTGAAGGGCAGGGTTTCTGGAAAATGAAGAAACAGTTTCTCTCACCTCAATCTTTACTGTTTTTGCCGCTCGAGTGTTGATGTGGTGCTTCGTGGTATATGAGCAAACAGTCTTATCTGACCTTCTCTTCAGTCATATCAGTGAGCTCGATATGTGTTTTATGCAGAAGATTGAGAAACGCTTTCCGTCAGACTTCGCTCCCATGTCTCCTTCTCTCTCCCACACTGCTTCAATGTTTATCCTCCTAATCTGCCTTTAATTCCTTCTTCCTTCCTCCCATTTATGTTTGTCCCCCCCTCATCCTCCCTTTCGCTCCCTATCTCTGGGGCCAGCATTCCCTGCCCTATCTATCCCTCCCTCCTTCCCTGCCTCCTTCTCCTCTGCCCCTCTCCTTCCGTCCTCTGACTCTCTCCTCCACCTGCCTTTTGAGTATTTGTTTTTCATTGCTCATCACCTGTTCCCTCAATCTCTCTCCAAGTCTGTGATCGTGAAGAGCGTGGAGAGGAACGCGGTGAACATGTACGAAGCCCGGAAATTCCTCCTGGGCCTGGAGAGCAACGGGGTGTCGTGCTCCTCGCCCTCCGTGGCCCTGAACCCCACCAGCAGCGGCCCGTCCCCGTCCCTCATCTGCCCCGTCGGCCTGGACATCCTGGCCTCAGCTGGCCTGGGGCTGAGCAATCTGGGTAACGACACTGACTCCACTTATTAAGAGGCTATTATATTTATTTTTCCACGATAGAGGATAAAGATAAAACCTTTTTTTTGTCTCCCTCGCATGGAATCTATTAAAATTTGAATATCTTTTTCAGATGAACGAATGCTCTCGTACATCTGTGTCCTGTCTGTACGAGAGAAGATCTCTCAGAGCCAGATGTCCCTTAAGCCTCCTATCTCCGTGTTTCCAAATAATTGAATGCATGTGATTCTAGATACAAATATTTTTTTCAGCATACACATAAATCACATCCATTGAGCCGTGACGCCGTCGTTTCTATACCCACTCCACCATATGAGATGTTTGTCCGCAAAAAACAAACCTCTGGATTTCATGTGAGCTCCAAATGTGGAAATCTTTGATCAGTCAACCATCAGAAAATAACCTCAATACCAATTGAGTCGCGCTAGTTTGAATGAATCGGGAGCTTATGAATCACAGGATGATGAAGAGTTATTACGGCGTAGGAGTTTGTTTGTCTGACCTCAGCATGAAGGCACAGAGTTCAGCTTGTTCAGTGTTTCCATGGAGCGACTTCTAACTGGAATTAGTAAGTTTAGTATTATAATGGGTATTTAGCCCTGATTATCTGCTCTTTGCCTAAATATGATGCAGTTATTTGGGCCTCGGATGCAACATGGAAATGAGGACGTGAGTAATGTATCAAAGGAAATGAGAAACAAATCTACATTTATATTACTCATACATTTACATGTTCAAAAGAGGAGGAAGATTATGATCATTAAATAATCACCATGATATGTTTACGTCTGCCAAAGAGTTCCTGTTTGCATCCACGTTTGTATGTTAGTCTGTTAGTAAACAGGATTAACACAATAACTACTGGACGGATTTGATGGAAGGATGTGGTATGGGTCAGCAATGACGTTAAGTGGATCGGAATCATTGCACAGATCCTGGAATATATATTATCTGTCTTTAACATTGCAAAGAAAAATATTAATTTCTCTGAACATAATTAATGGATCCTGATTTTAAAAAACGTCACGTTGAGAGGACAGATATTTGTAAGTGTGTGCCCTTATTTTGACTTGTGTTGCCATTTTGTTGATTTTTGGAAAAATTTAGCACATCGATCTTTGCAGATTAGTTTGTTTCTAATGAGAATGTATGATTTTGATGGTTTTAATTTTGATGTCCTCACCATCAGATTGGACAATCAAATAAAAAAAAAAGCTAAAAGAAGAACAATGTGCCTATAAGTCCCAGTACAGTAGAATTGGGTTCTTGCTGTCTAGTTTAAACCCAGGGGCCTGGGGGTGAAGCTGTGGACGGCCACATCCTGGACTTTAGTAATTGCTACATGCCTCTCTTCCTCAGATTACAGGCCCGTCTGCCAGCAGAATCCATGGCATTATTCCTGGAGCCAAACTAGCCCCTTGTTAAAGCCACAGACCTGCTTCTTTCTGTTTTCATACATTGTGTTTGGGTAAAGACACCAGGCACCACATTGTTGGTGCTCTCAATAACATGGTTTTGTCGGGGATACGGAGGCACGAGAGATGTACTTTTGCATCCATGACCTTGTAGAAATGTAAGAAATCCTTCCCGTCATCTCTGTCTGGTTGATGGCAGTTACAGGGAATTCCAGTTTAATAGCCTGAAGACCGAAGATTATTTTCGGCGGGCCTCGGGGTAACGTGTGATTAGCTTGAAGAATGGCTCCGGGCTCTCGACAGGACCACCGCTCATCCATTCAGATCCTGTTCTCTCCTCCTCAGGTTTCCTGGGTGCAGCGGCGGCCCACTCCCTCGCCAACTCGGCGGCACCGAACGCCCTCCTCAACAGCCTAAACTCGTCCATGAGCCCTCTGCAGAGCCCCAGCCCCAGCACCCCCACACCCCCCTCCCTGTGGCCCAGTTCCCTCACCAGCACCCAAGGTCCGTCTGCAGTATTTCTGTCACTTAGTCGCCCTGGTGTGTGGTTTTGTTGGCACCCTTTCATTTCAAGTGCATTTCAAATTAGAGGGGTTATTTTTTAACCAGTGTGATATTGTAGAGACATTATACTGTCCATCATAAAAAACAACAAACACACAACTTGAGGTTGAACTTTATAGCTCATTTGCTGGACTTTTCCTGTAACTGCTATTGTAAAGTATCTCGATGTTTGAACACACAGGAGCCGACAGACTTTGTATTTCTCTTAACGACTTCATCAAATCTGATCTACGTTCTCTGGTTCCAGGCTTCTCGTCTCAGCTGATGCTGCACCAGGCCGCCCAGGCCACCCTGAACAGCATCCTGCTGTCCAGCGTGCAGGGTTACACACACAGCACGCCGTCCCCTCCTCCGGGCCTGGCCCCCATCGACAAGCAGCCCAACGGGGTCCCTGACTGCAGCAAGGGCTCCTGCACTCTCAATGGACACGTCAAGGTCGGCACATGCATCAATTACCTTTAGTTCATTCTGGGATTCTGCATGGTCAAGACTAAAAGAAGTCTACAATATAAGAATAATATGAATGTAATGCCTTAAAAAGTCTAAAATGTGTTAAAATGTTGCGTACTGGATCTTAAATACATTTTTGTAGGTCTTACGTTTTTTAGTTTTCATATAACACCTCTTTAATTGGCTTTTAAATGAGTTCTTTGGGTTTTGGCAGTGTGCATCTTGAGATAGGACTTACATTTCATTCATTATGGTCTTAACAAGGTTTTACATTTAACACGTTGACACACGTTCATCTGTTTTGTATGTTGTATCTTCTTGTTTAGCATCCTGGCTCAGTCTATGGGAGGATGGCGTCTGCGTCACTTGCAGAAACGGTTTTGAATCCAGCTCCATGTGATTCGGTCCAAGAGGCCGGCGGACACAACCCGTCAGAGCCGCTGTCGAGCAAGTCGAGCCCGGATGAAGGTATCCCTCTAGAGTAATCTCTGCCAGCCCGGCCTGCACACTGTGAAATCTCTCCTTGTGACCACTGGATGCGGTTTTTCGCATTGAATTTCCAGAGGCCGGATATAGCTGCAAAAAATCTTGCATCATGCTATGAAAGTAAAAAAAAAAGTATGAGGGCATTTCAGAAAATAAAAAAAGGTTCTGTTATTGTCTCTTCACAAAGATGCAGTTTCTGGCTTTGTGCATGATCCATCTGCTCATGTTGCAAGGGCTTCGAATTCAGATTTATGTCTGTGCCGGCTGCACACGCTGAAGAACATGTGTAGAATATGTCAGTCTACACAGCCATTCGATGTCGTCTGGATAAAATCATGTCCGCATCTGTTTTGAATATATTCATACAGTATATTCAGCTCTACAGAACATAAAGGTTAGTGAAAACACCTGTACTCCCGAGCTCATGTGCTAATCAGCTTCAATCCAAAAAACAGGAGCCTGTCCTGTGAAACGTTGTAAGTTATGAGGTGAGCAGAGCCCCCACAGGCCCGTCACCTGTACTGTCCTGACTTAACCAGTGTGTATATATATATTATTTATTGTTTTAAGTACACATCACAAATACAATTCCCTGAAATAATAAACAATTTAATAAAGAAATACAAAATTGAAGATATTTAATAAATATATCATAAGATACAACTTATTCCACAAGAGTGGAGACTTGTAGTAATAGATTGGACAAATCCACAGGTGTAATATTTTCTCTAGAATTTCCTCAAATATTTTATTTTTTTATCTAACTGTTGTAAGGAAGGTGCTCGTAACATTTAGAATGTGGGACACAGCCAATGCATTAAAATATTTGTTGTAACTGCAGTTGAATCTTTATTTTAAGAAACTTTCTTTGGGGATTAAATATTAAGGAATCCATCGTGAACCATAATTTCTACAAGGCTAAAGAAGTCAATTGTTTGAGTCTACTTAAAGCAGGAATCTCTCCCTCTTGTGAGTCACCAGAGATCTTTCAGATTTATGTGTTATTCTAACACTGGAGACACAATTTTCGAGGCTGTTAACATTTTTGACTCCGCTTCACCTTGGCCTTTGCCGACTTAACATAAATGTACAATTTAAACTTTTCCACTCGAGATTTATGCAACCCCTTAAACCCACTTGGAGGAAAACGCCTCGAATGAACTTATTTCTATTTGTCTGCACTGTCCTCTTAACCTCACACTGCCTCCGACTACTTTTACTGTATTGGAACGGAGACAGATTAACTGCTGGTCTCCTAGTGGTTCAGAAAGGCCCTCATTTCCTCTGTGTCTCACACTCGCGGTTTTCCCCTCAAACCTTCACTCTCACGCGTCTCGTTTTTCCCCACTGTTTTCTGAGCCGGTCCTCCCCCGACGGCAGCGGGTCCTGGTGAGGTTTCCTCTCCTTGCCTCCTTCTGTGTCCCCGGAATTTGTTTGGACTGGCTCGCCCGGTCTCGAGCCGACTCTGCGCCGCGGAACGAGGGAACGCTGTGGAATAGTTCAAACATTAAACCCCAGGGAGCTTCATTAGATTGACTGACATCATATTATTTTATGTGATACGGGCCACCATGCACATTCCGGCTTTCTTGATTTTACAAATGCATGCACACACACACACACACACACACACACACACACAGACGCACACACACACATGGCACGTCCTGTTACACAAAGCAGGTTCCTGTCAGGCTGAAAGTAGAGAAGCAGATGAAAACCACTGTAAGTACAGTGCTGCTGTGCTTTTAATTAATCCAGGATCAAGCTGAGACTTGTCTCACTTTAATGCATGCACACATAGTGGACTGATGCCCACCAGGACACACACACTTTACTTTACGCTCAGTGACCCAGCTGAGAACACACTGGCACAAATTGGAATTTAGATAAAGCAATAAGCATTTCAGATATGCATTTAGTGTATTTTCTGAGGACAGGAGCCAGCTGTAAAGTCTGTTTTCTGTTTTCACTTGGTTGAAATGTAGATGTCGAATTTAACTGGAAAGAAATTTTAAAGAAGGGATAATCCAAATGTGCTTGTCTTTTCTTTTTTTTGCTTCAGGCTCTGACACCTTCGTGGAGGTGGGCATGCCCCGGAGCCCCTCGCACTCAGCCAATGGGAACGAGCTGAAACAGATGCTGGCTTCGTGCAAGACGTCATCAGGGAAGCGGCAGGCGCTGGAGCTGCTGCAGGGCACCAAGAACTCCCATCTACAGTACGTTTGAATGGAGAGATCGTTTACAGCTCGTGACTGTTTATCATCCCCTCTGGGAATAGAATGAATCCCTTTAGACATGGATGTAGTGAGGATAACCACAGAAACACAGGGATGGAAATACATCCTGTACAGTCAGAGTGCACACTTTGTTTCTTTGTGCGTGTAAATTGTACATTGAATAATGAATCAATTAGATCAAACTGGAAAGGTATCCAAATGGACATTTTGTCCCACGTGGACTTTAGGGGTTTATTGGCTGCTGCGTGTGCTGAACGATTTTCAACCCGACTCACTTGCCAACAAATGGTGGAACATAAGTCTCCGATCGGAGCCAAGTCGGCGTCTGATCATCAGTTACTAATCGCTGCAGTGTGAACGCTCGCTGACACCTCGTCTCCTCAGTCCAAGTTTCTAACTAAGTATCGAGACAGATCTGCGACAGCAATGTGCGTAGTTTGGAGAGCTGACATACTGGTGGGCGGTTTCTCCTGGTGGAACATGGTGACGTGTGCGACCCGTTCAGTCGTGTAGTATGACCCACGACCGCAATGCTTCCAATCCCAAGACAGCAAGTCATGAAGTGTGACCTGCACAGCCGTCTGACGACTTTGAAAGTCTTGTGGAACTGAATTAGGCTTTAGAGTCACCAGCTGTAGCTTGTGTGCAGTGGAACCCAGTGAGCTGGAAACATTAAGAGCCTCGGAGATGATGTGAGGAGAAGATGAGTTCGGAGGAAAACAACATCTGGAGGCTCTGTGCTTTTCCTGCGCTCACACGATACCGTTGTTTTCGTCTATTCCGGCAGTTCGGACTGTCTCCTGTCGGACGCCGAGTCCAGCTCGTCAGACAGTCCCGTAGCGGACAAGAGGGCGCCGGGCAGCGAGCGGGCGGCCGAGAGAGCGGCGCAGCTGAACGAGAGGGAGAGACACCGGCTGTCACCGCAGGCGGCCTTCGCCAACATGCAGGTACACGTGCACTAATGCATCCAACACACACACACACACACACACACAGACACACACAGACACACACATCATCATTCTGTTTTTGAGGAATAAAGGAATAAAACACTGTTTGCTGACTTTTCAGGCCTTTGACTATGAACAGAAGAAACTGTTGGCAACCAAAGGTGAGTATCTGTCATTAGACCATAACTTCACTGCATAATGCTAAACTGCCAGTGAATTCATCAGCTTGAAAAAATATCTCTACATTGTTCAAATAAATAAAGTGTCTGAAATTGTAGTAATGTTTTCCTAAAATACTAACTTAGTGAATTATTCCTAAATGTGCATAAATTACCACAAAATGAATTTCACTCAAGAACATTCAGCTAATTAAAAACCAAATCTTTTTCATTTGGGGTTGATTTATAATGTTTACTTGAAGTATTATCATCTCTCTGTTGGTGTATGTGTCCATCACTTTATGTCTGTATCCATGCAGCCATGTTAAAGAAGCCTGTGGTGACTGAGGTGCGGACCCCGACTAACACCTGGAGCGGTCTGGGCTTCTCTAAGTCGATGCCAGCTGAGACCATCAAGGAGCTGCGGAGAGCCAATCACGTGCCCTACAAGCCCAGCATGAGCACCACATTCGAGGTCAGACTTCGAGCCCCTCTGTGTTTATCACACTCAAGTTTATTTATTGTCATTGTGTGCATGTTTGTGAAAGATAACATCGATGCAATGTACATATTAATGTTTGCGATGCCTTGCTCAGGGGTCCCCGCTGTCCTTGTCGCGATCCGGCAGCCGGGAGCTTGTGGGGAACGGCAGCGAGTCGGAAAACTGGCGAGACAGAAACGGTAACGGGCTGCCGGGTCACCCAGAGTTCCCCACCGCCATCGGCAGCCCCAAGAGGAAGCAGAACAAATCTGGTCAGTGGAGCAAATGTTTGTACAGCATCTTTGTTACAAGGACAAAAAGCTCTGATCACTCCACAGCACTGCAACTTTTTAACAAGAGGTTATTACATTTATGGTTCAGGAGGTAGAGCAGGTCGTCCACTGAGTCTGTGGTTCGATCCCGGACTCCTCCACTCGGCACGTCCTCAGATTGTCACTGATGTAGCAGCACGTTAAATGTTGGCATCTCACTTTATCAGTGTCATTTGTTTACTGATTCAACAGTCACTTTGCACTAAATACTCTACATCCTTGGTATCTGACAAATGTGTAATCATCTTTGCTTCCTTCAACCTTGTTTTTGTTTTTCCTTCCATTTTGGTCTTAATCCTGGTGTGGACAGCTGCGGAGCATTTCCTCAGCAGCAGCAGCTACATGGACTGCATCCCCTCGGTCCCTGGCAGCAACGGCTGCAGCCTGAGCTCATCTCTCAAAGGCTCCGACCTGCCCGAGCTGTTCAGCAAGCTCGGCCTGGGGAAGTACACGGACGTCTTCCAGCAGCAAGAGGTAGCGTAGAGTGTGAACCATCTTTTTCTGGTGTTACATTTTTATTTAAAAAATGGGCACAAGCCTTTTTTCAAAATTGTTTTGAATTTCTTTTTTTTCCATGCTAGTTATGTAGATAGATAGATGGATACTTTATTAAACCCGAGGGAAATTCAGATCATCCAGTAGCTTGTACACTTAACACATCACTGACATATATACATAACATGTGGCTCAATGGATAGTACTGCTGGTCAGTTGGTCCACCACCAAACAAGAATGATACTCAACAGTTCCCTTAAATTCAGTCAATTCAGAATTCACATAAAAATCTGCCAGATCTGGAGTCTTATTCAGATCTGCACTAAATTTTCAGAAACTCATAAAATCTGAAGGTTGTTTTTTCTGCTTCTTTCTTGGCCCATGTTTCGTCCCTCCTCAAATTTTCAAATTACTTTTTGTGTAATCCTGCTGACAAACACAAAATCGGACCGGGGTGAAACCTCGTTGATGGGGCCAAATATCCCAATAACCATTGAATCAGTCAACTTGACATTTTGTACAAACATTTCCGGTCCCCAGAGGATGAATCGTACAGAGTTTGATTGGAATGTGTATTATTGTGGCAGAAGTGCTATTAAATGGACTTTCTGCTGCCTCCAGATTGACCTTCAGACATTCCTGACTCTGACGGACCAGGACCTGAAGGAACTCGGCATCACCACCTTCGGCGCCCGCAGGAAAATGCTGCTCGCCATCTCGGGTATAAAAGAAGAAGAGCATGAGTTCATCACACTTCATTTTTCATGTCCTCTGTCTCTCTCTGCTGTCGTCTGCCCAGCGAAGCTGCAACTGAACCAAAGAAACATTAGCATGAGGATGGACGATGGTGCAGAGATGCCTTCACACAACCACATTAGTCATTTTCTGTGCCTGTTATCGCCGATGCCAACTGGGAGCTGTGTGCTGCCAGCTCACTTCTGCTGAAGGCAGTTCACACAAATTGGTTTTTGTGTTTCATTAGTCCTTTCCTATTTTGTCGCTGCTTTGTGAGTAGAGCCCGGCTGCACGTCCACAAGACAAAAATGTGTTCATCTCCTCCGCCGACCTCTGGATGTGAGAGTTATAGTATGTGTCCCTGATTAGTGTCGGAAGTTCAAAAGACTGCTGCTCCAACTAATTCATCACGTAAACACATGAGGAAACATGGTGCAGTAATTTTCACCAGCAGGAACAAATGGCATGAAGGCACATTCCTCTCACATGAGTGTATTGGTGTTTGTCCAGTGGCTCCAGCTGTCTCCCGAATGCTGATGTGTCCTGCTGCTGCACCGGGTCTCAGTTCACTCTTGTGGGTGTCTCACTTCATTACTGATGTCATATGCTGGACGTGGTAATTGCCGTAGTTGTTAGCCTTCGAAGTCAATCATGCCCGTGTTGGGATCAATGGTTCAGACCTGAGCCAGGCTGGACTGAGCGAGCAACAAGGGGAAACTGTAGAGGCCAGTGCTCTGATTGTTAAGGAAGCAGAGGGATCCAAGGCTGAAATTGTTTGGCCGCCGGACGCCTCGGCAGAGTGCAGGTCAGCTTTCATCTCTGCTGACACAACTCAGCGGCTCCAGAAGAGGAGCATACTCGTCTCTTGTTTTTCTACCTCTTTATAAAGAGATCGAGAGCCAGGCGAGGCAATCCAGGTTTCAACTTCCTGCCGGTTTGCCAGTAAAAAGAGCTGCAGGAGTGAGCCGCCTGTCTCCAGAAATCTATCTGGAGGTTTGTACTGGCAGCCGCAGGACGTGGCTATCGTATGAAAAGCCCCGAGATGCCATGGTGCGCCCCTGACATTTTTATGAAGGCAAATTTGTAAGACCAGATGGACACAAAGAGCTTTTTGTTGTTCTGTGCAAACCTGTAATGATTTAAATCCCAGTTTTGTGTCACAGACCATCAAAGGAGACGAAAAAGAAACGTGTACATTATTTTTTTTCTTTTCTTTACTTTGATTTACAATGGCTGCGCAAGTGACGTCATTCTCATTAAAAAAAACAGTGTTTTTCTTTCCACAGAACTAAACAAGAACCGGAGGAAGTTATTTGAGCCGCCCATCAGGTCCTCTTTCCTGGAGGGGGGAGCGAGCGGCCGCCTCTCGCGCCAGTTCCACGCAGACATGGCCAGCGTCAGTGGGCGGTGGTAGTCGCCTGCGGACGTCCAGCCCGTCTCTGCACCGTCCACGATGGAGATCAGCCTCCAGCCTCAGCAGCCCAGGGTTCAGCGGCTGTGTCCCTTCTTTCAGCTGAAGTAAGACTGTTACCATATAGTATAAATAAATACATTTGTGTGTGTGTGTGTGTATATACATGCATACATATATGTGTATATTAAAAAAGCCATAGTTTTACCTGAAGTGCCAACCAGAAAAAAAGGGATTTCTCAGACACCTTGCGGTTCAGTGTTTACTCCTGATGGAGGCATTCAGTCTATTTGGAGCATTTATATATGAAGCTTGTTCTGATTCTGAAGGAAAGGTACTGTCCAGTATTTCTGTCCACTTTGTTGTTCAAGGGAACAGGCGGAATGATTAGTACAATCATTTTACACATTGATACTACCTGCATTTGTATTATGCTGTCGTATCAGTGACATGCACTTTAACAATACTAGACTTTTGCCTGTGAGAGCCTTAATTCCTTAGACTGAAGCAATGAAAACTATGCATTTTTTTTTTTTTTTATTATTATTGACTAAAAAGCACAGATGCATTTTGTACCAAACGAAATGTAAGCACTTAGCCAAAGAGATTAGGGCGCCACCAAATGAAGTGCAGAGTCGCCGACGTGGCGACTTCATCAACACATCTACCAAAGAAGAGTATCATTGTGGCCTTTGACCTTTGGCTGCCTTAAGTGTTTTAATTGGTGGACATCCCTCCAAGGTCAGTGTTCATGTCCAACCACAGTCTGTTTGTCTGTCTTTGTATTTCTAGACAAAACTAAAAAAAAAAGAAAAAACATATTTTGTACTCACTATACATTATGATTTTAGTTTTAGTTTTTATTACTATTTTAGGGGAATGGGTGGGATGTTTAACGGTAATCAGTTTACATATGTATTTTTTTATACGTTCATGATTGAGTTTCTATGATTTGTTTTTTCTTGTGATTAGATTATTAGGATCTTTTACTTCCTTTTCGTTCCTGCCCCTTTCAATCCGTGGCGCCGTGGCGTGGCTGTGCCATCCGACAGCAGCAGAGGCGTGAGGCAGTTTGGCCTGAGCTCTGTAGGCCTCGCTCTGATTCTGTCTACAGGCATCTCTCTGTGGTTCGCCCTCTGTTTGTTTATAGTGCACGGCCTTTTGTCTGATGTGTTATTTGTCAGCGTCGGTCGGCCTCCTTTGTGTGACTAAAATCTCAACGCGCTCCTCCATATATGCGGAAGAGCAGTCGCCTCGCTAGAACCGTCTTTTTTGTCTTTCTGTTCACTGGCTGTCCTTTTCCAGAGCGAGGCGCGACCTCATCGCCGAGCAAGGTGGGAGGTGCCAGAAAAAGTGCCAATGTACATAACTAGTTCTTCAGCAGGGAGATATTTCGTTGAGAAACACTAATATTGTGGGTCTGACCTTGCTCTCCGGATAGGAGGTGCATCACACAAAGAGCCAGTATGTTCACAGCTGAGTCTGTTGCGAGCGCTACGGCGAGACACGAGTGAAGAAGAAGAACCGAGTCGTGGAAAGGGCCGTGAGATTTAAGATGAAAACAAATAGGAGTCTTGGAATGTTTCTGGTATCGGCCTCGCAATCAAATATCCAGAGAGACCAGGTTAAGCGTCGTTTAATGAAGTCGCAGGATTATGCATGCAGCAGCATTTATCATTAAAGCTTGTGTTTGTTCTACGATCCTATATTTTGTTTTGAAAAGGGAAACATCCTTTTTTTGAACAGTTCATTAACTTGGGATCACTCCAGAGTGGGTTTTTCTTTTCTTGCGTGTGTGATGCTCTTCAGATTTGTCTGAGGATTTGGCCTAAAAGCCGAATCGTCTTCCAAGGTCCGGAGCATTTCGTATCAAGTGCAATTAAGTCTCTTTTGTAGCTTGTTTTTCTTTTTTGTTTCTGGAAAAGATTTTTATTTGTAGTGGATTAAATATAAAAAGCTCAGACTGAAGAATTTCTTATCTTGGTTTAAAAGAGAATACAGTGTTTGGAATCTATTGAGTATGTAGAGGACACTTCTGAGAATTCCAACATTGACGTAGACAAATCTGACGCAACGTTCCTCATATCATCCCGGAGATAAGCCAGTCGCCTCTTTTAATTCGCCGCTATTCCTTTAATTTGTTGTTTATCATGTTTATCACTTTAAACCACTTTCCATCCTCCCTCCCATCTGATAAGAGCCGTTCTCAGTGGATGTCACGATAATAACACTGCTCTGAATAACACTCTGACACGGTTGCTGATGCCAACCAGATCATTGTCTTGTTTTTCCCTTTTGTTACATGTCCCCCCCCCCCCCCCCCCACACACACACACCATACACACACCACCACCCCCACCCTCTCTCTCACCCTGTGTCTCACGTCCTGTCCGCCTCTTTGCTGTTGACTGCCCTACAGAGGCAAAAAGAAAAAGCCAAAATATAAGTTTGAGGATTAAATAATATTGGGGGGCGGGGGGTCTTTATCCTGAGAGGAAAACCTGGGGCTGGTTCGCCCCCCACCCCCCATCATGGTACTAGATTTAAATTGTTGAGCACTGGTTCTCCCGGTGCTGTGACTCGTGTTCCTGCCTAGCAGACATTTGTTTTCATCCTTCGCCTTGTTCTGAAGCGTTTGTTTGGGGGGGGGCAGTGGAGGTTCTTGTCTTATCATGTGAATGTTGTTTCAAAATAAAACAAATATCGACGCATGTTATTGCAGAATTATCACGGATCAGTGAAGGGACTCATTAGGTAAAAAAAAGTTTACTGCCAAGCTTGTCAGTTCTTTGCCCTCGATAGGATAGTTTCACAATTATGTCTTTTTGATTTGTTGTGTTTAGTCACAGTGTTGTTCCCAAAGGCATTTATTCGAAGGAGTCTTCTGAACTGCAATCAAATGGTACATTTATAATAAATGTAAACCACTAGAGGAAACGATGTATCGCATAACGTTTGTACAACTTTTTTCATCTTGTACAACCTTTTTGTTTTTGTGTGTGAGAAAAAGGTACAATTCTGCACGAAGGTTCCAGAGGAGAAGAATTTGTGTGTAAACATTGCCATGTGGCCAAAGCTCTGTTCACTGTTGTTGTTATTCTGACTGTGTTGTAGTGCAGACATAAACAGGAGAAACTGTCAAGCAGGCAAAAAGGAGATGTTTGTTCAAACATTCAAATGATAATAAGGTAATAAATGTATGCAAACAAAAAGTCTGTTTGGCTCTTATTATTCAATTTGTTTTATAAATATGTTTTCTGCATCTCACAGAATATAAAGACATCAGGGTCAATCCTCCTTGTTTCCTTCTCCGCAGTCTGGAAGGAGGATGATATCTGTCAGCTCTCAGGAATCCTGGATTTCTCTGCACCATCTTTTCCATCTCCAGAATATTCTGCAAGTGGCTAAAAATAGTAAAAACCAAAGCACAGAACACAGATTCCTCTGCAGCCGCCAGCAATTTTAATGAGGTGTTATAAAATCCAAATATTTTCAATATTAATGCCAAAAAATACCGCTGACAAAGTTGTATCTTATACAACTAAACAGCACGAATTGTAAAACATGAAAAGATTAGTCCACCTTGTTGTGAACCTATTCCTAAGGGGGAGGGGGGGGGGGTCAGTCAATGTGTTAGGTGTGGTCACCCCCTCTTCAGTAGGCAAACAAGGTTGTCGGCCATTATAACAGAACGTTTTATCACAGCACTGACTCACTCCATAGGAAAAACTTTAAATGTTTCTGTGGGAGGTTTTTCCGCAATGAAGAAAAACATTGCCTTAGTAGAAGTAGAAGTTTAACAAATAAACTCTCAGTCCATCGGAAGAGGAGATCTGCCCTGAAGGGTTATTCAGGAGAAATAAGACTGGATCTGTCTTTGAAATATTTTTCATAAACCTGGATCTTAAGGGACATTGAAAGACACAAAGATACTTTACCTGACAATATAAAAGCTATAATAACGGAGTCGGGTAAACAGTTGTTTTTTGTTTTCACACCACATCTCAGTTTCAAAGCCTCACAGTCGACCACAATGAGAACAAACACACACTCTGCAGGTTGAGGAGCAACACAGTGCCGAGTTGTTGCAGCACCACACATGCAAACATGAGACCTAATCCGCACAGCTTGGATCTGCTTAATCCATCAGAATGAATCTGCTGTGACTGACGGGGACCATACATGCTGCAATGCACAGGATGGAACTGGGTGAAGGGTTCAGATGGACAACTCCTCTGTTGGATTGAGGTCGATGTCACAACCTCTCTGCTCTGTGTCGCTCAGCCGGGCCTGTGTACTTCAAACCATGAGTCTTATTTTATATGAGCATTGCAGCAAATAAGAGAATGAGACCCATGTATTCAAAAGATAAACAGACGACGTGGTTTAATGTGATTTGCTGTTGAATCACTGTGCCTGTGCTCTGCGATGCAGTTTCATTAAAAGTCTCAAGGGGGCAGTGTTGCCTCGTAAAAGACAAGGTTACTCAGCAACATATAAAATGTACAAATGATACTAATGGGTTTTTTATGGGATTCAACAAATTTGCTTCTAACAAAGTTTTGAGTAGTTAGGTCAATTAATTAAGTTAACTTGTGTGCCTGTGTGTGTGTCCACAAAATACAAAACATACACCTCTGCTTGAGGTGAGGAAGGAGTTTTCATTTTAGTCATATTTTTTCAACTGCTCCAGTCGTCGTACACAGGTCTCTCTCTCTCTCTCTCTCTCTCTCTCTCTCTCTCTCTCTCTTTATCACTCTCTCTCTCTCTCTAGACTCTTATCAAACACAAAAAAAAAACAGGTGGTGCAGTTGAACTATGTTCTGTGGCAGCTTGTCACTCACTCAAATTCTCCTCGCTCAACAGATCGTCTTCTTGTTTACACGACAACCTGAACACTGAATAATACCATGTAAATATACTGGTGCGTGTGAACCTGAAGAGTCCAGGGAGAATGTGCTGGAAGGATGATAAGAAAACATTCATCATGGTGTCTGCTGCCAGGTCCTGAAAATGAACTTCTTTATCTTGATCAGAAAACAGTTTGATCTCTTGAGTTTCCATGGGAACAAATACACGTTTTCACCCATACGCATGAAGTATAATAGTTCTGGAGAAAAGCTTTTAAAAATACAAAAAAATCTGAATCTCTCCTCTTTTAATTTTCTGCGATTAAGTGCATGGCACAGCTGCCCATCATTCTTAACGCCCTGCATGACTAATTTTAATTTCATGTGCTATTGTGACAGACAGACAGAATGAAGGACGGCTGAATTGCAGAGAAACAGAGCGAAGGGTTTTCAATCAGCAACCAAGCATGTATTAATTCAGCATCCTGGCGCCCTCGCCTCTTGAAGACCAGCAGAGTCCTCGCTGGGCGTCACATATTGTCCTCATGGGCAGCTTGCCTCTGCAGGAAAGGTGTAACATCGAGCTGCGACTTGCTGCCTCACAGTACCTGGCTGGTGTCCAGTGGACAGTATGCTCCCAGTGGCTGATCCGTCTGGCTCATTGTGTCTGTCTACCTCCTTTCATCCTTTCTCGTGCAAAATGACTCAAATCTCACAGAGGACCACACAGTTCCCACTGTTTGAATATCAGCGGCTCTTAATGGATTCTCACTTCACTTTTCAGTGTGTGTGTGTATTGCTTTCATTTATTCCCTCCGACAAAGAGGATCAGCCTTTGGTGTGTTTGTCGGCCGGTTTGTTCATTTTCAGCAGGATTATGCAAAAGAAACGATTGAACTGATTTCCCCCGAAAACTAAATGGAAGGACGGGACGCAGGCCAGAAGAGAACCCATTATAATTTGGCTCCAGGGATTTTATTTTCACTTTATTTAACATTGTAAAAGGCAGATTTTAATTAATGGAGCCTGGTGACATTTGGTGCGGCTTGATTTAATTTAAAGGAGACAGTTGTGCCGTGGTGAAGGTTTCTACTCTGAGTACCATTCTAGTTTATCTCCTTTAGCTAAAAGTAGAGAACATTTTAAGACAATATATTTTAGAAATAGTAGTTTTCTTGAGATGGTAACATGATGATTCTTATTCTCTGAACACAATTGATTCATATTTTTGAATACACTCATGCACAGTGTTGCAATGCGATGGACGAGAGGATTGATACCACTCTTACACTAAAGATGAAGAAAGAGGCAGAAGCACGTTAGCTTAGCTTAGCTTAGCATAAAGACTAAAAATTATATGGAATATACCAAACCTTGCTCTGTCCACTGTTTAGTTGTTGCTTTTTTTGTACCAAACCAAAAAGGTAAGGCTTTAGAAGGTTATGGATATTATTAGTAATACGTTTTATAAAGGCCTCCTCTATATTTCTTGGTCAAGCAGCCAATTGAAACTCCAGGATGTTCTGGTTCCAGACAGTTCAAGCTAAATTGATATTGATGAATATTGTCTTCAACAAAGCAAATAAACGTATTTCCCCAAACACCACACTGTCCCTTTAAGCTAAATTATATTAAATCAACTGAATAAATTAATAAATGATCCAACCCTGATTTAAATATGTGGGTTTTGTTCTTGAATGTTACTTTAACACATCTTTTACCGTGACAACAAGGGGGGGCAGTGAAGGCGTTCCATTCATGAACATCTCAGATAAACAGACACACACACACACACACACACACACACAACCGTTATCAGACTGCAGCCACGCTAAAGGCAGAGCTCATGCTGAAAATCAATGACACACTTAATTTGCTTCCCCCAGATAAATGTGGTTGTGATGCACGCACACGCACGTACACGCACACACACACACACACACACACACACACACACACACACACACACACACACACACACACACACACACTGAACCCTGCAGACTATGGTATTGTGTTCTGCTCATTTCAAATGTTGTGACCTGTGCTCTATATACTGCCTGGGATGAGAAGTGATGTGTGTTAACCGCAGGGTGTGTGTGTGTGTGTGTGTGTGTGAATGTGGTTGTGTGACAGCCAGAGGAACATGTAGAAAGTGATGAGTAAACATATTGAGATAGATATTTAGCGATGGATCACTTCTTTGTCCTCCTCCTTCTGTTATTCTGAAATTTGGCCAGTTTGGTCCTATTCTGTCACTGCACCTCTTTTCCTGCGAGTTCTCCATCTGTCACTGTTTTCATGCGGCCTGAGCAAATGAGAGTGGACTGCCAATACAGGGCATACTGTGACGTGTGGTATACACACACAGACACACACTGACACAGCAGAGTCAGGTGCACCTCAGAGACCAGGATTTACAGAGGAGGGAATGTGGGGGAAAGTGATGGAGAGAAAAGGAGACAAGAAGGTTGAATCTGAAGAGGGAAAGAAAGGTAGAGGAAGTGAGGGGAAGGAGGAGGAGGAGAGGGAGGATATCAATGAAGGGGGGAGGGGAAGGCCTTGGGTGGGTGTGCTTTCCCCTCGTCCTCCTGCAGCTCCACTGGAAACACTGACGCTAACGCAGGGTGACTCTGGCTGGAGGGGATGGAGAGAGGGATGGCAAGGAGGACAGATTGGAGATATAGGATGAGAAGGAGCCCACGAGAGTCGGTCAGCCACATCCTCCACCTCCTCCTCCTCCTACTCCTCCTCACAGTCCTCCTCTTCCTTTCCAGTAGCAGATAAGCACATCAGGCGGAGCTGGGAAATGGACAGGGGGAGGGCCACAAAGAGAAATAGATGATGGTGAACATAACAATGAGCTGTTTCTTATTTGGTGCAGCTACTTCAGGCCATTAGATGAGCTCTGCTTCTTCTTGTTTAGGTTTGTGACCACTAGACCTTGGATGAGCAGAGTCAGGGTCAGACGTGTGTATATATACTGGTAACATAAAGCTGCATGAAACCTCCCTGCACTAGGGATGCATAACAGAACCCAAATCAGTTCATCAGTTGATCCTGGCTCCAGCAGCAGCCTCTCCTCACTCACAGGCGATGTGCACGCTGACCTTCACTTTTAATCGGTCGTATTTCCCCGGCAGGACATTTGAGTCGGCTGCATCGTCGCCCTCATGAAATCTGAGCGTGGAATAAAGTCAGGCCTTCTAGTGGTGCATGCGTCCGATACCGAATCAGAATGCCTCAGTGATTATGAGCTTACTCTGAGTTTAATTCGCCTGCCCCCCCCCCCCATAACCTCATCCACTAATCCTGGGCCGTGCATGAAAACGCTCGGCCACTATATTTCTGGTTTGGTGCATGATTGAGATTCTGTCGTAGTTTTCCTCCTCATATCCAGAAATGATGAAGATGATGATGCTGTGTCAGATGAGTTAATGTGGCTTCCCTCCAATGATTCAGAGCAGACTGGTGCAGCACCCCCCCCCCCCCCCCCCAGCCGTTTTGAACAGCATGACTCAGGGGCCCCACGGCCGCAGCTGCAGAATCCGTTGTCCGCTGAATAGATAAACAGTGTGTGGCCTCTCCTCAGGGCGCCTTGTGTAACACACAGAGACAAAAACTGATGGTAAGTGACACCGCCTCAGTCCGATGTTCCCCTGTGAAGAATGGAGAGAAGAGACAACACCGGTTTAGGAGAGTGAAAGGAAAATGTATTCACGATGATCAGGTTTTCACTTCGGCACGTGTGCTAGGCGCAGGCAGTTAGGAGGCGCCCGCAGCCTTCATTGTGCATTTAGCCCCAGTTTACCCACGCACTTGACCTTTCATGCTCCGGCAGTGCAGCCTCTGAGGACCACTGATGAAAGGAGGTGTAGTGAGCTAGGGTCTATAGGGAGATAACACACACACTGCACCTTGTACTTCTGTCTTAGTGAGGACATTCATCGGCAGAATGCATTCCCAGCCCCAAACCCTGATCTGAACCATCTCAACTTGTCTAACCCCTAATTTAAACCCTAACCACAACCCTAGTTCTAGCCCTTAATACAAACTAACCCTAGTTCTAACCCTTAATATGAACTAACCCTAATTCTAACCCTTATCGTAAAAGTAATTATAACCTTAACCCTAACTACATACTAACCCAATCCTAAATGTAACCCTAAATCTAATTCTTACCCTAACCCTAATTTAATCCCTAAACTACACCTAATTCTAACACTAACACTAACCTTCATTTTAACCCCAATTCTAACGTGAACCTGAAGCTAATTCTAACCCCAACCTTAATCTAAATTTAACCTTAACCTTAACACCACCTGAACTTGATTTACGTTACGTTTGTCTCCATAAGGAAGATAAATCCTGAGCGCCCCCCCCCCCACACACACACACACACACATGGTCCCCCGACATGTTTTGCATTTTTATTATGTGCCATTATGTCCACAGCGCACACATGATCCTTTATGAGACATAGACGCAGAGGTGCTTATTCATTATGGGGAGCAATATGTCCCAGTTATCCCACTGCTCATTACTGGGCGCTCCTCCTGCACCTGAGACCTCCAGCTCACCACCATATAAGGACACGTGAGCCCCTCATCGGCCTGTCGTTGAAAGGGAGTGCATGTGCGCGCGGATCTGGATGGAGACCTGAACCGGAGAGGGGGGGCGGGGGCAGGGGACACATGGATAATCTGGTTACATAAGAAGCCATTGAATTTGCAGAACGTCTCTGCCGCGCTAATCCACTGAACTATTCATGTTCAACTGTCCCGCGGCGCACACTTGTGGCTCTGAAGGCACCAGACAATGCGCAGCGTGCACGACGGAGAGCGCGCGGAATAAGAAAAACGCACGAGTCGACGACGAGCGTCTCGGAGGCTTTTAAGTGCAAACGCGTCTCTGCGGGAGCTGCGGTGCTCCACGTCGCAAAGAGCCGAACCTGCAGCGCGCGGCTTGTGCTGTCTCGCGCCCGTGACGATTCCGCTGACGCGCCAGTAGCCGCACCGCCCAGGAGACAGAGGGCTGAGCTGCTGTGCGCGCGGAGCAAGTGGAAGAACGCGTCTCTCTCTCTCTCTCTCTCTCTCTCTCTCTCTCTCTCTCTCTCCCCTCTCTCTCTCTCTCTTCCTCTTTCTCTTTCCTTCCTCCGTGCGTAAAGGACCCAAGCTGTTCTCCTGCAAGTCCCGTGGACGACACTCAGCGAGCCGCAGCATTTCCCCCCCAGTGACAGCATCATCCAGGCACCGCTGCAGAGATGGAGGTACCAGCCTTGGCGCACAACATCACCAGTCCGTTAAGTCCCTGCGAGGGGATGATCAAGGACCTGAGCCTGGACGCCATACAGTTGTGCGAGCGAGATGGTGAGTAGGTTTGCTTTCCACATTACAACATGCATTAAAGGCCCAGTCTGCAGTTTGCTCAGGTGCACAGAGAGTGTTCCTCTTTGGCTGTAGACGCATCATGTTCCCGTGTTGTGTGTTCTAAGGGGATACAAGGGGCCGCTCGCTCCGCCGGTTCCTCTGAGTGAGTGGATGGATGGATGGTGCGCTTGTGCGTGTGTGGAATAGCTGAGCGTCTTTTCTGTTGCAGTCGGGCTTTGGTGCATTAATCTCTGCCAGAAATCGAATGGTGCATTCCTGCAAACTGAACATGCACGCACGAGGGAACAGGGTTAAGTGATGGGAGACTTCAGCACCACAGACATGGACAGAGGCCGGCGGACACCCCGCCTATGACCGCTGCTCCTGGGCTTCTCTTCTCAGTTACCGGCCTCTATTCATTTGCACCTAAAGCATGACACAAACAATCATCTTTATAATCTCCTATCCTATAATCAACTGGTAATAACTCCCACTAGGTTCAGGTTTTTGATGCATTAAGTCGTTTACCAGCATCTGTGCTGGATAAAAGTTTTCTTCTCTCTATAAATCATAAAATAGAGTCTTGATATCTAATTGATCGCTGCTTAGAATGCATGTATAAGCCACTTATATCATGTAAAGTATAAAAGCGTTTTTTAAATGAGCAGGTTTAACACTGATGCTAATATAATGGTGAGGAGGGGGAAAAAAGCAAGTCATCATCAGGAGAGAATGAGACGCTCAAACATGGCTGCACCCACATGTGTGTGTGTGTGTGTGTGTGCGTGCACAGGTGGTGGAGCCCTACACACCCATCACTGCAATTACAACCCATTGATTGCACATCTGAGACTAATGGTCACAGCGATTCCCCCCTTTTAATCAAGCGTGTCGATTAATGCACACGCATGACATTGAAATGAGACGGCACCTTTTCGGGGCTGATTGGATTTTAATGAGTTTTTCCAGATTTTCTCGATCTGAATTTGGATTGGTCGGTCAGGACGCGCCTGGAGTCAATGGTGTGTCACCGCCGAGCCTTCCAATGACCCCTAGCTTCTTATCACTCTGCCGTCATTGTATCACTCATGCTTCATTCTCTCATCTGCCGGAGCTGCTCCTCACAGTGGAATACAGCAGGATGCAGTTTATATCCTCTTAGTGCTTCGCTGGCCTGATCCTAAAGCTGTAATTTTAATAATGGTGTACACAGGCTGGGGCTGGACTTCTCTCTAATGGACCCCTGTGCTCGTGTTGTGCCTCCTATGCTGCGGCTCAGGAGCTTTTATGATGAAGCCGTGTTGGTCTTTGCAGCAAAACAGCCACTTTCCTGTTTGTCAAGTAGAGTGTCAGGAGTAAATAGTGCCTCTGTTTCATTAAGACCCCGACATAGTGTCTGTTTGTGGAGCAACTCAGTCACAATGTCTAGATTCTGTGCAGACGAACTATCAGTGGTAGTATGATAGTATAACTGAGTAGGTTCTGGAAATGCCCGTCAATAGAATAAAGACTTAAATCTCTCAACCAAAGACCTCAAGAGAATTACTAATGTTTGAACCGACGTCTCTTCGTCATGTGTATCATATCTTCTAACTGGAAAAAGAAAGCTTGATCACATTACACCAGTACTTGCAGCTTCCTGTGAAATTCAGGATGGATTTTAAGTTTTAATGGCCTGGCACCACTTTATTCAGTTTCACCTTCCTGCTCCATCCAGAGCACTGGGGTCGACCAACCTGATGTTTCCAGGCTCAAGGAACTGAGGTGGCAAATCTCCGCTGCAGTTTATCAGAACCACTGTCACCATAGAAACATTTAACTCTTTGCATTCAAATCCAGTGGATTTGACGCCTCAATTTCATCTGCCATTCTGCAACAGTATAATTCTCAGATATCTAAAGTGTAATATTGCACACGTTCATTTAGAACAACTTTCAGAAATACTGACAAGTTTCCACCTGCCCAGCCACACCCAGTGTAGCAGACAGCCCACTTCCAGTTTTCCCAGAAAAAGACTATTTTTATAATCCCGATCCATACGCCCAAAAATGTTCTGACCATATTCATTTCAGTTAGCTGTCTAAATTTATCTCCCATATCCATTAATATTTAATTGAGAGGCAGGAGAGGCTTACGTGCCTTGTGCTGACCTGGCAAATGGAAAATAGATGCAGCTCCAGTAATCTGTGGGAAAGAGCTTTCTCTCCCTCACACACACACACAAACACACACACTACACACACACACACACACACACACACACACCGAGGACTGTTTGAGAATTTCAATGGACAAAAGAGAGATAGAAGTTGTTTCTGTGTGTGAGCCCTGTTCCAGGGGATGTCACAGCCTTAATGGTTCGGTTTAGCGACGGGGTCGTAACATGAATAAGCAAGAGCTGGGGAATGTTTTGCTTTGAGTGAATCTAAAACAGAATCTGCATGAAAGAGACGTCTCTGCTGCATGTGTGCGGAGATCCGGGGACACAGAGGTTCCATAATATTGTGCTGGACAGCAATTTGTCCCCAAGCACTGAAACGCTGTGACTGAAGGGACCGCCTGTTTGATTCTGCATCCCCAGTTACTGTGTATTTACAGGGGATAATGAAATACATGCTACATGTCTCCGAAGACCTTCCGCTGTGGCCGTTGACATAATTCGGTTGCTGTGATGGATGACTGCCATTTATGAATCCAAGTACTCTGTCTGCACTGTGTGAAATCTCTCAGAGCAAAAACACTGCAGCTCCAGCTGTGTCGCCCTCAATCTGATAGTGTGTGTCTGTGATAGAGAGGTGGTTGTTCGTCTCTTGCCACTTTTCAAAAACACTGTTGCGTTGAGACTCATCATGAAAATTAGTTTTGCAAGATTAGATCAGCAGTGGGAGAAAGTTGTTTTTCTATTTCATTGCACAAAATTTGCTGCTTCTCAGACATAGGTTGATATTTTCTTTTTAACTCTGAAATGTTGGGGTGAGTCCAACATAATCATAACTGAAACATCTCAACTATAGTGAAAATATCATATCCACACTATCCATCTTTTCCAATGAGTAAGATTGATGACAATCTTATCTGTGTAGGCTAACCAGCATATGTCAGCCTGGTAACGTGCTCGGCCAGGATGGTAAACATCATAGACTGTGTATAAAGATGGATGACACATCTCTGCTTCCTCACGATGGGGTCCGCCATCTTGGGCAGTTGAATATTTTCGACCAATTCCGAGTCAGCCAATACAACGCTTCATCGATGTGATAAGAAACTCCCTGAAATGACAGAAACCATCTTTGAAGGTAAATGTTGTGAATGTGTACTATTTAGTTTGGTCCATGTCCCATCTGCTAACATGGAGGAGGTGGGGCTTACAGCCTACATACTGGAACCAGCCACCAGATCAAGAGGATTTGATAAACACTATATGCTGAGGATTAGTGGAGCATGCAGACTCAAAGTGCTCGGTCTTGTTGAACGGAGCTCAGTCAGTTCGTGGTGGTGCAACAGGCGGCTGGCCCGGTGACACACAGCACCGGCTGAGTAAGCTGGCATTTCAGTTTGGCCAGTGCTCAGTGGGAGCAGTTGTTTGCCATGACTCTGCTGGCGACAGGCTCAGATAGTGCACTGCCACTTATGATTCACTTTACTGATTTAAATGGTGAAGAATGTTATTTGTATTTGATTTGCTGTGGAAATCTGCTTCAAACATTTTCTGTCAGACATTTTCCCTTTTGGCACGAACGCTTTAAACATTGATAAACCTCTCCTCTTATGATTGGGACTGTTATTTCTCATGAATGTTTTAAATATTGTTGTTTCGTTTTATAGCATTTTAAATAAATAGCAGTAGTTTTACTCTTTTCTCTCGTCGAGGCTTCAGGACCGAGGGGGTGTCACACCTGAACCAATGTTAATCCCTTTGAGTCAAACTGGGATTAGTGAATATGGGAAATAGAAATTTGATTTGAGACACTAATGCTAATTTAAAATCCTTCTATACAGAATTATGTGGATTTTTACTGCAGCTGCTTTTAAATTCAAATTCTATGCAAATGAGAAATGATGACTCATTCTGGGTTTGGACAAATTCTGACCTTCTATTAAAAATGAAAGTATAAGAACAGGGGCGGGGCAATTCTGAACCATTGAGCATGTTTGTGTTATTTATTTGTCGTCGCTTGCTATTCAGGAGGTTGTTGGTTTTGTAAAAAGGTGGAACTCCACATTGTTGACCCTGATGAACTGGGCTTTGTTTATCTCACTCGAAGAGAAAGATGCTTCCCTGTTGGCAGCTCCTCTCGCTCCCAGCGTGGTCCCTGTCCCTGTCCCTGTCTCTGTCTCTGTCTCTGTCCCTGTCCCTGTCCCTGTCCCTGTCCCTGTCCCTGTCTGTCTCTTCGTTCAGAGGAACAAAGGCCTGATTTTCAAAAGGCCTGTGAGCACCAGTGCTCAGTGACTGTCTGCTGCTCCGCTCGTGTCTACTCCTCAATTTTAGACGTGAAACTACTGCAGTTCAAATGGTAGGAGGCTCATCCGTCTGAAATGAGTGGCCACTTATGTGCAGTCAGAGACGGTCAGTCTCTTTTTCACATCCTACACCCTCCTACACTTTATAAATGGATTCTTCCACATTAACTTTAAGCCTTTCTCTTGGACATGGTGGCGACTTTTGAAAACAATATAAAATAGCCTGATGTTAATGGTCTGTATCTTTTAGAACGCTTCTCTAGTCCTGTTGACCAAGATTAGCAAAAATTGAAGAACCACTCAAAGCGCTGTGCAGCCCTTTCTCTCTCACACATCACTCACACACTGCTGCCACAGATCCCAGGGGCTGTGACACTCAGGGAGACTGGGATCGAACCATAGGACTTATGATTAGTGGACGACTCGCTCTCCCTCCTGAACCTCAGCCACTGATAAACAAGGTTGAAGAACCCAGTGATAAATGGGGAAGGTTTTTAATTGTTGTGTACAGTCTGTATTTCGACATGCTCTGTGAATTTTCCCCTGGGAGCTGGAGGTAGCGATGAAGGGATGGACGTGGTGTTGCTCCAACAGAATTGATAATGTGACGGTGGAACAGTGGACGTTGCACAGCTCTACTGGACATTTCACATGTTAGTACTGATGCCCTGTTGTTAAGGTTTGAGGACAGAGGATGTCGCATCATGTTAAGCCCTCTGAGGTGAATTGTGATTTGTGAATATGGGTTTTACAAATAAAGTTTCTCAGGGTTTTTTTGGAGCTGATCTGTGGCTTGTATTTCTTTGCACCTCGGTTCAAGGCTGATTGGATATTTTAGTTATTTATTGAAAATATGAAAAATAAGAATAAGAAGTGTGAATCTCATTGTGAGAATACGTCTCACACTGTTTACCTCCACTGTTCCACTGAGTACATTTGGGCCTGAAAGGGAATCGAATCACTCACCAGCTCAAGTAACTCCCAGCATGAGGCCAGGTGTGACTGGAACCAGCCCCACCACAGAGAGCCATTAGGACCAATATGCACGTTAACAGGATTGGTATTGATCCTGGTGCGTCTGCTGCTGTTCCACTCTGGCATTTGGCTGCACGCTGAGTGAAAGGGCAGCAGGTTTGATGGGGTTTGTCAGAATCCACAGAGTCCTCTTTCCATCTTGTGAAATGTGATGCTTTCAGCAGCACCAGTGCAGATATTTACTGCGTCCTCCATTTTGTTTCTCTGCTCAAGCACGTGCGCTGCTCTTGTGTATCAAGTTGAATGTGCTGCTACGTTCTGTTGATCCCCCCCCCCCACACACACACACACCCCACACCCCTCCACAACCCCCCCCCCCCCCCCCCCACCCTGTACATGTGTGCACAGCATGAGTAATCTGCACAGCAAGGGCTTACAAGCAGACTCATTTTGCTTGATCATGATTAGACAACACTCCCCCCACCCCCCTGCCTCGTGCATTGTAAGAGTTTAATACAGTAACAGAAGAACATCAGTGTGTAGGAGCCTCAACGGTGAAGTTAGGACACAACTAAATGAATATTGGCTGCAGCTGCAACCCGGGTGCGAGAGCAGATCTGTAAGAGCGATGCTGGCTACACTGCTGGTGTGATGATGTGACGCTGAGAGGTTGAGGTCTCCCATGTGAGACTGTAAAAGGTTCTGCTCTTCACCTTAATGACCTTGGCTCTCACTCCTCCATCTTTCCTCCTGAGTCTCAGAGGAGTCGGTGCCGGGCTAAACCGCTGGATCTCACTAAGCCGCTGTGTTCATATTGACAAGCTGCATTTTGTTTAATACATTTGATGATGAGTTTGTTTGCATAATGGTCTACTGCCGAATTACATTCTCCATCCGTTATATATACTACTTACTCTACAAGGGTTGCTGGGGCCAATCCCAGATGACAGTGGGCAAAATGAGGGATAAACCCAGCACATCACTGGGCCGACATGTAGCTTAATTAAAGATACAAATATAAAACGTGTGTTTGTTACTAAAATTCATGTTTTAATATTGTTTCATTTCAGAAGAATAAAGAGTGAACAGTATTCCTGTTCTTCTCTCTGCCCAGTAAAGTTAAGGCGGTCCAGATCCTGTTTTCCCTGATAGCCTCATTTCCAGCCTGACTGAGCGGCCTCTGGAGTGTTGTGTGGGCAATATCTGATTGGGTTAGGAGAGCCTCGCTGTGTCGGTGCAGTGCCTCCGTGTGCAGGTTAATTAAGAGAGCATTAGAGTAAACAGGAGCTAAATCAGCAGTGTGGAGTCAGAAGGAGCTGCGCGGTTAAAAAACCTGCATGAGGTCGGATTGAAGGGAAACATCGGTGTTGATGTTGAACCTCATTCAGGCTCCACACAGCGACTGGGTCGGCAGGAGCATCGCTGCTGGTTGGTTCAGGTTCATGTTTACAGGAACAAACAGGTCACGCTGTATAATAATTATCCTTTAGGCAATTTAGGGGGTTCAACCTAAAATCTTAAGTTTAATTGCTGCCTTAGAAACGACAGTAAACTCAACTTCAAGGTGAGCTTTGTTTCAGCTTTCAAATTTAAGTTGTTTAAGTTGTTTCTCCATCATTCTTTCAAGCTTGATACTCTATTCTATAATCTGCTCTTTTAGGTGTTGTCATTTTTTTTCATTGTGTCTTAACTTAAGTGTCTTTTGGATTTTCCTTCTTTTCCCTGACGCAGACGTTAGAGATGTCTTTCTCTTGTTTTTGGTAGAGGTCAGCAGCAGAAGATCTCGGGGGGGGACATTATTTCGCTGAGATCACCGTCCGCTCTGTGCTGACTCACTGAAGCGGTTTCTGACCGAGTTCTGCTGCGTCATGTCCCACGTCGACCCTCTCAGTCTGAACCGAACTCCATCAGCTTAGTGGGGTTCAGAACGACGAGATGTGGATCAGCAGCAGGACGAGGTGTTCTCATAAAAACAGGACGGAGTGCTCACATGATTTCTGATTCAAAAAAATAATCTCATGTTTTAAAAACACCGGCTTTCTCTGGTCTGAAGATTTATATAATTTCTGTCTGGTAAAGTCATCTTTAAACTCTAAACGCCCAAGTGCATGTATTTAGTTTTCATCGGGGGGGAGCGGTATCTTCCAGGCACTTAACCAAAGAGGGTTTCTTTCTTGGATAAAGATGATAATTTGCAGTAATCAGCTATAGTCCTGATTAGGAACTAGTGATTAGGACAAAAGTAAGTAGGGGGTCTGGTCTGGTCTGGGGGTGGAGACCCTACTTTTGTCTATTGTGTTACTTTTAGTCGTAAGTCATAATCTGGAAAAGAGCCAAACCAGAATAAAATTGTAAGATGTTCACTGGTCGTAGGAGTCACTTCCTGTTTTGTCCGTTTTCCTAAAAAATGAATCCATCTACAATCGCTCTCATTGATGTGTTGAGGCGAGAGAGAGGAGACCTCACAGCCCAATTACAGGATCACTCTTTTCTCTGGCCCTCTCTCAGCTGATGAGCGGTTCCATGCTCGGCTGCGTCTTCCTTTGTTTGGTCTCCGCGGACTTTCAGTGGAGTTGTGCATTTTCTACATTCTTGTTTTTTACTCACTCTCGTGTTCGGACCCCTGAGTGTGCACAGGAAACGCATTGTTGCAGTGCCAAGAGGGGGGGGTGTCCCAGCGTGACGCAATGTCTATATTCATCCTAATTCTACAAAGCTCTCATTCAACCGTTGACATTTGCTGTGGCCTCTGTGTGCACTTGGGATTGTTCTCTTCTGTTCCATGTTGTGTTGCATGCGGGGACGTGATTAATTGGTGTTGTGAGTTTCTAAACAGGCTGAAGAGTGACGTGACAAAATACTGTGAAATTCGTAATTTTCTACGTTTATGCAAATTCAACTTTCTTAGATTCAAGATTCAAGAACTTTACTGTCATTGCTCACGAACGACCAAATTACAAAACGTCATTCTCAAAACAAATTGTTGTACAGATTTACAAAGAAAAATACACAAATATGTAGTAACTCATTAGAAATGACTCTATATGCAGAGATGAGATTCATTCAGCAGCGTTTGAAATATTTAATACAGCGTATGTTCTGAGCAGCAGATAGGTGTGTAAGTGTGTGTGTGTGTATGTGTGTGTATATGTGTGTGTGTTTGTGTGTGTGATGAGGGACTGATGTGTTTCCATGGCAACTCTCTGGGCTGGGCGGATGGTGGATACACTACGAGTGCTGTTTCCTGAGAGACCGTAGTGGTATGGAACGTTTATGTGCAATACTGAGGGCTCAATAAAAGCACGGTGATTCAGTGGTCAACCTCGCAGCAGGAAGGCTGCTGGTTCAAATCCCAGGTCAGTGAAGAAGCTGTCTTTGTGATGCTTTGTCCTTATCTGGGTTTTCTCTCCCTGTATTCTGGCTTTCCTCCCACAGTCCAGTGACTGCAAATAAACAGTACAGGTGTGAGTGTGAGTGTGAATTGTTGTTGGTCTCTGTGAGTCTGCCCTGTGATACACTGATGGCCGGTCCAGAGTGCCCCCCGCCCCCCCTCCCTCGCCGAATGTCAGCTGGGATTGGCTCAGAGGAAGATAATGGATGAATAAAAGCTCGGCAAAGATACAGAATTTTAAAGTCTGCACAATCACTGACGTCTTATAACACTGAAGTCATTATGAGCAAAGTATTTCAGGCTTAACTCGAACGATTAAGATCATTATTATCTGAAACATCACCATTGATTGTTGTTACCTTCACAGGGAGTAAATCCCAGGACGGCAGCATCTCGGAGAACGAGGAGCTTCCTGTTCCCCAGAACATCAAGATCAGCAACATCACCTGCGACTCCTTCAAGATCTGCTGGGACATGGAGCCGCGCAGCAAGGAGCGCATCACACACTACTTCATCGACCTGAACAAGAAGGAGAACAAGAACTCAAACAAGTTCAAGCACAAGGTAACAAGGTTGAATCAGCTGGTCTCTCACTGCAGAGGGATGACTCATCAAAGGGTCTGAAGTGGAAGTGTCACTCGAGGGAATTTGTGCCGTTTCGCAAAGAGAAGGAAGGAGTTTGTCGAGAATAAGAGGATTTGGAAAAATGTGATTCAGTGTTTTAAAAAAGTGAAAAATCACAATGAGTTTGCAGAGCACAAAGAAGAGAGATGTGAGTTTAAGTATTTTACCAAACTATAGAAACAAAAAAAAAATGTCCCAGCTCCAAAAAAACACTTCATCTCATATTTGTATGTCCATGAGCTCTGTGGCCAAAATAAAAAATTCTAACATAAATTTCACATTCTGACAAAAATCGCATGAGTCACTTGACAGTGTAATATGTTAAAAATATGTATTTTTTTGTGTAAGTGATGCATTTATAAGCAATAGAAACTAAACAATACTACTAAATGCTCCTAACCTTTCTGAAACATTCTAAATTTTGATTAAGTTTGATGTTTGAAACCTGAAATGTCTGTTTTAGGCTCGGACACAGGTAACCATGTCAGATAACCTTTCTTTAGGCAAGGAGACACTTTGCACGGTGGCTTTTGTTCCCAGTGTGCCAGTGGTCTGAGCTCTAATGGGCGAATATCACACACACAGTCTCTCTCTCCCTCTCTGCCTGAGAGTAATTGCTTTAGGGGCAGCAGGAGGAGGAAGAAGAGGAGGAGGAGGAAGAAGAGGAGGAAGACTGCAGCTTCTTACAGACTCCTTTAAACATTCTCCCTCCTCTTCTCATGCAGTCACTTCCTGTCTGTTGTGTAGTATAGGGTCCAAATACTGTATATAGATTTTGTCTGTGACCAATAGTGTCTGTGCAGCAATGGCAGTGACTCTGTTGCTAGGCAGAGGCTCCTGGTCCAATCACTGACCTGCTCACACCCTCAGAGACTTGTCCAGGTTAAATAAAGTAGAAACTGTTGTACACACATAAATAAAAAGTGCAGTGACGGCCACAAGCTACAGTCCAGCACTTATGTATATGAAGTGTATTACGAGCAGACGTCTGCCAAAACCTGCATGTGGCTGAAAGACGGCCATAAATGGAGAAGTTCCTCCTGACTCTCCGACTGCCCTCCTCTCTCCCTCCCTGCAGGACGTTCCGACCAAGCTGGTGGCCAAGGCCGTGCCCCTGCCCATGACGGTTCGAGGCCACTGGTTCCTCAGCCCACGCACCGAGTACACCGTGGCCGTCCAGACCGCCTCCAAACAGACCGACGGGGACTACGCCGTCTCCGAGTGGAGTGAGATCATCGAGTTCTGCACCGGCGGTGAGAAACACACCGGTCACGGGCGACATCGCACATTTCAACAGTGACCAACTGAACCAAAAAGGACAGAGAGGGAGGAGACAATGGAGGGAAGGACACAGCACAGTGCATATTAAAGGGAGGCTAATTTAAATTGAGTGCAGGCAACGATCGATGGAGAGATGGAGGGGGGGGGGGGGGGGGGGCTGAGGAAAGAGAGGGATTAAAGGAAGGAGGGGAGCTGTGCTGTATATCTTCTGATGCAGGGGTCACAGGGTTCAACATCGCAGGCTGGAGGCTTAGCGTGGGGGGAGGAGGAGAGAGATGATGGCGTGGAGACTGGCGAGCAGAGTAATCAGAGAGGGTGAGGAGGCTAAAACATACAACACGTAATCACATGTAACCCCCCCCCCCTTCCCCCTATTTACTAATGTGTTCATGCAAACATGGTCACAGTGACATGTTTATGTCTCTAGTTTACAATAAACCAAAGTATTAATCAAACAGAGATTTTGTCCTGAAGTTAAAGTGTCAGGGAGCATCAGGTCCCTTCAGGACTGCCAGGATTCAATCAGTCAAACTTTATTTATACCTTTCAAGCTAATCAAACGGAACCCAAAACACTTTGTGGTTATATGTTCTAATTTATCTTAAGAGCTCTTCTTTCTTTGGGTCATGTGCCACAAAATGGGTTGTGTAGTTGTTGTGCAATCTAACAAATAAATGCCAATGAAAACAAATCCTCCTTCTCTCAGTAGAGATTCAAGTTCATACATGTGAGAGAATACGGAAAGAAATAAAGTGTGTGTGCGTGTGTGTGTGCGTGCGTGTGCGTGTGTGTTTCATACAAGGAGGTGATGAAGGAAAATACTTAAAGATGTTGCTGAGACTTTTCCTCACTATAACTAAAAGGCTCAAGATCTAACAAATGTTTTGACAGCTTTAATGCTGAGTAATCTTTCTACAACAAACTGATATTACAGTAATAAAGTATGAAATTAAACAGTTTGTCTTTTTTTCCTTTTCCTCAAAACGAGAGAGCAGAGAATCTTCTCTTTTCACTCAAATCGTCCTCAGTGGCGTGTTCGAGTTCCCGTAGTGAAATTGGGATGACTGCATCATTCAGATTTTTTTATACATATGCTTTGGATCATCTCCACACCGGGTTGGCAGAGCTGTGTTTCGGTGGTGGTGAGGGAAAGTAGGTTCTACTATAAGACTGACTGAGAAGGTTTCTGGTGTAAATGCTGAGTCACTTCAGCCTCTGAATAACTATGGAGACGTGAGGGAGGGAAGAGCGTCAGGATCCCTGAGCTCATATCCAGAATTCACATGAAAATAATTGGATTTCCTATAATGATGTTTGTCCATTTCCTTTCACTAATTCCATTAATGAGCTCTTCTGTGTCTTTTTCAGATTATTCCACGGTGCATCTAAACCAGCTGCTGGAGAAGGCCGAGGCCATCGCCGGCCGGATGCTGCCTCTCTCCGTCTTCTACAGGAACCAGAACAAAGAATATTTTGACCATGCCAGGTAAAAGGCAAATAAAGAGCACGTAGTTTTAGGTCGATGCATTGGAGTCCAGATCAAGCTGAGGATTCACCTCTGGAGTGCAGCCTGATGATTAGATCCATAAATCCACACGTGTAGTTCAATCTACTGAAGCAGTGACTTCCTCTGCACATGCACACTGTACAGATGAATACAACAGAACAAAGCAGCTACGCCTTGTGTAACTCTGTCAGACAACAGCAGACAGTTGCTCGGAGATGCGGGCGAATGAATAGAGACAGAACAAATCATACTCGTGGCAGCAGAAGTCTGCTTTTATGTAGGAGGAGCATGTGACAGCCAGAGAGGGAGAATATCCCTGGAGCTTCTGCTGCTTCAGTCGAGTGTCTCTTCTGTCCCTTCCCGTCTCGTCCTCCTCTTGTTGTCTCTTGGTTCTAATGGCTCCTCTCCATCCTCTCTGTCGCTGCACAGGAGCCTTTGAGCACTCTTTTGTTAGAGCTCTGAAAACATGACGTCATCTGCTCAGGCTTCATCCCCTTCTGCTGAGTCGCAGCCGCCACTGTGTGCATTCTGTCAAACTTGCACCACCGTGTGGCGAACAACAGTACTGACCCGATGGGGGCCTCGGATCGTTTGACCTGAACTGGGACGCTGTGTAATTCTATAATGCCCACAACAAAGCATCAATTATGAATATAATGAAAACCTCTGGAGTGATATCATATAATTATGATTCATAGCTGGAGCTTCGGAGATCAGATTTGCTCTACGGGAGGGGGGGCAGCTGCCACAATAGTGTTCATTGCCTTGAGTGTTGGTTTGTTAATTTGCAGTCAGGAAGCAGCTTTTTGTTTTCTGGCAGTTTGTGAGAATGATAAAGAAAAGTGTAGTTTTTTTTTCCAGTGACGGTGAATCTTTTCTCCCGAGGACGAACTGGATGTTAATGTGATTAACATAGAGACCCCCCCCCCCGTCACACACTGTTCATAATACTGTAATGAAAGTAAAGTGGTGCCACTGCTTTCTGGCAATTCAAAAATCACTTTAATTTGTTTAGGGGGGGGGAGAACTTTATTAAAAGATGAGCAGTGTTTGTTACTGATCGGCCCCCGAGGGAAGCTGATGAATGGTTTTCTGTTTGCTCATGACACATTTCGTTCTCTTCTGTCCGAACTCCAGGGACGAGCAGGAGAACCGCATGCTGCCGTCGGTGAAGGACGACAGCGGCAGCCACGGCTCGCCCATCAGTGGGAAGCTGGAGGGCCTTTTCTTCAGCTGCAACACAGAGTTCAACACGGGCAAACCTCCGCAGGACTCCCCGTACGGCCGCCACCGCTTCGAGGTCCAGGCCGACAAGCTCTTCAACCCCGACACCAACCTGTACTTTGGAGATTTCTACTGCATGTACACGGCCTACCACTTCGTTATTCTGGTCCTGGCGCCGAAGGGCTCCAAGGGCGATGACTTCTGCAAGCAGCGCCTCCCTTTGCTCGACATGGCCAACAACCCTTTCCTCACCTGCAAGCGGGTGGAGGAGGGCGAGGGCGGCCTGCTGTTCCATCACGCCCAGGACGTCATCCTGGAGGTCATCTACACGGAGCCCGTGGACCTGGCGTCGGGCACGGTGGCCGAGATCAGCGGGTACCAGCAGATGAGCATGTCCACGGTAAACGCCAAGAAGGACCCGAGCTGCAAGACCTGCAACATCAGTGTGGGGCGCTAAGCACGAGCAGATTGCAGGAGAGCAAGGGAAGGACTCGGGGGTGACCGGCCTCCACACACACACACAGGAAGTCCACGTGAACTGATGAAGCAGACCAACACATGCATGAAGCAGCAGATTTAGTAGACTCCCAGACATGCACACCGACATCTCTCTGACACCGCTCTGTGCTCTGAAGAGACCGACAGTCCCCGAAGACGAACGGAGGAAAAGAGAGGAAGGGACTCACACTTTGACACCTGCACCATCGCCTCCTCGTCTTTAAAGGGGTCGCCCTTACATGTTGAAAGCATACATCAGTTCAAACCTGAAGATGTCCACATAAGGGACCACCAGCTGACACACCACCACGGACTCATCCATCCATCCTGCAAGTCATCTCTGGCGTACTGACCAAACCCTCTAACTCTACTCAAAACATGGGCTGCTTCCATTCAGTTTCCTCTTTCTTTAATTTTAATTTTGTTCATGACCTTTGCCTTGTTGTTATTGACATGCCGACGATTGTGGACGAGCATTTTGTTGTTTCTAGTTTTCCTTTTTCTAGAAATGTTTTGTTATTTTTCCACAGTCGAGAAAATCTGACTTCTGTATTTTTTTTTTGACCTCCTACTACTAGTGGCATGAAATGGTACTACAACATTCTAAGGCCGCAGCATCAACGGTTATCTTTCTTTAAAACAAAGGTGTTAAAAACCAGACATGAAACTGCTGTGGAATCTAATGAAACAACCAGTAGAAAGTTCTCATGTGAACTTCCCATGAAGAAGCAGCAAAGCATGATGCAGTTCTGAAAGCTGACCTCTAACTTAGCAACCTTTCTGTAACACTCGCTCTTCTTTTACTGTAGTCAGTGCAAAGAAAGTAGAACCATGAACTGTGTTTAGCAGAATAAATGTGAAAAAATATTTATTTTTTATTGATATTCATATATATATTGTATATATATATAGAAAATTATATAAACCAGAAGTGCACAATGTCACACACTCTGATCATTGTCAACAACAGCATTTAGGGGGAATTAATTAAACAAAGGCAAAAAATAGGGGGGGAAGACATATTCGACAGCAGTAAAACTTGCATTACAATGTCAAAGGTTCACCATCATTTACATGGTCACGATTTAGATTCACTATAAAGTTCAGAGCGCATTTCATAGCACAACGCAGGACACAAACAAACTGACATGCACAGCCACGACTGGATTGTCTCACTGATTGCATTTAAACATTCGCATTTTGTTTTACAAAGACAAAAAATACAGTCTCCACATGAACTATGGACACAGTTGTCCAAAAATAGAACTTTGGCAAGAAAAAAAAAAAGAGGCAAAGTGCGATAGCTATACGTACGGTCATCTTAAAATAACGAATATGTAACTAACACCAAGTAGTTACAGCGCTTCATCTTTGATACAGACTAATGCTACATGAGATACACGTGCTACATCGGGTTTGTAACGAGACGTGTCACATCATGATAAAGGACGAGTTGTTTTTTGGGACGAAAAAAATATCTCTGCAGTCGTCCCGAGAATTTCAACAAACAGATTCTCTCCAACTTCCATCACCGCTCTCCTCATGTAAAGTGCGTCCACATAATGAGCATGGCATAACAAAAACAGACCAGGCCCACCAGCTTCTCAGATCTGATCCAGTCCTGTTAAGTTACATTAGAGTCCCACTGTGAGTCAACTCAACTGGTCTTGGCTGAGTCCTGTTGTTTACTGAGCAGGGCCTCCAGTAGGCGGAGCTTCGCTTTGAGGTTCTTATACTGGCAGTACTCCTCCGCCATCTGTCCACGGTCCTCCTTCTGACAAGCCCTGCTCCAAACACACGGAGGGGAGACGATGCAAAAACAAAAGGCAAAACTTATTTTGTAGTTTCTTAACAACCTGCAGCAGCTTCCATAACTGGTTGATAGTCCCTATGTTGCCTTATTCAGATTGCTATGTACAGTGTGTATTGTAATCAAGATCTGACTGTATTTTGCTTTGGACGACTAACATGTACATGTACAAAGGATGTGAACAGTCCAGAGCAAACGTCTTCTCTCTCTTCGTCTCTTTCCTGAGCTCTCTGTGCTGTGTTAACGTTACGTAAGTGAGCATCACGCTAACGTCGTACCACTGCGGCGTTATTTCTTTTGTGGATGTTTTTTTTTTTCTTTGTTTTTCACACGGCGATGTTGAAAACCAAATGTTCCAAGTTTATTAAAAGAGAAAAATAAAATTCAAAAGCCACGTAGTTTGGTTGGAGCTGTGTGTGTGTTTGTGTGTTATTTGTGTGTTGAGCTTTTACCTGCCGGTCTGCGTGTAGAAGTGGTTTTCAAACTCTCGGAGGGTTTTGTGAAGCCTCCGCTTCTCTGATCGAGCGACTCCGAGGTGATCCAGCAATTCTGATCTAAACGAACAGAGAAATAAACAATGTATTATCATCTATTAAATCGTTTTTTTACATTAAGGAGGCACGGGTGCATTTAATTCAAATATAACAAGTTAATTTGAGTTGGAAAATGAGCAGTAAATCCCACTGAAGAGCTGTTAGAGCTACACACAGAATCCATACCTGGAAGCTTCGTGTAATGTATCCAGGGTGATGATCTGCGGCTGGAGACTCCTCGTCTCCTCCAGCGGGGACACCAGAGGCGTCTCGGACATTTCCAACGAAGGCAGCTGCAGCAACTCCTCTGAGGACGCACACCTGGGAGATTTAAGCCAATCTGGCTGCTGCCTGGGGCTTCGCTGTTTGGGGTGACCTTCATCAGAGTCCTCCTCTTCCTCCTTTGTGCCCACAGAACACAGGGGGGGGGGGGTCATTTTCTCTCAAACATATACAGCAGGTTTAACAGTGGTCTTGAGGAAAATATCTGAAAATGTTGAGTGACTTTAAATCCCCATAAATATTAGTTCAATAATCATCTGTCCATTTTTTCATAGACGTTTAATGTAGCTCTTATATCAGGCCAGGAGGTGGCAGTAGAGTGACTCTGCCCTGGCCCTCAGAGGCCCAGCTCAGTTGTATCCTCATGGGTGAAAACCAGCAGGGTTGTGTACTTGTCAAGATATAGTCCCTGTCTACAAGAGCACTCTCCCTTATTCAAAATTCAGTATCAGATGGATACTCACTATGGTCGTGATGACTGTCGAGGCCGCAGAAAAAAGCAGAAGCTGCTTGAGAAGACGGTACCGGTCGTAGAAAGGTTTCATGAGCGTCCGCTCCTGCTTTGTAGTCTGACGACACAAACGAGACACAAACAGAAAAACATTTGTTATTGGTGATACTATACAAACACAAAGAAAGAGAAATCAGTCAGCACGGAGAGAAGAGAATCAAACTACTCAGGTAAGAAATAGGAGATAAACACAGTTTGTTCTTACCGGTCGTCCGTGCAGACTCTCAAAGTAGAGCAAACACTTCTGCATGCTAGTTTTCTCCATGGTCATCTGGTAATGAGTCATCTCCTGCACAAGTAGGCACAGGGAACATTGTAAACAGACCCTCAATCAGTAAGACTGTTTCAAAGATGATTGTGAGGCTCTGTTTTGATGGGTTATATTGCAAGTGATGAGGCAAATGTGATTTCCATCCGTCCAGGGTCAGTAACTCACAGTTTCTCTCTATCTCCGGTCAATTAGAACAACAAACCCATGTAGCAACAGGACATTTCATTTATTCTTATCCACCTTAATGTGGTCGGGCAGGCGAAGCTCCCTCCGTCTCTCCTTCAGTCGGTTGGTTATCATGTTGACGGTTTCCTCCACGTTTGGTTTTGTGTTGCCGTTGTTGTTGAGCTGCTGCAGCTCCGTCCCTGTCGGTGCGGCCTCGCCCTGGTCTGTGTTGGTCCTGCGTGTTTTGAAACGTCCCCGTCCTCTCAGCCCGGCCTCTTCTGTTTGTCTCAGCTTTAGCTCTGAAGGGAAACCAGAGTTTAGAAAAAGAAAGGACATGAGAACAGGAACCTTGTGTTTCTAAAATGTGGAGGTGTGAACCACAAAAATGAATCTAGCATGTTTACAAACGCAAAATAGATTATATAAAGTTACTGGTACAATACATATATTTGATATTGTTTTATTAGCACTTTTACAAACTCTAAGTCTGAAATACCGCTGCAGTCATTAGGAATCGACTGTGTATTTATGGTTATGTAACTGACCTTTAAGCTGCTTGCGAGTCTTAATGAGCTCCTTCATTAGTCTGGCCATCTCTGGATCTGATGTTTTGTCATTATGAGCAGGCTGGAAAAAGAAAATCATTTCAAAATCTCATCATGAAAAGTACAGCGGCTGTCTTGAGATCAGCTTTCTTTAGTCAGTCCCTTGTTCTGGGTCTGCTCGGTTGTCATAGCAGTCGTTGGCCTGTGTGCCGCAGCAGTTTATCAACCAGTTGACTGAGGATGACTTGTGTAACAAACAGTAATTTTGTCCATGGACCAGCAGAGGGAGTAATTCACTGTAGTATGCATGACGTGTTGGAGGAAGGCAGCAGAAGCAGCCTCTGTTTAAAACCTAAACATCGCCATCATCAAGTGTCCGGCATGGGATTAAAAAAACATGATAAATGAAACGCTGCATGTCTCTAAGAGCGCTGGTTATGTGTTTGGGAAAAAAAACATAGTTTTTAATTCTAAAGGAAATAACTTCCAATCCAATCATGACTCAAGAGAATAAAACCGTCCCAGCAGCTCTGATTTCTCCCTCCTCACCTTATAGTGCCTCTCCTGTTCGAAACGCTCCTCAAAATGCCTGATCCTCCTCCTCAGGGTGTGGATGTGTCTGTTGAGCACGGAGACGGTCACAGAGCCCTCGTCTGGCTCCGGGTGGATGCTGCAGCGAGCCCTGAGGACAGGAAAGGACACATCAGCCCATTTGCATTCTTGACTTCCTGCGTATTCATGCCTTAGTATGAAATCAGGACTTTCTAAAAACACATCCGAGGAACCAATTTCCTCCCAAAGTAGCAAATCCTCTAATGCAGTGGTTCTCAACCTTTTTTCAGTGACGTACCCCCTTCGAAGAAAAAATTCTGCCGAGTACCCCCTAACCAGCGCAAAGCATTTTTGGTTGAAAGAAAGATGTAATGTGATTTATTAAGCCTTGTAACTAGACACATTCAAATTTAAAACTCCATCAATGTCCATAACATTGCTCATTTGTAGTGGTCTCTCTTGAACTATTACGAAATAAAAAGATATAAAATAACGAAAGACTTTTATTATTATCTCAATATAAATAAAGATTTGTGCACCTCAAAATAATTATCAACTTAAAGTGACCTCTTTGGGATCATAATAAAGATATTTTCTCAAACTGAACTCATGAACTTAATTATAGCTAAACACTTCTTCCCAAAAAATAAATCATTAACTTAGTTTTAAATAAAAGATTAGCTCAAAACATATTTTTTTAATATTCATCATCTTAAAATATCTTCTTTAAGGATCGAAAAGAATACTGACAGGTAGCTTGTTTCCGTTTGCTTTGGGGAGGCTTTTCGCATCGTGTCTTGAGATGACCTGAATTCAGAAAGTTTCCTCTTAAAAAACTCAGGTGGCTTACCAACATGACTTTCATGTTTTGTCTGGAGATACCGCTGAAGATGTGGTGGCTTAATGCCACTGCTGGCTAATCTCTCCCCACAGAAAAAACATAAAGTGTAAATAACCCAATCTATGTTATTGTTAATAATATTGAAGCGTCTTTCTGTTATTTTATTGTGACATATTTGCTCGTTTTAGGGTCATACAATTTCATTTCTGCTTTTGTATTACATGCTTTTATTTTGAAAGGGTACCGGTAGAGACGCGGACTTATTGTAATGAATCATTAACTTCACAACGGAAAACTTTTCCATTTTAGCGTCCCTCCGAAGAGGCACTAGCTCTCACGGTGTTGTTTAGGGAAGGCTCTCTGCTCTGGTATCTTTGGTACTTGTCCCTCCGTGTTTCAGCAGCATTGCTGCTGCACTTCAACTCGACTCCATTGTTGAAGTTTTCAAGGCAGGTGATGACAGGTGATGACAGGTGGCGTGTGCCAGGTTGGGTCAAACCATCGTTATGGGGGAGACTCTGTTTTTTTAGGATAATTAAATTGAAAAGCCTACTGAATATATAATTTAGTTCATGAACTTACACTTATATTTTATTGAATATTTGTTAAATAACAATTTTTCAAGGATTTTTGAATGGATGCTAATTTTAAATATATTTAAAAAAAATCTCAAGTACCCCCTGGAGTACCTTCAAGTACCCCCAGGGGTACGCGTACCCCCATTTGAGAATCACTGCTCTAATGTGTCACCTCATTAACACTCTGATTATTTACAAACTACATCCAACCATGTATCAAGAACCTAAAAACTGAGACTATCCAAGCTGTGAGCCACTACTCCTGAATATAGCTGGTGAGGAGATGATCTTCTTACATGTGTATGTGTTGTGAACTCGGAGGAGAAGGAGCTGTCTCCGGGTCCAAGTTGAAACGCAGGCTGTGGCTGAGGTTGGGGCAGCGCGGCGAGGGAACGGGGCCGTCGGCCGTCGTAAAACAGGACAGGAGCGGGCTGGTGTTGGGCCCCGTTGTGCTCGACAGGGTATCGTCCCCTGACATGTCCTCAGAAAGAGTGGAGGCAGTGGAGGGGACGGGACTGGACTCCGATGAAAGAGGGGAAGGTGTCTGAGCTGTAAGAGAGAAAAAGAGACAGATAGGACAAAGTATGAAATCTGTATTGAATTGGACTTTTTCTCATTTTCTTTCATTCTGCTAATACACATGGGACAACATGTGAGAAGGGAGAGTGGAGAGAAAGGCGGGAGGAGGTAGAACAGAAAACAAGAGGGAGTAGAGAAGGAAGTAGAATGAAAGAATAACGACCATCTCATTAATTTGTTTTGTTACAAATACAGCTTCTTGTCTATATAGTTAAAAAACACTGTTTTTTTTAATCAGTGTTTACTCAGGTCCACCATTAGAAAATAAAAGAGAGCATCTACTTTCGTGTCTTGATATCAAAAACATGATATATTATGTAATATATGAACCTCTTCATTATGTCACTGGTGTCGTACAGTGATGCAACAGGGACAGCGTCGTACCTGTGTGTGCGGTTACTATGATGAAGCTCGCCGCTCACTGACAAGCGATACTGACTGTTAATGAACCCTTATAAGGAATTACAAGCAGCTTGGAAGCTGCTCTGAATGAAAGATGACAAACGCTATAAATAAAGGTTCTAGAACAGCATGTACAGAGTATTGCTCTTGTACTAATGGACTGAAAGTACTCCACTGTGTGGTCCTTTGAGAACACAATGGCATAAATACATTTATGATATAGGTAGATCAAATAAATAATTGGTTTAGTGTCATTATGACTTTTATTTACTTTTTACTAAGGCGCACAAGTTAAAATCATTCACAATCTTAACTATTATCAATTCTGTATATCATGATGTGTGCCATTGTCTTACCAGGCTGGGAAAGGTCCACCGTGTTATAATCCTGAGCCGGTGGTGATGGTGGCAAGTTGAGGAACGGCTTGTGGTTCAAATACAGACTCTGCTCTTCAGGAGAAAAAGGCTGTTGCTCAGCTGGACGGCTGTCCCCAACTCGGGGGTCTCCTGCTGCTGGCGGAGATCCCGACTCAGCCTCCAGGGCTTGTAGCTTGAGGAAGGGGCTCTGGAAACAGAAGCAGAACATGGCTTCAGGGATGCAGACGTGCAGGTAGAGGAGAAGTCAGGGAGATGTGTCGTCTTCGATGTTTCACACACTGCCCAGGAAGCTGGAGAAGTCCTGCAAAATCATTTTATTCTCTCATGGGAAAATAAATAGTCTGGGTGGTGTCCTTGTCCGATTGAGAACGGTTTTAGTCAAAGCAGGGCTGGGCTTTTGGCTGAAGTACTGAGAGCAAACTTGAAAAAAAAAGATCTTTCAAAGCTCCCAGCCAGGTACAATCACCGATAAAAATGGTCAAATCCAAAACGTGACTCTCCTCTGCTGTAGCTCTCCTCAGGTCTCTGCTAGTCATCCAAACCAGTGAGTCAGATTCCTAACGTGCATCAGCATCCAGCGTGGGATCCCTCATAAGCGACACGCTCTCCTTTGAACAGTAAAGCTGTGAATACCATCATCAGGTCGATGCGTTTGTGGGTGTGTGAGCGTGGAGAGCGTAGCTGCCCCCCCCCTCCCTCAAAGAGAATCCCTACATCCACATGGTTTTCCCTCTGAATGGCATTCCCGGCATCTCAGCTACTAAACTGCCTCCACATGGATTATTCATCATGCTGAGGAGGAAGGGGGTCGTCGGGAATGCCGCTCATGTCGGTGCGTGCGTGCGGGGGGGGGGGGGGGGGGCGTTTGGGCGAGGGAGGAGAGGGACTACGTGACGAGGCGTTTCCACGGCAACGTTGTCGGCCCCAGTCTGTTTGGCAGAGCTGCAGGGAGTCACGTAGCCGGCTGCCTCGTGTGTGAACGTGGATGCATGTCTAATGAATTCTGATGATGGAATAAAGATGTCACTAAAAGCATCCTGATCTCATTGAGGAGGATATAAAGCAGATTGTTTTTTTGTTACGTATTATTGTGAGTTTAGATGCTCTGACATTCTCAGCATCATCTTCTTCACCATCATCATCATCATCTGCAGCAGCAGCAGATAAGGGCTTGGTTTCTCCTTTCTCACCCTCCTCGGCTGTTCATTCATAAAAAAAAAAAGAAACGGTGCTTTGTGCGTCACACAGAGGAGGCGGAGGGAGTCAGGCTGCTATAACTGAAGCCAAACACCCACAGGCAGGCGTGCTCACACCTACAGACACACATATACTGTAGGTGTGCACATAAACACACAGGCACGCATCACGCACACAATCACCTGAGGTATCGATGCTCCTGTTGTCATAGATACACTCAACCTAAAGGTTTTAATTTGTGTATCTAAAAAAGACCGTGGGGAAGGAGGACTTACGTCACGACCGCTGTTCCTGCCTCTGCAATCATTGAGAGTATTAGAAGAACCACGACTTCCTCCTCCTCCTCCTCCTCTTCTCCCCTGTAGGAGCAGACAGTACACTCACTGATGAAGCCACATCCCTGAAACCCTCACTCTAGTACGTGTCACATCCACATATAGTGACACATAAATAGATAAAATCAATTATTATTATTTTTCACTAGAGAAGAGTTTGAATAGTTTCTTTGACAAAAGTCAACACAAGTATATTTTAAGGTTTGACAAATTTCGCCCAGATTGGGAGTCATTGAAATTGTGGGTGTCTTCTGTTCCTGCTAAATAAAACCATCGATTATTATTGATATTGAAGAAATTAATTTGTAAGTCTGTTCTGGTTTCTTCACTGTCACCACCTGTTCTACGCCATTTTACACATCCCTAAATTTGTTTTTTTGAATCCTAGTGGATGGACTGGACTCTCTCTCTCTCTATCAGTGGTGGGTTTTAAGATCCATTCGTACATTGCATTTCTCTAGTTTGCAAACCGTAGGCTTCAAACTCTGTAGCCTGGCTTTCACAGAACGATCCTCTCCGACCTGACTTTAAACAGTTGCTTTATGAAAGGATTTGGAGCTTGCTGTTTATTTACCTTCCCATCAGGCCCTTTGCTTTTGTCTTCTGTCTTTGACTCGATGCAGCACAGCAGACTGAAAAACAAAATGATGTCAACAACATAAATACAGGCTCCATACAACTGTGACACACATTGTGCTTTATCTGTATTTAGTCAGCTGTGTGCTAGATGTTCCTTGAAGGTCAGACAGTCATCTGGCTCCGCCGTTAAGGTTACGGCTTATTTATATCAGACACTAATGAGGCACAACTGAGATGACCCGTCCTGTGGCTCATTGGAGGCAGTGCAAAAACAAAAACACCAGCGCCATGCTAGGTCGACCCAGTCCAGATAGCTCGGTCGGCCTGCACCACGTGGAACCCCGTGGCAGCCGGTGTTATTTGGACTGGAATCAAAACCATGACTGTGAGCAGCACATTGCTCCCATAACCTACTTCCCATTTGACTGCAGGGCTGAGACATGAGCTGAACTGAGGAATCGAGTGCAGGAGCGAGGGGCTGATCCCAAACTACCAAAACATCCCGTCTCACTAAAGTGCTTCAGTATTTATGCTCGTCTTTGAATCTTGGTAGAAATATTTTGTTATTTAAATGTTTAATGATAATAACCAGGAGCAAATGTTTGCAGCACCAACATTGTGATTGAATTTCGTCTTCATGTGGAAGCTTTCCTCTCACCTCTCTGAGTGCTGACTCTGCACATGGGCTTTTCTCTGTGATCCGCTGGCTGTGCAGCAGTCGGAAACAGATGTCCTCCCTGGATTTGTAGAAGCCTGGAAAACAATTGAATCCATAATAAATCACTTTTCAGTCATAGAGTAAAGGACTTTCCTCTTTACATATTAGAAATATCATTGTGCAACACTCCACTCCACAGAATGTATTTGTCAGCATATGTAGGAGGCAGCAAGTTACTGTACATCGTTTTCACCACACTCTACAGGTCTATAAATAAATGCGAAAAAGCAAAGAAACTGTTTATACTGAATTATATTAACACCAAGAGTCGTGAGTACTGGAGAGATTGAAAAGGGAGTATAGGAATGAAAAAAAAGAAACTAAGAGAGTAAAACCTAAAAAGAAGATGCAAAGACTACAAGAAAATGAACACTGCACACCAGTGAACAGTCATCTCTAATGGACGAGGACGGTGTCCGTCTGTCCTCTTCCTTGTTTCCTTCTGTCCTCTCTTTCTCTTTTGATGATGAGTTGAAGGGTGAAAAGGTCCTGTTGAAGAAAAATAACATAATTTCAAAGAGTTCTATTAATGAAAAATGAATGTGCATTAGAGTTTTGTGAATAGAGAAAACACATTTGTCAGTTTAGGGGTAAATATATCCTGTGTGTATGGCAAACAGCAAAGACACTCACCCCACTGTGGTACACATCAACTCTGATGGTGTCTCTTGAACCTTTTGAAAATGTCTCCTCTGGTGCAGATGGTGCCCTGGCCCTGGGTCAGCAAGGCGGGAGGGCACACAGCCTGCCCCCGTACTTTGCCCCTTCTCTTCCAGAGCCTGCCGGTCTGAAATCAGCCTCTGAATGTCAGCACTGACGTCAGAGCTGGTTTCACAACTCTGCATCAGAGTGTCAGCTCTATGGAGGGACAGAGAGAGACAGAGGGTGAGGACAGGAAGACATGAGGAGAAGAGAAAATAACACTCTCAGTTGAGACATTCTTTTTGAAGTATTAAAACAAAAACTGCTGTTCTGTAGCTTTTGATTATATCGTTAATAGGTGTTTTTGAATAATGCATTATATTTTTTATAAAATGATAATACATGGATTTTGCTCCAGATTCTCTGTGGCCCTGTTATCCAGAGGTCTTTATTCAACCACTCATTTGTAGAGATTTTCCTGAAGAACAATAATGCTTCTTAAAACCAACCAGTGCAATTTTAGTCTACATCATTCCCCCCCCCCCCCTCCATTGAGTAATGCATCTAATTAAGTAATCTTTGAGTCCAAGTGACTGCTACAACTAAATCAGTAAAATATTAAATAAGTATGTCAAAACTGGCAGTAGCAGACCCATGTCATGTTGGATGGGATACACGCATGTAAAATCTATGACAGCAGATTCTAAGTGTATAAATCAGCATATCGTAAGGCTAACACGAGTTGTGTCCCACACTTATATCCCTGAGAAAAACTGTAGGCCTCTGCAGCAGGTGGGAAGAAAAAAACCTGCATGACTCAGCAGAGCTTGATTTAAAGCCCCAGAGAGGCTCTAATGAGCTGCTCCCAGCAAAAACAAGCACAACTCATTTGCTGTGACGCGAACCAAAAGCAGCCCATCTGTCACGTGTACTTGGGTAAAACGGTGTCTGACTCCGGAGCTGTAACCTGCAGCCCGACGGGTCAGCGCAGCGGCAGCGAGAAACTAATGACTGTGACTGCTACATTAATCAAAGAATGAGTCGAGCAGACGGCCGCTGCATGATGAACATGAATCACTCCTCAGCTTCGAGTCCCCCTTCCTCAAACATCTTTCATCTGAAGAGAGGCAAGAGGGACAGAAACAAACTGAGTGAACTCGTAGGAAGTAGAGAAACCACAGACGGCCCTCAGCGTCATAAATGTTTATTCTCTCAGAGCAGTGTAGACACGACACATTTTATTCTAAGATGCACAAATTAGTGAAAGCACTGATGCATTTGCTGGTGGACAAACCAGAGCAATGAGAATATAACCGTATTGCATTAATGACCTCGGATGCAGAGCATGTTCATTCACTTGTGGAGGAATGTAGACTCGACCCTGAGTGTCACTGAGGCTGAAGCAGATAAGACCCGAAAACATCCTTTGTTGAAATGCCGAGCCACACAGCAGTCTAACTACACGTGACAGTCAACCGCTCGCTGCATCGGAGGGACGCAGAACGCCAGAGACGTGAAGTAAATAGGGCACAGACAACGAGTACTTGATGGTCAAGAGCACAAGTGACACAACCGGGGGCAAAGAGCTGGCCCCGCCCCTTCAATAACCCATTCCCCTCACACATACACATATAAAATCCTCCTCCGCTCGATATTATTCCCTCCACACTCACAGTTTTTCAGTCTTATCACAAAAACAGACCTGTACAGCCTTCGTTAAAGAAAGTTCATCTTGACCTGCCTCTCTGACCTACTTTGACAATGTCTTTCTTATCTAAGGCGCTGGAGGTAATTATAGCTTTTACTGTATGAGTAACTGTCAGACCCCTGCAGAGTGCAGAGAGAGAGAGACTTACTTTTAAGTGACAAATGACTTCCTTGCTGCACATAAAGTGAAAGCTCCACTCTCATTGATAGATGAGTGGTAGGTAGGTAGCAGATCCACACTCCATCCTTTTGACAGTATCCTGACACTCGGTCAAAAGATCTTTATTTATTGTCCCAGCTCATTTTTGTCTTAATTTGTTTCAAGGGTCAAATTTGGATCAATTGTTTTCTCCATGGTCTTCAGGTCATTTGCTGCTCTTCCACATCAGATGTTAGCTAAGATCTTAAGGGGGTGTGTCCACAAGTTTCTGTGTTTATCATGGAACTATTGACTAAAACTATTGTTTTACAGGTGTGATGGGGTAGAACTCATGAGGCCTCAGAAGGAATGTTTTAGATCAGATGATTTATGTTTTGTGTTCCGAGTGACCATCCTGTCTCCTACATGGAGATAAGATGAACCTTCAGAGAGTCTCCGCTCTCACCATGATAATGACGACCCTGACATGAAGTGCTGTGACCTCGACTTATCATCTGTTCCCTCCCATATGGTTTAATACTGAGGTGTTGCTGTTGTCCTCTTGTGCAGCTGCCTGCATGTGAGACGAACACAGAATCTTCTCTGTCCACAGATCTGTGAAACAACAACTGAGGCTCTCTAATTTGACTCTCTAATTTTTGAAGTAAGATGATGCTACTACAGAGGGACGAGCCTGATCCTGCACTGGACGACATGAGGAAACCGTTTAACTGCCTGATGGACAGAAACAGTGATCTGGCAGGTGGGCAGCTGGACTGAGTGTCGTGAATCAACATGAGCTGAGGAAATAAACACAGGGCCGTGTCTGCTTTACACAGACTTGGACCTTTTCCCATGTCAATTGGAAAGACACACACACACACACAAACACCCACAAACACAAACGCTGCACATTTCAAGCCACCTGTTGGACAAGAAAAAGCTGGCCCGCATCTACTGATGACTCATTTTCATACTGACACGTGTGGGTGGTTTAATTACAGTCTGACGAGTCCGACATCTGGCTGCCAAATCGTGCTGCAGCCACTGAATAATTCTGTGACCTTATCTCGCTTTTCTTTAAGTCAACCACAATATTATCAGTGACTACTTCATGCGTGTTTTCTGAATTCCACCAAGGACGGATGGTTTTCAGTTGCCCGTCTGCTGAGAATCACAACAAGAAATTGTTTATAGATCTGTTAGCGTCATTAAACAGATCTCTCATCCAAACAGGAAACACAAATTAAGACAGCAGACAAACAAATACATGCACACATGGCTAACTGCCACAAAATGAATCAGCGCGTGGCAAGTATCAGAGCGCACATGGTCAATATGTCACATGCTCACTGACAGCAGATGGAAACAGATAATATATTAATAAAATGTAATTCCTTTACAGCAAGCTCGTGGCAAACTACGCTCACGAGTTACAAATATATCATTGTCCGGTAACTTTGAAGTTCACCACAAGCAGATGACTTTCATTATGTTGATTCTGTCTGGGTGACCAATTTGTCCTTATTCTACTTCTCTCTGCTCCATCCAGCAGGAAAACAGTGATGCCAGGGTTAGACTGAAAGGACTGTGAGCGACACCAGCTCTATTTCCTGTTGACTACTTGGGGGACTCAGTTTGTGTTCCCAGATATGTAGCCACCAGTGTATATTACTACCTGTCTTCAAAGTAAGATTGTTCATGGCACAAACAGCAATGAGGTCCTTCCATTAGATTCAGATGCCACTATCTATAGCACAGAGGAACAGCTCTAGTTTTTATAGGAAATGGGACCTGATCTGATTAACGTTAATACAAAGCGACATCTATCCCCATGACAGTACCTTTTGAGTTGAGCTCGGATCCATACTGTTTGGTCACAAGCACTCGTCACTGAGACGGACGTGGTGTCTCCCTCCAATCTGTCCACGCTGCTCTGCTCTGGCTGACGGCTGCTGGGTCGGACCTACGAGGGACAACAGGAGTGAACAAACACAGAGCACTCTAGAGGGGTAATAAAACCTCAGAGCTTATTTGTGCATTATTTTTATAGGCTTTTTTAAAAACCTCTCTACATCCTACACAGAACACATTATGATACTGTCTTCACAGTCATACCAGTCAACGAATGATGGACAACCAGTAGGGACGGTGAAGCCTATTATAAGTTATTACTTGTATGAATTGATTCCCCCGCTGTATATATTATTAATTCCTAGTAACTGTAACATAATCAATCAATTTACAGAACCTGGAACCAGAAAAGTAACTAATAACTAATTAAAAAAGAATCTTCATTGGTCAGTACATTTTTCTAAAACCTGTCACTTAGCCATTACCTTTTAATGAGCTCTTTAGCAACTACTACAGGTCTGAGGCCACTAATGAAATCATACCACAAAATAACTGAACAGCCTAAAGCAACAATCCTACATCTAGTTTAAAGGTTTAAAAATCTTACTGTATATGTAAATCATTTGTGAGGGAACTGAAAGACTTTATAAATTCGTATGCTTCTCGTATTACATGAGTTCAGAGACTGGAATAACCATGGCTACTATTTGTCAGTAAGTGCTAAGATTACCTACTGAATAATTCATTGTAATTAAGAAGTGTGAAATTTCCACTGGAGGGAATTTGAAAGATCTGTTCACCTCAAAGTGTGAGAGAGCGGAGAGAGTAGGAGGAGGTGGTGAGGAGGAGGCGATTGAGGAGGAGGCGATCGAGTAGGAGGCAATGGAGGAGGAGGCGATGGAGGAGACCAGATTGTTCTCGGCTGGGACTGGAAGGAGAACGCTCTGGTGCTTGAGAAGATGGAGCAACAAGGCATTACACATACTCTGCTCCTCCAGCATCCTGGGTCCGGCTGGAACACTGCAGGAAGAGGAGGTGGAGGAGCAACAATGCAGAGTCACATATACAGTACAGTGCCATGTACTGTGTGTTCACAATGGTCCTCTGATAAGGGCTGCATCACAGAAAATTGCAAAGGGTTCCATCTAGTGGCAGAACACAGCACACACATGAGACAAACTACTCAAGACTGCAAATGGTGTAATACAACTCCAAATAAAAATATAAAGTAGAAGGTTTTGCATCAATTTTCAGAATTAAATGAAATTAAATGTGTCCCACACTGTGATTCTAAGGTGTCAGAAGCCAAGGTTGGATCTACTGGGTTATTGTCTTACAATAGGATTTTAAGGCATGTTAAATCATCCAGTATCTAAAATCCAAAATAAATAAAAATTTATATAAAATTACATTAAATAATATTAAATTAATTGGTGCGCGGTCCACATCTGCACAGGAGGTGCTCGGGCAAATTCCTCCAGAATACGTACATTTTCATCACTTTCTAATTTTCTGCTAAATTTGGTAAGAATTTGAGCATGTTAATTGGGCCTCACTCTCTGTCAATGCCTGTCGGTGCTCGGGCCCTAATAACAGTCAATTAAATGGTAAAAGCAGACGGGCAGTATAAGCTAATGAAATTTCCCTTTTATATGTGAAACTTCAGAGATATGTGAAGATTCAAGTCACAAAATGTATCTAAGCCCCCACTCCTAATGAGATGTATGTGACTTCAAATAGAAGCAGCTTTTTTTTACTATTGGTGTGTCCTCGTATATTCTGCTGTTGTCGTTATCATCCATTCTGGTTCTTATTTAGGTTGTGTCGCATGTATACATAGTGGGCACTGGTTACCATAGCGAACACCCAGGGGAGGAGAATGTGAAAAATCTGGGTAATAATAGATCTGTTTGTTGTGAGGACAGGAGCAGTCACGTGGACTTCCTAACAAACACACTCACAGAGCCACGGGGAGATAGAAAGCTGCTTGGACATATACGCAGGAGTTATCTAGGGGATACGTTGCCAAAGAACACGTCACACATATGGCATCTGAAGGACATGTGCTGCAGAGTTTCCCAAAAACCGGCTGTGCTCATGCAGCCTGCTCCACCCGGGTAGAACCACTCAGGGAGATTACTTCACTTGAGGTAAATCGGTTGCGTGCAGTAACCACTTAAATGCATCTTTGTGCCCTACTGCTTAGCGAGTATTTACTCTATACAGACTACTGATATCCTCCTTATAAGACCTTTAAGTTTTCACTGTCTCTATTTATATAGGACTTTTGAAGTCTGATTCATACATTCATGAGGTGCATCTATCTGCTGCCCTTTCTCTATTATACATCACTCCCACAATGCAATGCAATTTGGGGTTCAGCATCTTGCCGAGGGACAGTTCGCCACCCGGGGAATGAGGGAGACTGGGGTCGAACCACCAACCTTCTGGTAAGTGGATGAACAACCTTAGCTGCCCCAATCAGAAAACTAACTTGGGCTGAACTCTCCCCATCTAAACTGCATGAGGCCTCCAGCCCCCGGCATCGACCTCTCCCCCACGACCACGACAAATTCTCAACCTGTGTGAACTTTTTGAAATATTAGCAATAGCAACAATTAGAGCCAATAGGTGCATGGAAGTACAGTCGCTTTTGTTTGGCACAAAATAGCAGCTTTTTTTTCCCATGGATATTTTGGGATATATTTATCTCTTAATCATTCTTCATCCAAACGGTTATACCGTTCATTTCCTCTCCTGCTTGTTGTTCTAATTCCTGTGGAACCAAAGGCAGAAAGCACATGATGTTCTCTGACCATCTACACCCACCCCCAACTTGTTCAAAGCCTTTGATACCAACTCGACAGACCCCAACAGACTCTTCTTTCTCCGGGTGTAATCGTCTTCCATTTTTCCTAACATGTGCAGAACTTCACAGAGTGTGACTAATTCCACATTCCACTGACATGCCTTTATCCTTCACAGGAAAACCACACTATAGACATATTGTCTATGAGACCCTTGGGAGACTGAAAGCCTGCTGTGTACATCCCTTTGATATTGTATTGTTTTGACCTACGCTGTGATGAATGTGGCGAAAAGCTGCAATATAACTGAAATTGAATTATATTGAATGAATGTAATGAGTGTTTTCCTCAGTGGCAGCGACTTACAAGTCCAGTAAGTATGAGTCTTTCCCCGGAGAGATTGTATTTGTTTACAATGACGTCAACGTTCCATAAACATGAGAAGAAAAACGACTTTGATGTGTGTCTGTCCTTCTGAGTGTCATGCTCTCCGTTATCAAACCATGATCCACAACCATTTCCTTGAAGGAACGATCCCGACTCCACCCCAACTTAGTGGAAAATGGAGCAGACACAAAACCACAGAGGCTGATGAACTGGGCCCGACATTTAGAACGCTGCTCTCGGGACAATCAGACAAAGCATTATTCTGTTGCTGTTGCTCATACTTGGAATCTTCAGACGTATCACTCACTACAGCAAAACTGGTGTGAAAAGCATCATTTAAAAATGTCAACACAGGGGAAAAGTCTTTTATAATTAACACAATGACAAGTTGACACTCAGTTTTCAGGTCAGAACGTATCCTGAATGTACTGATTTGATTAGAGCAACCTTGTGTCCTAACAGTGGTTTGAATAGGATTTGAATGAGACATTAACAACAGCAACTTACTGAAATATACAAGGCCCAAAGATGGTTGCCAGGTTTTCCACAGGCATGTGATTTGTTTGGCTGTGAGCAGCCACTCTGGACAGGAAGTGGATGAGGTAAGACAAAATATTGAGGTTGTCGGCAGGGAGGTGGCAAAGTTTCTCCGTCAGCGACTGGTTCAATTCTGCCTCTTCTTCATATCCTGAAATAAGCAAAAACATTAAAAACATTATTTATCAACCAACACTTCCATCAATCACTATGAATCCTCAGTATCAATGGATATATGGTGTGAAATCAAATTTATATTGGATCTGTTGGTATTTGAGGCCATATGTGCCCTGAGAATTGCAATTTTGAACATTTGTGCATGTGAGAAAAATCTGTTGCTGATGGACTCTTGAATATATTTGCTTATTATTTTCTTATTGAACGTAAAGGGGGGTGAACACAGGTTATATTCGCATAAGAGACGTGGCATATTTTGGGCTTTAAACGCATACAGATCATGAAACCTGACCCGACAACGCCAGCAAGATTTCCTCATACCTGAAAGTTTAAACATCTTCCACTGCAGACTAAAAACATACCTCTTCCAACAATAAACCTTGAATAAAAACAATTTAGAAGCATTTAAGTGGCACTTACAAATAGCAATTTGTAGTTTTGCTTTATTTTTGAAGCAATTGTGCTTTCTTGATTCTTGTTGTTCTGGGTCTGTACCATCAGGGTTGAATGCACTTTCATTACATTGTAAGTAGCTTTGGATAAAAGCGTCAGCTAAATGAAATTGAATGAAATGTAATGTAATGTACCTGAAATGCTCAGGAGGAGCTGTTGGCGCTGGGGTTCGGGCACCACGGGGGTGGGCAGCTCCCGGAGGAAGAGTTTGAGCAGCGAGGCCACAGTGGGGACATCGGCCTCCTCCTCCAGGCCCACCCGCTCTCCGTGGTCCCACAGCTGCCTCAGCTGCCGGGTCCGCGCCACCGAGCTACACAGACGAAACAAACCCCTGTGATGCATTCCTGTGATGGGAACACAAGTATCATCCATCAGTACACAGGCATAGAGACGTGTGAGTAGTTGTTAGGATTGGAGAAGGCAGGGGGGATGTGTAGGATAAAAAGAAGGATGTGCCTGTGTTACCATTCCTCTCCAGGAACTCCACCATGTCTCTTAACACGAGGGGGACTCCACCGACCACCTGGCCTTCCTCCCTCAGCGTTTCCAAGTCAACACCAAACACACAGCTGGAGGCCACTTCAGGCTCCCAGTCCAGGGTGGGACCAGTGGGCCGCGGGCTGACCTTAGCGCTGGGCCTCAGGATCCTCACCGAAGACGGGTCGTTCTGTGAGGAGACAGGAGGCGCAGGGGTTAACTCAAATGGAGGAATTTAAATCAGTTTATCTCGTTTAGATAATTGGGTGCTGGGTTATTAAGTTAGTTCATCCTGGAGGTTGGCGATGATGACCCACTTTGAGAAGCTTTAGAAAACAAAAAACAGCCCAGGACACAATAAAAACGACATTTTTGGATGAAATGACATAAAATTCTATGTGAATTCAGCTTTTACACTGAGTAGCATGACATGAACTAACTTACAGCGTCACGTTTCTGAGTAAAACACACACTTGTCTTCATTAACGTGGAGCTACTTGCGAATACAACACTAGCAGCTGAACACACATCAGAGTAAAGGAGATAACAACAGACACACTTACACACAACGCCACCGACGCCCTCGCTCCCATGTTTCAGCTTGGACCGTGACATCTCTCCATTTCCCCCCCCACGGGTCAAACGTGTTGTTACCCTCCTCCGCACGAGGAGCCCGCCTCTCAAACTAACCCCAAGTCCCGCAACCGGAGGTAGGAACGGCCCGCCTCGGTCCCAACACCCCCTCCACCCCCGGACTGCACCGACCTCCCGGTTCGTCAGAATCCCGTTATCCCGTCTTCCCGGTACCGGAGCGTCGCGTGCAAGCAGCTCCCGACGCGTTAGCTCCCTGACAGTTGTTTACGTTGCTAGTCACGTGACAGGTTTGCGGCCATGGCGACCAGAGGCGGGGTTGTCCGGCAGGAAGATGCTGAAACTGAAAGTTCAATTATCTCCTCTGAATTTAAAACATGAGTGTGAATACTTCCTTTGTTTCACCAGGACAAAACCTCAAAGGTGTTTTTTTTTTAAATCAATGGCCTTTACTTGATCGTCTTTTTGTTTATTGCTCTATGTTTCATTTTCCATAACTTTTAAAATTAGGTTGTAATATTTTAATCTGCTGTCCTTGATTTTGAATCGTATCTTTGATTTGAAGGCCATTGTATTAATTTGCTTCTTCTCATCCTTTGACCTTTTTTAGAAAGGAGCTATTTACATTTACAGTTATAACAACAGCACCAATAAGTATTTGTCTTATTATTATGATCAATCAATCAATCAAAAAGTATTTAGCTTGCGACAAGCTAAATACTTGCACACCTGTGTGGAGATATTTATGATATTTATGTATAATTATATTCAAGATATGATATAAGAATATTTATTTTATATATTTTCAACAAAAGTTTTAAACACATGATGTTTTCCATGTTGCAATGGCAGCTTTTCCATATTTTCCACAAAATATGGGATGAAGCAGTTATTTACCTTTCATTTACTATTTGAAATGTAGACAAAAATATACCAACATCTCAACTTCTTTATTCCAAATATATTGTATTGGCACTTTATAAACGAAATAATAAATCAGAAATACATACATAAATATTGTAATACTGGCATAAAAAATAAGAGTAGCTAAAAGGTGACAACAAACCATACTGTCACTTTTAGATCAGTACTAATTGTACGTCATCAGCACACTGTAAATATCATATACAAACACAAAGAAAACATATAAGTCTGAAACTATCAAAAAGACATTTGCAGTTGTGTATTTAACAGCATTTGAGTGATTCTCAAAGTGTGTTGCAACATATTCATTACAATTGTCACACTAATCCTCTTTTAATTTTAAAATAAAAAAAGTACAGCTCTATGGCCAGTTTTGTGCATACAAAAGTCACTAACATGTGGGACTTTACAAATTAGTGCTAGTACAAAAGTTTATCAAACAATGCACCCCCACGCCTGTGCACGTAGGAGGGTGTGCATGTGCAAACACGTACACACACAACGCACACATTAACATGTACATATACAGTATATGTATACACATACACAACATGATGAAAAGGACCAGCCAGGTCAAAACGAATGCCAGCAGAGATCATGATAAACATGCCATGGAGAATCAACATGCTCATGATGACGTTGAAATACAGTACGACCCCTTCAATGTTTTTACATGTTTTTGACTCAGCATCTTAAAAAGGCTCCGTATGATCCATACACACGAGGTATGTTGAACTCAAACAATTACAAAAAGGTAGAAATTCAGTCAATGCACTTGAAAACAGAAATTATCTTTAAAGCAAGGCTCTTGTATTGTTTCAACAGGCATTATGTGTTGACAGGCATTGACTATAATTGATGCTTTGGTAAGTTACATAGTGGTGTTTTAAAGATATATTTGTATATATTTAAAGCAAAATACAAAACAATAGGGTGTGTTGCTATAATTTTTACGATTATCATAAAAAGACTCCCTCCTTCATTCCGATCCCTGTGCTGTCTGCTCAAGTCAGATTCCTGGGTGAGATTTTTGTCCATTTGCAGAGGGATTGTTACTGTGACCAATGAACCGCAGCATTAAGTTAACTGCTGACTTTACAGATGTCTCTCTACCCAGTTTCCCATGAACCACAATTTTGTTTTAGCTCTGCAGTTAAGTGACAGCCACTGTTTGTATAAAAACAGTGTAGAGTGTTGGGAGTTGAAGCATATTGTTCAGTTTGCCTCGTAGAATGAGGCGACATGAAAAAAAAAGGATTATCACCACAGACACCAGAGTCAGATCTTTAAAGCCAGACACCATCTGGCAAGGGGACCTCACCAGTTCCAACCACTGAGTACTGAGAAGTTACTATTATTAATACATCATTACTTCTCAGTACTCATGGCTCAGACACATACACAGTACATAAGGAAGGACAACAGGACAGATCCTCAAAAGGGAAGCCAAAGTGTCTGGCCGCAGTGTAGGTCATAAACACCAGCTCCTCCGTGTTAGTGGATGGGACATGTACCAAACAAAAAGTGCATGTGAAATACAGTTTCTATTGTTTGGGGTAGTTCTTATCACACTGATGCTTTCTCAAGTGTTAATCCTTCTTGTAAGTTTGATTTTAATTAAATATTGGATGCTATAAAAACATGGAGACAGCTAAGACCTCGCAATCGGTTCAACGAGTGTATCGGCGGGACCTCACAACAGCTCCATACCCTTGTCACCTCTGTGCAGACTCTGGCACCAAATGTCCAACATGATAGGGTTCGAAGGGTTCTAGGACATTTTGGCTTAATTTCTGAATAATGGGACATGCCGTCCATCTTACACACAGTTGCCAAAGTATGAGAAACTGCCGCTGTGGTACAGTGGGTGCAGTACTCCACCACACATTGCCAGGTTGCCCAATACAAAGACACACAGGGTGAACATGAGAAATGCAGGCAAAGGGCAGAAGAAAGGCCTGAATTTCAAAACCTCTGCAACTTAATTTGGTTAATTAGTTTACAAGAGAGGAACCCCTATACACTCAAAGGAAATTCTGCTACAGGTGGTTTAGGTACAGTGGACGATTGTTTGGCAGTAGGGGTAAGATGTGAGTCCTTATGAGAGAAGGTGCTGTTCAGGCTACCGAGGCAACTTTGTCACAGTTGCTGGTGTAGTGGACGTCAGGTCTGTCGTTCTCAGCGTGCTTCCTGTTCCAGCAGGGAAGGGTGAGCAGAGTGAGAATGCATCCTCCCAGCACCACACAGCTCCCACTAAAGTAGAACGCCAAATCATATGACTGTGTCCAGTCAAAGAACCACCCTGGGAGGAGATGAGAAAAACAGACATGAGCTTGGTCAGCAGAGATTCCTAGCAGATGCAGCAGTCAGCTAAATAACTGCCTCAAAGTTTATGTTAGTGTGACCTTTGTTGTGTTTCCCCTGACTGTCTGATTTAACATTGGGATTTTTGACAAATATCTGAAAACATGATAAGGTTTATTTCTGCACAAGTAAAACAAAAATACATGTACCTAGAATCACTAGTTTATCAGTATTTACAAATGTAAATAAAGAGAAGATCTTTTACCTACAACCGGGGGTCCAAGCATGATCCCAAGTCCCCCAAAGAACATGAGGATTCCGTGTGCTTGGGTTAGTCTGTCCAAGCCTACAATCTGTGTGGTGATGTAAGAGGTGAGAGACCAGTTCCCAGAGAAGAAACCCAACACAGCAGACAGGATCTGCAGTCCCAGGTAAGTCTTAGTGAGAGGTAGAAGGAGCAGCGTCACACCGCCTGCGAACATCGTGAAGGCATACAGATAAATGCTGTTGATCCACCGGATGTCCACCAGCCCACCGAGCGCCAGTTTACCCACGCACGAGGCGATGGCTCCTATGGATACCAGAGGGATGACGCTTACTTCTTCGATGAGTCCCTGACTCTGCGCAACATCCTCTATGAAGAGCACGGGAGGGAACGCCCCCAGGCTGAACAAGAACACCGCGAAACAGAATGCCACCATGGCTTGGTCCTGCAGGATCTCATACATGGAGTGAATGTACCTGGAGTACGCCTGCTGATTGTTCTTGATGACTTTCATGATGGCCCACCCGGACAGGAAGCTGCCTGTCTTCTCCGTCTGGACTCCCACATCCTTGCCATCGATGGTGATGAGCATCTCCTTCACTGTCACACTTTTCTCTGGACTGGTCACGGTGGAGCCTGCGGTGATCTGCAGGTCGTTCACCTGGGGCTTCTCGAAGAGCTGCTCCTCCGTGCTGCGCTCCAGGGCGGCTTTCTGTTTGAGGTAGTACCCCGGCATGTAAAGAGGCCTCATGAAGCCGGCGCACGCCATGAGGTTGAGCGCTAAAGCACCGATGATGAGCAGGCAGCCGTCCAGGCCGTACAGTGCAATCAGCTCATTCTGAGCGGTGGCGTAGATGAACGCTCCAACACTTGTGCCTGCGTGAGGGAGGGGAAGACAGAAAGGTTTGGTTTGTGGAAGAAGGTCAGGGACTAATCAATACTTAGCGATTATGTGGTGATTTTTCAATGACTGCATTACTATTCAAGTTATTCTGATGCCATGAAAAATTAATACAATCCTGGAAAACTTTTTACATCACTGCAGCAAGGCAATTAGTTAAAGCACTGGAGGTCAGCAAGAAAAAAGAAAAGATTTAATGGGAAGTTTATTACACTTAAAGATTCAGACAGTGACTAAGCTAAACTGTTCAGCATTTACAATGGACTGAATAAAGGTCAAATTTTACAAATTACAACTATACAAGTTTTGATTCACAGCTCTACAGAATCTGGTAACTGGCCACACTGGGTTTGCTTCTCTACAGATGTTTTCCTTGGCTTCAAAACGCTCCCTATAGCTCATGCATGAAATCAGTACTGATGTGCTCAGCAGTACCTGTGGTGACAATCCCGAGGGCGAGGCCGCGTCTTTTGTCAAAATACTGACATGTGATTGTCAACGTGGCAGCGTAGACCAGACCACAACCCAGGCCTGTGGCAGGAGAGATGGCAAGGACAGACAGAAGGAGAATTTCCATTAGCCTGGATGAAAGGGCAAAATACTTTCCGTTGAATACAAAACCAGGGGGGAGACATAATTCTATTCCTGTCACATCACAGCAAGGGGGTACTGAGTTTGAACCTGAACCTGAAATGTTCTTTCCAGGAACACCGGCTTCCTCCCTCAGTCTAAGGACAGGTTGGGTTTTAAGTGTCGACATGACTGAGTATGACTGGTGACCTATCCAGGGTTTCACCCTCAGCTCGGACTGGCTCAAGCCCCCCCGTGTGACCTTCAGAGGATGAGTCGTAAAACTAGGAGGCACGTGGATTAAAGGATGTTTTCGCTGCTACCATGCAGCAAAACAAAACTGTGCTCGCTGTGGTCAGATGTATGGAGTCATGGAATCATCACAACCATGAATGTACAATGAGCGTGAGAGTTCGGAGGGCGGGGCGCTCAAGGTGTCAACAAGCGGCAGTAAACAAGCGGCACGTGAATGCAGACACAGCCATCGTCTAAGGGCATCTCTAAAAATAAATGTCTGTCTTCAAATATGCATGGCCTCCTCGCTCTCTCTCCAGTGCTGCATGTGCCAAAGACCTGGCTGACTGTGAAGGGGTTCAGCAGGATTAAGCATGACTGAGCTTTGGTGTCACTTAACGGGAGAACAGGTGGTGCTGGGCCCGCGCAGGAGGACTGGTGGAGGTGCAAAGGCAATAAAGGGTCACATTGGGATCGACTAGTCTGTAACAGGATGTCAACATCCCAGAAACATTAATGTCCAAAATGGTGCAAACGTGAATTTATTTGTCTTACTTCTACCAAAGAGGTTTTGTTTTCAGCTGTTTGTTTGTTATTTAGCAGGATTCTGTTAAAACAAGTTGACGGATTCACCATTACACCTGGTAGAAGGATCCTGCATGAGTCAGGAAATCCAGATCCTGATCCAGACCAGGGGGCAGATCCAGATCCTTTGATATTTGTGAGGTTGGGCGTTTACACTTTTCTGAATTTCTCAAGTAATAAAACAAAGACCTTTATGTTTAGAGTGTTTATATCTATGAACATATTACGTATGATCTGGATCTGGATAACGATCCAGATTATATGAATCAAAGTAAGTATTTTTAGGGGGGGTGACCTTTACTCTGTACAGTAACAATATCCCTCTAAACTACATCAGAGAATTGATATTTAAGCACTTTACAGAACACTTATGTGTAAGTGTTGTAAATATCTGATCTCAATGAGGAAAAAAACATTTTTGGAGCAGATCCATATAAGTCGGTTGGAGACAGGATTTTGTTTCTTTCTTTAAGGGTGTGGCGTTTTTGTCGACAATAATAGTTATAAACATTGTAGTTACCTAACAGTTGGACTTGGTACGTGCCCGAGCTTGTTGTATATGATTATACAATGTGTTATTAGATGTTCAAGAGATAAGAGGCATCATGGACTCCCATGATCAGAGCAACTTAGAACACTTTTTTAGCATTAGCTTTTGCAGTTCAATAACAGTACTGTATAGTATGAAATCAAGACAGAAAATGGATGGTTCCTTACCAACAACAATCCCATAGGAGAAGATGAGGAACTGCACGTTGGGAGCAAAGGCACTGAGCATCAGGCCACCGGCCACCATCACGCCACTGAAGATGGTCACGGGACGAGCCCCGAAGCTGTCCACACATGCACTGCATATGGGACCTGAGGAAGAGCAGAGAGGACAAAACTGACGGTCAGACAGTAGAAGAGATGGAAGGAGAAGGTGAGGGACACAGGAGCAAAAAATACAGAGAGAAGAAACAACGTGGTGATGGTCCCCCCCCCCCCCCCCCGTCTCTCAAAGCACTGCTGAGTCGGACCATGACACTGTCTCACCACATCAGGTTCAAAGTGGCAGCCTGACAGAGGTGTCGCAGCATCACCGAGGAGGATGAGAGGACCGGTGTTCATTCTCAACTCTTTGTTTATCAGTTAGTTTCCCATTTAACTCACTTTCAATTTGGTAAAACACCAACTTATTCCTTCCATCAGATGTTTTCTTTAACTCATTGTTCCAGCTTTTCATTAGCGCTGCATGATGTATACACTGAGTGCAGCATTGCAGCCTAAGATGCAATGTCTCCTCTGTGCTTGGTGAATACTCCAATACCCTGAGGCTGTTGGACTCATAAATCATGTGATACATCATTTACTGTTTCCTTCCCTCCAGTAACCCGGGGGAAAGACCCTACTGTTGTGCAGCAGGAGGGTCGTATATTGCAGCTGCCTGACAGCTAGGACACATTTCCAGGACTTAGCCAGGTCCGAGGCTAAATCTGTCCAGTCATCAGAGACTCACCGAAGGATGACATGTTCCTAGTTGTTTTCAAAGTCCAGCTTATACAACGCCGCCAAACCTTTAGACTCTTAGATCAGGTTCAAGCTAGTGTATACACCTTGGGTCGCAATCTGTCTTCCTTCTCCTCCCTCTGGGGTTAGATTAAGGGCTAAGTGATCCTCCCACATTCATAGTGTGGATGACTTGCACTTGCATCGCTCTGTTGGAAAATCAATAACAGCAACGCAGCTCGGGGAGCAACTGAGTGCACGTCTTTATGATGGCAGTGGCATTTCTTCTCCTCCATCATGTTGAAACGTTAAAGTAAAAAGGACTGTCTAACACCTGTAGCAATGGTAAATATACCCCATGATGACAGCGGGACTGCAGACTTTGCACATTTATCGTATCTGCTTTGTTATCAATGGCGTTATGTATTGTTGTGAAGGAAATAGAAGGAAGAGGCGGGTAAAGGTGAGTTGCTCGGTTCTTTAAGCCATATAAACAGATATAATATCTCTTCCTCAATCCTTCATGTCAGCAGATATATATTCCTAGTGATGATATATAATGACAAAACATCGGTACAGATGCATTATTACAGTGTGAAATACTCACTGGCTATCAGTCCCACTCCACCCACGAGGGAGCCCACCCAGGCCGTCATGCCCTTGCCCTCCTGGTAGGCGTGCAGCCACTCGGGGTAGAGAACGCCCACTGACTGGGGCGATCCATAGGCCAGGAACTGGGCCATGAAAGAGGCCACGACGATGGCCCATCCCCAGCCTCCGTCCAGCACTTTAGCGGATGGAGCCATGGTGTTGAATTCACTGCTGCCCTCTGGGATCTGCAGCGGCTCGGACGGAGCAGGGGTTCCTGGGAACGGCAAAAAAAAAAAAATCACAGAAACAAGGATGAGAGCCAGATAATAGAAAAAAGAAGACACAAACGGTCCACTTCCAGCACAGAGCACTTACACACAGCCTCTGTGTGGGGAAGGCTGCTGCCGAGCATGGCCGGGCCAAACAGGCAGGTCACCTGTGTGAGGTCCTGATCACAAGAGTGACTGCAACTTAGACACAGCCCGCTGCCTCTTTTTGTTCCTTTCTCTAGAACCACACCTTGGAGGAGGAGAAACTAAAGAACCTGCACTGCCTGGTGTGTGTGTGTGTGTGTGTGTGTGTGTGTGTGTGTGTGTGTGTGTGTGTGTGTCCCCCTCCCGCACCAGGCACCCTGAACACACAAGGGAGAGGCCTGTCTCCTGTGCTGACCTGAAGTTTTTCAGACCGCTTTCATGAATAATTTGTTGACCACAGCAACTTCATACATCACTGCGGCAGCCTTTCCTTCTCCACGATGAGGCCTCATGATTAATGTGAGAGAAACAAAAAGTTGGTGCAGAGGCAGAGCTCTGCACAGTTCACGCGTTTGCTTGTAAATAAACAAACAAGGTGCCAGCGCATTAAAACCGATGACAGCTGATGAAAATCATGGCATGCCCACGGATGGAAAATAATGTCATCTCTATGTTCACCACCAACACTAACCATGTTATCATCACAACACCGCGTTACTTCCGTACCAACACACGCGTATTGTGCTCGTTCCGTAAGAAACACATGATGCACTCACCTCAGCATCAACACAAACGGCAGCAGCAGCAGCAGGCGCATGCACAGCTGCGCGCTCTACAGGAGCTTTCCATGTAGGAGCGTTCACCCAATAGAAAATCCCTTCTCACAGGATCCCCGCTAATCACGCAAACGAGGGCGCATCATCTGCGGACGCTGCTCCACCTGAGCCTCCGTCTGAGCCGGGGTGCGTGAGCGAGGAAAGGACCGAGTAGCAACAATGCGCATTGTGTGCATCAGTCCGCTTTGCTAGATGGCAGGAAACCGGTTTAAAGCTGTTCTTGCTGGTCCAGCAGCAGCAGCAGAGAGGAGGAAGAGCGCAGCTTCCTCCTGCGCGTCCGGGAGCGCACAGCGGACTGAGGAGCGGCACGGAGCGGCACGGAGCGGCGGCGCTCGGAGAAGCGGCGGCGCGGCTTTCTGGGTCTAACTGTGCAAGGATATGCATCTTATAATGTTAAGGAATAAGCAAACTTAACGAGGAGCGTGCACACTAACAGACACACACACACACACACACACACTCACATGCACAAACACACAAAACCGTTTACCTGATAGGTGTCCGAATCAGGATCTGGTTTGAAACGACCTCACAAAACGGGAAAAAAGCATAAATCTACATAAAAAATGATATCAACTTATTACGAACATGAACATAAGCTGTTTTAAAAGCTCGTCTAAAAGATGTGCTGCGAGTTGTGGGTCCATGTGCTGAGGCTGTGTGTGTGTTTGCGTGCGCGTGTGTGTGTTATGTGTGTGTGGGGCCACCTCTCTCCAGGAAACTGTTAATATGGGGCCAGTCTGAACCGGTTGATGGATGGTAATAACAACACCACCGTGCACCAGCAGGGCGCAGCTGCCTGTGCTCCTCTCCCCCATGATTAAAGACGTACATGCACAATCCCCCCCCCACCCCCCCTTCCAAATCCTTCTCAGCCGTTCACGTGACTCCAACACATCAATGCTGATTAAAACTTGAGGAAGTTCAGAGCCAAACAGGAAGTGGCATCAGCTTTTCGAAAAGAGCCAGGCAGACACAATGAGTTACAAATAAAAACCACAAGAGGGGAATCCTGCAGAGACTGGAGGGAGAAACAGACAGCTTGTGTTGAGAGTGACACGGATTCAACTAGAAATGCAATTGAAATGTGTGAGGCTTTAAAGAGTAGGGTTCTATAGGGTTAACCCTAACCCTAACCATGGAAACACAGGTGACTTATAGACCTATATAACTTGTAATTTATTAAGGCCATTTATCCACTTTCTCATTTTCTAAAGGTCTAAATAACTTACTGGCATTTTATTGGCTCCAACTTCACATGTTTCTACTTCAAGAAACAAAAAGGAACAGACACGTTATATTATTGCTTACATTGTAAGGTGTTTTTTTTTTTACATTTATTCACAGTTGTGTTTTTTGGGGATTTCGTGCATTCACATAGCGAGAGCCACACTTCTTCTTCTTCTTCTTCTTCTTCTTCTTCGTAACCCGCCCGCAGCAGCAGCATCAGAATGACACCCCCGTGTTACCGTGTAGTGTTTCTCGTGACCTGCAGGTCAGTCACAATGTGGAGCAGAGTTAATGGAAAGAAGAACCCGACAGAAAGGTGGAAACAAAAGATGAAAGCACGGGGAGCAGAGCTAGAGAGAGGGGGGGGGGGGGGGGTGAGGGGAGCAGGGACCACATGTCAACCTGGTTTTTGCACTGAATGACCCGATAACTCTTCAGAAACTTTGATGCTTTTTCCCATAGATGAGGTCTGCAGCCAGGAAGGGTCTTACAGAAAAGATTTGGCTCCTTAATCCCCCCTCTGCCGGAAAAAAGAGGGGAAAAAAGAACAAGTGAGGCCCAGTTTTGTACTCTACACTGGCATTACATTGACATGTTGTGCCAGACCAGTTTGAACCAGACACAGTGCATGTAGGGGACAGTGTGTGTGTGTGTGTGTGAATCTGAGGGCTGGGGGTTACACAACAGCTATGATTAATTTATAACACTATCGACAAGTAGTATAATCAATGTTGGTGCTGAGTTTCACATGGTGACATAATTTATTCAATACTTGAATTGAAACATTTCCAGTTTCTTTATAGGGACCTGTTCCTCTATGACTTCTGGGATTTCCTGCAATCTCCAGATTGCAGCTAGACTATCACAAACATACCTGTAGCTTTAAAAAGCTCATTATATTACCTATCTGATAACATATCTATGTACAGTACCAGAGCTGACAAGTCAACATAGCACAGGGCACATGAGGGCAAATAAAGTCTACTGGACCCCCTTTCTCAATGAAGCCTTTTAGTTTTAGAAAAGCATGTTTGCCCTGTGTTAATGAATAAACAAGTTGATTATCTTAGACTTAAGAAGGGTAATAATGTTAATTGAGTGACAGGGTAAAACCTGTTATCTGCAGGTGAATGAACTGATCAAGTGGTTCCACTGTGTGAAGATGGATATTCACTGTTGACCTAAATAATACGTCAGCAATGTTCTCGGGCCTCAGTGGTTAGGATTTTGTCTTCATTGTTGTTGCAGTTGCTGTTGTGGCTGATATTGTTGATCAGATGAATAAATTGTATATAAACAATATTATTATTCTGATTGAAATTGATAGTGTTACATTTGTGATAGTGTCTCACAAGGATCCATTTTGGGGCCGTAATATATTAAAATAGCAGAGATTCATTATTTAATCGTAATCCCTTTTAATCATAATTTTACAATAAGTTGTAATTAATTAAAAACAAGCAGGGACTGAGATTTCATGTTCATTGGCTTGTGGTTCAAACCAAGACATATTACTTTGCTGTGCTTAGGATAGTTCATTTAGTCAAACTTGTTGAAAGTATATTGGGAAATGGAGATAATATTTACATAATCTAACCAGGGATCATTACCCAGTTACAACTTTTTGGTCTTTATGTGTCATGTGTCACCTCAGAAATATGAAAACTACGAAATGGACTGATATGAAAGTTGTATTGTTTCAGCTGATGTGGAGTTGACATTACCTAGTAACAGACCATCAGTAAACACACCAGTGTGACTCAAGATAACATTCCATTGACTAACATGAACTTTTAGACTTACTCAAACTTTAAAAACCACTTATACCACCTGTCAAACCTTAACTGACCTTAGCATGTATTATTATTCTAACTATATCTTAAATATGTTTGCTTCTTCACCTTAAAATGTAATGACTTTAATGTGTCAGTGTAAATAAGTCGCCACAACAAGATAATAAACCTGGAAAAAACACTTCCCAGCAGATTTACACGAGAAGAACTCGTATTTCTTTGGTATATTTTCCTTTTCTCCCTCACTTTTGGTGACACCCGAGATCTAGCACCCTGCTGCCATTTTACGCAACAGGCTTGGCAGTTGTAAAAACACAGAGCCACCCTGCAGTCTGGATAAATCGCTCCGGGATCAGGCCACCTAGATCCATAAAGCCGCAGAGGTGAAAGACCAACTTCAATACCCAGCGTGGCGAACCCGAGCCTCCAGTCCAGATTCCTGCTTGGATTAGTTCAGGTTGCCGGCTTCAGCAGCAACAGAGAAAACTGGAACATAGTAGAAAAACAAAGGTGTTCACTTCAGTTGTACCAGAACTCAGCAAGTGGATGGACAACAATATATTGATGTCAATCTTATGGTGGGGGGGTAGGCCAACATTTTCATCCTGGGGAGTTTGAACTCATGGTGTCTGTGAACAAGCCGCAGTTACCTGGGGAGCCTGTCGTCACTGCCATGCTCCCCTTCAACAGCGCGCACATCATGAAAGCTAACATCTTCAATTACCCTGGTGGGATTAATTTAGGAACAACACCCCTCGAGTCTTCAGCCAGTAGAGACTGGTTGAGACCATGCGGTGTTGGATACAGTCACAGAATCAGACGTAAGAGGCTTATCACAAGATGTAGTGGTGTCACAATAGATGGATGTCAAAACAGAACTGATACTTAATGTTTCGGGTCATGCTACATGCATGGTTGTAAAAGTGTAAAGGCCCGCCGGCTGGTTGGTCGGTCCAGCTTTATTGTTTTGATTTGTCCATATAACTTCATGAAACCTTGACCACGGGCCAAATGCTGAGGATGCTAGAACTGCATCTCACAGGGTAATGGAGTTATGAGAATGGTTGATATACGGTAAAAACTATTTGAAAACTTGTCTGAAACAATGAAAGTTAAGAATGATAGCAGGTTTGTGTACGATGAACATCAATTTTCTTTAATAAATGTAGCATGCTAACATTCGCTAATGAGTAGTAGACAAAAACAAATCAGCTCTTAGCTTGAAGATGGTGCTTTAGATGAAATGTCAAAGAATCATTGTCTGGGGACCATGAATGTCCGTGTGTATGTTTTCTGCCAAACATGCAGTTGTTGTGATTTTTCCCAAAAGCATCAAAAGAACATTCAGGGATCAAAGGCATTTTGTTTAGACAAACACTGGGTACCAAATTTTATGGCAATCCCTTATGTTTCAATTTATGGTGGTGCCGAGAGGAAAAGTCAAAGGAATCACGAAAGTCATTGGATTGCTAGGAAACGTTTAAGATATTCCCGGAAGTGTTAACTTCTTGGTGGCAATAGATGAATAGACAGTTACTGTTTAAATGTATCCTCAAAGGACCTTAAGAGTCTGTTGCAACTTTTGTGGCAGTCCACCCAATAATTATTGTTTATTTCGGTAAAGATCACAAGTCACAAAAGACAAAAATGAAAAATGAAGCCTTACCAGTTTTCAACTGTAGGTAAGCCTGAGAGCTCAGTTTAACATGTTTCTCATTAAGCTGGATGGTAAAATCTTTAGATACCTCCGTGCACGTGCAACACTAAATGCAACTAAAGGGGATTGTTCTGTGAGGTCTGATGGTGGAGTTTTATTTAAGGCACAAACACTTTCCATCAACTGCTGTGGGGGTTTAGTGGGACATCATGATTTAAAGGAAACAATCCAGTGAAGCTAAACACACAAAAAGATCAAACCCAAGTGGAACCATTGCATCGATCCGTTAAATTCTGTGTTTGATGAAACGGACGTCTTCTGAAAAACATGACTGTTCCTACAAAGTCTACAAAGCTCGTCAATGGTAAACCCTTGCAGTTGTCACAATGCTATCCATAAAATTGACAATTAAAAACAGAAGTTGTCATCTCAAGAGCTTTAATCATACATAGAAATTTAGTTCAACAGTACCATTCATTTAGAATGTTTTTAGCAGTATGTATATTTAGTGTAAAGAGCATTATGTTTTTTTTTTCCTTTTTCTGATGAGGAATATCCATAAGGATGATAGAAGCTTTCAGAAATACACCAGAGAGAGAAGAGCAGAGAAGAGACCGAGTACATGACTAAGTTGTAACACCTCAGACTACATTTTTATACACCTCAAAAGGCAACATTTATCTGTGGTTTATGTCCCCGCACCCGTCCTCCATGATGTTTGTTTTTTTTCCCTTTTCATTTGAACTGAAAAGCTGCAGAGCCTCGAATGCTTTCAAAAGACTAAAATAACTGTGGGACATGCCCTGTTTGATCAATGCCCTATAGTGGAGAAACTCCCAGCAGTCTTCTGTGACAACTCTTGTTGACCTAATCAAAGCTGTTCAAACTTGCGGTCGGGGGGGTGGAATGTTGACACTGCTTCGGAGACCTAAAGGGGGCAGGGGGATGAGCTGGAATGGTGGACATTACTGCGGTTGAGTGTCATATTATAGGCTCGCAAAGAATCAACCACATCCATCTATCAATTCATCAATTTCTCTAAGCATACATTCATCCACTGATCCAAACATCCAACCTATCAGAAAACACCACCATGACACTTACTTCATGTGCTGTTTGTGCTATCTTAGAAGCGCCACAACAACAATTCCAACCAGCTACAGTCCCAAGCAAATAAAACAAAAACATAACATGTACAAGACAGAAGATGGAACAGAACATTGGCCTACAAATCCCAGAAGCGATTATTTTTCTGTCCATCCATTCCTTAAAAGTGAAGTTAAGTAACGCCACGTGTGGATTTGGCAGGCGGCTTGCTTCATTCAGCTGCCGACTTGTTTCTTTCCACCCTAAAACTTGTTGAAGCTGCTTCTTTTGTGGAGTTGGTAGAGATTAAGAAACTTGACTTCCAGAGCTGGTAATGATGGAAGCTGCTGTTGCGGTAGCGTCGTGCCATTCAGTGGGCGCACTCACGCACAAAGACAGAGACTTGTGTGTGGCGTTAAGGCTGGGAGGGAGGATGATGTGCTGCTGCATGCTGCGACATAGCTGCCGGGGAGGACATGGACTGGACCATGGGCTGCGCTGGTGGGGGTAGCTGAGGCTGAGCCTGCTGGGCCCCTGAGTGCGTGTTGGGGGAGGGTGGGGGCGTTGGTCGCTTGAATTTGTCCGGGCTGGTGCTTCTTCTTGGAGAGGGCCTCTGAGAAAGAGAGAAATACAAATTAATGAAATAACATAAACATGTCAGAGCAACATGTGAAACTATTCTCATTTTGAAATTTACTTGGCAGATAGAGCAACAATGAACCTCTCACTTTGTACAGCAGGGTACAAAAGGGAGAAGAAGTGAATCAGTTCTTTTTGTTGTAGACAGTTTACAGTGTTCCAAACCATTGAAGGAAAATAAGATTGTTGGTGAGTCATGTTTTCTCCACAGAACTATTGCTCATGAACTGAAATTTGCAATTCCACTTCGTCAACCAGTCAAGCTGAAGTGTTGAATGTTGTCGTCTTTCAGGTCACAGTGAACTTGGACTAAGAACAACAAAGACATTCCCTCGACAGTATTCCTGGTATTATGTTGTTTTTGTGATACGATCACATGCGGACAGCTTGTACAGTACAGATGTGTACGTCCTAACATCGGATAGCGATCACATCACACCAGAACAAATCCGGAGGTGGTCTGGGCAACGCAAATCCACCCCGGTCACATATGAAGGACCTCCTACTCAGCTGACGTCCTCTGAGCTGCTGCAGTTTCACTACGGATCAAAAGCATTTTTCCTCTTCCTGTATTTTGTTTGTAGCCACCCCCACATAATGATACTACCATCATCTGTGCTCATGGAAATTCAACAGACAAATGGACAACCGGATTTCATAATGCAACTGGCCGTGGCTTATGCCAGCAAGGAGGCACGGAAAAAGGGGCTTTAGAGAAAAATTAATCCTTCTGAAGTTCTGATCTTCCAGACCAATTGTTACACTCCTGGGTGGGCTATGGGATGATGGGAGAGATGTGGTCTGCAGGCAATCGGCAACAATTCCTCAGACCTGCGAGCCGTACATTCCTTCTTGTTTACATCGATACAGCGTGCCCAGTGTAGATGATTGGGCGTGTACTAGTCGTTTTCATGGGTGTTAGTATGGACGAGGATTAAAACAAATCCAAAACTCTTGTGCGGTCCGAGATCGCTTTACTTCGAAAACGCCTTTTAAAACTAGAACGCAGCAGTATGGATGTGGCCAAGGGTATAAAATAGAGTGGGAGGTAAAGTTTAATTATGGAAGAAATAGTTTAGAGACTGGTTACTGTAGGGTCATAAGGAGGAAGGACACAATTAAGTGGTCAATTAATGCTATTTGAATACAAGGTTAACATGTACAGATTGTAAAGTGAATTATTAAAACGCACGATCAAAAATATTGACAAAGTTCACATGTCCGTCGTATCTGTAGGAAAATGCAGCCAAGACTCACAGAACAGAGTCACTGTGACCTGGTAAGTGCCCCACTGGCAGTGGTCCCAAGAGAAGTGAGTAACATGGGAGTAATGATCTGGTACGGAGGAGCAGGGAGAAAAGAGTCTTAACTCTGAAACCAACAATGACATTTAATCTAAACTCTCTCATGAAGCCCTGTCACGGCCTGAATACACAACTTTTAGCAGAAAAAGACTGTCGGAGCATTTAGACTCATCCATTAAGAAAGCTTGAGAAATCTTTATAACATTCTTAGTTGAGATATTTTCATAAAGCTCTCTTAAATCAAACTGCAAATTTCCCCATCGCCAACTAATAAAGTATTATCTTATCTTAAATTATCAGTTACATATTAAGTCCTTACATGTCAAATCAACAGATGATGCCCAATTCACCATCATGGATGTTCATTGTACTTTATAAAGGTTTTCAGCAAGCTTTGTCATCTATTAAAAACTGACAAAGGGCTAGAAAGCAATGCCAATTCAACTCTTGTTTTGCTCCTATTGAAATCACTTCTACTAAAGTTAGTATGCTGACCAGCTAGCCCCAGCTTGTCCCATCTCATACTACTCTTAAGACAGTGATTCACACCAGCATCCAGTGTTAGCTTAGTCCAGGGGGGGAAGAGGCACTGCTCAGAGTGTGTTATGACCTCTTGTTACCTCCAACAAGGATATTGTGTTGGCTTGTCAGCAGGATTATGTAAAAACTACTCAACTGACTCCCATGAAATTTTGTGCAGCATGGCCCAACAAGTATTTTTTTTCTTAACATTGCCAGATAGGTTATTGTTCAACACTGTTGTTGGGGTCTGTTGGGCCTTGGTGGAGCTATGCACTCTACGGAATGACATTCCAGTCTTGTAAATGCAATCATAGCTGAAGCTCTTGACAGGCAACCTGTATCATCACCACCATAACTGGCCAGAAACCATTTTTGGCAAACCTCACACTTTACAAGACAGTTAAACTCCTGGTGACTTCTAATTTTCAAATAAAATATGCCAGGGTACATAAATGGAAATATCCCAATACTGACAAACTGTCCAGTACCAGTAAACAAACTGGTGTAATGGCCAAGGCAGCGTCTTTAATAAAAAGAAAGGGCTGAGCTTGTGCCTTTTGTCAAAACGTAACAGAAAAAAAAAGTGGAACAGTTCACTCAATAGTGCAAAGATCACATGGGAACTAAGATTTTTTTATTACATCTATTACCTTGGAGCACATTCAGTTTTACAAAAATTTCAGTTGGATCTCCTCGCACTTTGCAATAATTAAGAGAGCCTTGGGCTGCAAACTCCAGAAAACAACAACTCTTAACAAAACAAACACCTAAGACATCCTGAAACATTCAAATTTCAACGGATGTTTGTTTAAGATGCGTGGATGCATGTTACTTACTGCTACGGCGTGAGAGGAGCTTCCGTGAACGTGCAGGGCAGGAGTGTTGTAGTGGGAGATGCCAGCTCTAGACAGTGTAGCTGGAGGGGTGAAGCCCACTGTGTGGCTGCCATATGAGAGACCTGTGGCAGGAAGACAACATTGTACACAATGTAAGGACTTTTTTTTATTTTTTAAATCAGGTTATTATATTATGATTGAAAGTGCTGCCATTTCCTAAAGAACCGGTTTTATGATTATATAGTCCAAAATGCGTTAACAGAGTGTATCCTGCTGACTGAACAGAAAAAAGCAGTGCTTTGGCACCGCAGCTCTATTTTATGATTGAGCAAACATTTGGGCTGTAGTTTGATATCATGCTGAATCAAAAAAAAGCATGACTCAGCGAACTTTGAACCCTGAATGGCCTGATCCCCTCTGCATTGTATTTGCTGCTTTTTACAATAGGATTCAAAAGACACCTGGGGCTAAGTTTAGATGATAAAGAAATTGGGAAATTTGGATCTACAAAAAATACCTGTCAACATCAAAAGTGTGTACATTTATGTCCCTAATGTGCTTTTACCTCAGTACTACACTAATGGTTTTGTTAGCTGAGCAAGAGCACAAACCGTTCTATGGAACTATCTGTGTGGGCAAGATCATATTACTCATTAACTATAGTCACATAAAAACCAGAGTTACAACTGGTCCTTCCTCTTGAATATCTGATAAACCCCCCCAAAAAGCCTTAGTTACTTGGTTTGGAGATAACAAATTCTGTAGATGAGATGACTTGATTAGCTATGTGAACTTTTCTCTATCCAACATTTGTGTTGCTCTTCCTGGGATATACGACAGTGTGGTCGGCATCCAAACTATTACTCAACCCACCGTCATTAATTTTAATCGGTGGAGTGAATTTGATTTCGAAAGAAACAGGAGGCTGCAGATACAGAAGGTTTAGAAGGACACAATAAATAAACTGATTGGCCAGAAACGGGATAAAGGACAAACATTTTTCACTGAAAATGAATTTGTGGTTTTGCTGACCTTAAATAAACTTCAACTTGTCAAAGGATGTTTTTCCAGATTGGATTATGATGGACTTTAATGATGAACTTTAAAACTAAGATAAAGCTTGCGTTTGTGCCAATGAGTCATATCAATGGACACCAAAGGCGTTTTTTTTAATTGTCGGCCACCCTCTGACGTAATGTACCTTGTTGACTGCTGTATTCCTTGAACAGTGGCCATGTAAAATCTACCTACCTGGTGATATGGGTCGGCTGGAGCTGGGGGAGGGGGTGTAGGGGATGGGGCTGGACACGGTCCTCGCTCGCAAGCCCTGTGCAGACATCTCATTGAAGTACCTAAGAGGGTGACATTTTACAGCTGGTAAAACTACATATAAAAACATGCTTCGGTTGAATTTATGATAAAAATGAGACAAAGAAGAAGAAGAGATATTGTAATTGACAGCAACATGTGATCGGAATCCTGTGTATAGTGGAGGCATGTCCTTACATAACTTCTTACTATGATAAGAAGCTAATAATAAATTGGCAATCATCATTGACATTAACAGTGCAGGGTAGGAAACATTCATTTATCAGGTCTGATTTTGGTAGTTGGTCCTATCAGCTGTAACTAATTAGCTAGAGAACAGACAAATTAAGCTTGTCAGTTGTTGTCTGTACGTCAATGTCTGATCGAAGATAGTGACAGAAGAACCTCTCAGACGTCTGTCCCAAAACTGTACAGCTGAGAGTTCTTCTGCTGTTCCAACAAATCCAACAGAGTGAGACATCTTTAAGAGTTTTGATTAAAGTCACAGGCAAGGATGGCAACGTCTAAACATGAACTTTGATTTACATCATATCAATAAATTAATCTAACAGACCTGTGACCTCCAGTCTTCAGAACGAGAAGCTCATAAAAACAAGGTGTGTGAGATTAACACGTCTACAGCTGCATTGTTTTAATTTGTGAGATTCACATTCTATGAACATTTGAGTATCTTAAATTCTCTATATGATCTGGCTCAGTTTCTGCAGATACCTAATACTGAAAGAAAAACTTGAATGTGGACATGGCTAAGAGATGGACGATCATCCTCGTTCATTGGCCCAAACCTAATTGAATGTGTATGATACCTTGAAAACTAAAAGGTGAGCGAAGAGTATTTGAATGTTTTTGCGATATACGTGAAGCTTAAGAGCTCATGTTCACTAAGAAACAAAGCAGTCACTGGCTTAAATGATCCTGAGAGGATGGCTCCTTTTCAGTTATAATGATATCTGACTCAATTTAACTAAGCTGCTGTTAATATCCTGTGTTACTACTGTTGTCTGAAGTAATCATGACAGCTATAGTCTGATTCCAAACTGAAAGAAAAAACACAGGCAGTGTGGAACGATTAGGGTGGTAACATGTGGCCAACAGGCATGTTTAAACAGGCAGGTTTTGTTGACTTCCTTATCACAAAGAAAGCCTTTACAGGGCTGGAAAATACCGGCCATTAGGAGAACAACTGCTCTGTGTCCTTCAGATCTATACCTCCTTTGTTCCCTCATCTTTTTATTGTAACAGGTTCGGGGCCCATTCATCCTATCAGCAGTATCAGCAATATGATGGAGCCAAATAAGTCTCCAGCCTCTCCCAGCAACATCAGACTCCAGCAGATAGGCCAAGCCATTTACTGAGATGAATTATCTTTCATCCATTTACCTCGATTTGCTGACACATAAGGTTTTTTCACCCCAGAGTTATTGCAGCGTATCTATTAATCTGTCATATCATGTGTCCCATGCTCTACCTCTCGTCGTCCATCTCCAGACTGGATTCACTCTCAGACAGTTGTCTGCACAGGGCCTCCCTGCGCTCCATCTCTCTCTGAAGCTTTCTCTGCAGCCGGATGTTCTCCTCCCTCATGTGTCGCTCCTCCTCAATGTACTGGGCACGCTTCTCTGTGTCTGGGAGGAGGACAGAAAACAGATGACATCAGCTGAGAGTAGGATGTCACTCAATAAGAGCACAAACCTCTGCAAAGGCCCAACAGTCCCCTTTAAACACATTTAAGCTGCACCATAATACACAAACTCAAATATCAGTTCCCTAAATAAGCCTCATTTGTGTCCTTGAAGGTTGATGAATTAATATCCGGCAATGTTAAAGAAAGTGAAAAAAAAACCCTGGATCTGCCCCAACATGTAATGGGCTTTTCTATAACCCATATAGAATGCATCCATCAGGTTTTGTGGAAATTCGTTCAGTTGAGTGTGTGTAATCTTGCTTACAATTAAAACAGACAGGGGGGAAAACACAACATCCTTTGTGGAGCTAACAAGGTTTATCTAAAATATGTGCAGATATAACATCCCCCCCTTCCTTCCTGAAATTTCCAAGAACAATCTAGTTTGATTGTACTGTAGTGGGTCCGTGCTGACTGCTATTAACACAAAGGATTATCAGTGAATGAATGCAATGATGTGATTTTCTCCAGTTGAAGACTCAGTCTAACTTCTTGTCTCAGACAATGTGTCATCAGTTGAACTAAGATAAAATGAGATAATCCCTGATTAGTCCCGCACTGGGGAAATGAGCAGCAGTTACAGCAGCAATAGTAAAAAAAAAACCAGATCAGCAAGTAGTAAGTAATATTCTATGCTTAAGTCTAAGGAATATACAAATATATATAGAAATATAGAAAAAAAAATGAATGTAATTAAAATAAAATATACAGTGTAAAGACAGGAAAATATATGTATAGTGAATATTGCATAGTAGAGATTTAAAGGGTTCCAAGTGCAGTCCATACTGTGGAGTGGTACATGAATTTTTACTAGGAGCAGAGCTGTTTGTACAACCACACTAATGGCTCCCTCTAGTGGTCAAAACAAAACATTGACAATATCATATTTAGTATAATCTCCCATGATGAATTCTTTCCAAATATTTTAACACACACTTTAGACAGCTTTGTTAACTCCCTAAAGGTGCATTCGTTTACAATAAAATCTGGTATCATAGAGTTGGGGGTCCCATCCCAAATAACATATTACCTGCTATATTGTCACTTCAAATTAATGTTAGGTTTGAAACTCATACTGTGAATAGGGTTGTTTTTTCCCTATGAAAGAGTTGCTCTTGAAAAGTAGTTGATGCTGGAGAGTTCTTAAAAAGGCATCAGCAAGATTACTTTTCCCAACAATCACCTGAGGCATCCTTGAATGCAATAAACACTGGTACTTACACCGGAACCTATTTGCTAATGTATTTCCATGAAGTATTAATGTAATATATAGTGCAAAATATAGCTGGGAATTGTGTGTGATATGTTTATTAATATTGTATGGTTGAGTGTGGTATGGTGTAGTGCTTAGTGTCCTAATTATAGTCTTCTTTATGGTATCTACTTTTTAAGTTACAGGTTTCTACAGCAGGACTGGAGCTGCAGCTTGTATAAAAGCCATTATACTGATCAGCTTTTAACAAAATAAAAGAGGTAGTGGAAGAAGTATTTAGCTCCATCTGAGGTTTTGCACAAGTTGAGAGCGTTGTAGTCAGAACTGTAGATAGTGTAGAATAGTAATAGATAGCTGACAGAACATGTTCACAGGTTTAAGACCTTTAAGAGAATCACAAGGATATTAATACAGAGCTCAGATGTAACAGGTACCGCTTTCAAAAGGAGTTAGGAGAAAAGATTTGTATTTTAAGACCAGAGAGTCTTTCCTTCAAGCTTTGTTGCTGACCACTGTGCATGTCCCCTACTTTATAAGGCCCATCTCACACCGTCTCAGGTTTTAATGTGACCAACAACAGACTAGAAGCTATCGAGGTTGTAAATTATGTCAGCACAAAGCCAGAGAGTTTCCTGTTCTCTATGTAAAACCAGCCCGTACTGGTTTTAGGGTGAATCCGCCCATCACAGTTTATCTGATTATCACTTTTACCAATCACATCCTTAATTAGCCATAAAGGGAATTTACCCCCCACAGAGGCTGCACCCCCCTGCGGATCATGTGACAAGTTGAGGCCACTTACGCTGCAGCTCAGTGGTGCGCAGGCTTTTCTTAAGCCTCTCCACCTCATTCTTCAGGAAGCGGATATGCCGCATCATGTTCTCCGGTGAGTCTATCTCCATGGAAACATCTCTTGGGGAGGGAGGAGCTGACACGGGCTGGTCCAACTTCTCCTGAAGGATTCTAGTTAAGAAAAACAAAGATAACACATAGGTGAAATAATAAGCCGTTTTTAGACATGACCTGCGGGTAAAATCCGGAGATATGGAGTTTACCCGCAGTCTGCCTTTCACAAATGGACAACACAGTTGGAGGTTCTCTGCACAGACGCGTTCACAACAGCAACGGTGGGGGATCCCCTGCTGTGTTCTCACATCGACATCTCTTGGATTTCTACGTATATTGTACTCGGAGGCCAGGCACACAACTCAGCAGAAACTGAGAAGCGTCTCACTCTGACCTTTGCGTTCACACATGCATCAACTCCGGAGAAGATACAGCGGAACTGGGGATTTCAGTGCATGTCTGGAGGCAGCTATAATGAAAAGGTTTTTTAAATAAATATATGAGATCCTCTATCTTTAACATATCTCTGGGCTAAAGCCTACTGGCCACATCTGAGACTCTTTATTTAACTCTCAAAAATAATAAAACCTTTAAATCCTTATTCTTCATCCACCTGCCATATTGAATATCGACAAATAAATCAAGCCTTCAGGCTGCAATTATTCACCCTATGGTAAATCACTCCAGTAAAAACATTGACCTTGAAATGTGTCATCAGAAAGCTACTGTTATTCTGCATCATAAGTGAAGATGAGTCAACTGTTGAGTGATAGACAGGCATTTTATTTATGCCTGTGAATATGTGTGTGTGTGTCTGTCAGACAGAGAAAGCCGACCAGAAACGAACTTGCAAAAAAATAATTTTTCGAGAAAAAAAGACTAAAAAAAAGGAGATGCACTTGCAGAATAGCTTTAAGGTAAGTTTAGATTAAAATGAAGTTACTTTTGTAGAAAGTTTTTGAATATTGCTTAATATTAGGCACACCCATTAGGCTTCATAATAACTAGTGCAACTACTGGCCAATTTATGGAGAATCAGATGTTATATGAAAGCCACAATAGTTTGTGTAAGTAACTACTCATTTTTAATATGTGTCAGTTTTTTGTGTATGAATATGGGTGTAGAAGGAGGCAGCATCTCTCGATACTTAGACAGTTATCATATATTATCATTCCACACCTTTTCTCAGCCTCCAGTTTGTCCATCCGTTTCCACAGTCTGTTGACCAGGGCTTCTTGTTCCTGCTCTAATGTGTTCTCAAGGTCGATCTTCTCCCGCCTCAACTGTAGAATAAAAGAAAGCGTGTGACTTCCAGAGAAAAACATGACTTTGGAAAGCAATCGCTGATTTGCACAGAAAATATGCTGCACTGCAAAACCAAGGTCTCTGTCCAGATAAGCTTCTCTTTGAAAGAACTGCAGCTCTTATGTCTGCTTATGAGAGAGCCGGAGGAATGGCCAATAAAGCTGTCTTTATCACCAACTGATACAAAATAACCCTGCAACAAAACTAAGCTGCTGATTTGTGTTTTTGTGTTGCACCTCCATCTAGGCAAAATGCACAACAGTATTTCATTAGGATCACTCTTACATTGATGAGTGAATAGCAACAATAAACACACACATATACATGTACACAAAAATCCTGACTTCAGAGCATGGAAACTTTTTGGTTCTAAACTCACTGGTCTGAACCCAGCCACAGACCAACATGTTCTTTCCAGCTAACATTCAATGGGAAGCATTAAGGGTGGTGAAATGTTGGCAACTCGCTTTACCGCAATAACTGGACACAAGCTCAGAGAAGTGTAGTTCCACACTGGATACTTTTCTCCTCCATGTTATACATACCTGTTCCAGTGTTAGCTGCTTTGAGATGGTTTCGTTCTCCATCTTCTTGATCTTTTTCATGAGCTTGTTAACCTGGAACTCCTGCTCCTGTTCCAGGTGCTGCTCCAACTCCGCCTTCTCATGCTGGAGCTGGGATGGAAAAGGGGAGGGTAGGGCACAAGGACAGAGGGAGAAGAAGGAGGTGAATAAAAAAAAAAAAAAAAATGAGAAAGCCAGAGGAGACTTCACAACAGTGAACAAATACACTCAGATCATCTTATTTAGCTTGCTAAAGCAAAATGTTACAATTCCCAGAGCAATAAACAGAGTAAAATAATGATTTGGCAACCAAAGTAACCACCTCTGGCAGCTCACCAGTACAAAGAACGGGTGCGGCTCAGTGCTGATTTAAAACGGGACGGCTGTGTGATTTATTACATTAGTGATTACTCATTACAGGAAAAAGGAGGATGCAAATTCATTTATGGGAAAAGACTGGAAAGGGAAAAATAACATTTTCCATTATGTGACCAATAGAAACAAGAAAACCTCAGAACAAGGCAGATTATCTTCACTTATGAGTGCGGTGCATTCATAATGAAGTGCTTTGAAGTATCCTGGCTGAGAGAACGGCCAATCGAGTTTTGACACACCATCCTCCAATTAACAAACAAAGAATTTTAGGAATTGTTTTGACAGGGTTCCTCCCTTTAAGTAATCATACCACTGGCAACCACCCTTTGTACCGTGTGGCGAGTTGTGGCTATGCCCAAGTCTGAGTGAAAATATGTCTCTGTATTTTAAGCCTATGGACACCTTGAGATATTACATCCCCATTGGATTCTTCTGTCCTTCAAGCAGAGGCCATTTGTTAGCAACACCAGAGCGGTGGCAATGTGAGCATGTGTATACAGAGAGTGTATAAAAGGTATCATTACAGACTCTCCCCCTTTCATTAGTTTATATATTAATAACAATTGATCTGAAATAATTAATCGGCTTTCTCTCTAAAATAAAATCCCATTGGCACTTAAGAATAGATCAAAATTAACATGGTATGGGTCATAACATCCAGACAGATTCAAATCCTTGCTGAGGCTGATGCATAATTTGGCTACTGAACTTTAGACAACTTCAGCAAAAACTCCCATCGATGGGGGAAATCCAGGTCAGACTAAACAATCGACCACAGTGCTTCTCTTAAGGAGCATATACACACCCAGTAAAAAAATGACCGCATTTCCTCAATTTGCAATCCATCATCACAAGACTGAAACACATGCCCATGTAAACAAGCACACACACTGACACACTTTGGGGCATTTGTCAGCACCAAGTCTACAGGCAGACGCAGAGGCAGGCACAGGTCTGCTTCATGTTAAGTGAGAAGGTAAGACAACAAAACCCCAAACGAGTCCATCTGTATGACCTTAAGCAGGGTCTGCTGAGGCATTTGTATGTGTCCCTTGCAGACTCCCACGCCATGACACATCAACACACCATTAGTCACCCTTCAGTTAGCCACTGAAAGTGCACATGCTGCGTGCTCTGCAGTTGGGAAATAAGATGTGGAAAACAGACACAACGAAATAACCGACAGACGGGAGGAGAGTAATTTGAGAGTCATTTGGAGCAGCTAGCAGCCGCAATTAAGTCATCCTGAGCCTTTCCAGGCTTCAGGCGAGGACCAGGACAGTTGATGATAATGCACTAGCTGCTGGCACTCAAACATAGGGTGGTGTCCATTGATACACACATACAGCAAGCTTATGCTTAACATGCTAGACAACGCAGTAGCCACAAACTTTGCATAATGGAGAATAAAGAAAAGCATCTCTGTGCCGCATTGATATTTGATAACAACGTGACTATTTATCACATAGGGGTCAAACTATTTTCTCTATTGTGCCGGATATTGACATCGACAATCAACAATCTTGTTCCCACTCACATGCATGAGTTTCCTTGACAGTTCATTGGTGAGAAACTCCTCTTCCTTCTCATAGTTGACCGCCAAGGTCTCTTTCTCCTTCTGGAGGGCCTGGATCTTCTTGAACAGGGTGTTGCTGATAAATTCCTCCTCCTGCTCGGCTCTCGCTTGCTGTGGGGATGGAAAAGAAAAGAGACAGGACAGGCAGAGGCGAACATCAGTCTGGTAGCACGTGAAAACTGGGATTGTGTTCAAGGTTTATTCAGATTATAATGTGATCAACGGTACACTGAAGTATAAACCACCCAAAAATCTGCTGCAGTGAAATGTGTCAGCCAAAGAGGAAGCGGAATCCCCCCCCCCCCTCCAGTGACTCAAGAGCTGCTGCAGTAATGGGTAGACTGACAGTAAGGGAAAGAGTGAAACATGGGAGATGTGTTGAGGCAGCTAGCATTACAGGATGATGATGATACGCCTGTCCGTGTTAACGCCAGTCTCATATTCTCCACTGACCTCGGAGCAACAGTCTGTTCTGAGAGCTGGACCCCCCCCCCCCCCACCTCTCTCCTTGTGTCAGTTGTTCAAAAACAGGGAGATGGGCAATAGAATGCAACATGCTGGTTAAGCCTGGCACCTTTTAGGAGAGGGGAGGAGGAGAAGGGGGCAGGTTGCAGTGGGGCTGACTTGCCAACATATGAGCCTGGCATTGAGCTAGCTCGCTAAGTTTGGCCTACATACTTCCCCGTCTCTCCATCAGATCAGTTACACATTAGTATGAAGCGGAGGCTGATTAACCGAGCGTGGAGACGTATGACTCATCGCCCCATACCAGTGCTCCTGCTGCTGGGCTATTTATTTCCCAGTGAAGTCACCCACACCACCTCTGACGGAGGTAAACGTGGTGACAATGGCTAACACCTAGTAACCAGCTGACCAAACAGCTAACTAGCAGTCCGGTAACTGACATCGTGAGGCGCACACCTACTTTTTTAAACGCCCCTAACCTGGCCGCTAGCCGCTAAGCTATTGTTAGCCGAGCGCAGGCAGGGCAAAACAAACTAGTTGGGCTAACGATGCTCAGCTACCCTTGCGAGCGTTAGCCCGCTGGCTAGATTAGCAACACATCCAACCAAATGCTAGCTAGCTAATATTATTAGAGCTAGCACTAGCAAAACAGCAGAAAGCAGTGTTCATATAAAGATAACAATGCGAGTTAACGTGTCTAACGTGTCCCCGTTGGCTGCTCGGTGCTAAACACGCAGCAGCAGCCGCACCTGGCTCACTGACAAACGCAGTGCAAAGTGGCGTGAGGGGGTGCTAGCATGTAGCCAGCTAGCTAGCTCTCCCGTTACTCACGATGGTGACGCTAGCCTTGCGGAGGTCCCGGTTCTCCTCCTGCAGGGCTTTGCACTTGAGTTTGAACGTCTCCAGCTCGATCTTCAGAACTTTGTTCTCCTGCTGCAGTGAGGCCAGGCGGTTCGTCAGCTCCTCCAGACGGAACTGGGAGATCACTATGCTCGGTTTGCCCGAATTCGAGGCGGAGGTCGACATCGGTGTGGCCGAGCTGCTGCCCGCGCCGTCGGTGTCGCTCTCGCTTGCGCTGTCCGCCATGGCTGTGACGGTGTGAAGGGGAGAGGACGGCGGCAGTTTGAGGAGCGAACACAGCGAAGCTACGGTTCAACCGAGCGCTGGTACACCGTGTGACCTTGCTCACACATGTCGGCACAGCGCCACCACCAGGACGGCTCCAGTACCGCCCAGTGCACCATTGATAAACGAGAGGCTCCATCCTCGACCTGGTGCTGATGATCTGACACCTGACAGCACATCAACCTGAAAGGATAACTAAACACGAGCACTGTACATGGACGCGTTGTTAGACATTTAAAACTATTATACTGCATTATAAGACGTTATAATACAGATTAATGAAGCCAAAACTGCATTATAAGACATTGAATACTATTAAACTGTATTATAAGAAGTTATAATACTATTATACTGCATTATAAGACATTTTAATATTATTATACTGCATTGTAAGACATTAAAAAACGGATTAATAAAGCTAAAGTTGCATTATAAGATATTAAATATTATTAAACTGCATTATAAGACGTTATAATACTATTGTACTGCATTATAAGAGATTGTAATACTATTATATTGCATTATAAGACATTTTAATATTATTATACTGCATTGTAAGACATAAAAAAACGGATTAATTAAGCTATAGTTGCATTATAAGACATTATAATACTGATTAATGAGGCTAAAGATGCATTATGAGACATTTTAATACTGTTAAACTACATTATAAGACATAAGACATTTAAATGGATCTAAAGCTGCATTGTATGACATTTTAATACTATTGAACTGCATCATAAGGTGTTATAATACTGTTTATGAAGCTAGAAATGTACAATACATTATAATACTGTTACTGCATTATAAGACAATATAATCGATTAATGAAGCTATTGCCACATTATAAGACATTCAAATAGTGTTAAACTGCATTATAAGACATTAGAGTTCTGTTTGATGAAGCTAAAGCTGTAATAGAAGATAATATAATAGTTTTTAATTAAGCTAAAGCTGCATTATAAGACATAATAATATTGTTTCATGAGGTAGTTTAATGATTGAAGTACTGCAGTGGCTACAAATTGGTTTCGTCATCCATTCAAAAGACCGCCCTATGTGTTGTTAATATAAAATCTGGTTGAAGGACAGCGTCTCTCATCACATCACCGCTGCAGTCATTGCTTTACTTTAATAACAAAACCTTCAAGGACACAAAGACAAGAACAGAAGCAATTGTACTGCGAAATCAATGCATTTTTATTTTATTTTTTTTGTAATTTTTCGTTTGATTTTTTTTTAAAGACGTCTGAAACATTTGTGATGGCATCATTGCTGCTATAGCCTCTAAAAGACCTTGAATAACCAAAGTGCTAGAATAGTTACATTTCAATGGCTTCACGCTGTTAGTAAGAATTGTACATCAAAAATCTGCTCATGTGAAAACACATATCCAACAAAATTGACAAAAATTGATAGTTAGACCATATCAAAGGGTCCCTATACCCCTTGATTGACAGTTTACGGGGATGTGGTACAGCACTCGACCTGATTTCCTTTAACCCCCCCACCCACCAAAAAAAGGAAAGTCACATAGTCTTCATTTCCACAGCATTATACATCAGCATACTGAGCCATCGCTCCAGTAGAACACCACACTTTAACTACATGGGTAATCTAATGGAAACCAATACAAAAGAGAAGTCCTATTGTAATGTGAAGTAAAAGTTTTGCCAATGAGCTAGTGAAAACGACTCTATTCGACATTGCATATACAGACTCTCAAGCCTAAAAAGATCACACAGTTTCAGAGTTTAACACAATTCATTTAATGCTTAAATAATTGTTTGTTGACCATCCAGTGTATTTGTAATACAATATGCTATTTAGAGCTACAATCAAATAATGTCTTTATGTGTCCTTAATGTGAGTAGTTTTTAATTAAGGAAATATTTCACCCCAAAAAAAATTAAAATAAAAAAATCCTAAATAAAATGCCCCCAGTTTTCCTTTAATACCACAGCAGCCGTTAGGAAACCAAATTGACACACTGCTAAAAATGATTACAAACAGTCTAACAGTGTACAGAGACTCCTACACCTTATAGCCAACACGCACAATAACAGTTATAATTTTACAGCGAGCCAGCCTTCTAGCATTTACATTCAGATTATATCGTTCTTGTAGCAGAAGCTGCCCTGCTCCGGCTTTACATAGACAATACATCACACCCTCGAGAAGCCATAGATCCTTTTTTATCTCTCATCCTCACCCCGACATGATAAATGCTTTTAATGGTTTCCTTTTTCAATTCAAAATATAAAATTGGTGACAAATTTTTGGACTATATGTGTACACAGATAAAGGGTTTTATTTGTTATTTGAATACGGTGTTTGCAAACTGGTAAAAATCGTACTTAAAATAATGTGAACAGCATGCATGAAAATAGGAGTACTCTGAAAGGCTGCTTTTTTGCAGGATTAGATCCACTCCCACTTTGGGAATTACTGAAATTGATTTTCTGGAAATGTCCTCTGTTAAAATCAAACCAGCTCTTCTTTTTTTCATGTACAAACATTATACCTGCTCTAATAATTAATTATACAAGATCCTGTGAAGTTACACTCAAATCTTTAAAAGAGGAACTGTTTCCGTCAATTTTGAAAGCACTTGAAAAGGTTACTCTCCTCAGTGCGTTCTCAACCAGAAACATGCCCTTTTTTTTAAAGAATTTTACACATCGCAATTTGTATATACAGAAAAAAGCTTTTGTGTTGTTTAAGTTTTAAAAAAGGAAGAAAAAAAAATCCCAATACAATTTACATCCTGACAACAATGGGTTCAAGAAGAAACTATAAGGCGAGTGTTGAAGTGTTCAATTGGATATTTTGTGTGTTATTGTGTCTGCTTAGTTCTTTCTGCCCATCGAGTGGATCGAGCTCTTTGTGCCATCTTTGGTCACAGTTGCGTCTGTGGTTGTCAGTACCGGAGTCTTTCGTTGTTTCACGAGGAAAACAATGCTCCTCCTCACAGGGCTCTCACGTCCCCAGTGGACCGATGGCCTTTATTATTGTCTCACACAAAACGGGAAGCAGAATCGTTGTCCACAGGTCCACCGCAGTCGGAGAGGGAGAACCTCCTGGGTCTTACTGATTGACAGGGAGTGAGTTTTTCATGCTCATGCGTAAGTCAGAGGGGTCGCCTCCTCTCACGTGAAGACCGCTTGTTTGAAGAAGACAGCTGCAGACTGGACCCGCGCCTGCAGTCCTCACGCCGCAACTCTTCTTCCCTCTGAACACATATTCCCAGGAAACATCTAACCCAGTTCCTGTACACCTGTAAAACATAAAAAAGTACATCACATAATCAAATCAATTTAATGTAACTGCTCACAATTTTAAAGACTCAATATATTCATTGGCTAATTATATAGACATTTGTGTTTGCTGATACGCAAACCTTTATTCAGCGGCTTAAACAATAATGCAGAAAAGATGTACATAATAATATGTTTTATAACAAACTTATTTATGAAATTAGAAATCATCTTAGGAATCAGTTGGGCTCCATTTATAAGTGATTTCTTTTTAACTTAATAATCTTAAATGCCCCAAATTACCTTAAATCTAAAAATGTACAGAAAATGAATGGAAATATCTTAATTTACAGAATATGAATAAAAATGTCTGAAAATTGAAAAACACTGATGCAATCTTTCACTTCTTTGTGTAACAAGATGACAAGTTAACAAGACCAGATGGAGTTGTTATGGTGATACTATAGAGGCTCCATGCCAGGCTCACAGCAGTGCCATATTATTTCTGAGTCACTTTTGTACAGATGGAATGATTCACAGCAAACACAACACGAAATGTGAACAGCAGTGGGGATTAACAGTCTGGCCTGTGGGATAACAAACTCTTTTGGATGCTACAATGCTGTTGTTGAGTTGGGGATTTACTGGACAAAAACAGGCAGGGGGGGAATCCACTGGGGTAACATAATGCTGATGTGTGTACCATCCCTCGGCCCTGTTTCCATTGTAACTGCTCCCTATTCACACGTACACACACCCAGTGAACCCAGGGGGCAGAAAGGTTGCCAAAGGATGACCAAGCTCAGGTACCAGTCAGCTGTTTGCAGCCTGTGGGACAGAGCGGCCAGAGTTTGACATTTTGGGAAAACACACTAATTTGCTTTCTTGTCCAGAGTGAATCAAAACCACTATTATGTGAGTATTAAGCGCAGGGCTGGAGCCAGGAGGCAACTAGATAGCTCACAGGCTGGAGGCACAGGGAGACTGTTGGTAGAGCTCAGTTGATAGTTAAAAATAGAACTACCAGCATCTTTAAAACTCACTAATGAGCACTTCGTGTCTTATGTTTCTAAACATACCAAAACACAAAGACATGTCTCCCATTAGTACAAAATATCCTTGTCACATCACTGTTTGTGTTTGAATCCCGATATGATATTTGCTGGTGCTGGGAGGCAAATTTTTATCATCCTTTAGTCTGTTTTCCTCTCTTTGATCCTATCGTAGTTTACATGTTCACAGTCCTGGTTTACATTTCCATGGAAACAGTGAGTTAAACCAGAGGATTGTGGGTAGTGTAGTAATTACAGGAGCATCCATCTTTTTCACAATCTCGTAGCTTGTGGTTTTTTCTACCATGGATGGTTATAATATTATGGCTGATAATCAAAATCTCCGTTGAGAAAATGAATGGTGTTTTTTCACTTCTGGAACCACACGGTTGAGCTCTGTAGTAGAGCTGGAAAGAATGGGGAGAACAATACTGCACACACACTGCACACTGCAAATACACAAACAAAGACAAAACTCACAGTGTTACAGAGAAACCAACAGTACCTGGTAGAGCACAACCATCCCTATGAGTGGAGCTTCTTATCCCCCGACCTTCTGTCATCCTTCCGCCGGCTATTTCTTGACACATCTCCCTGCTAGAAAACACACAGAAGAAGATACAGTTGAGTAATGGTCTCATTTTCTTCTGACGGGGGGGGAATAAGGAGCAACCCAACACACACACCTGAAAGTGACACAAAGGAGAAGTTAAACACACCTACTGCAGGAGTCTGACACTAGCAAATGTTAGTAGTGTCTTTTTTTGTTAGAGAATATAATAAGGACCCAAACCACACAGCAACCAGACACCTGGAGGAGGAGAATGTGTGTTGTGTGCGGAAGGCGTTAGAAACAAAAGAGGCAGAGTGTATTTTCACAGCACTGATTAGTCATACTGTTGAATAATCACTTAAAAAGAGCATTAGAACCACACAGTCAGGGGGAGCGGAGTCAGCGTCCCCATTGTTCTGTAAACACAACAGACACCACACGGTCACAACACAAAACGCAAGACTGCACTTTAAATGGCGGCATTTAGGGGTTTTTGTGTTGTTTTTTTCAAAGAAGAGAAATTAGGAAAAAAATATGTAGAAACAGCTAATGTTAGTCAAAAGTCTACCTACACCAATGAAAAGGAAAACCATCACATCAAACTGATTCCATTTTGACCTGACTGTTTGACTTAAAGCTGCACGCAAAGAGCACTGAGGTTTTCAATATGTAAAAATAACATATGGAATCAGTATTTAATTATTAACCTCTTTAAAACCCAATTTACCTCTTCATCCCAAATATACATGAACAGTTACTGTATGAGTAACAGGATTTTAAGCAAGGCTTTGCAATCTTTTTAACTAAAAAAGAGAAGCCTGGACATTATTTTGACATGGAATAGGGGAATGATCCTTAATCACTCGAACACAGAGCCCAATCGAATTTGTCATGATGTGTGGCTGCAGGGGGCGGTGTTGCTCGATAAAAGTTACAAAGTGTTGTTATAATAAGTTACCTCTAAATGAACATTTCTCCTTTAGATAGGATTACATTTTTCTTTTGTGTTGCAGCTTTCTGATTTAGGTTATTTTTAACCTACATTTTTGCCCAGTGCAGCTTTAAGCCTAACTTCTGCGTTGGTTGTGAACCTCCCACATGCTGATGTTTTCTGAGAGGAGGAAAACAGAGATTCGACTTTGAACCCAGGAACACAGGCGGGTGTCTTTGTGCCAACCTCAGACCCGTCTTCCTGCAGAGTGGGACTGTGCAGAAGGTCCCGGAGCCGCTTGTCACCTCCTTCTGGTGTCGGAGTAGAAACCCTCCGAATAACCTTCCTGATTACCTGCCCGAGGAAGAAGGACGTAGGAAGAAAAAAATCTGATCCTCTATTGGAAGAGAAAGTTGATCTATTCTCCCAGCGGTTGGTTTTGTTTCATCTGAATGGGAAATGGAAGTAAAGTTATACATTACTTTTCTACTGATGAGGTTACCATCTCGGTCCATATAGTGTTCCTCTGTCGTAGTCTCTCCTGGCATATTCTTTGCTTCTTCTCCCTGCAAGTAGTTTCGGTTAGCACATGAATACAGGCTCAGAGAAGATGGCGTCCCATCACCACACCGAAACAGCACCTCAGGAGAAAAGAACTGCGATTGACTCAGCAGTGCACGGACACAAATACATCTATGCACACACACATCCACACTGGCATAGAGTGTAGAACTATGCAAACACCAAGCACAACTAGTATTATGCACACCAGACTTGCCACGTCAACGACACCAAACCAACCCCACCCAGAGCCGCCGCCCAGCCTCTGCTCCAGGGTACCTTTAAAATGATACGTCGTCTGAAGATTCTGGTGGTTACAGTCTGTTCTTCGTCTGAACCGGAATCTACGCTAACCTTCTGCTGGGGAACGCATTATAACATCATTACACAACACATGGGGGAGTCAAGGGGAGAAAGAAGCACATGTTTGGGCAAGAGAATTGGTTAGTTAGAACACTTTGTACATTTATGAACTTTGTTTGGCTGGGTCACAACAAAAGAAACCTGGCATTAATCACTGAAGTTTGTTTCTTTAGGCCAACTTGTACCATAGGTTCTTCTGCAACTGCAGATTAACAATTCATAAAGTGCTTTAGGAGATTCCAGAATGTAATAGATACAGTTTATTCGAGTTTATAAATTATTATTAGTAACATTACCTTGACTTTTTTCTCTGAAACCAGCGCCCCCTCTTCCTTTTTGCCATTCGATGACTCAGAGGAGCCGCCCTGAGGTGAGTGCTTTGAGCTGCTGCCGTTGTGCCGGGATCTCCCCGATTCTGCCCTTGACGAGGAAGTGATGGACTCACTGGAGATCTCTTGGCTGTAGGGTAAAGGCAAAGAGTGAGAAAGATTTCTGAGGTAGATGCATGAGGAAAGGAATCACTTTTAAAGTCTGGTTGGCATGAAATTAATGAATTCTTTGAGACTTAACGGTGACTTACCTTTCTCGTCTGTCGAGCAGGTCTGAGCTGACACTGCGGCCTGGTGTCGGTGGTTCCACGTTGACGCTGGAGGAGTCACTGTGCCAACCTGAAAGTGAACACAAGTCTTTTTCTGCCTGTTCAACTGGACCAGCGATTGCCTGAACCCTGTCCTGCGTCATCTCTGCGTCCTCCTCCTTTTCCTCTGAGACCTCTTCATTCTTCACCTCCTCCATCAGAGTTCCCAATGCCTCTTCCGTGGTTTGTTTGGCTCTGTGTCCCTCCTCCTCTTCCTCATTAGACTCACTCGACTGAAGTTCTCCAAGTGCCTCAACCCAGGCCTGAGGGGAGAGGCGAGCCACAGCCTGGTCCTCGGTCTCCTTGTCCCCTTCGGCTGTCCCGCTAACTTCTTTTTCAAAGTCACGGGATCCTTCATCTTTAAACTGGACTTGTCCATCTGTGTTATCCACTTTGTTACTCTCATAGACTGAGTCACCACCGCCCCCGTCCCCCTCCTGAACCTTTTCCAATCCTTGCTCACTTTCTATCACATGATTCGGTACTTCTGACAGACTCTGCAAATCTATCACCTCTTCCATCCCACGGGCCGTCTCCTTACTCTCATCTGCTATAAGGACGTGCTGGTCTTCCAGTGCAGACTCCTCCCTCTGTTCAACCAAACCTTTACTTTCCTCGGCTACCTTAGACCTGTCTTTTGTTATCATCTCACACTTTCTTTCTACATTTTTGATTAAGTCCTTCTCTACCCACTTTAATCCATTTCCCTCTGCTACCTCTGCTGCGACCATCTCTGCAACGTTCTTTATCTCTTCTGTCACTTTCTTGTCACTTCCTTCCAAACCTACATCCCCCTGTGCCCCATTGGGGGAAACCATCTGCAGTCCCGTGTCTCCTATGTGTGCTCTGTCAGGTGTTGAAGGGGTAATTGATGATATCGATGATAGCGAAGGGGATGACGTGAAGTAAAACGTGTCTAACTCGCACATCGCGGGGAAGGACGGTGACTTGGGCCTGTGGCTCAGCTCCATTTCATGACAAGGCCTGTCTTCCTCCTCGCTCAAAAGCAGCTGGTCGTTCAGCGCGATGTAGGGCTTTCTGACCTTGGAAGGGACAGGATCAGGGAGTTCAAAGACTGGGAAGGAAAGGGTGAGCTCACAAGGCCTGGGGGGGCTCCTGGGAGGGCTGCCTGCCTCTCTGCTACCGGGCTCTATCTCGGGGCTCCAGGGCAAGGGCTGACGATGGGAGTAGGCCAGCAAAGGGGTGTCTGGTTCTGGCTGGTGATGAGCAAGGGAAGGGTTAGGGGTAACAGGGAGTTCGGGATCCAGGAAGTGGGGATCAGAGTGCAGTGCGGCGGGAGACTGCAGCTCCGCTAGAATGCTCTGATAATCTGTTGGTGACAGGATGAGAGATGTAGAGACATATCCACATATACGAAGCATGCCACGAAAAAAAAAAAAAAAAAAACACGGAAAAACACACACATGCCCTAACACATTCACCATATGACGTGGACAATGGCACAGAGGTTGAAATGTAAAGCATGTTTCCAAGAAACCACCAGCTGAGATGGTGATATGTCAGTAGATAATGTCGCTAAAACCAACATAGGCAGTAAATTACAAAGAATATATAAAATGCATATGTCTATTAATGTTTGAAAATATCATATTGAAAAATAAAAAGATATGTAAAGAAGCACATTCATATTGACAGTAAGAGTGCCCAGATTTTTAGTGAGTATAAATTCAATAGCTGCGGTTGCGGTGAAACACTAAAAGTTGGACACGTTAAGGCCATGTTAATTCTCTAGCATGGGATGTAATGAGTGTAAGATACTAATATTTGCCAGGAAGTTCTGTTACATGCTCACATGAGATAGGTGACAGATGAGAGATGTGAAAAGGAATAGGGGAAGAGGGGGAGCGACATTAAGAGCTGAACATGCTACATGTATATCTCCGGTGTTAAAGGATCAACGAGAGTTTGAGCGGCAGGTGGAGGGATGGAGAGAGCGCACTGGCAACTAGGGCAGGGAGACAGGGAGCGGAGGGGCGGGGAGAGAGGGATGGGGCTAGGACAGCGGGACCCAGAGGGAGAGCAGGACAGGGAGGAGACAGGGCGGGAGGACGGCGCCAGCTGGGTCACTAAAGAGTCCCTGCTATGAGAGGCTGCGACAGAGGGTGAGACTCTACCTGAGGGTGGGCAGCAAATGGACGAAACAGCTATGGTGATTGGTTCAGATAGGTTAGGGTCCATAGTGAAGGAAGAGGAGGTTGGGGCAGAGGTGGGAGAGCATTGGACACAGGTAGGTGATGGAGGAGTAGGTGATTGAGAGTTAGCAGCAGATGAGTCAGGTAAAGGTGAAGTAATAAGTGGGATCGGTGAGGAAGGGTTGGGCGGGAAAGGGAAGGCAGGGCATAGACAAGGTTTAGCAGAGGGGCATTGGATGAGGGAGGGAGTTTGGGAGAAGTTGAACCTTAGCTGTTTAAATTGCATTTGAGGTGCCAAGTCTTTGAGCGAAATTGAGGACTCGTAGCTGGATGAGCGGCGTGGGGGGAAAGGACAGCAGTGAAGTGCTGCAGTGGGTGTGAGGGGAGTTGGTGGAGGAGTTTGGGTTTGAGATGGCAAGTCGGGAACGGGTGTCTGCACAATGAAGTCAGCGACAGTGCTTCCGGGAGTTAAGGGGATGATAATGCAAACTACGGGGAAAAAAGGAATGAGGCAAGAGGTAAACAGAAGAGACAAAAATGAAAAAGTGGAGAATGAGGAAAAAAAGACATCATGAATGATTGTTTGATGTGAAACATGCTCGCACAACAAGACAATGAATGGCATCACATGAGGGGTGTGTGTAGGAGGAGGCACGTGAGGGATGGAGGAGGAGAAGGCACACACAGCGCAACACATGACTCTTAACTTGTTAAGAGCGGTTATGTGCTGTTAACAGCAGTGGATGCTGCTGTAGAGGTGATGGGAGGCAGGAGGAGCAGGAGGAGGAGGAGGAGGAGGAGGCAGTCTGATTGCGGAGGAAGAGATTCTCTCATCTATCCAGGGAAGGCTCAGAGGAACTGGAGGAGAACTAGGAGAACTAAGCTAAATCAATACAGGAAAGCAGATTCTACAGGGTTATGTCATTTCTACACAAGTCAGACATGACTGAAAAACATTTAAAGTAGTATATAGTTTGCAGCATGCACCTAATGGACATCGCTCATTCGTGACAACTGGACACACTAGGAGTTTTCAACCTGAGCAACACCTGACCTAAATAAAAAGAGTGGTTACTTCAGCAGAAGCCAAATCAAATCAGTATGTTGAAGTGTTTAAATAGAAAAATACTAGAATTATTCCATTGGCATCCAAATGATAGAATGTGAAACTCAGGATTGTGTGTTGGGGAAGAGCGGAGCCAGTTGTCCTAACTGTAAATGAGTTTCTCTACAGATTTGCACTGGGACTGATTGTACGCAGACCATGCACTGGAACAACAGAAAGGTAGCAGGGAGAGGTAAGAGGTCAGCTAGACAGAGCTAAACTTTACCATCAGCCTGATCCCGGAAAACAGCGTTATCATCGGCAAAACATCTCGTGCCTGAAATGTTACCATAGTCGAATATTGGGCCCTCCAGTAAAGTCACAATATCCATCCGATTGACTTTGGTCAGCACTGTAGTTAAGGCATCCGCTGTGGAGGAAGGGAAGAAGGAAAACGTGTTTTTTTGAGAAGCCTGAAATGATGGAACTTTTAAACAGTCTTTTTACTAGTGAGAATAAAATACGTTAACAAAAATATCAGGAAAGGTTGCTAAAATTAACACGATAAGTCTGTTGTCCAGAGAGACATGATATGAGTGTTTGAACAGGTAGGAGACAAGACAGACAGAAGAACAGAGAGCAAGACAAACAGGGAGAGTACTAATACAAAGATAGGCTACAATATAACCTTTAATTTTCAATGCTAGCAATAGAAGTTCAAGTCTTTTAAGAAAGAATGAAAAGACAAAGTGAAAGAAAAACACACAGAGGAGGAATAGTGACAAAAATAACATTTTCAGAAAGCGGAATAATAAAATCAAAGTCTTACTTGTGGCGTTTTTCCCTTCCCGACTGACCCATTTCTTGAGCAGCATGAAGCTCTGTGCTGTCAGAGAGTTGGGGTTCTCCAGTCTGATGTGGTTGATCTCATCCACTGTGAAGTTCATCTCCCGGGCCAACTCTGTGATGGGAAACAAAAATACACATAAATATTCAAACTCTAATATGCAGTATTCACAGTGTCTGTCATTTTGTTCATAGTGCAAATACTGGATTTCAAATTAAATATACACGTTTCATAATTAAAATCCATTGAAAGGCTTATATACTGTCCGTAATGAGGAGATTCATTATTTTAGCTCTTCCTTTCCAGGGCTACAGGTAACATGATAATTATTTGTGAGATATACCGTTAGCCTGAAGATGGCAGTAAAATGACAAGGTTTGAGATTAAGAAAGAAAGCAAGTCAGGTGCATGAGCGAATGGGCCTCACCTGTCCAGCTGAGTCCAAGGTGATCTGCGACAATAGCCATGCGCAGGTCCGTCCGCTCACAGGGACTTTGGGGACCTGGGGAGATAAAGGACAACAACCCATCAGTACCATTCATATTCCTATTCCCCTAAACAGTAATGTAAGAGAAAAATAAACATATAAACCGTCCTTTTCTGGCCACTTATTCCTCAGAATTAACGTGATTAATCAAAGGTTGTGTTTAACGTATTTATATCATAATAGTTACTGCATGTTATTGTTAACATAGCTTTAATATCGGTTAAATTCTCCTCATTGGATGGCAAGAAAAGGATATATCACACTTGAGACATTATGGGCCACTTAAACACGCTCATAGAGTAAGTGGATTTCTGTGATTGTGTTTGTGTATCCTCTAGGCAGGCAGTAACAACAAAACATAACATGACTCTCAATAACAGACTCATCGCTCTACAAATCTAGGGTGGAAAGTTCGATGTTACGAGCTAAAATGTTGTCATGCGAAGGCGCTTTTGTGTGTCAAGTGCTAATACTAGTTAGTATAAATGACAATTGAAAACTGTATGAGAACAAACTACTACGGTAACTTTGGTAGCCACCCTGCACAGACAGACAGACAGACAGACCAGGGAGTTGTCAAACAGGGGACTGGTTGTGCCAGTGGACCAGTCACTACTACTGGCATGCTCACTCTACTATATGGGGGTTAAAAGGGGGTTGACAGTGGGGAACAGAGGAAAGAGAATCTTGCAACATGGACAATACAGTACACAGTACATCAATGACAAAAAAATAAATTTAAATGACAGCTAATGTTCTAAAGAGAATATGTAAACACGCCACAGGCATTCCAGTCAAACCATTAAACGATCACAACGATGTCATGCAACTTAAAGTGAAATATATAAATATATAGATGTATTTTAAACATAGTGTGAAAGTTTTACAAACTAGGCTTGATCTCTGCGATGGGAGGCGTTCGAGACCCTGTGAGTCCCTGACTGCCCTCCTTCCCACCAGTCCGCCTACTCCTCCTGCTCCTCTCACTGCCGGAGGCCCTGTCCGTCGTCGCCACCTTTGCCCTTACGGACGCGGCCCCGGCCTCAGCCCTCGAACCTCTACCAGACCTGGATGAGCGGGAGGGCTGGGAGGGCTGGGAAGGCTGGGAGGCGTCCGACAGAGAGGTGCTCCGGGAGGTGCTGTCTTCCTCCGACTGCTCTGTCTGCGTCTTTTTCTCCTCGTCTGACAGGCGGTCCACCAACTTTAGCGTCTCCCCGCTAATGTCTTTAAAGTATTCAATGGTGCGCTTACAAATTTCATCAGGTTTTTCCTGTCTGCCCTGTCTATATCCCTCACTCGTGACATTGCTGACCTGATGCCTGTCCTTCAGTGGTAGCCTTGTGGGCAAACGTATGGCTGCTCTCTCTGAGTCCAATGCCCTCTTGGGCTGTGAGGTAACCCGAACTGACACCAGTGAGCTAGCTGCAGCGACAGGGGTGCTCTTTTTAACATCCTTGATTGGTATTCTAGACCTGGGCTCTACTTTGGCTATGGCTGGCTCTCCTCTTTTCCTGACTTCAACTTTCATTGCTCGTTTGGGCTTCTGTTTGCCTATTGCTGTTCCCTGCGTGGGAAATGACCACCCTGATGCTTTAACTGGAAGCCTAGACTTGGGCTGTTTCACTTCACTCTCTTTGACGGTCTCACTTTTCTGGTCCTGCCCTTGATTGATAGTGTGAACATCGACTCTCTCCTCTACATCCCTACAGGACAGTGTTTCTATCCTGCTAGCTTTCTGAAGAGTGGGCTCAGAAGAGGACTGCAAATTGAACACCACACTGCCACACTGAATGTAGTTGGCCTGAACACTGGAGGACTCAAGGTTATTGTTGTTGTTGCAATTTTCTGAAGGGTATTCTATTCTCTCTGTCTCGGACTCACTCTGTCTACTAGACTGATTCTCTGTACACTGACCCTCTATACTGATGTATTCTGGCACCATTTGTCCCTCTGACAACTCAGATTTACTATCTGTGAGATCCCCTGAGTCTTTTTTCACAGTTATAGAGGCAGCTATGCCCATCTTAATAGGAGTGCGTAATTTGGGATCAACCTTAGAGGCTGTAATTGTGCAAGAGGAGGCGGTCTCAGCTATGGCTTCGCAGGTGGGGGCATCAGTACAGGTATGGCCAGTGTCACTGCCAGGCTGTGCAGGGCTGCATTTTGCAGTTGTTGCTGTTGGTGTTGCTGGTGTGGTGCTGCTGTCTGTGGTAGTATCTATAACATTCACCTTTCCATCTACTGTGGCCCTCTCCCCAGTTTGGGACTGAGAGGAAATTACCCCCTGGATCTTTCCCCCTCTCCCCTTTTCCCCTGTTTTAGGGTCAGAGGAATGCTCACCAATCTGGAAAAACTGAAGCCTCTCTTCAACAAAGTCCCGCTTGCTCATGTCAATAGCACCACTGCGGGTCATCTCAAACATCTTTCCTTCGTGGAAAGGGAAGGGGTTAGGCTCACTAGTTGGTGTGCTCTCATCAGTTGGTGTTCGAGCAGGAGTTGTGTCAGGTGTTGTAGCCTGTGATTTGTCGTCCACTGATAATCCAAAGGGCTTAGGATCCTCGTCTTTTGTTTTGGAATCAAAAACTCCATCATTATCGCCCCCCTTGGTAGACCAGGGGTCAAAGTCCAGGCCTTTGGTGGCAACAGTCTTAAACGTTGAATTCAACTCCTCTTCAAGTTGGTAGGCAAAGCAATTTTCTCCATAGATCTGCCTTTCTGGATGTCTTCCTTCAAGGGTGTAATCTGGTTCTTCTCCACTGCAGTTTACTGATGATGTACTGGTATTAGCCTTTCCATTATCCCCTCCTTCCTCAAATTTCTCTTCCTCAATGACTTCAAGCTTGGACTGACTAAATGAGCGGTCTGTGTTTTTTATATCAATGGACAGACTTGATGTTTTAGGGTCTTCACTCAGTCCATCATCCTCATCCTGAAGGTCATACCCATCTAAAGAGTCTATTTCAGTTGCATCCGTATCATGAGAGAACTCAGCAGTGGATGCTATAGAGCAGTCTGTGATTGACTGGTCATTGCCGTTTTGTTCATAGTCAGCATCTTCTACCTTTACTTCACCATTGATCTCTGACTCAATGTTTTCGTTTTTCTCAGATGGTTTGTTTATTAAGCGTTTGTCTCCCTCCTCCTTCATTTTGAAGGTGTACTTTTTGACAGGGATGGGATGGAACACAGATTCATCATCACTAGAGTCACTGTTATCAGCTCCAGGGGGGATAGGGGATGGAGGCTGCACCCTGATGATTGGTTCAGCTAGTAGGTGCCTATCATGCTCCTCTTGGAGATTCACCTCTATCATCTCTGTCTCTGCCTCAGAAGAAGCACACGATCCCTTTTTCTCAGGGTCGGACTGCTCTGTCTCTAAAGGAGGAGGAGGTGGGAACTCTATATAAGCCACTCTTTTCTCTTTTGATTTCTGTCTCTCTGTATCATGTTGTTTTTTACTGCGGGTTTCTGGGTGAGCTGGCTTCAATTTTTCCTTCGAGGGCTCCTTGCAAATAAAAGTCTTTCCTTCATCCTCCTCGGACTCCTCTGCGATAGTGCTTGGCATCCTGGGTATAAGGCCCATCGCCGAGTCTGGTGCTCTTGAGGTCAGGCTGACTTCCTCAGTGCTGGGGGTCTCAGGGGTAACGTGAAATTTCCCAGAGCTTTCCAAGAAAGTCACTTGCTCTAGAGTGTCATCTTCTAGTGGAGATGGAGACTGCTTTTGCTTGACAGTGTAAAATGCACCCCTTGTCTCATGCACTGTCCTACTCTCATGGCTTACTATCTTTTTGTATGTTCCCAGCTGCTCCGAGGCTGTTTCCTTCTCGTACTGCTTTCCTACTTGGATGCTAACATACACAGGCAAGGGTTTAATATCTTTGAAGCCCTCTGTAACAACTACAGGAGTCACTTGATCCAAATACTCTATTTGGTTATCGTCAACACCGTTGCACACTATGGTTGACTGGCTACCATCTGATGAGTCTGTGGATTTTCCTAGTGATGATCCACGAGTGGACTTGTTGGATTCAGAGCTACTGTGTAACCGATTTCTTGTTAAAGTCGGTATATGAGACCCCGCCCTCTCACATGGTTCAACACAGGCATCTACTTTTAAAGTGGTGGATTTCAGATTTTCCGAGAAATTAGAAAGCTTTCTAATAGGAATTTGTGATTCCGAGTTTTTTTTTAGACTATCATTGGTATTTGGACTTTCATGAACAACAAATTCTGTGTAGATTATTTTCTTGGTCGTCTCCTGTCTTTGGGAATCACTGTTATTGCCATCAATCATGGAATCATTGATTAATGAATGAGATAGCTTTGGAGATTGGGGTTTATAGCTTCCATAACCTTGGCTCTCCCAAGTTTTGAATAGCTTTTTCTCCTCCTGAACATTTTCACTTGTTTCTTGCTTGGGGGAGAACTTATTTGATTCACCACCTAAATTTCTCCTCTGATTTCCTGGACTTTCTGGAGTTTTGGGAATATCTGACCCAGCAAACACTTGATACACAGGTAGCTTACTTTCCTGTAGTTTCCTAATAGGAGCATTGGAATTTTGTACACTTTGAGAAGTCCTATCCTGCCTCTGAGCCTCTTGCTCAAACTTAAGCCTCACTGCACTCACTTTTGAGGAAGGTATTTGAAAAGGTTTAGACATTTCACCAGGGATTCCCTGGGATTTACCATCTCCTTGTTTACTTGGGTCTGAATCACTATACTGCAACAGTACCCTCCTCTCTGGACTGCTGGGTAAGCTGGCACATTTCCTATCACTGGCGCTGAACCTGTCTCTAAGCCTTTCTCTGCTCCACTCTTCCCCACTTGCCCCATTCTTGTAAGCTGACCTCTCTGGACTGCTGTGTGTGGAGCTCGGCCCTGATCGCGATTCTCTGAAGTCGGCTCTACGAGATTTTTTCTCTGGAGATGAGAGCTCATCATTGAGCTGTTCTGTTCTATCTCGAAAAAACTGAGATACTTGACTGAGTTTTTCCTGCGCCTCTTTAACAGTTCTGTCCACTCTGTCCTCATACATAAGCTCTTCTCTCTCCTTACTCTGTGTGTCATCTGACACCCGCATCCAAACAGACTGCTTTGGGCTTCCAGGTTCAGACGAATACTGCAAAAGTGTCAGTTTGTCAAAGTTATCATCAACACTGGCCATTCTTCCTGATTTGTCAAAAACATTTCTCGGCGACCTGAAGACATACTCTGTCCTTGGCCCAACAGATCTACCCTCACTGTCACTGCTTCTCTCTGGTGAGTGGAAGTGAGTCCTGTCTCTCAGATATTCCTCTGTGTCAGAATGAGACTGGTCAAATTTTTCAGAGAGAAGCATTTTCTCTGCAAAATTGTAAGATTCTCCCCTAAGCTCAGAAGACTCATCCTCATTGTACTCTACAGACTGCTGACTAAGTAGCTTTAGGGTTTTGTAAGAGTCATCTGCAATGAGCTGGGCTGAACTAGGGCGACTGTCTTCCTCCTGAGACATGGATGTGTTTACTCTGGGGCAGTCAAGGTACACTGGAAGTGATTCCTCAGGCTCATCTGCTTCCTGCCTGCTCCCTGGGTAGTAATACATCTCCTTCTCTTTTGTCTCTCTGATGATGACCTCTGTTGGTTCTGTTTTATTGCCTTTTTCAATGTGAACCTCAATTATTCTTTCAACTTTAGGTTTGGAGTTGATGTCCTCAAAGCCTCTTTGTGATGTCTCTTCACTGCCAGACTTGTGTTCAAAGAGTCCGGCCAGTTCTCTAGAAGGGTCCTTGCCTGACTGAAAAGCCTTCATTATGTCATGCACAGACATGGTTTCTTCACACCTCTCAGATTGTGCTTCTTTGCCAGGTTTGTGGTAAACCATCCTGGTGGTGGTAGTGATGTGAGTCTCCTCCTTTACCCTCATCCCCTTTCCCATTGGATCTTCATCAGGACCGACTTTTATTGAGTAGCACTTGTTCTGTTCTGAAGTCGGAGTAGCTTGATTTAGATACCCTTTAGAATCTGAATCAATATATCTGACAGCAAGTGTATCCTCCATTGGAGGTTGTTTGCCATCTTCCGGAGACTCATAGCTCCTGATGACATGGACCACCTCAGTCCTAGTCTCGGTGATCACTGGTGGAACTGGGATATCCTGAAAAAGGGCCTTGGGGCCCATTCCTTCAGCACTTTGAGGGGCAGAGGGTGTCCTTTCACTCCTGGTCTCAAAACCACTGTCTGAGAGGGGGCTTTTATCCTGTTCATGAGAGATATCATCAGGGGAGTCTAGCACAGTGTCAGCTCCAAAAAGTGAATCTGCCAATTTACCGATCTCTCTGTCGGAAGCTGAAGATCGCATGTTTGTTGGAGGCATCTTGAGTTTGTGCTCCTGAACGGCGATGGTGGGTTTCAGGACACGTTTCTGCTTCTCCTTGCCCTCTCCTTCTCTCTTGCTTTCATCGGCTTTATGCTTTGTTTCATGCATTTTAGAGAAAGAGCTGCTACCAACGTCATTGGTCAGATAGTCAACCACTTTGGAGAGATTGAAATCTCTATCTGGTATTGTTTTTGATTTGGCTTGAGGAACCACAGTCTCGTATCTTGGCGGATAGCTCCAGTTGCTTGGTGGTTGTTCAACTTGCACTTTCGAAAAGTGTATGTCATCCAAAGCACCCCTTGCTAGAGAAACCTTACCATCTTTCACAGATTCTTTAGTAAGGATTTCGCTGACTTTAACCAAATCTTGTTTTACTTTCTCCACAATCCTGTATGGCTCCTCGTCCTCTATTTTGACTCCCTTGGGAGAATCAGACTGAAATCCTTTATTGGCTGTGGAATTCGGATCTGTCTGCAAAATGGCTGACATTCGTATCAAGTCTTCTTTCATTTCAGCTACATCCTTCAGAATCTCTTGGCTTGATGACAATGGTGATATGGTGTTTGATTTTAGGCCAGCAGAAAAAAGAGAAGCTTTGATGGGAGAAAGAGTTCTGGAGAAGGAAGACTGCAACTGAGAATTACCCTCAGTCGGCACAGTCTTCCGCGGGGACAGGAGGGCAGCAGCTGATTTGGAGACCTCAGGTAACTTTTTAAACTGGGGCTCTGGCAGCAGATTAATAACAGAGTACACTGGGACAGTCATTGTACTGGATGTAACAGCAGGGGTGGCATTTGGAGAGGGCCTTAAAGAGGTGTAAAGGGAACTAGAGGCAGATGATCTCATGGACTGATAGGAGGAGGATCCGGAGGAGGACAAGGACTTCAAGGTGCCATAGCCTGCAGAACAAGAATTCAATGTTTTTTCAACCTCATCAAATGCTGCATTGACATTTGTAGTCGCAGCATTGGTGGTTGCTTGTATTCTCTCTTGCAGGCTGTTGGAGAGCAGAGATGTTGGGGATGAAGAGCGATACTGTGAAGGAGATGCCGTTCCGTTGATCAGAGATGCAGCACTTGGAGGGGTGTTGGATTTATGTGGGGATGTAAGAGATGAGAACAGGCTTCTTGCAGGGCCAGTGACTTCCGAAGCAAAGGAACGCACAGACGAAAGACCGGGGACTGTTTTGATTGGTGAGGAGGAAGGTGTGGAGCCACACGAGCCCCCCATAACAGTCCTGTATGGTGAACTGAACATATTCAGAGATGATTTGGGAGAAGTTGGTGGCGTCGAGCCCATGGATGTTCTCTCAAGAAGAGTGCTTCCTCCTCCAGAGACAGTTAGAGGGGAGGTCCTAGCAGATAATGCCGCCAGTCCTTTCATAGACATAGAGTCTGGGGCACTTTTCCCTGGTGAGGCCAGGGGACTAGACAAGACCTGGCTCGGGTACTGGACTTGTTGGACTACAGTTTTTATAGGAGAGGAGATGGTTCTGTAAGATCGTATGGGAGAGGCCATGTCACTAGCTGACTTAACAGAATGTGCAGGTGATCCAGGGATGTTGGTCTTGATGGGGGAGGCAGAGTTGATGGACCAGACAGACTTTAGTGGAGAGGCAGAAGGCGTGTTGGATGACGAACTGGAGATGGAGCAAAACCCAGATTTGGCTTGGCCAGGGACGGCGACAGGAACAGGCGACCACGCCTGATAAGATCTCGTTGAAAAGACAGGTTTGTGAGGGTAGCTAGTAGGCTGTGTTCTCGTCGAGCTTCGATCAGTTGTTTCTTCGACCATAATTTAAACGAAAAGCAATAAGAAAGCAAACATAAAATGTAACGTGAAATAATAAGAAATAAATGATATAAAACAAGAAAGAGAAATTTGAGTCAGTCAGAAACAGCATTATTGACGTTGGCAAGACAAAAGGTTCAAAACAACATAACAGTTCAAACTGAGAAAGTCTTTCAAATGTAATTAAGGCCCATATTCAAATATCCAGGATGAAATGGCAGTGACTAATGGCAAAATACACCTGATAAACAACGTATAGGAACAGAAATGAATGACGTGATAAAGGTGACAAAAAAAAATGACATAACCATAAGAAAAATTCCATTGACTTCTGATGTGCTTAATCTATTCCTCTCTTCGCAGCAGTGCCTTGTACAGTTTTCACTGACTTGTGATCATGATTTCATTTGGTCCATTTCCAATGCCAGAGATGACCCCACAAGTGTGTAGAATAAAATAAATATCACTTTACTTGTCTGGTCACGGCTTCAAAATAAAATAAGAGGTTGCACTTTACAAAAAGGAAAGGAATCAGTTTGTTTTAACAAATGACACAAGTGGATTAATCCGGAAGAAAAAAACCGTAACACAGACATCTAAGAATGTGTTACACTTGTGTGTCCTTAGAAAGTGCAGCAAGGACACTGCATTTATTAATTAGGATTCCATTGAAACGTATGCCGACACTTTGTATATGGCAAAATGTTCAAACATAGTGTCACTGTAGAGAAATCACATTATATAAAGTGCAACCCGTTACCACATTGATAAACACAGCAGCACACAATCATAAAGCCAATAAGAGTGAAATGGCCACTAAAAGAATGCGAAGAATTTAAAAAATATTTTATTCAACATGAATTGAAACATTTTGTCCAAATGATAAATGAACAGACAGACAATGATTCCCAGTGTTTTCACAAATGTAAAATAACAGTTGAGCCCGGGGGACTTTTTGTTTTGTCAACATGGGGAATGTGAGCGAAGCGTAACACACAGTAAACCATGCAAATGTTTGATGAATGACAAATGACCAAAGAGTATGTGTCACATGAAGAGGGCATCTGATTCAAATTACAAAAATATCTAAAACCAATTGAGAATTTTTCACGAAAGTAAAAATGGGAAACTCACTCGCTGCTGGGTCGGTCAAATAGCTGTAGCGCTTACGCAAAGCTAAGGAGGCAAAGGTATGACGTCGTTCGGGCTTTTCAGTCTGAAACAAACAAATAAAAAACAAAAGATGCTTTAACATAAAAAAGTGGAAGGTGAAATGTGGTTATTATCTTTCAGAGATGGTCTAAAAGTGAATGTTAGTCTGTGTTATTTGTTAATTGGACGCTGTGGTGTGCAGACACTGTCCTGGTTTTAGTGAATCAGTACATGCTGTTAGAACTGGCACAAGGAGGCACTGCAGGAGAACTGTAAGGTCTCGTCTGAAGAGCACTGGACTGTTTCTCTAAATCGCTTCTCTCACTGCATGTCTCAACGTCATTGCAATGAAATAATTACAGACAATGTAAGCTTTGTCCGTATGGCCTATTCCAGCAAGTGACCAAATGCAACCTCCATGACATGGAAGTGACATGTGACATGGGACACCTTAATAAAATAAGATAGCGGTAGGAGTTGTGTTAATTTTGATATAAGGCCTGTGATACATTTTCAGCGCAGTCTAGTTTATAATGGACAGTTCTGCATTTCATGATCTATAGAACCGGGCAGTTCAGATAATAGTGTGCACTTTAAAACGAGGTGGACAAATAATGCTGCAAAACAAATATGGTTCTAGAGTCTATGTATTTAGTTTTGTGTCATTCTAAGAAAATCAGTGCTGGTTTTTGAGAGTATGACTAGTCTTTTGGAAACTGTGTGGTTGTAGATGGAATCATTTTTTGCAATGAACACAATTTATATTTAATAACCTGGTGGTTGTCCAACATAAATATTCTGTCTAGGGAGAGGGTTGATATATTTGTGTTGAAAGAGCAAAACAAACTCGAACGCTACCTACGTTAACACTCAAACATCAAAACAGCCTAATTTCCCTTTGATTAAACTTGTAGGCGTGTTGACATGCAGCTCAGAGTGTGAGCGTTCAATATAACATAAAGGCAGAGGATGAGGGTAAAGAAAGGATAATCCAAATAGAGCGCAACAGTGGGACAAATAATAAAAGTTAAAAGTTTCATTCCTAGCCCACAAGAGATACCAGAGTCCAGTGTGAATCGTTGGACAGGTTAACAGTAAGGATGGAGATTTAGTGATTGCTTATTGAACACGTATGTGAAGGGAGATAGAGATGAAAAACAAGCCGAGGTGTGGCACAGCAACTGTTCTGTACTGGACTTGGGATGAAGACAACAATAAATAAATCCCAGCTTATTAAAACAATTGCCACTTCCACTCATGCACTACATGGGGGTCACTTAAAAAAAAGTAAAAAACGAAGCATCTTTCACACGCAAGTGCTGCACAGAGACAAAATATTGGCCCACGCGCATATTTACCACAGCATCAGCAGTAAAGCAAACAGAAAGGACAACAAAAGAAGAAGCGGCTCCGTTTGATGATGAAGAATCTGTTTACCTCATCATCAGGATCAGACTCCATATCCTGTGGTAATCCAAGATGCATTGCAGGAGAAGAGAGAGATGACACAATGGAGAGCGGGGAAGTTATCGGGAGCGGGGGGTGGGGAGGAGGAGGAGGAGGTAGAAATTAAAATTCAGGGGGTGAAAATGGAGCAGCAAAAACAACAAAAGGCATCGGAAAGAACCTGAGATTAATCAAATAAACAGCAAAGTAACAGAAGCAAAAGCAAAATGATTAAAGTTTCCTGTGATCAATAAACACCACAAACACATGGAGTGGGTTTTTTTGGTGTTTTTTTTTGTTGTGCAAAATTCGTATGCATCCACATTGAGCCAGGCAATACAACAAAGCATGATGTGCGTGTGCGGCTGCGTGTGTACGTTGTGGGGTCTTATGACTGGCACAGGCTTTAACACCAATAGACACAAGCAGCAGGCGGTCGTTTTCTAGACCAAATGAATGTCAGCGGCTCCTCTTGACGTCAGGACAACACTGCTCTCTGTCTCTCAAGGTCATTTACATGTGGATGATATGATGTGGCCCTTCGTTGGATTAACTATTCAAACACTCGATCCTACCTTCTTGTGGGTTGGCAGTGTGATATTCAAATTACAGATGGCCGTCTGTGGAAGGCCCTTGGTGTTCTTCGGCTCTCTCAGGAAGGAGAGGCGGCCACATGGCTCCTGGCCCATATCTCTGATCTGTAGGAGATAGCCAGAAGATTGCGTCACAACTTGGCCCACGGCAAAATTAGAAGAACAACGCTGCTGAGAGGAAAAAGGTGAAAAGGTGGTTTCCTTTCTGAATCTAGGTTTAAAAATCTCGCAATATATTTTCCTTCCTATTCCAATTTTGTAATAATTGTAAAGCTTAGTGTAATTCGGTTGTTTCCTGGAAAAAATGTATTATCACCGCAAAAGAAAACTGTTATTTCTATATCAACGAGCAAGGCACATTTACAATTTAAATGAGAGTGAACAATATGCAGAGTGAATGCCTGTAGAAGGAGGGTTATGGTGATATAAGGGATAAGTGTTCTTACCTTCACATTGAATGGAAGCCTGTTTTCCTTGAAGGAGAAGAAGTTAAAAACCAACTGCTGGCCACTTTTAGTGAGAGGGGACAGGTTGCCATAACAGTCCACATGGATCGGCTTGCCCTCGAGAACCTGCACGAGAAAACATCTCATTTGAACAACATGCAACACGTGTATTCATTTGTTAGTGTTTGCAATTTGACACAAAGACACAACCCCACCTCGATATCCTTGCTCCGGGCCACCTCCTCAAAGTTCTCCTGCTGCTCCAGCGTCTTGTCCACCTTATCGTCCGTCATGCAGAAGCAGCGCAGCCGAGCTTCCACTATGTCGTTCATCTTGGCGAACACCACAAACTTGGCCAGGTACGGCACGCAGATCAGCTCCCGGTATAACTGAGACGCTAGACTCACCGTCTCAGGAATCTGGTGACAGTCTGCGAGCCAGAACCTGAGGAGAGGAGGAAAACCACCAAGAAGAAAATGACACGTCAGAAAGCCAGCCAGGTAAACCATTTGCCTGATATGAAGATGAATGAAGACTATTTTTGTATCAAGCCTGAAAAGTATTAATTTAAATAGTAAATAAAAACCGACTGAGGTCATTTCCCTGAAGGTTGAACACGTGACAGCTGCATAGTAATTAGTGAGGAGAGCTCCTTTAATAACAGGCCACACACTCGCCACATGATCCAAATCTAGTTAAGATAAGAGTTCATGACTTTGGGTCATGTAACCGAGAGGTTCGCTGGCTGAGGTCTAGGCCGGACTTATCAATACATTGCTTGTGTGACACTGTGTCCTCTCAGGTAAATGTGTCTGAAGGTGAACTTGTTCCAGGGTCAGAGAGATCAGAGTCAACACGAGCATCAGGAGGAGAAAAACAAAAACAATATCACCTTGATAAACAGATTGAACTTTCTAAATGTGTTCTAAAGTGCATTTGCATTCACGGCATCTTCTTTTTCTACTTCTGCTAGTTTATGGGAAGTGAAAAGGAAGATGCACCATATCGCAGCACTGATTTCAAATTATATTTTTAATGGACAAAGGCAATTTCCGCTGCCTCAAGTGAGCAATGTGTCAACAATGCTCCTGAACAGAACGCAGATGTTTGTCTGTAGAGCACGAGGAGGGGAACACGCCCTCTCTTTGTGCGTGCACTGAAATAAGCAGATTTGGGGGGAAAACAGGAGTCAGGAGAATAAACTGCTGTCGTGTGGATCCGAGTGCCAGCTGACAGTAATTTGAGATTCTCTCTTGTGATAGATCTTACAACTCACTGCCAACTCCTCTCTGCGTCATAGTGCTGCACTGTCTCTTCTCTGAGGGCCTCCGAGAGGTCTACGGTCTGCTGGCTAGGACAGGGCTTTTAAATAATAAATAAATCTGTCAATTATTTTCTCCACTATTTCTTTTGTCCATAAAACACAACCTGACTTGTTTTGTCCGAATAAAAGTCAACTTTTCTACATTTAACAATCTGGATCAAATGCTTTACTTAATTCATTGTCAAATTAAATGACTTTTATTTTCTAGCAACGGGGCAGAGAAACAGGACATGCTCTTATTTGAGCAAAATGTGAATTTTTATTAGATGTTTGTGTCAGCACGACTATACTGTGTCTCATTAGTTTCCTATTTAGCTTCAGCAGTCAAACTTTGGTATTTCAACAAAATATAATAAGCTCTCCATTAGCATGAGTGTTCATTTCCTATATCCCATCCAGAACTCTTCTCTTTTTGGTGCTACATGTATATTATTTAGTTTGTGCAATGTGTGTGTACATGCATGTGTGTGTGTCTCACCTGGCCGACACATTTGTGGTGAAGGAGACACAGTCAGTTACAAAGGACAGCGGTGTGGTCCCTGTGATGTCCTCCCACTGGGCAGGGGACGTCCCTCCTGAATGAAGCAAAGGACAAAGCATGACCTCACTGAACTTGAAGTCAAACCTGTGTTTCAGCTTTTATATTGAACATACACTTTTATTCCATCGACCAGCGGCCTTTAACATCAAACGTTGGGCTGATGCTCACACAGACAGGAAATATGAATGACCATGCAGGTTCACTTGCCCGTGATGCTGCACAGCAGACGTAGGCATGGCGCAGCGTCCCCCCTGTGTCCGCTGGGATGTCCCTCCGCCGACCGAGGTGGGACAGGGATCGTCATCGTGATCGGCTTGTGGAACTTCCTCCTCCTGGGCTCCACGGTGACGATGGGGCTGAAGGTGGCTCTGTTGCCGAGGACTGCCCTCGCCATGTCGTCGGGTACAGGCTGGGCCTAAACACAGGATGATGCAAAGTCAATGTTTGTTCATTTAACCGTGAGAACGTAAATCTTTTCCTAACTTTTCCGTTTTGATGACTGGACAGCGAATCACTTGCTGTACCTGTAGGCCCACACGGATCTTCTTGGTGAGCGCCCCCTGTGGGAAGGAAGCCTGCACCATGGGCACGGTGCTGCTGGTCAGCATGCCGCCGTCTGGACCCATGTGGTTCGACTCCTGCTTTATCCGCGACACCACCGCGAAATACTGAGGGAAATCTCTGGTGACGATGCGGCAGATGCGTTTCTTCTCCAGCTCAATGGGGCTGTCCAGCTCTGCGAGACAAAATAGTTCCAAATACATGTGGTGTTAAGCAACATTTAATGGATGTTATCTTTTCTCTAAGCAGTTTGAACATTGGGCTTTATTGAAGTCTGGCATTTTGGTCAGAATCAAGACAAAAAAAGACAGTAAATAGGCCAAACTGCTTAAATTAAAAAGATTAAAAAAAAGCTTTTGGGCTGGAAAACCTGATTTTCTGGGTCACCAGCTGACGTAGCCCTGGGTTATGTAGTATAGGATTTTCCTGAGTGGTACAGTTCACCTTCACTGACTCAGAAAAACGGTGGAGAACATGATTAACTTTTCCATTACCTTCATCCATCCCAGAGAGCAGATCGTAGAGGTCTTCTGATCTGGCGTCAGACTGGTGCTCCTTCCAGGCGTCACCATTGTCGCTCCTCAACACAATCAGCTCCCTCTCCTTCCCTCGCATGGAACCAAAGTGAGGGATCTCCACAATCACAGGGCTGAGAGAAAAGAGAAGTTAATATGTTACAATACATTATTGGAAATGATTTCTCAAGGGCAGGAAAATGTCAACTCATCAAGTCCTGCGATTCGTACCCGAGGAACTGAGCCCCGGCCGGTCCAACCTCCACCAGCCGGCTGACCAGCCCCTCTCCCTCCACCATGGGAGGGGGGTAGGCCAGCTTGTGCCTCTTGGCCAGACGACATGTGATGCGTGTGGGCGCCGTGCACTTCCTGGGAGGGATGATGATGCGCATGCCATTGCTGCGGCTGCCTCTCATGGAGCCACCGCGGGCGTCCACCATGAAGCTGACCAAGAACCTGCAGGATCAAAAAGAGCAATGTTAGAGGAAGGGGATAAAGACAGATAGAGAGAAGGAGCGACAGAGGCCAAACCACGGACACAAGTGAGGAGGACGATTCCCATGCTGTGATCACCGAACACCCAAATAAAGAAAAAGGAAAAGAGAGAAAATAACAAAAAGAGAGAGGGAGAGAGCGAGCGAGAGAGAGCAAGAGCTATAGATAGAATGAGAGAAAGAAGACAAAAAAAGGTTGCTTTGAGTTCTGAAAGTTTGACGTTCTCAACTTCATCTGCCTCAGTTTAGAACATTAAACACCATCTGAAACTAAACCGGGTGCTAATGAAGGCACGGGGAGTTTAGTTTCCAGTTCTGAGGCTGAAAGTGAGATAGTTGCCAAAGTTTCAGATTCTCTAAAGCGGCATTCAGTGATCCCATATTAAACACCTGCACAGATGTTTTCACCAGGAGAGGGTTAATGTGATATTTGTAATGTGTCCGATTCTTCTTCCCATTAATACAATCATAGACACGACTTAAGTTTGATGATAGGGCGGAGAAGAGGCGTAAAAACCCCTCGATTTGTATTTTTCTTTTATCTCAAATACTGTGCGTTGTGAACACGTGAATCCATGTGATGTATTCTTTATGTGCAGTGAGAGAGAGAGAGAGACTGTGTAAGAGGGAGACAGCACATCAAAACTCCCAAACATGTTGTACCACACACTTCTAAAGTCTACGCAGTGCAAAATGTAACTCAAGACCACACAGATGAGACGAGCACAGACTGGAGGAGTAGAGGAGGCTCAGAAGAGAAGAGAGAGAGAGAGAGAGAGAGAGAGAGAGAGAGAGAGAGAGAGAGAGTGTGAGACGAGATGAGGGGGAGACAGAGGTGGAGGAGTGAGAGACATCACTGCGGCATCATGGGGGTAAGCAGCGAACTCAGTCATCACCTGGAGTCATACTGAGGGAGCGGGGAGGAGAGGCTGCAAAATAAACACATGGAGACAATGCAGGGGGCAAATCCCCAGAACCCAGTTTTAGTATCAGAGTTTCACAACCACTGGTGGGATCTGTTATAACTACAGAGGATGAAATGGGATCTTTAAAATCAAAGGAAACATTGAGAGACGCCAAGGAGTTAATGTCAATGAACAAAGTAATATAGACGGACAAACATAGACAGCGTCAGAAATACTTGACACGACAGATCCCTCATATCGGAGTGTTAAAAAAAACGAGGAAATGGAAAAGCCAGCAGCCTTTGTAAAGGGCCACATTTACATATCACAACGTCATATATTCAAAGTGCTTGACGAACATGAGAGCGCAATCTTATCAGTTTATACAAAATGAAACAAATGAGCCCCTGAGCTCAGACAGAGGCTGTTCTTTGTAACTGCGACGACACGGCGAGAGCTTCAGAGGATGAACTGTGGATTCATGCTGTAATGTAACGTGCACAGTAGCAGCACTGCAGAAAATCCCACAGCCCTGCACCTTGTCTGCATCAGTGCTGCGGGGTTTGCTGAATATTGACTCTTGGTGTGGGGGGGTGGTGGGGGGGAACAGAATACGATACATATTTTGCGCAATAAGTAAATATAATGTGGGATTTCAGCATAAATTGCCTGGATGCACATGCAGAATACGAGTCTCGAGGTCGTCTGTATGTAATACACCGTGTGCGTGTGCGTGCTGATGAACACACACTTTGACGGATCACATGAGAAAGCGCAGCTGCTCTTACCCGGAGTGAATGGGGCTGGACAAGGTGTTGTGGCTGTGGCTGTGGTCCACGGTGTCTGGAGTCCAGCTGTAGCGCCGCATACACTCCGAGCCGTAGTCCCTCGTCACGGCCAGATGCTGGGAGACGGCGGAGGAGCGGAGAGGAGGGGAGAGAGATTTAAGAGATGGGGGGGGGGGGTAGAGATTGAGGTGAAGAAGAGGGGGTGAGACGAACAAGGAGGATAAAAAGAAAAGGAGTTGAGATAAATCATTGAGATAAAACAGACTAAAAGACAAAACACAGAAAAGAGAGGATGGAAGGGATAGAGCTTATTACTGATCCCTGCATGAACATAACAGGTAACTTCCCTCCCTCCCCCCCTCCCTTCTTAACTCATGGTCCCTGAGTCATGCATGATATGGAACAATGAGTTAGTTACATTCACAGCTTCTTGACTCATTTTCTAACCTTTGTCTCTCATCATCAGTACAAAAGAGACAGAAAATACCAGCAAATGTGCAACTCTAATGATGATGGTGGAGGAACCGTAAACTGCAGAAAATCCGCTTTAATAAATCGAGGGCTGTAGTCTCTCATTCGATTGGTCGACTAGTTCAATAGGCTCTAGTTAGACTAAATTTCAAATGGTGTTACATCAATAACCTTCCAAGATGAACTCATTATTTTCAAGGGGATACAACTTCATGTTCATCGGTTCCAATCAAGTTGACATGATGTGAAAGAGATCATCAGTTTGGTTGCATTATGTTTAAGTAGAGATGTGCAAACTTTGCAAAAAGCAGTTTCCTGTGTCAGAAAAATTTGTGTTTAACACTTGAGGCCTTCACTGCAAACTGGATTGGCATATATTAATATGTAGTTTTAACACTAGTGTTTTTACTGTGGCCAATTAAATTAATATGCAGATTTTTTCCTCCAAAGAGAACAGGAATGATTTCAGGCAGTCGACCAAGTTTTCCTCAGTTTGACCACAGCTCTTTGTGAACACTGACACATGGGAACTCACACACAGCCGAAGTACCATGGGAACAAACCATCCACTACAAGCAGACCGGCACTAATGAATGAGATGAGAACGGCAAAGACCCAAAATAAACACATATACAAAGAGACAAAACTCAAGAGCTGAGCCCCTGCGGCCGAAAAAATAAGAAAAACTGACGAGTGAGTCGGACATCGACCAAAACGCTTTATACTTTATACCTTATTCAGTGGGTCAACCAAGTAGGAAATGTCATTACAGACACTCTGAAGCTTGGGGGAGAAGAGAGACGGTTCAGAAGTCACACTTTGTTTCACTAGAGGGTTCAGTTGCTGCCAAAGTTCTGATCTCAACGAGGACAAGCCTTTTAATCTAAAGAATCCTACTAGGATTTAGGTGAAACATATCATCAGGAAAAGAACATGTTCTTATTCTGTAGAAGACAAAGGAGCTATGTGCATATTTTGGCCATGTATAGTTTGAGATCCTGGGTGATGATGTCCTTGCAGTTGTATGTTATATTACTAACACTGTTTATAAAGTATGAAGAGGTTACGGTTTCTGTTTCTGCTCATGGCCACCAGAACAAGTACTGGACAGGCAGCTTGAGCTGAAGTTTTCCATTAGAAAGCACAGAGGGGCCTCCTGAAGCCCTTAGGTTTGGATAAACTCTTCGACAAGGTGCTATACACTCCCCCTCAGCACTTTGGCAAAAGTAAGCATGGCATCAACACCACCTCTGTGATGAAGGATTGAATTCCACCCAGCTAGTGTTTCTTAAACAGCTGATTGGCAAAGGGACGGAGCACAAAAGTGCAAAATTGTGGTGAACGCTAAACATTAAAGCTTGAAAAACAGAGAGTTGAGGAAAGAGAGGACAGGGTGAACTCCAACTGAGATTGTTTTTAAAAGAAGGAGAAGAAGAACTGGGTCTTACCGTGTCCTTGGTGGGGGCCAGGATCTCCTCGATCATCATGCTGTCTCGGGCGAACGAGCTCCGGTTGAGGGTGTTGGACCTATCCGAACTGAAGGAGCGGAGGCTACATGTTACCGCGCCGCGGGCAGGGGAACACGACATAGAACAAAAAGGAATCCATTATTACATGCAACCTCCAGGGAGTCAGGTTTGTACTCGGACAGAGAGAGTCCAAGAGAAATATGTGGGAGAATAGAGGGAAACGATAGAGCCCGCAGTCAGAGAGGGATAAGATACTGCAGCAGGTCATTCAGAGATGGAAATGAGAGCAAGGTTTGGTGGGTTTGCATTAAGAGAGAGAAAAGAGGACAACTGATTCTACATGAAGGTGTGGGCGAGGGGTTCGAACACGGATGTGAGTGCATCGAAACGATGACACATGACAGATTAGAGGACTGTACGTTTATATTATACGGCTGGAGGGGAGAGTTAGGCAATCACAGGAAGTCTCTGAGAAAAATCCTGTGAGAACGACGCTGAGAAGGAACACGGTTTCAAACTCGAGCTTCAGGTCTGACATCGCTTTGTTCTAAGATTAGCGGCTGACCTCGATCTGTTCTGGAAGCAGCCCGACATGAAGAGGAAGCTGTCCTCCTCGTGCGTCCTGCTGCAGTCTGCCGTGTGCCTGCGTGCGGTGACGTGTGTCTATTTTTGCAGCTCAATGCGGTGCTGTGGACTCCTCTCAAGGTTTCTGTCTTGTGCTCATTTCGCTGCCGAGGAACTGATCGGCGGCGCACACGGGAGCCGAAGCGTCTGCAGTCGCCCGCAACATGTGCGCTCGCTTGTGTGCGTGTGTGTGGAAATAACACAAGTGATGAGGAGTATGTTTTTGTGCGCTGTATGGGTGGGGGTGGGGGGCGGGGGGGCTCGGAAAAGGGGTACCATTGAGGCTGATAGCTCTGGCTCTCTCTTAGTTTGTCAGAGGGTGTGTGTACTGTAGATGTGTATTTATGTGAATGTGTGTGTGTGTGTGTGTGTGTGTGTGTGTGTGTATGTGTGTGTGTGTGCAGGAGGGGAGCGAGGGGGAGAAAACGCAGAGCTCAGCGTGTTTGAGTGGGCACACTATTCAGCACAGAGAGAAGCCCTCTATTCAGCACGCCACTGCCTGCCCCACCATCCAAGTTACCAAGCAACTCTGTGTGGCCTGAATGGACTCGCTGGCATGGCGGACCAACTCCCCCCCCCCCAACACCCCCCAACTCGCCGCTCTGCTTTCACCGGGACTGTTTGTTCTTCACAGCTTCTTCCTCTTTCTCATTCTGTCCATCCTCCTCTGCCATCCATAAACATCCGTGCTTTTTCCGTTTCCTTCCTTCTTTGCTCGTTCTCTTTTGCTGTCTGTCGTCTCTTTCTCTCTTTCGCCCCCCCCCCCCCCCCCCCCCACACCGCTCGTCTTTACCACGCCGTCCCATCATCTCGTCCCCATTTCAGAGTCATTTTGCGATGGCTCGATTACGCGGCAATTAACTCCATGGAAGACCCCCCCACACCCCCCCACCCTATGCTACCAACCCTGTTGACTCTCTCCTCTCATCCAATCTTTCCTTGTCACCTCCCCCCCCTTCCATTCCTCTCTAACATGACTTGCTGTTCCAATTTTCTGAACCAATTGTTTTCGTCTTTCTCATCTCTACAATATTTTACTAGGTCATACCTGTGTCTGAGTCATTGTGCATCCTAAAGACTGTGTGTGTGTGTGTGTGTGTGTGTGTGTGTGTGTGTGTGGCCGAGTCTTTCTTCGATGCATAGGGGGGATTTATATTATTTTCCATCTCTGCAAACCGTTTAAATCCAGAATTGCTGGGACATCTCATGTAAACATTACATTACATGTCTTTTGCAGACGCTTTTATCCAAAGCGACTTACAATTAGTTTTTCCATCCATTAGTAAACATGGTGGGTAAAAAAGATGGATTTTTTTTAAATCCCTGGAAGTTACACTGGGCAACATCAATAAAAAAACAAAATAAAGTGGCACAAGTTAAGTAATTAGTCAACACAACTGAAACTGAAGAAAACGTCTGCACAACACACTAGTGCTTCCAACAACATTGTCTCTTGTCCACACCGGACGAGGAAAACACATTTTTTGTGATGCGATGACTTAAGGGGTGACGGGTGATGAGCTAACATGGAATGATGATTTCAGAATAAAACACAAGACAGCAACAGAAGGATGTTACCACACAAACACACACACACACACACACACACACACACACACAGAGGAACAGCGAAAGTGGATGACGCCAATGTAGGATGGACAACTGGTGGTTTGGTTTAGAGTTTTTTTATGGATGTAGGGAGTCAAACAGTAGATCAGGGGTCACGAGGGAGGGACACCATTCACAGGTAATGTTGCCTACGACCACTACTCTTTTCTTACCTGATTCTAGGGCTAGAATGAGGTACGGGGCGCAAGGGGGGGGGGGGGGGGGGGGGGGAACAAGGAAAAGAATAGAGTAGAAGAGTGAAAAGCAAAGCATTTAGCAGACATTCAAGCATGATGTGGCTTTCTTCTTTTCCCTCATGTGACATTGAGGCTGTGCCTTTGCATGGTTGCCAGCTACAACTATGGACTGCAAGTGTTTCTGAGGTTTGTGTGTTTGCAGCCCAGGGGAAAAAGCAAACCATGCAATGTCGATGTCATAAAAAGAAAGCTAAGGAAAGTAAAAGAGGTCGCTCAGCATCAGGCGTTCATCGGTCAATCAATGATTTCATATTTTTCCCAGCATTACATTCACACCCCTGCAAAGACACCTGTCGAGCACTTTAAAATCTATTTCTGCTTATTCTGAAACCTGTGAAAACAATTCTCTTATCTGTAATAGCTGATTAAAGTAAGTACCACAAGGGTTATTGTTACAAAACCCAATGTACTTTCTCACCTTTTAAACTAATAAACTTTCCACGTAATTACCGTCGTGAATTCTCTCAGAACTCTTTCCGATATTTATCCAAGCGCCTCATCAACCAGGCTTGTTTACATGGAATCTCTTGGGTTTAATTCAGCGTTTCCCTTGTTTGCTGTGGCCCTGCTGACGATGGCAGCTTCCTCTCCCAGTCAGCCTGGTTGTTTTTATCAATCCGACCATCACAGAGCCTCTGCCATCTGTCAGTGGGGCTACAGCAACACTGTGGGGCCGTCACAGTGTTGTGTTTTCACCAGGGCATTGCCAGGTTTCCACTGTTGAAACTGTACTGGGGCCTGAGCTGGGCTGGATCTCAGAGTTCACAGTTACACAAGTTCAAATTTACACCTTCACTATCAAAGTTCAAAGTTACACCTTCCATGGAACGTTTGCTATCTTTGCACGGGGTTTGAATGAGGACACACAAAACGCTGAATCATTTTGTCAGGTTGAATCATTCGATGGCAACTTTCCAGCTGCTTTCTGCAGCGAATTCCACTATTGTGTGTTTGTGTCTGCATTTGTGTGAATGCTGAAGGGACAGGCCAGTATCGTATCGTCTGGACCAGTCCTACATATACAGTGAAATCTGGCAAATGGCCCATCATATCAGGTGTGGTATTATAAATCAAACGGTAAACAGCCACAGCATAAATTACCAACATGATACTTCAGTTCAACACAATGTGGTTGACATCACTGCACCTGAGTACATCAGTGTTTGTATGTCTGTAGTAACAAGGGCAGGTGCCTACCTGGCGGAGCGGGCTCCTATGCTGAACCCCATGTACCCCTCCTGGGGCAGGGAGTCGTCCCCCAGCTCTTTGAGGTCCTGAGGCCGCAGGTATTTGTCTGTGTCCCCGGTCATCGCATCCTCACCTGGTGGAGGCATAAAATCATGAGATCCTCCGGTTGACCACAACAATAGGAACAACAAACCGGAGCAGAGAGGCGACGCTGCAGCACAGCAGAGAAACACCAGCCCCCCCCCCTCTCATCACTTAGAACAGGCCCTGGGATAACGGATCAGCAGCAGTGTGACGCTGAGCCAAACACAAGCTGCCTCACTGCAGAGCCCACCGCAACTTATCCTCTGGTCTCTTTGTCAGCGACACAACAACAACAACAAACACCAACAACAACAACAACAAACACCACCACCACCACACACAGCAGCACCTGTGCACGACTGTGCCACCGGAGGCTGCAGCAGCAGAGCCGGAGCGCTGCAGATGTTGCAGATGTGCAGCAGCTCCTGTAAAACACAACGCAGCTGCCGCCACATCCACCTCGGACACACAGCCGGAGGTCCCGCGGCCACCGGAGCCTCAGCACAACACCCCCGGGGAATCTACACAGAGAGCCCGGCCGCAGCGCACCTCGATCGGCGGACCGGTGGACGATGACACGCCGGTCTATGAAGCCGGCGGAGCGGCCACAGCGCTTCTCCTTCTCCCTCATGTCGGGATCCGTCCTGCAACAGTGCGCTCCTTCACCGCAGCCCCTCCCCCCCACCTCCAACACTGCCGCACTACCGACACACCGTCAGACTGCGGGAGGGCTTCCGGGGACACCTTTCAAAATAAAACCAGCAGCCTTCTGCTTGTTGGAACCCAGAGACCAGCCAATAGAATAGCCAACAGCTACTATTCAGACAGACGTCATCAAATCAACTCTTAACGGTTTACAGCAGAGTAACGGGACACTGAGGATTAGTATATATTAAGTAAGAGGAAGGAAATACTAGATAGTTTCCCATGTTATCTTAAAGGTTTACTACTTATTCATTCATTCATCTATCTCACTGCAGCAATCTTTGAATCTTTAATACATTTCTCTTGAATAAACACACATTTCTCTTGGGATTAATGAAGTAAGATATATCTGTCTACATATATATCTATATATCCAGAGACAGTAGACAACAATTAAAAGGGTGATGACAAATGAAGTCACAAAGAAAAAATGCTTATGTTTTTAGATGTGCAACTAAAGAGTTTCTTTAGACTGTTATCTCTGCACAGTTGTTGTATTGTTTCCTAAGTTTGTTGGCCTCTCTGAACTCTTTTTCTTAACACTAACACAGAACAACACACTGTGTGTCACCATGGTCTCCATCCATTATAAAATATGTATCAACTCCAGAAGAAGGAAACCGTCGTGATGCCATTTTGCGGATTTCTTAGACACGTTCTGCTTTTATTGTTGTGTTAAAAATCGATCAATTAACTTCCCGTCTCTCTGGTTGTTTCTGTCTGACTTGACACAACTGGAGAACGTTTAGCTGCCTGCTGCCCTCATACGCCACACACGCACGCAAACGCACGTATACACAGACATAGACACACAACCCACGCACACACATGGACACAATTACACCCTCACACCCGTTGAAATGTTAAAAGTCACTGTATCGACAAACAGTGTGTTTTTTACTCGAGAAACAATCAACAACTACATAACGCCAGAAGTATAAAGCGTGTGTTAACTTCTATCCATATTTATCCACTTAGAGAAGTAAACATTAAGAAAGTTTTACATTTTGGGAGATCAAGTTTCTCCTCCCACCAGTTCGCCTGAATAATAAATCAGCCTCTCAAAAAACACCAAACTCCTCTTGGCCAAAAAAACGTACCTTTGTCCAGTTCTGCCATTTTCACTGCTCTCTATTCTTCTTTATATCCCTGAGTTTGTTTCTCCTGTTAAACTTCCACACAGAGAGAATCCAGACTGGTTCAATGGTCCCTCCAGTGTTTGTGCTGCTGGTGGAAAAAAAGTTGCCCTCCTCTCACCCCACGCACTTCGCTCCACTCACACCGAGTTGCGCCCTTGTTGCTGGTGCGCACATCTCTCAACAACACACAACTCAACTTCCACTAAGTTTGTCTCTGCAGCGAAAAAATGAGAAAAACGCATCGGAGTTGAGCAGAAACTGAAACCATCTGACATCGCTGTCGGTTAATTCTCCGTCTTATTGGATTTACTGGGAGGAAGGCGTTTGTGCGTCCCTGCAGCTCAACAAGCAGCAGCGACAACACACCGCGGGCTGAGCAGCGTCACCAGAGGCTGATCCACGGTCAGCTGACACCGGGTTGGAGCAAAGGCACGGGAAGCCTCAGTGGAGGAGACGGGGACGAACAAAGATATAAGATAAGTTACTCGAGGGAGTTTGGCTTCATGACAAACTGGGAGTGAGGCTCCAAATATTCACTTCATTCATCACTTTGTCAACTTTAAAAAATATTGAGCAACATCTCTCTGCTCTGCTCTTCCTTCCACACGTTGCACAAACAAGGAGTAAAAGTTGCCCAAGACATTAAGATCAGTTATGCAAGAGGGTTTATATATGTATATATATATATATAAAGTGTTGTGTATACTGCAGGTTCTGCATAGAGCACATAGCACCAGTGAGTCCAGTGCTACAGGGATTATGGAGATATACTCTACAGTAAGTTGACAGTTTAGAGGGCAAGCAGGAGTTGAGGTGTTACTTAAGGTGGTAGTAGTAGTCTATAGAAAGCAAGGGGTGAGCGTGTGATGGCGCGCGCACATACACACACACACACACGCACACACACTCGCTCAGAATTACACACTTCAACCTGCAGCCTAATAGGATTGACCTCCACCATATAGGATTAAACAGAGATGAGGAGACTATTTACTGCCACTTTCTCTCCCTCTCTCTCTCTCTCTCTCTCTCGCACACACATCGGACTCACACACACCTCCAGAGATGATGGTGAAGTGCAGCAAACAGAAACCAGTCTGGTTCTGGCCACACATCACAAATACAATACTCGTGAATTACTTTTAAAGGTATTCTAGTTGAGAAACAATGATACCCTGAATCATCCATAAAGTATTGAGGAACTTTATCACGTAGCTGGAGCACAAACCTGATATGTGTGTGCGTGTGTAACTTGTTGAGTCTGGCTGTATCGCCTGACATAGAACCCCCCCCCCCCTCCCCTAAGCGACAGTCTATGAACAAGCTCATCAATTTTGCAGTCCCATCGGCTCTGTGGTTCCCAAACAAAGGACAACCGCCTGAAACTGTGACGCTCGCACCACAAACTCCACAGTGCTGTTTGGCTCTGTAGTTCTACAGCCGATATTCTACTGACATTGATATCAGTAATGCTATTAGTGGTATTTTACATACAATAGGATTCTTTTGTTGATTATATGCAGCTCTCCTTATAGTCTTTAACGTGAATTATGAATGTAGTCACGTCGGCCTAATTTGGATTTTCCTGCAGGAGCTCCTTCACTGCAGGGTCGGAGGAGTCAGGATGAGACTTTACAAAGCGTCTTTGATAAAGAGCAGAATGAGACTTCTGATGTGCATGTGGTTAAAAATAACAAATTTGTTTTTCTCAAGTAGCGGTGAAAATAACATCAGCAGTGTCAGTTAGTGAACAGAAACAGGACACTGAAAGCTGCCAGAAGAAAAAAACAGGACCAGATTCAAGGATAAAACAGCTTTACAAAATAACTGCTCAAAGTTTGCTGATGGATTTCTTGGACAAAATGGAAGACGCTGAGACTTGGGAGGGCTGGAAATACAGTAAATAAAACAAAAACAAACACAAGCACAAATAGAATATCTCCAGCTCTGTCCAGTCCATAAATAAGAGCAAAATAACCAAACAGGCAAACCAACATTAGGTGAGTTTGCTCTGATTCTGCTGCAGAGTCTATGAGAAGCAAAGCTGAATAGTAGAATGGTAAAAGCTTGATGTCTCTCAACAAAGGCAGGTTGTTAGTTCTGCTGAAACGTCTCACGTTAAAGGAAAACAAACCAACCACAGAGCGGGGGAGTCAAGCTGTCGACAAATACCTTCGTCAACATCAGAGTCAGATTCCTCTTTGAGAATCTCTGGCACATTGGCCCGAACTGTGACGCACACACAGTGAAACATGCACATGTTAATGAAAACGGAAAACCAGTAAAAATGTGATTAAAGCAACTAATTGTTGAAGATAAGTGAATTAAAGAGAAGTTTTCATGTTCTCTACGTACCTTCATCATCTGACATGTCGAGGAACTCGTTCATGGTCTCTGGAACATTGATCTTGTGTTTTTCTGATGCACTCTGTGAATGACAGGGAGATGGACCATTCAGTTTATTGTAAAATAAAAATTCTATACTCCAAACATATCCCTAACAGTCAGAGCCAGTTCTAATAGAAACCCCAAAGTTACAAAGCTGTAAATAAATAAATAAGATAATCCTTTCAGATTGTCACATGACGCAGGGTTTTGCCTGTTTATTTACTCGTTGACATTTTCAACCTGAACCTTGAAACTAGACCCGAACAAAATGGATTTTGGGGGGGCTGATCCCGATTCAAATATTAGGGAATAAAATAAATTGTTTGCGTAAAATGTAAACATATCATAAAAGTTTTGATATCGGCGGATATGAACGTTGATAACTATATATATAAAGTCTCATGTCCACTGATTTTATCTACCAATCAATAAACAAGTTGCGCTCCACTTGAAAGTATTCTTGCTGTATTGTTAAAGTTGCAAAAAAAAATGTTTACATAATTTCGCTTTCATCCAAACCAAAATCAGGGATCACATCTAGAAGGTCTGACAATATCACATCCCCTGAAAACTAGTCAATGGTTCAGAGCCCATTAAGGAGCATGTGAGCAGTTCCATTCCATCTTGTGTGAAGTGCGACCTTCACGTGTGTTTCCTGAACATTTAGCTGAATCCTAGTTGTGGCTCCTGTCACGTTAAGAGGTACTACTAGGTGTTCGAAGGCCACATGGCCCCACACAGCTGAGCAGGTACAGGTCCAACAGAGGGATGAAACCACGAGGCCTCTGCTCAGTGAATAATACATCACTCAAACACACGAGCACGGAAACAACCTTGATCTTTTACTTTCATCCCTACCGATAGAGAGACAGTTATGACTAATACACTTTGCTGCTGATTGTGCAGTATCCTCAGTGACCTCCCATCTCCTCACCCACTGTCCCCCCCCCCCCCCCCACACACACACACGCCTGTCACCTCTTCATCATACCACTGCCACACTTTCTTTACCACTCACCCCCCCCCCCCCCTTCCTCACAGACACGTGTGTTGATCCGATCGCTGTTAGTGACCTGAGCTATTAGAGGAGAAACCTTAAGCTCCAATCTAAGCCCTCTCTCTCTCTCTCTCCCTCTCTCTCTCTCTCTCTCTCTCTCTCTCTCTCTCTCTCTCTCTCTCTCTCTCTCTCTCTCTCTCTCTCTTCACACAAGTGACACATGGTGGCTGACTGAGTGATTTGCTGGCTGATTTCCCAGGATTCACACACTGACCCCACCTCCAGTTTGCTTCTGCCTGTCACACAATTCAGCTCAAAACAATGTCAATACAGCCCCCGAACACAGGAGCATTTACTTGTTTCAGTCCAGTAGCGACAACTACTTCACATTTGCATTTTTAAGCATATCATCCATAGTAACTATTTTTCTTGTTTCTTGCTTCTGATTGACAAATTAAAAACCGTTGCTGGTAAAAAGCCCAAACATTTAAAAGTGGCAAAACATTCAAAGTGATGAAATTCAGAAAGATTAAATGTTTTTTCTTAATATCATGATTGTTATACAGTTAAAGTGTCTATAACAGTCTGGAAGGTGAGAAATCATATGTAAAAAATATAATTTTAATCTACTGAAAATGAATAAATGATTCAAAAATATGACACATGTAAATATACTGTATGTATATAGTAAAACAGGCAAAATGTATAGAATGTATAAAATATTCCCTAAACTGATGATGCTGGATTATTACTTTTAAAACATTAAAATACTTTTCAATGATAAAGGTTTAACTCCATGTTAAATAAAACATCCACAAGAATGGAGCTAGTTTGGAACGTATTGGTGACACCTTCAACCATCGACAGGAAAGCGGTGTCTCACCATGGTGGTCAGGTTCTCGTCCGTCATGGGCCTCAGAGTGTCCACCACAGAGATGTACCCGAGTCGATGGGCGACCGAGAGGGCAGTGTTCCCATTCTGAGCAGCGGCACACCGAGAGAGAGTTATTCAGAGGAGGCACACAGAAAACAAAAAGAGCATTCAGTGATTCGTCAATCTCCGGCTCTGTTGTGAGTGTGTGTGTGTGTGTTTCTGTGTGTGTGTGCCAGTGTGTTTGTGCACTGACCACGGTGAGCTCGTTGGCCGAGGCCCCGTGCTGAAGCAGCAGGTTGATGATGTGGGTGTGGCCCTGCTGAGCCGCCTGGTGTAGAGGAGAGTATCCGTTCTGCACAGAGACACATGAGCAGCTTTAGAGAGGGGAAAAGATCTAGAGGGTGCACTGGACGTGTCGGTGGGTTTGTCTACCTTGGTTTTGCCGTTGATTCTGGCTTGGTTCTGCAGCAGGAAGTTTGCCATCTTTGCGTTGCCATAGTGACAGGCCACGTGCAGCGGAGTGTAACCCATCTGGACGGAGGAGAGAGAGAGGAGGAGAGAGAGGAGGAGAGAGAGGAGGAGAGAAAGGAGCAGACACATGAGAGGGCGATAGGGATGAAAGGACAGTTACGTATCTTTTACGTCACAGATTCGGACACAACGGACTGTTAATGTGCAAAGCTCATCTATAACAATTATTATTTTGAGAAAAAAAACAATAATCTTTTATTTCCCAGCATGCTATCTGATTCTAAAATCCCTTTCATAACGTCCAAACTACATCGCATGCCATGTCCCTGTTGAATAATGTGTGTGGTGCATAATGATAATGGAGATCAGCGAGTGAATAACCTGTTTGCTGTAAACAACTGTCCTGTCAGCACAAACATACATACACACACACACACACACACACATACACACACACATACACACACACACACACACAGATAACCTTGTATGAGCCCAACCTTCAGCGAGTACGTGTTTGAACGTGAGCAGCGTGCTATGAGGCCTGGGAGTGTTTGTGTATCAGTCAATGAAAGTGAATATTAGATCGTTTATGAGCTCATGTGCACGTGCATGTGTGTGTGCTTGCTGCAGTGTGTGCTGCATCCACAAAGACACAAACACCAGGCAATTTTTTATAGAGACGATAGCAGATAAATGTGGGCGAGTATATTTTTCCATTTGCTATTAATACATTGGCAAGAAAGTTCCATTGAAAATATAGAGTAAAACAGAATTAAAGATGATTATTTTGTGTGTGTGTGTGTGTGTGTGTGCCTTTGTGTGAAGCATTACCTTTGTATGTGGGTTGACATCAGCACCGTGGTTGAGAAGGACTTCTGCAACATTGACCTTGTCCTCCTGAGCTGCTAAATGAAGTGGTGTGAGTCCGCTCTGTACATGAAGGAAGGACACACAAAAACATGTGAGAACACGTAAACACATGTGTTACAGTGGGAACACATAACAGCACTGACACATCTTATCCTTCAGGAAAAAAGATGCTGAAAACCTTTTATTAAAAGTCCCGAGACAAAAATAGGTCATTCGATATATGGTTTATAATTAAGATTATACATGCACAGACATGCACAGGCACACTCATGCAGGTAGGGAAATTTAACCTCTGCTTTGGACCCATCTGGTGCAGGATATTACTATTATTATTAATACCAGCACAGAATACAGGTGAGGTGCATGCACTTTAGCTTTTTGGCCGAGTTCACCTTATTGCACATGTTGACGTTGGCGTTCTTGGTCAGCAGCAGGGACACCAGGTCCACGCTGCCCTCCTGCGCCGCCAGGTGAATGGGACTGATGCCTTGCCGCGTCATGGCGTTGGTGTCTGCGCCGTACTCCAGCAGCGTGGTCCCGATGTCCATTTGGTTCTTTTTGGCAGCGATGTGCAGCGGAGTGTAGCCGTTCTGAGGGAGGGGAAAGAGACGCAGGAGGGTGGATTGAGCTCGGGGTGTCGTTTCATTCTACTGAGAAACAGTGGTTATGCTCAGTGCTGCACAAAATGGGTGTTTTGTTCTCTATAATGTAGTTGATTCCATTCATGTCAAAAATAAAGAGACAGAGAATGAGAAGAAACTATTGATGGTGTGATCTGTGGCCGGGCTTTATTCAACCCTCTGGGCAGCTCTGAGGTTCACAGAGAGGGGGCTTCAGCTTCAGTGAAAGTCATTGATTAGTACGAGAGTCATTTACTATGAGTCTCAGTGTCTCTACTGTCACTTTGCATTGAGCACTAACAAACACACAGCTATTACTTTCAAGCCATCCATCTCCTTTGAATGAAACGTTATTTTCTCTCTTGGATTGTTAGGATCATTGAGACAAAGTTCACGAGTCAACATAATTTCATCAGCATCCTCCTGGCTCAGATACACGAGTAGATATGTTTTGTGCAACTTGGTTATTATTCACTGCTACGTCTGTGCATGCAAATGCTCGTGATCATCTCCTCTACTCCACGGGGACGGATCCTGGTTTTCAAAAATGCCCTTGAATTACACCCAGCAGACCAATTGATAGAGGAGGAAACCGAAGGGAAAGGGCGGCAGGGAGGGAATGAGTAAGAGTGTAGGAGGGAAGGAGGCAAAGAAAAAGTAATAAATAGAAACAGATGAAGATGAAGGAGAGAGAGAGAGAGAGAGAGAGAGAGAGAGAGAGAGAGAGAGAGAGAGAGAGAGAGAGAGAGAAAACATGCAGGAAACAGAGCCAGCGACGAAAGGGGAAGATCGAGCTCAAAGACAAATTACTGCTGCAATCTTTGGTCTCCTCTTTCCAGATGTCTGTCTTGACAAAAGGGGCATTTCCTGCCGTGCTGAGTCTCTATATCCTGTCATTCTGCGACTTCTCAAGCTGAACAGGAGATGAACCACAACGAAGTGTGATTGTGTGTGTCAGACATTATGAAAGCAGTAACTATATTAGTATTTTCTCTTTAGGAACGCACAAACTGTATGGCTTTGCCAGAGAGTTCAAGAAATTTGGGCGAGTGAGTTATTTATGACACGTAGAAAACATCATCCGTCCGATCACACCTGCCCTCGGCTTCGGTTTTGGGAGAATAATTGTCAAATCTAGCTGAATGTAAAAGAGATAATATTTCAAAAAGTTTGCTGAGCTCAAAGAAAAAAAGCCACACACACACACACACACACACACACTCACTGTGTTGTAAACAAGAAAGGGTGGAATGAGGAAACGGGGAAGGTATGTGATCTCCACACACATTACATGAAAAACACTGTTAATGGTTACTGGCGGAGGCACTGGGATGGTTTCAGTGTGTGTGTGTGTTTATGTGTGTTTGTGCGGATACCTTGGCGGCAGCGTGCGGGGAAGCTCCCTGATCCAACAGCAGCAGCGCCACTCTCTGATTATCGTAGTGAGCAGCTACATGCAGTGGAGTTAGCCCACTCTAAAACACCAACACACCAACCCACACACACAGACACACACGCAGGCAAGCAACACAAAAAGGAGTTAGAATATTGCCAGAGGCATACAAGCACAAGTTAGAAGTCGGAAGCAAACAAAGGCGTGAGGAGAGGTGGACATCAAACTGATATTTAGTAAAGGAGACAGTTAAGAGAAAATACTTAATGCTGGAATTCAGTAAAAGAAGCAAAGGGAGAGAAGAGCGTGTCCTTGATGTGCATCTCCTGAAATGTCAAGTATCTTTAATCCCCTTTATTCAGCTCAACAAGTAATAAGTGTGATTTTCAATCGCCTTGAACGAAAAAAATCTTTAATTACAACTTCTCCTTTCTCCCGACAAGAAAATCTACAATATTCATCTACTTTTCATTTCAGAAGCTTAATTTCTTTACAAATCTAAAGGACGATTTCAGGTTTGAAACGTCACACTGTTTCCGAAGATTAGTCGAGATATCACAAAAGCATGGTTGCAATTAAAACATTGTAGTTAACGTCATATTCCTTTTTTTTTTTCACAACACGGGTGGACATAGGCCTGAGAGTTAGATGATGGAGCCTCTGAGCAACATCCAAAGTATTTCATGCACACGATAGTAGCCAGCACTGAGTCAGCAGGATGCTCACTGAGCCACTGGAATGTCCCACTTACTCAACAGACACTTGAAATGACTCAGAAAACATGTGTCCCAGAACACAGATAATCCTCTGACCTGTTACGATTACAACTCTCATGGTTTTGGTCAAAACTTTTATTTCACATCTTTGTCTCTCATCTTTCTTCTCATTTTAAAAGAGTTAGAACTGCAGTGGGATCCCTGGTTTTGCTATAAGTTTAGACTCAGGATTACAAAGGGACCGATTTGAGCGTGACACCAGTGAGCAGAGGTGAAAGCGTCATTATCATACCTGACCGCCATTATGTTAAACACTCTCAGATGGTGGCACAGACACACACACAACGAGCGAACACTGTTAGTCAGTTCCAGTAGGTCTTTGCTAAGTAAATGTGTCAATATGTGTGTGTATATATTAATGCATTTGTACAAGGGTGCACACAGAAGTGTGCGTGTCATCTTGGTGATACAAAGCAAATCTGTAGAGTTTTTGTTAAGAAGCAGGACGAGCGTCTGTTCGCGGTGTCGTCCCGAGATCACTCCCCAACCTGTCACCCCATCCTCACAACCGCCACCAGCCCCCCTGTGCAGCTGCAGCTCGGAGGATTCATCTCAGACAGGATTCTGTTCACTCTCTCAGAGACAGGGTGGATAAGAGCGGGCGACAGGGAGACTCGCAGGATGATAAATGGACACATTATCTGAACGACTTCCTGATTTGGGGCCATTATCTCTCCAGAAATGTTTACGGTCTACAGCTCAATGACAGATCTTTACAAAGCTTCAGGAGAAGTCAACACTGCAGATGTATAAATGATTAGCTCATGCTCTATTCTTTGTTTTACATTTCTAGTTTAGTGCACATTCTAAACTATTGGGTGTTTGCTTGGCCTGGGATATTCGCTGGTTGCAGCTTTCTTACTGAAACTGTAAAAGAGACTTGCAGCATTTGAGCCGAGGCAAATAAAGAGCTCAGTCCACATCAGCCTGAAGCTGCAGCTGCACAAAGCTGTTCACCTGTTTATTTGAAGTGCAGTGAAGCTTACTCAGTACACAGAACCCTGAGGTGGAGAATCAGTGGCTGATTTGATCTACTACTTCATCTGAAAACATCCTTATACGCTGGTCAGGATTCATCCCCTGACTCTAACACGTGTTGTGAGCTCTCCACATCGCACCTTTCCAGCAGCATCAGGCGCAGCTCTCTTCTGCAGCAGGAGGCTGGCCACCTCCATCTTGCCGTACTTTGCTGCCACGTGCAGTGGACTGAACCCTTTCTGTTGGACACAAATTAATAAGCATCGTTAAAATGAACGACGGCAGAAAGATGAAAGAATAGAGAAGAGGATTAGAGATGGGTGTTAGAACAGGAAGTGAATAGTTGTGATCTGCCTCAGAAGGAATCGTTTTCACTTAGTTGTAATGCACTTTGAAATGTGACTGCAATGACAAATAATGTGTTTTCACAAAAAATTTAAATACGACAAAGATGCTGTGTTATTAAAAGCCAATTTAGTTCATCAAAACCTGTTTCAATCATTTTCTTGAACTACAATGTTTGACTAACCTATGACCCGAGACATTATCATTCTATCAACATATAAAAGCTAAAGTATTTGTTGTAGAGGAAGTTAAACTTTGTGAAAAAAGGTTTGGGTTTGTTTAAATCCAGTTACATTTGATTTTTAGAATGAATTCACTTCATGGATAACAATGAAGTTCATGATGACCGGTTATTGGTGTAAGCTTTGCGATACCCTGAGAAACTCTTCAAATCTATAAATGGCTGCTGTACAATGTGATCTTGTTAATCTGGGTTTCCATCCTGTGTGTACATGTGAAGATATTTAAAGACATTAGGTTAGATTGTCCACAGGAATGTGAGACTCCCACAGATTCTCATTCCACGCTCTGAAACACTTGGCCTCATTTTCGCCCCTGTTCACATTCCCTCCTCTTACAGTTCACACGGTGAATGATTGAGAGGCGACAGATTGCTGGATAGAAAGACACACGTTTTTAAACATTTTAAAATCAACCCACTTCTTTGATGTATTTTTTTTTATATGAACATAAAAAAATGGGTCAAATTCTAGTTCTCATCCCCCATTTCCCTCCTTCCCAGGTTGGTATGACATCATTTCCCTGAGCAGGTGACTCGGCTGGCGTCCCAATAGACGGCAGCAGAGGGTTTGACCTTCATTCATCTGCTCCACTGACAGAGGTCACCTTGAGAGACCGCCCCCAGCAACGTATCACACGTGCACAAACCGAGCACATGAAGTCGACTCTACAAGTCCCTGTGACCTTAATCTGTGCAATTAGACAGAATTAAATGACAATATGTTTCCACGGTTGACTGCACGCATGAGAAAAAACCCTCCTGAGGTGAAAGTCACTGGTTTAAATGACTTTAATATTACCTCTGACCTGAATGTGAACACAGTCACAATGGTGTTAATCCGCAACGTGACAGAAATTCACAATGGTTTGAACAGTGTCAGGTATTTGCAGGAAGGTTATGGGTCTGCAACAGGAGACTATGAATGATTTTATTAAGATGAGAGAATCTATCAGGAGCAACAGACTCCGACTAATAAACACGAGACAAGCTCCAAGGAGTCTGCAGGAAACAGAACAGCGCCCACTAGTGGACAGATTAGGCACTGGAAAACTAGTTTTTATTCTATCTGGGTTTTATCCATAGATTGTATGTGGTTTTATCATTATATAGAGAAATCATTCATCCTAGTTATGATCTGCATTTATCTAAGGACCCTCCACCAGTCTTACCTTAGTGGCTGAGGAGAGTGAGGCTCCGTTATCCAGCAGCATGGCAGCAACGTCTTGGTGTCCTTCACGGGCGGCCAGGTGAAGGGGGGTGTAGCCTGAGGTGGTGGCGGCGTTGGCAGAGGCGCCGCACTGCAGCAGCTGTTGCACGATGTCGACTTTCCCCAGTCGACTGGAGATGTGCAACGCTGTCTGGTCGTCCTGCAGAGAAGGAAAAAAAAAGTCAACATGGCCCCAGGATTTGATCCTCGTTTGTTTTAGTTATTTCTCCACCTGACACAGCGATTGACAATGGGACTCAGGGCTCTGACCTTGGACTTGGTCTCCACCTTGGCGCCGTTCTTGAGCAGGTACTGGACGACGTCCGCCTGCCCCGCCCTGGCTGCCATGTGGAGAGCGGTCTCACCCCGCTGGGAAAACACACAGTGACTGGAGGTCAGTGGGAGCTTTTTATGAGCAGCCATGCAAGTTGAAAGAATACTTAATAGGTAAAAACAACTGTATGAATGATCCACTCACGACATTGGTGGTGTTGGGTGAGGCTCCGTGATGCGTCAGTGAATGGACGATGTTCTCATGACCCATAAAGGCTGCCACGTGGATGGGGGTCAGGCCAGACTACAGGGAAACAGATTGGATCCACATATGACTACTGTGAATATTAAATAGTAGAAGAAAAGCTGTGAATTCTGACACTGACAAGAAACCAATTGTGGTGTCCCGAGGAGGTCGTGCAGCAGAGTGAACGAGTGTCGGTGTGGTACAGTACCTCAGTGACAGCCTGGATAGACGCTCCGTGTTTCAGTAACAGCTCCATCACTTTCACTCTGTTCTTCTTGCAGGCGATGTGAAGTGGAGTGAAACCGTTCTGCACACACACAGAAAGAGGAAATATGTGTAAAGCCGAAAATATAAGGAATGATTCAAATTGGCTGATGAGTAAATTATCCGAAAATGTACGCAGTGCAATGGTCAAATAGTATTTTTTATATCTTTAAATGGTAATGCCTCTGCCATGCGGTTATGTTTTCAGCACTGTACATTTTTTTTGTGTGTTTTTTGTTTTGCTACTCCATAGAGATCACGACACACTTTGGTGAGGAGAGGCCTCGGGTCAGGAAAGACATTTTGGGGTGGATCTGGATCAGGGGGTGGATCCAGGAATGTTTTTGTGACTTTCTTTGATATTGTGAGACAAGACGTGCCAGATAATAATTCATGAATCTCGATGAATACAAAATAAGGCATGTTATCATTGAAATCTATGACATGATACAATTCAAGGGGACTATTGGACCTGTGTGGAGGTATGTGCTCTTCTGACTGCCCCTCGAGTTATGTATTGATTTCATACATTATGTGTTGTTCTTAAATAAGGGATCCATGTTTTTTTTGCCAAGAGATCTTAAGTGTTTTTAATTCAGCAACATGATACTATACTAGTTACTAATGATATGACTGTTGTCTTCAAAAAACATTATCTTCTGAAGGCTTTTGGTCAATTTGACGATATCACTTTTCATTGTCGGCCCCCGGTATCAACCCCCTGTTTCCCTACCAGTGCCTTGGCGTTGGGGTTGGCCTTCTTGTCCACGATGAGCTTGGCCACCTTGTAGTGACCACAGTGGGCGGCGACATGCAGCGCCGTCAGGTAGTCGTTGGTGACGTCGTCCACCGGCACGTCGTGCTGGAGCAGCAGCTGGACACAGCTCTGGTGGTCCCCCTGAGTGGCCATGTGGAGCGGGGACAGACCGTTCTATAGGTGGAGGAGAGAGGGACAGAAAGAGAGAGAGAGAGAGAAGAGAGAGAAGAGAGAGACAAACACACGCAGACGGACACATAGACAGATGGACAGACACAGGAAGTTAGGGCGTGGCCTTGCGCTGCACTGAAAGACTGTGAAGGAAGCTACAGGAGCATTGTTATAACGAGGTCATTACAACAATGTCTATGTCGTTACACTGGTCGTCCTGCGTGGTCAAAGTGTGGAGCCACGCAGCGGAGACCGGCTCTTCTGGAGAGGTCGCACAGACGTTATGGAGCAGCAGCAACAACAGACCTGCTATCTGATTGGTTAACAGATGTCGAATAGCTGTGTGTTATAAATCAAGTGTGGCCCTGTTTGAGTGAAATGTGATGGATTCTATTCAGTTTGTGAAAAGTGGGAATAAAACATGTGTTTGTGACCTTTCCTTCACTAATCTCATTAAAGCAGTGAATCCTGAATTGATCGTCCCAGTAGCTACCTTGGTCTTGGAGAGGAAAGGTGCTCCTCGGTCGAGTAGAATTTCTACCACCTGCTCGTGTCCGCTCCTCGCCCCACAGTGGAGAGGTGTCAGGCCGTCCTGAAACAGAAGAGGGAGGGCGAAGGTGTAGATAGCTCATCGGAAATATAAAACTTCACATGGTTTCTGTAGATTCTCAAATATCAAATTCAAGCTCTTCTCGATGACCAAACATACTTGGATTGAGACACGGAACATGGTTTGTTAGTGTCACAACAACAATGAGAAATATCAGGCTTTTCAGAGGAGTGGCAATTAAAGAGAGATTCTTGAATGTATGAGTCGCTCTCTTTTGGGTTTCGATCTCTACATTTGCGAAAATACATACTGTAAAACCTGTTCATTGGGTCTATTTTCAACTGTTTTTCTCTAAAATTCTCTAAAGTTATAAAGTATTTCAAAGACCCGTGGGCTGCGTGAACTGGGGTTTGCTGCACTATCTCACAAATATCCTCACAAATCTTGACAGGAAATGTCAGACAAGACAGATTTAAAGACTTTTTTCCTGCAACACATGAAATAGGCAATAGGTACCATCTTCACGAATGTGCAGAATACAGAAACATCAGCCTGATAAGCTTCAGCAAAATACCTCATCACTCAGCCTCGTTAGCTTTATCTCTCACCTTGGTCTTTGCATCTATTTTGGATCCCCTGTCGAGCAGCAGCTTGACCATGTTGCTGTTGCCCCTTTTCGATGCCACGTGAAGTGGTGTGATGTCGTTCTGAGGAAAAAGGATAAAAAATAGATTTCAAATCACATGTGACGTTCAGGAATTACACGAAAGTTAAAATGATGTCTACCCATTTAAAAAGTTAATCCCATTGGACCACATGTTGTTGAGGACTGCAAATTAATTTCAGTGCTCCCTGCTTCCTAATTAAAGGTAAATAGTCATTTATTAGTCAGTGAGACAATTTCAATGTTATTACTGCTTTGAAAAATAAAAATGTCTGAAAGGATTATAAGGTCCTGACACTTTTCATCATTTTACTATTTACTCCTTTACTCTTGTTTACCGTTACTCATGGTAATACTCCTCCCAGACAGCAGAGGTCAGACTAAACTCACCCGAGCCATGAAGTCCACAGCAGCGCCCCGGTTCAGCAGGAGCGTGGCCACGTTTATGTTGCCATAGTGAGCGGCGATGTGGAGGGGGGTGAAACCGCTCTGAGGGTCGAGGAAAACCGCACAACACGCACATGCAAACAGACAAAACACACACGTTACGTTACAACCGATGAAACGCAACACTCGTGTGCCAGGTGAGGCCTTACAGGAGTCTACAGAGGCCTGTGGTCGGTGTTTACTCACACTCCAGCAGACGAGGACACATTTTACTACACACTGTTACACTAACACCTGACTTTTCTCTCACAGCAGCATCAAACATGGGACCGGTGGTATGCTGACCACTGGAGGGGTTTAAATTCAGTATACCGTGTGTGCTTCTATGTGCTCTCACGCTACTGTGATACAAGTACACCTGGGTCTATAATCTGTAATTTACGAATCAATATGCAAACTGTATATGCAATTCTGTTATCTACAGGCATCCTGATAGGTTTAGTGTCCTGCAGATGAACCTGAAGTACAATTGCTGCCTTTAAAGGGTGATTCCCCGACAGAACCCCTGGCTTAGTGAGCAACAGCTGTCAAAGCAACAAAAGGACAGTGGAAAGAATCTCGTCCAATCAGCACGGGAATCTCACATTAAGCTACTTAATCACTGGAAAACCCTATTTGATAAAGTCAATAATCTAGTGGGAAGCAGGTGTCTCGGACTTGAGACATCGGGTGTCCAACTACACACATCTCATATTTAAACTTCACACTCATTGTCATCCAAAAATGAAACACAAAAATCGTAATTATCTCATGTTCCTCTATAGAAATCTGAAATCATTTCCCATCAGCATTCGATGCAAATTGGTTTTACCACCCATGCACGAGCCTCATATCAACAAAGCCGTTGTTTTAAGACACACCAGGAACCATGCCAGCCAAAACACAGAAGGATGGTCACCTGGCTTTGGTTTGACAAAGCGCTCCTGGTTTTCCATTGAAGCAGTGTTCGAGATAGGGTCTGGTTTTGGTCCCATGCAAAATGCTTGAGGTGCAAAGGGTTGAGGGGTTGTACTAATATCACTACGGGGTTGCAATCTAGTAAATTAGTTAAACTGTCTGTTGCTGGAAGGCTGGGTTCCTTAACAGCTCAAAGGGGGTTAGGTTGTCATGCAGGTTACAGACGAACCGCTGCTATTCGATGAATGATAACCACATCTCATGCTTCCACTGGTTATCATGTTAATCAGTTTCATGGACGGACTGTGTCGGGACACATCAGGACAACGTTTTGTCCACAGTCACAGGGAATTTGGCAGAAGGAACAGCCGCAGCTTGAGCTTTGGACACCATGAAACCATTAGAATCAAGGAACACCTCGATAGCCAAGCCTCCAGCCCCAGGATGAACTACATCAGTATTAGTGGAACATGCGCTACTCTGACTTTCTCTACGAGCGGAGATATTATTCACTACATGGATGAAGCGATGAGGAGCAAGAAGACGATTGTTGAGTTAAAATGGAAAAGGGAGGGGGGGGGGGGCTGCAGATACACTACTGCATCAGGTCGGGGGCACTGAAGTGTATTTTTTGTTCCCAGAGTTTTTTAATGAGCTGCGATGGAGACTACAAAATGTACTGAGTAGAGGTGTACCTCCGTTGTTCTATTCACCATCATCTACAAAGTCAGCCAAGAGAGGAGAGAATGAGCGGTTAGTGAGCAAAAAACTGAGAAGGGGCCTCCACCGACAGGAAGTGGAGCAGCACAGACAGGGGAGGAGGAGCTCCGCACAAAACATACGCACAACAAGTCACTGTTATTAAAGATTCAGGATGATAAGATTTGAGTTGGAGAAAGTTATTCTCCAACTCAAATCCTATCCTCTTCCGTACAGAGTGTTGCTCCTTCCCCCTTTCTGCCAAAACAAGCATCAAAAAACAATTTCAACCGAGGAAAGAAGGGAAAGCAAAAGGCAGAAAGAAATAAAACAAACTGACAAAGAAAAAAAACGCATCAAAGAAACAATCAAAAAGATAAAGCATCTGAACGTCCTCCCTCAGAGACGGACATCAGTCGGCGTCGCTCACCTTCGACTCGACGTCGGCGTTGTGGTCGTTCTGCAGGAGCAGGGCCGCGGCCTTGGTGTCATCCTTGCGGGCAGCGATGTGCAGGGCAGGCAGGCGCACCTTGCCCTTTGTATCGTTCTCCAGCAGCAGGGAGACCACCTGGTCATGGCCCTGCTGTAGGGCCACCGCCAGAGGGGTGAAGCCATCCTGCACGCAGGGGGGGGGGGGGGGGACAGAGAGGAGTCAGCAAAGAATAAAGTTTGATCGAGCGACTTCACGCTTTAGTTTTTTCTCTTTTGATGCTTTATATAATCTTTCGTTTTTTTTTGGGGGGGGGGAATCGATCCAGAAAACTTTTGAGTTCAAGCACCACATTTCAAACAGATGCAGATTTTCAAGCCTCTCCTCCATAGAGGACACTACTGTACGTTACATAATGAGAGGATGTGGTGGAAAAGGTTTCTCCCACCCACTCCCGCACACATTACCCTCATGATGCATAATTTAGCTGAAAGCTGCCTGTTCTGGATCCTGTATATCAGTAGATATCTGTGTATATATTGGTCACATGTGCTGATATTTCGTATGTGATGTTCACATGAGTCCTGGATCCATGTGTAGTTCTGTGTGTGTGTTCTATTTGTGTGTACTTGTCTTAAAGGGCATCCCCCCCGTTCTACCATGTAACCCATAGATGTAAACCAGCAGGCTGCAGACTGCCCTGGCTATTCCATTAGCTCCATCAGATGTTTGTCTCCATATGTGCACATCCCATTCTTGTGTGTGTGTGTGTTTGTGTGTATATACGTGTGCTGACAGGTAAATATGTGTATGTATGGGTTCCACAAGGCTGAGCATCGTAAATCAGAGCAGTAAAGTCAGCAGCAGCAGCAGCCGTGGAGGAGAGGCAGCGAGCGGAGCGGACCTCGTGTGTGTGACCCGCTCAAGGTCACTCTGCCTCCACCACCGCCACCATACACTACCAATCAATGAAGCTCTGCCCAGTCGCTCATGAAAGAGATTGGGAGAGGAGGGAGGAGGAGGGGGGGCGGAGGAGAGACAAGCAGGAGGAGGAGGGAGAGAAGACGGGGACAAGGAGAATGTGAGACAGAGTGGATGAGGGAAAAGCCGGAGAGTAAAGAAAGAGGAAGAAGGAGAAGGAGAAACAGGAAGATGCAGAGTGAGGGGAGGCGGGATGACAAAGGGAAGATGGGAAGGAAGGAGGAGATGCAGGTGGTTAGTACAACACATGTAGAGGCCATATATGACTTAGGCACAATGGTACAACACTATAACACAGGACTGACACACATATGATCACACACACGATAAAACACAACACACACACACACATGTACAGTACCTCAGTGGCCATACTCTGGCTGGCGCTGTGCTCCAGAAGGAACCGAACCACCTCCAGGTGATTCTCCTGGGCGGCCATGTACAGAGGAGTGAAGCCATTCTGTGCACGACACGGACCGGAACACAAACACGCATGTTCAACAACATGGTTAAAGCGCGTTCACCTTGAAAATACAAACTAATGGATAAATCTGTGATGTCAGGTCTTTTAGATTGGATTCGAGATGTTTTCTATTATCAGAACCTTGCAGACTTTTTCCTCTATTCTACATTTACATCATGAAACATTATTATATTATAGAAAAATAAGAATCTTGAGAGTAATATGATGATATATAATGATGTGAATTTTCAGGTAGGACTTTTGCGATGGTCTGTTTCAGGGTTTGATGAAACCAGACAGAAAGATGGGGTTTGAAATCTGTCTCCTCTCCTTGATCTGTCTGAGTTACATGCAACGTGCTGGAGCAGCAGGTTTCTGGAGAGGCCCAGTTGGAGCGGTGCCAGATTCTGCCCGTGAGGATCTTTGCAGCCAGTGATGCCCTCAATATAATTTGACTTCATGACACAGTATCATGGAAACAAATGTGTGAATCCCAGCTGGGGCAAATCTCCCCAGTAGCCCAACATGACCCTACTGTCCCTGTGACATTGTGCATGTGTACGTGTGAGTGTGCATGTTGTGTATAACCTACCTGAGACTGCGAGTTGACATTGGCTCCGTTAGTGACCAGCTCTTTGACGACATCCGTTTGGCCGGCCAGCGACGCGATGTGCAGAGCAGTGTTTCCTTTCTGGATTAAATGGAACAACCACAGGGACGCGTGTTAAGCTCTGTCCCACCTGTTCCACCGCATTGCTTCGGTGTGACTGTCACTGTCCTCTGTTTATATCCATAACACCCCGGCCACACTTTTCTTTTTTACATCCTACGTTCCAGCTCTGGCATCCCGCCCCCCCCCCCACTGCACGGCCAACAATGTGTCACTTCCGATACTGCTGGTCCCAAACAAGATGAGCCCCTTGCTGAGCCTCGGCTGTAAATGAAGACAGGACAACGGGAGGCTTCCCACAGGACATGCACAGGTCCCTGGGACGGCAGAGTTAACCCCTGACCTGTGTCCTGGACGAGTGATACCGAGCCATGTTGTTATAACTGCTGTTACACAATCCTGATCATCTGTCACATGTATCATACACTGCAGAGAGACATGTCTGCTGAGGCCAAGGCAGAGTAATATAGAGACAGACAAGACTGGTTCCTTGTAGAGCTGGGGGCAATAACTAGAGTATTATTGAAGTGTTGTATGGCTTTTAGGACCTTTTTTTAAGATAGTCATTTCATCTTTGAGTCCAATTTTCGTTGATCGTTGATCAAATGTTAGTGAGTTCCTTCAAGGCTTTGCAGAGATGTTACTTTCACGAGAAAGACACAGATGGAAATACAGAAAAACTGAAAAGATAAAAACTGACATTTTGAAGGCCCAATGTAATTAATTACCATTTATTCAAAAACCACCATCTGGGCTTGGTGCGTCCGCCACCCACACTAACACCTTCCTGGTGACTTGATGGGGAAACAAAACTGCAGCTACTCATTCACTGGGAAAAAATCTCCTCCCCTCTAACTAGGATCGTAAACGGATTTCTGTGAGATAGATGCACCATGGACGGTTCAGTCCAGAACAACAACAACAATAACACTACAGACACAATATTTCAAATATGTCAAACCATCTTTCTCTAACTGTTTCAAACCGATCAGTGAAGCCAAGAGTAAATCAAACAGTCTGAACTGGGGACAAACCCTCTTGTTTAATTCTTCCAAAAGAAAAACATTACAGGGCCAGATGCAAAATTACCTCGATCATCAAAAAAAGCCACAAATTTAAATGAAACACTCTGCATAACTAGATCTAGACATCAACAGCACTGCCTCCCTGAATGCATAATGTAAATTGTAGGCATTCGGGGGGCAGCCAGTGGATTCCCAAAAATCTCAAACTAATCCCTGAGCCTCCTCCGGGTCACAACAGAGAGGTTTTAATTGGGGAAGGTTTCCTCCTTGATCTTGAATATTTCATCGTGTGCTGTGTTTATGTCGGCACCAGGCATATGGCCCGTGGCAGAGGAGCTGAACCAGACTTGGAGTGAAAGCCCCCTGGAAACTGATCTGGGTTATATTTTCAATGGCTCTCCATCTCATCTCCTTTCTGCTTCAACAGCAAAGATGCTTTCAAGGAGGAGATCCTCCCTGGATGTATTACATGATATTGTACAGTAGATAAAATATAACAATAGTAGTACATCTGTTGCTGCTTTTAATCACGTATATTTAACATACTCTGCTGTTGAAATTATACATAAACGTCCTTTTGTTTCATTTTCTCAATGTTTCCAGTTGTGATCCCCACGGCGGTCATTAAATATTGATCCGATATTGAACACTAATGAAGGCTTCACACTCGCAGCAGCCAAACTGTAACCACGCTGCAGCACTACGCTTCGTGCAGGATCCAAATATAGTCGACCACAACATCAGGTGAGCTGCGAGAGGTGACAGGTTCTCCTTTACCTTTGTGGCTGCATCCACCGCGGCTCCGAGCTTCAGCAGCTCAGCAACAACCTCCACATGTCCCTCCTTGGCGGCCAGATGAAGAGCGTTCAGACCATTCTGAGAAAGACACACATTAAGCTGAGTAAAAGCAGCTCATGCACGAAGGTGACGCCTTGACTCGATGTGTGATTGTGCTTAATGGATGGATTAATATCGTAAAAATGTTCTGAGATAATCCTGCGTGTTCCGTTCAAGCCCTCGAGCTCTTTCATTTGAAATTTAGCTGACGCAGCAGAATGTGATTGAGAAGCATGTTGACGTGTGTGGAGGAGAGACCCCGAGGAGGACAAAGATTCAAATGAACATTTTTCTACTTTCTTAATTAGAGTGTAAGAAAACTTGCCTGATTGCAAATGTTTATTTCAACCCCCGACTTGATATAGTCAAGGACCTTTTCAAGGTTTCCAGCCCGGGCTGCTCGCAGGTAACTGGCATTGCTGTCAGACTGGGAGAGAAAAACAAAAACAGAGAGAGAGAGAGAGAAAAGAGAGGAAGAGAATGTCAGGTCAGACACTTCACATGTTTAGCTGTGTTAAATTTCCAACTGCATCAGCATTTCAGTTGTACACACAGAGGAGAACCAAAGCACATACAAATGCCAAAATGTTACTGTACCAGGTAGAACTCTGTCATAATGTCTCACACATCCAAAGAACATCTTAACAAAGGGAAAACAAAGCCAATGTCCACACACAGCGGAGGTCCATCGTCCCTTTTAAGTTAGAAGTCCGCTAAAACGCAAACAGTGCAAAAAGTAAATCCATGAGATCGCAGCCGCAGCACATCATCCCAGCAAGTCACATCACCCTCGGTCACCCATCACAGCCGCTGGACTGTTGTTTCAGCTTTCTCTAATCCAAACGTCTCTGAATCTCAAAGGTGGGAAGTATGGTGGCTGGGTGGTCCACACAGCTGCCACAGAGACCTCCTCTCTTCCACAGATATCTCTTCTGAATCCAGCAGGACAGCAGTGTCGCGTTGCTACGAGAAGCTGAGCATCCTCTGCTCTGCTCGGCTGTCCCTTTATTTCACTACAGAAATAGGGCTTTGCACACCAAAATAAAATTGATGAGGCAAGCATATTTTGTCCCCATGACAAATGTGCTGTGCATGTGTCTGGGAGAGGAAGAGAGAGGGAGGAGGTGGGGGAGATGGAAAGAGGGATGAGAGTACACAAAGAAAGAGAGAGGGAGAAAGCCAAAGAGACAGGAGAAGAGACGAATGTTCATGTTTGCTCCTAAGACGTCTGGTTTGACATGAAATGACACCCAGCACACTCTGCACATTTTGACTTCCGTCCTCGCAGCAGCCTTGTTAAGAGCTTTTTGTAGAACTCAGCACTGGAGCTGCTGAGAGCAGGAGGGCGAGAGGCTGGGAAACTGCTGCTTAATAATCGAGGCTCAAAACATACAAATTCCCCTGAATTATCAAAAGCAAAGTCGTGCTAAATTTAGTCTCTGCGTCCAGAGACACTAAGGATAAACCCAGCGCGGCCAAACAGTACGAGCTGTTATCCAGCATTGTGCTCTCCGCCTCCCCCTCGGTCAAGCTTTTCCACAAATAACTCTGACGAACACAGAGGGATGTGACCCAAAGCCCAAATGTGAGAGACCAAGCCGTGCAGCATCAGATCGTTCCACAGATAAATAAAAACAGCAAGAGGAAAAGATGTGTCACTTAAGCATTAGGGTAAACAAAACTCTGGCAGATGAAACAAGGTTAACTGGAAACTAAGTCATTCCCAGATTACAAGGGACCATTAAGCTAAATCTCTGCAGCTAATCAGCCCACATCTAGAGATGCCTTCTTCCTTTTTCCATAGCCCCCCCCCCAGCTCCCTGAGGACTGCTCCATCGCACTGGACCACTAACGACCTCTCTGCTCTTGTGGCCTTGAGAAATGTCCTGATGAAATACACAAATATTGAGCAACAAATGTGAGTCACAGGTCAACGACAATCACAGATAAACCACTAGCATTACTGGGTCAGTGTGTGGAAGTAACATTGTAAAAATAAAAAAAAGGTTTAAAGACATTTATAGATTATATCATACTGCTGCTGGAGGTAATGAAGTGAGAGTCTCTGGTAGCGCTGCATTAAAGCCACTGCTGCACTGTGCTGTGAAATAAGCAATTGACTGTGAAAACTCACAAACATCAAGATCGCTGGTCTAAATCTCCTGATGCAGCACGACAACAAGTTTGTGCGGATGTGCAAATGGACACCTCACTTTGCTTGTGAACTCAGTTGTGTTACACTTCTATGATTATACATGTCCGTGATGGAGAGCAAAGTCATGAGACAGATAAAGGAAAGATACAATTCACCTTCTGGATGATAAAATAAGTAAAGACCTGTTTATTCCCAGAACTCAGCATCCTCCACCCGCTCTCTGTCAAACTCATGCAGGGGCTTTTTCCTAGGATACTTTCTTTTACTGCTGCGTTAAGTGTACAAGTCGTTTATAGTGTCGGCGTAATTCACAGTGAAGGTTGTTTACATGTGGTGTCCTGCAGGAATGAAAACACTGTTTGACTGATGAGATAACATACAGGAAGGGAATTCAAACTGAGCAAGATCATGAGAACATTTAGACAATTTTATACATTCATTTATATTGAGACAACACTAACACAGTTCCATGTTTTTAAATAAAGATGTATAACTGTTTTATGTAAAGGAGATGTATTATGATTTCTTAGTTTTTCTTTCCTCTAGTCATAGTTATAGTTTTCTTTTGTGTTTAAAAAGTCTTCAAATTTAAAACAACCACTGCAAAATCACACAATTTTTTCCAGGAGACCAAAAAAAGTGAGGAACTTGGCTGTAGTTCAATGCTGTGTGAAGTTATAGAAGTCTGCTACTCGTCAGTGGTGGTGAATTTCTGTCTGGTTAGGTTTTTTCGTTTTATCATATTGTATTTGAAGTAATAATTTCAACATAATATAATATCTGTGCAGCATATGTGTGTGTAAGCCTCCATCCTAACAGTCCAATCTCTCATGTAACCAGCGTGTGTCCTCAGTAAGAGCCATGCATTGTACAGCAGTGTGACCCACGACTCTCAGGCTTTGTTCAAGTGTCACCAAATGCTTAACGGCTCTAAAACCTCTGACATTAGAAAACACAGGGACGCACTGCTGTGGACGGGCAGCGTGCATCACAACTACTCAGTGATTCACAGCTTTAAATATTATATAAGTCATGATATCTAATACTGTAATCTTGCTGCTTTGTTCCGGCAGATGTGGTTTTATATATACATATATATAACACAACAAGAAGATATTGACCCACTTACAGCAATCCCATGCTCTCATTTGAGGGAACAATTTTGAATATAATGTTAATGTTTTTTTTGAAGGGTCCAATTTTGCATTTAAACATCACTCAGTGTTCTTTGCTTGTCCTTCAGCATCTGCTCGAGCCAAAGTGCCAACAGATTAACTAGTCTTTATCCATAAGTCACCATTCATTGCTCTCGTCACTTTATCCTTTAATGCCTGCAGTGAAAACCAGTGACCAACATGTCCGACCAGCCGCGCGGATCCGATCTGCGTCCAGCACGACGGATCTTCAAGTCTTTGTGAACGAAGCATTACCGAGGACGAGGGAAGAGATTAGCCAGAGAAATATCATTAAGCCGCCGCAGATCAGAGGTTCAGAGAAAATGGGGCCATTACAGACTAGGTAAGCCTGAAGGAAAGCATTAATCTAATGGTGGATAGAAGAGAGAGGGTGAAAGAGAAAGCGGGAGAGAAATCCGACACATGGGTAAAGCGGTGAGTTTAACCATCATTCCCAATTACAGTCTAACAAAGTCAGAAATGGTGCTAATTTCAGGGGCAGGTTGCTGTAAAGATGGCAATTAACCGTCTCATATCTAATTCAAAATGCCCTTTGGTTAATGACTGCTGTTTTCAGACACTCTTTAAAGTATAGAGAGAGAAAAACGTTAAAGTAAAAGGGCTGAAGTAGGTTTGATAAAATATCTTCAGCTCTTTTCAGACGTGAACTCTTGACTTTCAAATGTGAAGAAAACATCAGGAGATAATCATCCAGGTGAGGGCTGACGCTGTGGAGCTGAACATGATGGAAATATTCTGCTGTGGGAATCAGAGTTTGTTGTTTATAGCACATAAACACCAGTGTTGGTCCTTATTTGATCCTTGTCTATTCCACCAGGCCTGTTTGTATGGCTCCTCCTTTTTCATCCTGATAAATTTGTATTGCGTTTCCCTGCTCTATTCTCACATGGACTCACATGGCATTTTCCAGATGTTTTACTAGGGGTCAGCTGGGAGAAGTTCTGCGAGCAACTGAATGAAACATTTATATCCCCCCCCCCCCCCTGGAAAAGACCAGGAACATCTCTGGACTTCAGTGCTTGTCTGAACGCAGCTTTACTGTCAAAGGCGTTGAAGATGAGCAACATTAAAGCTCAATGGTGTTGACATAGCTTCTGGAAATGTATTTGTGACAAAATATATGAATAGAAATATAAATGAATTTGCTCTCTGTTTCTGGAGTTTAATTACACATTCAAACAGCGCCCTGGCGGGGGGCTTGAAAACCAGTAACACTGAAATGGGACGGAGTGTCTCTCATGATCTGAAACAGTTCACCTCTTTCATTTTGGAGCAGCAGAGCACGTGTTGTTCATTCTGCTGAATCTGTACTTGGCACTTCTCCTCATGACATCAACGCAGTGATAATCTACACGGATGGAGGATAGTTAGCTGAATAAAGACTGATACGATGCCAGACTCCGATATGTCAGTCTGTCACTCTGCACCGAGCGTGAAACAGAACAAGGACTCATTTAGCTCTAAAGACAGGTACGAGAGGGACGACACCCACATGTCTGCAAACACTTTATGCCCTGTTCACATGCAGGTGAGAGTGTGTAAACACAAACACGGAGACACACAGGGCGCTGATGATGTTATCGGCTCTGGGCGAACTGGGCGAGCTTAGGGGAGGAGAGCCAGACCAGCAGCGGCTGCATTGTTTCACTTTATCCCCGACTCTCCTGACAGCACAAAACACTCCGCGCTCCCCAGCTCTGTGAGCACAAAGACAGGGGCTTCCAGTGGTCGGCCACAACACCCACCGGTGCCAGAGGACCTCAGCCCACCCACCCACCAGCACTTCCATTACTCCCATCTTTAAACCGCTGCACTCCCCCAATCCTCCCAACTGCCCTAAATAGTCCTTCGTAGTATCCTGATTCCGCTGGATCTTTCAGGGCTAAATATAGCAAAGCCAGTGATGAATTAATGCTCCCATTTCCTTGTCAACATGCTTATGCCAGAAAATCATTATCAAGCCTGATGGAAGTATGGATGGAGAGCATTATATTGACAGCAAAATGATTGATGATTTTATTCTTCAGCCATCTGCTCCACAGCTCTCATGACATGGCTCCAAAACAAAAACAGCTCTAGGAAAAGCACAACATCTTTCTTGTGGTACGACAAAGGAGTGAAGTGGTCTGATGCTGTTATAGCAGCGTCCTGCCTCCTGATGACCACTAGCAGGAATGACATTCAATTAATAAGTAAGTCAATAAAAGAGTGAATGAATGAGTAAATACTATCGACCCATTTCACATCTGAAAAGGCAACAATGAACCTTTCTTCATTGAAAGAGATTTTAACCGAGAAAGAAACTAAAGCTGTGTCAAATTCTAACGCTCTGTTTCAAGTGGGATTCAGCTCCTCTCTTTCACTTCCTCTACTAAACACCATTATATGTAAATCCTTCAACTTAAGATACAACTTTATTAATCCCAGAAAGCAAGATAAAGACATGTGCTGACAAACATTCACTTAAAAAACAGCTGCATTGTGCTAAAAGAGCAACTGCTTTGAATAAGTCTGCAAAAGCGAATGAGCGTATTTTCATAAAAAGGCAAAAGCATAGAAACACCATGAATACAGTCAGTGGACATTTCAAATATGCAGGTACAATAACCAGTCAAGGTCCCAAATATTTAAATATGCACTGGAACAACATCCTGTGTGTTGTCTCCATGCAGCTTCAAACATGTCCCCCTTTCAGGCACCGTTCCGATTCTGAGTTGATACAAAGCCAAACACCAGTTCAGTCATAATTCATGATACACAGGACTGTAGCTGTTGCATCACTGAATCCACAACATCAACCTCAGACACCATCTCACAGCACAAATCTCAGTCTTCAGAATAAAGCAAATGTGAATAAATCCAAATCTCAGCACTACTCACTTGCGTCAGGAAGACAGCACCCTCCTCCACAGCCATGTCCCCCCCCTCTCACTCTCTCTCTCTCTCTCTGTCTGTCTTCCCCTCCTCTGTGTGAAGAGGAGTGAAACCCGAGCTCAGACAATTAACCCCTCATCCGTTCTGTCAGCTCCGTCTTCAGCTTAACCTCACGGGCATTGAGCCCACTGGGACCAGCAAGGTGCCATCAGCTCAGGTAACAAGAAAATACATGCTACGGCACTGGAGGATACAACAGCTCCTTCCTCCGCCCGGTCAACGGCGTGCACCGGAAAAAGAAGGAGGGATGGAGGAGTGGGGAGGAAAGAGGAGAGCGGGTCTATCCCACTCTGCTGCGGCGGGTAAACAAAGCATCTTTCAGGGACACGCTGCAAATCCCTTCTGCTGCTCCTCTCTCTCTCGCTCTCTCTCTTTCATCCCCCAATCTCTCTCTCTCCCTGTCTTTTTTTTAATGTGTCAACCAGGGTAAATCCCCACCGCCTCACAGGAGCTGGCCCCTGCCCCAGAAAGCATCTTCGAAACGGGTGGGGTGGGGGGGTTATGCAGGAGGAGCACTTGACTTACCATAATAGCTGAGGCGTCTCCCTCCTCCCTCTCTGCCTCCTTCCCTTTCTTCCTCACCTTCATTTACTCTGAGGGGTGGTGAGGGGGGCGCTGACACTGAGACCTTGATACCCAAGGTTGGGGAGGCAAGAGGGGCCGAGCTGAAAATAGCAGCTGAAACAAATACTTTAACTGAGGTGACTCGGGTGGGATATGTCAAAGCCCCTCCCCTACCCTACCCTCTCGTGTTACCCCACCCACTCTTCCTCTTTCCCTCCTCCTCCCACTCACGGTTCACTCCCCCTGCCATCCTCTGCCAACACATGGCTCTGAATTATCATCCTGCTTATCAGCTTGTTCTCCTCCACACGGACAAAGAGCAGCGTGAATGTGTGTTTCCAGGCTTTTTTCTCCAACAGGGCCAATTCTACGTGTGTCTGCTCGGGGAAGTTTTCAAGTCCAAATCACAGCAGAGGACAACAACAATAACACCAGACGCTATCTTTGGGGGAAAGTGGACCAGTGGGGGGGCCGCTCCACCAATCAATGGGGACACTGTGACAGCGGATTAGGGGGCTTTTCCCTTGGTATTAGGGACACCCTACGTCCTCCCACCTCTCACCCCTCAGCAGTCAGCTGAGCAGGAACTGGGGATGAGAAGCCCCCCCCCACACACAAATCCTGCTCACAGTTAAACTCCCTGCTCCCCTGGAAAATGTGCACAAAGAGCCTGGATCTGATGCAGCAGGAGAAACAGAAAAGTCCCCATGAAGAGCAGCATGCAGCATTAACCAGTGTGTCCATGTAACATGTAACGTTTCCACAGGCATGTTAAAGTGCCTGTGTAATTTGGTAATTACACCTGCGAAGCATATGATGTGATTATCTTATCTCGGAGGACCACTCACAACTGTAAAGATCTCCCACGGATTGTATGTACATGTTTAAGAGGCAATATGATTTCATACAAATACACTTAATAGATTGAGAGAATATTAATAATGGGAAATTTTGAAAGAAAAACTTGTTTAGCACCACACTTATTTATGCCAGTTATGAATATTTTTACTGTGCAGCTTCTTCTTTTCATTTATTTGTTCGTACTGTCAACAAGTCCAAACCAAAAGATGTTCTGATATTCTCTCACATCCTCATCATGTCTGTGGCCCAAGTCCACCTGCAAATAACAAATAAAGTGAATTACAATTTCAATATGGCCTCCCACTGTCAGTGCTTGGGCCCTAATTATTGAATGAATTCATTTCATCTGGGAAATGTAGGTATTAGCAAATGATCCAACTGCAGGACAACAGTGAATCAATCACACTGCCGGCTCAGCGCTTTGGGGTGTCCTGCCAAAGAAAACTTCAATTCACATTTGAATTAATGAATGAATGAATGGGGATGGCTGAGGTTGATTAGGTTAGTGAACAACCCGCTCTACCTCCACTTTGACACAGCTGCCCCTTCATAAGTCGTCCCAACTTCATGTTCCATTCCTCATCACCAGTGTCTAGGCCTCAGGGGAAATCTTCGTCTATCCAACGCATCTAATTTAAACAACTGTTTCTGTTACTCCTGCTAAAGTGTGTTCCTCTTGTTCACAGTAAATTACATTTCATTGTCCGTTTCATTTGTTTCTTTCACCAATCTTTCACTAAATAAACAAAACAACATGTCCGCCTCAGCTGTTACACGTTTACTGTGGCGCAGCATCGTTGAGCAGAAGCATAAATCCTGCAGGGAAACTTGGCTGAAAACACATTTTTGTTGTTGATGGAAAAGTCGCTCTCCACAGCTGAGTAAACAAATGCTGTGGTCGTTCACAGCATCTGGAAGATCCCCCGGACACACTTTCCATCCGCCAGCAGCATTTTTGATTATAAATGATAAGCACAGTTCCTCAGTGTCACACCCGTGCATGTTATTTATAGCAGGAATAATGCTTTCCTGGCAGCGCTGCCTGTAATATCATGCAGCCCGTCCATCCCTCAGCCGGCCGCTTTCACATTCTGTCACTATTCCAGAGGAATGGCACCACTTGCATCATGGGTATTTTCCAAGCGCTATCAGCTTTCGGACGAGAGACAAAGAGAACCGGAGAGAGAGTCAGAGAAAATTCTAACGTGAGAGCTGACGGAGAAGGTGAGAGCTGACAGAGGGAGTGACAGATGCTCTGGACCAGTAGAGGGGACTTGAACATGTGATCGTGGATCACCGGCTCCTTCACGCTAACGCTGCAGCCAGCAGCTGGGATTCTGCCGGGTTGCCATGGCTACGGGGGGGGGGGGGGGAGGGGGAGTCACAACAGAGGAGGATGGGAGTCAAGCGTTTATGAAAAATGTTCTCTATTGTCAACAATCTAATTGTATTACACCTGTGAATCATTTTATTTTATTTATAATTTATATAATTTATATCTTTGTTATATTGTCATTTAACATTATATTTTCTCTTTATTGATTTGTACAATTGGGATCTAAGGCTTCAAATGTTACTATAGGTAGATTATAATACTTTATCTACTTGACATGTAAATATACTACGTATTGTTTTGAGAAACCATTTATAGATAAAATCACCCGGTGTGATATGTGATGTTAACAGATGAAATAGTGAGTGTAACTGTAATCTGAGCTTCAGGAAACATTGTGAACAAATAAAATATTTACCGTTATCTTTATTCAGGTTAAACACTCAAATAAAATCTTAAACTTGTTTTATTATTTCTCATTAATGTGTGCATGTGTGATTGTGGTACTGTAGACTGTAATGTCAAATTATAGCTTGGATTATTAAGCAAAAGAAATATTTATTATTTTTTGGAAGAAACACTTTGCATCAGAACTGAGTTATGCATGCTAAATCCAAGCCTGAAAACACATAAATGCTTATGTATTCAAATGGGAAAAAAGGGCTGGGGGGCAAATGCAATAATTGTGACTTGCTTTCACAACCATAATGTGTGAGCTCAGCCATCTGAGGGGAAGCTGTAAAACATCCCATCATTCTCATTCTGGAGAGTATCCTCGGTATTTGCGGAGAAGATACAGCACATAACACACACCAGACGGAAATTTACTGCCCCCGCTGCACAGAGCCTGCTCAAGGGCACAGCTCCTCTCCGTCACCTGGGACATGAAACCGTCAGGGAGGGAGGGGATAAGGAGAGGACGTGAAGGAGGCAGGGAGAGGAAGGATAGAAAGAACAGAAAGAGGAGGAGAGGAGACGAGGGAGGGAGGGAACTTGGGAAAGGAAAATAGGTGAACCATTCAACTGGAGCATTGAGTGAATATGCAAACCTCAGACGTCATCATGCAGAACCACAATATCAGCTTCATTACTGAGCTATTACTATCAGAAAAATCTTACTATGTCAATAAGTTAAATATCTATTAAATCCATATTATTTTAAATTCCCCTATTATCATACGCTGTTCTACTACACATGAAGGCTCCTACTGTCTCTCCTGTGTCTGGGACCAGGGGAAATGACCCTGACTTGGGGAGAACCTGAATGTCGCATTGGATTTCATCCAACTGACTTGTCAGCTGTTCAGGTGAAACCTACACACTAGTGCACGATGCTGGATCAATAGCTGTCCCTCCAAAAAGTCACCATAAAGACTCCAGAAGAGCAAAGAAGAGGACGAGGAAATACACACAGGAGAAAAGAACTGGGGGGGAGGGAGTAGGTCTGAGAAGAGAAAAGGTCAGAGGGACTGGAGAGACTGTAAAGATAGAGGAGAGTGAGAGAAGACCTGAAATGTTTATTAGATTAGTCGACTAACAAAATCTAAATCTAAAAGTAAATGTGCTCTTGTTCTGAAAAGGACGAATTTGCTGCCTTAATTAGATAGTAAATGGAATTCTAAGTGCTGTTGTAAGAAGATGTTACCTTAAAGGCTTTATTCACTATATGGTCACTTTGGCTCTACACTATTTTATTGACCAAACAATTACGAGGTTAATCAACAAAATAACCAATAATAAGAGCGAGTAGAGAGAATGTAAGATAGAAACAGAAGAGACAAAGAGGAGGACAAATAAATGAAGCACAAAGTCATAGAGCAGAAAAACAGACCTCTCAGCCAAACAGCGACAAGAGACACAACATGTCAAAGTTCAGTTAAATCGAGCACAAAGTCAGAGACGAGTCTAAGATCTCCTCCTCTTCCTCCTCCTCCTCCTCCTCCTCCTCTTCTGCTTTTCTCCTCTACAGCCTCAGTCTGACCTGCAGCAGATTGTGTTCCGCAGTCAAACACTGGACTCTGGTGGACAGTCTCCTGCATGACAAGTACTATCATCATCATGAGAACAGCACAGGTCTCACATGTGTCCACATCTGGAGTATTTTTTAAAGTGGACACATGTCACATTAATCATGGAGAAAACACACAGAAAAACTACTGCTACTGTTCCGATGACAATTGTCTCCACTGAAATATGGGCTGTATTCATGCTGTCAGATGTGCATCACACTGTAGAACAGAAGTGACGCCATCTCAGGTTAATGACTAAAAGCCAGTTCTCAACTGATACATGATTTCTTATAAGTGGGTTTTTGATACATCCATGGAACATAAAAATGCAAATGATGAACCAGTGAATGCACTGAAATGACTTTACCTCTAATAAGAGCCAATCTTGTGTGAACAGCATGTCACATGCATGAGCATCAAGAGGTGGAATTGAGAATAGGACTAAATCTCCTGATCACAAATCTCAGCCACTATACTTCATCGTCTCCCCATTAAACACAAAAAAACTCAAATATGTAGTGAATATGTGTTAAATTGTGCAGTGATTCAATAATTTGTCGGTACACAACACACAGGACTGATTTTGTTACGTAGATTAAGTGGAAAAAACACCCAGCAGATATCCACACTCTCATTTTACACACACAGCAGATACACACATGGGCATTGAAAAGGAAAAAACAGACTTGAGTCAAATACACTTGAGCAGCCTGAGCTGATATGACAGGATTAATCGAATCTCGTGATTGACTTGATCTGCCACTGAGGGAAGATACTCTCTTTCTATCTTTTTCAAAACAGTGTTTAAAAGGTGAATAATTAAACCAATTCATCAACTGCAGACGCCCATTACCACAGTGTCCCTCTAGTCATATTCATGGTGGAAAAGGACTGGAGGGACATTTGTGATAAAAAGCAAGAATCCACTAATTTCTCAACTTCTCTGTTTCTATCTCACTCATCCATCTTTCCACTAATCATCTGTATTCCCTGATCACAGCTTTTTCTGCATCTTCATGTCAGACGTCTGACTTTTCCTCGTGTGGGTCTGCACATGTGTCACAGACAGGTACAGTCTCTGATGTGCCATGTACGTTTCTAAACTTCCCTCGTGTCCTTGAAAGCAACAGAGATCAACAAGTTTAACCACCTCCTACACATCCTATCTGTTGCACTGGTTTAGTGCCATAGCTGCACTACAGTGAGTAAACTTTGTAATAAATGTGCATCTGGCTCCACAGGGCATTGTTAAAGTCAAGTTAAAGTCGAACTCAATTCCTCTTTTTATCTTCTGCCATAAGTTTTTTTCTCCTTCATCCTTTATTCAACCAGGAAGGTCGCATTGAGATACAATATCTCCTCTGCCAGGGAGTCCTGTTCAAGATGGGCTACAATGAAATAAAGAGCTTTAAATATAAATACATGCAGGGGAAAGTAACACACACACACACAAACACAAACACGTTCAAACATACAGGTTAAAAACACAGAAAAGACAGGAGTAAAAGAAAAATCAATATATCTGGGAATGCCAGCTAGGCTGGATAATTAATTTAAGATATTCTGTGTTTTTTGTGTATGGATCTGCCACAGATACACTGTACTGTATAAGCAGTGTGTGTGTGTGTGTGTGTGTGTGTGTGTGTGTGTGTCTGGCAGTGATAAATATCGTTCTGCTGAGACCCCTGCAGCAGACGGCGAGGCTCCTCTCCAGACTATGTGAAGAAGGAAGAGGCCAAGTCTGAAAGCTTTGTGTTCATATTATCACTTCTCAGTAAACCACCACAGCAGAGAGGCCCATATCCTGGAAACACACACAGACTGTATCTAGAGTGTGACCTGGCAAATCGTTTATATGGGAAGACTTAAGTGGGAAAACATGGAATATCTGTATAATTATTGTGTGTATTTTACTTCTCTGGATTTCAAAATCTAGAAAAAAAACTATGTTCTGTAGTATACTGTCTTACAAAAGAGCCAAAGAATAAAACCTGGTATTTATTGAAAAATATAGTCTGTCACTGAGCCCAAACTAAATCTGCTGTAAATGTCATTTCTGTAGCTTCTACTTCATCATTATAATCGCTCATAAAGTTTTCTATAAAACAGAAAGAGGGCTGTTGTGGTGGCCTGTCGTCGAGCAGGCCTGAGCGGAGTGGTGCTGAGTGGTGTAATGGTTTGAGCCTGATCTTTGGCAGGCGGAGAGCACCAGACGAGAGCAGACCACGAACCATCTGTCCCCCCTGAACCCCCACCCCCCCTCAGGCTCCACACACACACACACACACACACACACATGCAGACAGTCACGATCATGCACATGTAATAAACTAAACACACTCAGCTGCTCGGTAAACGTGTTAAAATTGAGGGACAATATTCTAATCTTCTACCTTTGACATGAGGCCAAGTGGATCAGAGGCTCCATCCAGACAGAAACGGATGAGGAGGAAAGAGGAGGGGGAAGTGAAGCCTTGTGAGGAAGAGTGAGAGTGAAAAGGTGCTTGAATTTATCCAATGCCAAACATCCTGACCGATGAAATCCGCTGATCTTTCATGTAAACTTCTAAAATCTCTGCTCCTTCACAGACACAGGGGTTATTACACGTTGCAGCCTCCTATACGCTGGAGTGATGGTCTCTCAGTTCCTGCTGGTTCCTGCTTGGCCAACAGAAGGCTATTAGGTGCTGAAGCAGCCAGCTGCCCCTCAGGCAACACAAAGTAATAGGCTGTTGAATGGGGAGGCCCAAATCCATAATAGCAGCAGCGTGGCGACAAGACAGACAGCGGCAGTGTTGAGAGTAAAGAAATTCACTATGCTATGAAATGGTCATTATCCCAAAAGACAAAGCACTATACTACAACTGCACTACACAGCAACACGCATTATGAGATGAGTATATTTCTTTCTCAGCTGGAGGCATGACAGCAAATACTCCGGCACGTTAGTCCCTTAACAGCAATTATGACGCCTTGACCGAAGCACAACATCAGACCCGGAGGTCACGGGAGTTTAAGGGGTCAAGCGTGGCCTGAAGGAGGATTTCATTATTTTTAAGGGGACGGCAGGGGAATAATCATTGATTCCGTCTCTCATTCATTTAGAATAAAAAACACCAGCAGATGTCAGTGCAACAGTCAGGTGGACCCGCGTCATGTGACTTTCTAAAGGGGAGAAAGGAGAATTAAAAAAAGCTTCCTCTGATGTCATCTCTCCTTGTGTCGCTGGCCGGGCTCATGAGCAGCGTCTCTCTATCAAATGTGCTGTGTTGAGACATGGGACACGGAAATCGATAGAGGGAGGGGTACAGGATGATCCAGAATGTCTCTCTCCTCCTTCTCCTCCTCCTCCTCTCTGGGCTGGTTTTCTTTCAGCGGGACACTGCAACATGAATCTGCTCCACTGGTGCTCAGTAATACAGTCACCCAGGATTTAGACCAATCCTCAGGAGGCACCCCGGCTCAGGCAGATCTTACATGGCGGATATTCGGCAAAACAGTTTACAATATAACTGAAACAGTCTCAGGTGTGGACTGTAACTTATTGTAACTTTATTTCAGACGTGCTATATGAGGTTGAAAGGGAAAAGTAACCAGAACAGCAAGAAACTCCAGCTGCCATCATTTGTAACTGTCACCCACTAAAACATCCACTGTTGTTTGTTCAAACTGGACAATAAACAGGAATAAAAAGCAGCGAGTCAGTGTTTAAACACTTTTCTGATGCATCACATTCTCAGTAAGTCAAATATTGGGGTGAGACCTTGATGTGGTCTGCACATCACAGTGTGACTGTCACAGCAGGTAGAAGGCGACAAGCAGCAAATGACTGCTGGCAGTTCGGACTCAGCCTCTTGTCCCGAATGGCAGACATATATTTATTTTTGGGTGGCAGCACTTTTACTTTAGCCCAGTGTTAGTGACATCCCCCCCCCCCCCCCCCCCCTGCATGAGGGCATGTTGGCTGACCCACTGTGACCCCCCCCCCCGTCCATCCATCCATCACACACAGCTCATCTACGGTGCAGCCATGTACGCTTTCACATACAGTAGGCAGTCTCGAACACGTATTTTGTGTGGCGCACTACACAGAGCAGGATGGGTGCATGCACTCACGCACACACACACTCATTTTGCCTGCTTGGTGCATGTGCATGCAGCGCGCTTCAAGGTCGCAGCTGAGCAGAGAAACTAATGACCTATAATAAGACACAACCTTGACTGATGATGGGTACAGTCGGTTAGCCTGGCTAGTGCACGCACACAAACACACACACACACACACACACGCGCACACACAGACACACAGAACAATGATGCTGAGCTGCGTTCTTCACTGAGGTGGTTTCTCATCTGTCACACTTATGATTTGACCTAATATTTGTCAACCATCGTCTCATCTCTCCCATTGTACAGAGTGTTTCTGTTTTGTTCTCTTTCCTACTCATCCCCCGACCATCAGAGATTTCCTGAGAAGTTCTAAAAAATTCCCTTTTGAAAAAACGATTTTCTGTTTATTTCAGGGGACATATCTGGGACATATATCGTCCGTGTTGGTTTAACCTTGTGGTAAACTTGCGTTGACATGTGTGGCTATGTTGCCACAGCAAGGGGACACGAACATGTGATATCAGGGACAGAACCTCGAGGGTTCTCTTCACCTGATTAAGTGATATGTGTTTCCATGAGGACACTTTGAGGCCGTGACGGTGTCAGCAACAACTCAAATGATCAAGTCACGTCTAAGAGCCTCCACCCCCACACTGCGCTCACCTTGAAGTGCCTCTTACATACAACATTAACATGTGGTGGGTGTAATCTACACTCACACAAACACACATGGAAAGAGGCACAGGTACAAAGACTCAAACAGAGACACACACTGCATACACACAACGATTGTGTATAATGCCATCACATCATAAAGTGGTATAAGAGACATTTTATTCTCTATCATCTTTGGAAAGTGAGGGTGAGTTGAGGGGTTTGCACCTGTAACATGCAACTTCACCACTAGGTGTCACTAAATTCTACACACTGAACCTTTAAAAGCCTTTAAAATCAATTTGAAGTCAATACATTCCATGTAATTTAAAGGTCAAAAGTACAAAAGTCAAGCTGACTCTGTGAAACGATAAACAAGCACTGCAGTTTCCTTTTTTTTCTGTTGCTGTCTCCTCTGTGTCATTTCTGCTTAGTTCAAACACTTCTTCTAATTGGACGTTTCAGCAATTTGCATTTATGTAACTGGCCGAGTGGCCATTTGGCTGTCAGGGTAGGAAAGGTCCCGGAAAAGTTAAAAGTGCAATGTGGGTGTCAAGATGGCTGACACACAGCTGACAGCATCCCCATTCAGCAACACACACACAGACACACACACACTCACACACACAGTGACAGCAACCTAGTCAGCAGCAACACTAGCAACAATCTGACTCATGTTGCTGCGTCTCGTTGCATCAGATCAAACCTTCAAGCTGACAGATTGCAAAGTGTGCAATTAGACAGTAAGGACAATGTGGTGTCTACTTTTTAAAACTGTAGTGTGTAACTTCTTACTGTAGCATGTAGTCGGATACATGCCAAAAGTGAATGTTTTTTCTTTCTTGACCCTTGTCAGCCAAAGCTGTGAGAAAAAACTAAAGTTACTAAAATATATGAAACTCACTGTAATACCAATTCTTGATTTTCAACATTTTGAAAAAGAGGTGAGAAGCTTTTGTTGTTCATTGGTGCATTTTGTGCAAAAGCAATTTTGTCAAACACCTGCTTCAACACAACTGTAACACCAACATAACACTAAAGTTGTGTTAAACCTAAAAACTTGATTTCACTAACAGGAGGATTTTAGACAAACACAGAAAGGAGTCCATCCTTGTTTGTTCTAAAATCGAGACAAAGCGACAGCACACAGACGATCTGCTCCCTGTACTATTACTCACTTCCCTCCAGGTAGGAAATGGCTGGGTGGGAACATACTAGTACTATAGATATACAACAACATCTCTGAGTCGAGCCGCTTTCAAAACAGCAAGCAGAGAGGAAAACCGAAAATATCCAGGGTGAGATTGTCAACACATGGAACACACAGCATCATCAAGGGAGCTGGCTGAAAGATGCTGCAGGGCTGTTCTATTTCCAACGTGATGGGTTGTTTGTTAAAGAGGCTGAAACCAAACAGGGTAAGAAGCACCAGAGGAGGAAGAGGAACCAGATGATGCCGAAGATCATTTACGACCTATTGGTTCAGTGATGGTGGAGAAGAATTAGCAACCAGGAAACTGGAAAGAGAATTCACTGTGACTCAGTTATGTCTGGGAGAGCGAGCTCATGTGTTGGTATTGACCGTGTGAGCTGAGAGATGATGAAGCAAAGATCAGGTTTTACCCTCATCATCAGTATTAACGGTCTTCATTCCTGTGGGATGTCAAACAGCAGCATTTCACTGGTGACAGATCTTCCCCGATATAAATAACGTTGAATTCAGAGCAGAAGAAATTCCACTTTTGCAACTTTCATGAATAACGGATTGTTTTCTGGATAAAATCAACCAATTATTTGGGTTTAGAAATTGTCAGAAAATAGAAAAATATGTTACAATTGTGACGCTTGAACCAATGAATACTTTGCATAAAATTGAAGGATTTTATGCAATCCTTCTATTCATTCATTATTCAAAGTGCCAATCTGCATATATTTGGACTGTGGGAGAAAGCTGTATCCAAAGACAGATCAACAGATCGATTAACTGACTAATTATTTCAGCCGTGATAATATGTTTTATCCATCCATCTGTTCAAAATCCCCCAAATCAGTTTATACGATTAATCATTTCCTGTGTCGACTCATTTAGTCTCAGCTTCATTTAGCATCCTTAGTCCTGCTTTACTCTTTTCACTCTTCACACCTTCTCTCCTCCTCCTCCTGTGTTTGTGCCCTTGCTGTACAGTATTAGTGATGGATTTCTGGCAGGAACAGTGGGCTTGAAGGGCACCTAGAGCCAGAGCACAGCATCAATCCTGAATTACTGTTCTGCCCTAAGGGGGTAAACTCATATCACAACATGTACAGAGAGTTCCCCTCGTGGCACCAATCCCTTCTGGCTATAAAGTCTGATTCAAGTCTGCGTAAAAAAAATCCATCTAGGATCTTTAAAAAGAGGAATCGGTGAGATAACTGTCACATTCAATACAAAGACACGACAGAAAACGATCTCTTTGATAATTCTCAGACACCGATGGTAATGTAGGCGTATTACAGCCAACCATAAATGTAATCTCACATTTTCCTGATTATTCATGAACGGAGTGGAACCAGTAAGAACCAGTGAGAAGAAGGGAGACAAAATCAAAAAGAAACATTGGAAAATCCTCAGATATCAAGCAGAGGCACAAACACAGACGTGATCGGCTGCAGCGCCTCATCCTGGGTTTTCACACATGCTACAACTTGATACTGCAGTTCAGGAATCCTCTCTGATAGTATATAGTAAACCAGGGTTGTGATGTTACGTCACGATATTAATTCTCCGCCGCCTCGGTCGCGTTCCAGTGACGAGAGTCTTCACGTGGATGATAAAATACACTCGCGTCCCCACAATGTGCTTTGAGCGGTCACTGATAACAGAGTGCAAACATGTTGGGCCAAGCTGCTCGTGAATAATTCAGTATCCAACATTAGGCAGACAGAATGCTTTTTCTACTGTTCTGGCTGTGCACACAACTGTTAGGAAAACACGAGAACTGCAGCCAAAAACCTGTGTGTGTGTGTGTGTGTGTGTGTGTGTGTGTGTGTGTGTGTGTGTGTGTGTGTGTGTGCGAGGCTCTACTGTCTAAAGGTCTATTTATCCAGTGATCTGACACATAACCAGCTGAGTAGAAGAATACCAATCCCAGCTCGGAGCTACAATCAACCTTTTCCCCATCAGCCGACATTATGCTGAATTACAGCGTTCTGCACAGGGCCGCTTGGAACTTGTCTCACACAAGCCAGCAGATGACAAAACACATCATTTCACCGGGTGTTTTTACCGCCGACTGTACCGCGTGGTGCACACAAGGCCAGGCACACGCTGGAAATACAGAGATCCCATGCTAGGATCACACTGCCACACAGACCGCAACCTTTTCACACTAAATTACCTCCTTTAAGGTGCGATGGAGCCGCTCCCCCGGGGCCCCAAGCAAAAGTACATTTGTGACAAACCGGGTTTAAGAGCCACTGTTGTAGCTGAGTCTATTAGGCGGACATAACATGAGGTGTATTGTGCTTCAGAATAAACATCTGAGAAGAAAAATGAAAAAAGAACGAACCATAACAGATTAATCCTTCACAGTGAAAAGAAGAGCAGACGAGTTGTGTTTAGAGAATCGGGGACGGCTGGACATGCAAAAGACAAAATGACTCCCCAGCACAATCAGCATGTGCATAGAGAGAAAAGGTGCATCTATGTTTGGGAGTTGGGGTTTTGGTAGATGGGACAGAGGGGGTGGGGTGAACATGTTCTCTAATCATGAATCCAGGCTTTTTTCTGCTCCCAAAGGGACCCTGAATACCCCCCCCCCCCCGCTGCACCCACCTCCTCCTGCTGCCCCCCCCCCCCCCCCCCCCCCCCCTCTTTCTGGCCCTTTTCTCTCCCTCCCCCCATGCGAAAGAGCTAACTATGAAGAGGTGTGATTACCATCGATCCGTCCTAACAGAGCCCATCGCCTCTGAGCTCCAGCCTGCATACCGGGACCACACCATCCCGCCCTTGCCCAGGGACAGAGGCTTTGTCTGGGGGGGGGGGGGGGGGCAGTGGCGAAACTACCGGGGTGGCAAGGGGTGGCAGCTGCCACCCCCCAAAAAATGCTTGCCACCCCACTTGCCACCCAGGTTGTTAGAAGTGTCTCCAATATACATTTATTGAATGGTGTTATATTTTTTGCTACTGAAGCTGTTGATCTCATTGGTAACTTGTTTAAGTTTAAGAACTAAAATCTTTATGTCCCCCCCCCCCTGTAAAATGGTTGAGTCCATGAATCCTATTTGCTCTCTTCTCACCGTGCGCATCTGCCGCTTCATTCAAATGAAGACAGAAACGGTTTGAAAGCCAAAGAACTGGAGACAAGCCAACTGTATGCTTGCAGTGATGAAAAAAGGTACAGTACAGCTGAAACTTGAATCAAGAAAATGTGATGGGTGGTCATATGTGATAGACAATTCCGTTGTAATTTCAATCGTTTATTTAATTGCTAGCTTGCAAAAGACGATAGGACTAGTAGCTAGCTCGCTATACAGCTGCATTAAAATGTGAGAGGATGACTCGGTTATATGCTATAGACCCTATTGTGTATGTGGTATAAAGGCTGGGACGAATTTCGAATTATAAATATGTTAACTGTTTTCATTAGCGATTGGTATAAATAAATACATATAGACACCAGGCATGTGTGTTTCCAACAATAAAAATACTTGACTTGACTTTGTGTGTGTGATTTGCCACCCTTGAATTTAACTTGCCACCCTTCTGCCACCCCATGTAAAATTTTCTAGAATCGCCACTGGGGGGGGGGGACACACACGAGGGTGACGAAACCTTTCACACATATCGTGAATTCAAAGTCTGCGACATGTTTTTAAATATTTTTGCATCTCCGTTGTCTCCGTTGCCTTCAGATGAGCAGGGACCTGGAAGCTCGTAAACGGGGCCAGTTATCGCTGCACATGATGACGGCGTGGCAGGTGGTTAAGTGGAGGACAGGGAACCGGCGTGCTGGTGGAGGCGAGCAAAAAGAAAGTAATTATCAAGCCATGCAAGCATCAGTCCCATGGGTCAACAGAGTGGTGTGTGTGAGTGCGTGCGTGCGTGCATGTGTGTGTGTGTCGGGGGGGGGGGGGGGGTAGAGCAGCATCATTTCAATAGGATAAGCTTTATCTGTGAGTGGATGACTAGCACCTGCCACATTTGCATTAATGCACACACACACACACACACACACACACACACACACAGGGCTGCTTCAGTCAACACGTCTTTTTCCTTGGGCACCATGAGAGGCGCTCTATGAATGAATGAAGGTTATTATTACTATCACCATCATCAATATTATTATTATTATTATTATTACTGATCGTTCACCGGCAAACATGTTTGAATGGAGCGCCGACATCTTCCCCTGCCGTCTTTCATCCACCAGCTGCGCCTCTCGTCCACTTCTCTTTCCTTATCTCTCTATTCTCTTATTCCCTCCTTCCATTCCGGAAGATCCTCTTCTCTTCTTCTCACTGGAACTCCTCCACACCTGCCCACCGCCTCTTGACCTTTCCTTTCTCTCCCTCCGTCCATGCCTCATCAAGTCCGCTGATTCATCTCCTGCTCTTTCTTTCCCACTATTCAGTCTCTGTGCCCCCCCCCCCCACACCCCCTCCTTTACATACCGTTCAGCCCTGTAATCACATCATTAAGCAGCATTACTGTATCTGTAACTACGCAGGAATAATCTCACGGTGAACTGCGCTCGCTCCTTTTCCGTCTCACCCTTGAACATCAGAGGTGAGGATGTCCTGTTTGAATGAGATGACTGATGGAGGGGTGAGTCGGCAGGCTTGTTCCGGGGGGGAAGGTCCCTGCACTCCGGTTTAACCTTGTGTTTTTAGGGATGATCCTGCTCCAATGAATCATACTATCTGCTCTTGCGGTTGCTTTGTGTGTTTGCATTAAACTTGAGGTGTAATGTTGCATCTTCCTTCTTCTTCTCAGATAATATGGCAAACTGCAGAAAAAGCCATATCCTGCCCGAGAGGACTTTTAAACCTGAGCAGGATTGTAGATTCAATCATCTGATGCACACAAAATGAATGAAACACTTTATTGCATTAATGTAGCGTTCATTTGTAAAGCAGAACAAATACACCACAAGCCCAGGTTGCACATGCTTATTACATTCTCTGAGCCCATGGCCACAGGCTGCATTACATTGTTTGTGTGCATTTGGTGCAGCTAATAATTATTTCCATGACTGATGAATCTGCTTATCGCTTCCTCGATAAATCAACGGGTCCATAAAAAGTCAAATAACAGTAAATCCCAAACTGATGCCAGTTAACTGTTTGTTTTGTCCAAGGAAACATAAAACCAGACACATAAAAATATTCAGACTGGTGTCATATAAAACAAAGAACAAAGCATGAAAGGCAAAAAACTGCCATTCTGCAAGGGGAGCAAGATAAACATGAAATCTGACAAATACTTTCGGCTCCTGATCCACTGACAGTGTCACTAAACCCAAATAATGTTCTACAGTTTCCAGTTTAGTGAATTTATCACAGGTAAAACTCCCCATTCCTACATGTCTTGTGCGGGAATATGTGATTTTCACACGGACTTCATAGATATCACACGCAAAGACAAAAATATGAAAGGATTTTTTCACCGATCTCCATAATCTACGATTTTTTGTCAGACTGAAGGACTTAACGCTCCTTAACGTTATGGATTAATATAATTCTCCTATGTCTTCTAATACATGCTAACAACCCTCTGAGTTGTAAGGAAGTGAGAACCTCAGTTTGTGTGTCATTCTTACTCATTTAATGAGCCCTGAGATTATATAGAACTTAAATCTAGATATATGTGTCATGTGGAATAACATAAGTAGTCCAACATACAGTAGGGCACTACTTCAGAGAGAGTGAGCTGGAGGAGGGAGGAGGGAGGAGGAGGGAGGGTGCACATGGATTGGAAGAACGGCGAGAAGGACGCCACTCACCTTCAAATGACCTTTAGGCTTACGATCATGCTATCTCCCTCTCTCTCTCTCTCTCTCTCTCTCTGACTGACTCTCTTATTCTCTACATTTCTCCTTATCTCTCACTTGCTCCTCTCCGTCACACACAGGCTCTCTCTCTCTCTCTCCATCTATTAGTCCTCATCCCTTCCTCTCTCGTTCTCTGCCCCTCCCTCTCGCTGCTTTTCTCTCTCCGACTCTTCGGTGAAAACACACACTTCATCAAGCGCCCGCATAAAAAGACTGACAGCGGTTTAATCTAGTGTTGAACACAACTTAAATAACCTGATGCAGATGTCAGATCTTCTCAACCAGGAACCACGACGAGACAACATGGATTTTCTCCCCAGTGGTAGGACAAACAAATCCCCCTTGTGCACTGGTTTCCAGTTACGAAGGCTCCTTAAGAAACACCACCACCAAAACACACACACACACACACAAAAGCACAAGCCATCCCCCAACAGTACTCACAGTAAGGACCCTCAAAGTGGTGGATCAATAATTAGAACAATCCTTATTACACGCTCTCATTTCCCCTTAGAGACTGAAGCTAATCTAGAACAATAGCAGCATACAGTAGAGCATGTCGCCCATTGGAGCATCCTGCACGTTTGCGGCCATGTGAAATACAAGTGTGCAGATTAAACACTGACTGATTAACTCGTAGTGTGTTTAAGTGGATAGAACGATTGGATTGACATTCAACGGAATCTAATTTGATCTGCAGATCTCTGACCTGATTTCAGGTAGTGCAGTGGATCTGAGTTTGTCTTAGAATATAACATGGCAACAATATTTATGGCAAAAGGTGGAGGGTGCACTACGTTTAGAAAGACAATCACAGATTAGAAAAGCTTTTAAATGGGAGAGTGATGCATTATGGGATATCTGTAACCTTACAGTTGTACTCCTTTACTCCTGGTTAAACTCCAAACGATCATAAAATATGTTTGATAAGATATTTCTCTTGTGGAATGCTTTTATTGTGAACGAATTGGGAAATATTTAATTTTGAATTCAGCAGGAATTAAGTGATTGATGAATTTAGCACGACTAAAGATTAGTTGTGAAGTGTGAGATCAATAAGATTAAATTGCGGTGGATTAAACACCACATTGTTTTCTCTTGAATCCCTTTTGCTTAGGTCAGCAATCCAGCGCGAGAGAGGTGGACTCTAACTATATGGAGCAGTAATTACTGAATGTTAATTCTTTGAATGACCAGTGCAGAAACAATGCAGACCATAATAGTCCGGTAAGCACAGCAGTATGCACAGTTTTGCTCGCTCTAATCATTCCTCCTGTTCATACTATTAACTGATTCATTCCTACGATGCTTCAAATGACCAAAGACCAAATCCACAATCCTCAGTTTGCTCTACGTCTGATTCTGGAGCTGGAGCGTATAAGCTGCTGTATGTGTGTGTGTGTGTGTATGTGCTCATACACATGCAAAGTTGTACAATGAACTGCAGCAACTGCTTTTTTAGTTAAATTAACACACATCACACTCCCACAATGTTCATAAAAAACATACTCAACATCAATTGTCATTTCAATAAACAGAAGCTTGGCAGGCTACGCAGCCACACTCCTGCCAGCCGTCCTGGAGGTGGCCATCTTGATGGTTGAAAACATTTTGTAATAATGGGAGGGGTTACCAATGCCAATGCAATTAGCTGAAGCATGCATGAGCGCTGAATTCATTAACCTCCATCATTTATGGGCTGGTGGGGAGGGGAGGAGGTGAAGGAAGGAGTAGGTTTTGGGGGGGGGGAAGCGACACACGTGCCGGCTTTGTTTCAGTCCGGCCAGAAAGTGGAGTAGAGAGAGATGAGCGAGTAAAATGAGACAGGGAGCAAAAGAAATAAAGAAACTTGAGAGATAAATTATGCAGTGATATTATGTATCGTCCCTTCATGCTTCCCTAAAGCCTGATGAGTCTTTCCCCCGCGGTTTATTCTCCCTCTCAGGGCCGGGCAGACTCTTGCCTTGCCACTGTTGCCATGGGCTTGCTCTGAAGGCAGCCAGGCTGACATCCAAATTCTACACTCCCCATCGCCCTCCAGCAGTCTGCTAACATTCACCACTGAGATCCGGTTTCAGACTGACTCTCCAACGACGGGGACGAATGATGACGACGTTAACTTCTGCGGCTCGGAACATGCCGGGGATCTTTGGAATAAAGTTGGACGATGCATCTCCACCTTTATTAGAAATTAGGTCATAATATCATCTGTGCAGCAGCAGCAGGGCGTGGAGCCCCTGTTCCTCAGATGTCAATAGTTTTTTTAGAAGATAGACTAATGTAATAAGAACTATCTAGAATAAAATGCATTTTGGACGTGTACTTTGACTGAGGAGGCAGAGTTTATGTCCTACATTGCATCGAGCTGCAAGGTGCTGAGACGCTCTAGCTTCATGTCTGAAAAGCTGACATTTCCTCCTTCCTTATAAACTGTCTGTGGTTTAGATAATGACACAATAATTGGACGTATTAGAAACACCGGCAAACAGGCGCAGACTTTCCTTAGTAGATAAAAACACGATCAGATTATAGTGTAGAGAGACTCCGGCTCATGACCCATATAAGCCCTGTGAGAGAAACAATAGGTACAGTACCAAGCATATTCTGTGTACAGGAACAGTGTGTAAAATTGGGACACAGCAGAAGGAAGCCTATGCTTTGCTTAGCTCTCCCTCTCCCTCGGGGAATCCATTGGGGGCTCCTGGCTCTAGATAAGGTCATTAGAAGTAAAGCAGCTTGGAGAATTTATGTAACAGTATAACAGGGCTTTCCCGTTAAGATTCTACTGAGTTTACACATGTCACAGACTTGTTTTTATCACAACCTCTCAGGAAAATGAATCCACGCAGACACATTTGAAAGAAAAACAAAGATGAAAAGAGACGTGGTTTCTTCCCTCTACCTCGTCCTCAGAGCCTCAGGTTGACTACTGGGATCCCTGAGGTGCTAAAGTTAGGAACTTTATATTCTTCACTGATGCTTTCCTCTCACACACACACACACACAAATCCCCATGTTTTTTACCACTAAACTAAAGAGAAGTTAGAGATAAGTGAAGTGAGAATGAGGGAGTGATTCTGGACACAGCCTGTGATTCATTGAACTGCACACTTCATATAACAAGATGGGAAATTGCAATTTAAATAAAACACGAGACTGGAATATGCGCACTGACACATCCTTCAATAAATCAACTTCTACTACTACTACACTACCTTAAACTAAATATGGGTTTGCAGCATTTCGACCTGCTTGGTGACTAATGCAAATGAATACACCGATGGGAAGGCAGCACTCTGGCTTTTACAAGTGTTCTCTACATAGTTATACACTCGCTTTACCTAAATATAGCATGTAGCTCTCTGACAGGAGTGACTCAAAGCAGTTTGATGCACAGTTTGCAACAAGATGAACAAACCGGTTTACAACAGGAGCAACAAACCTTAAGAGGTTGAGGTAGAATGAAAACACTAATGACAAACTGGTGATACAACTTTAACATTATTTGGGCTCCAAAGGATTTTCCCACATGGAGACACATTGACGGTCAAATGTTCACATTGCTTTTTTCTTATTCTGCAAATCTTTCATAGAGTCTCTGTCATTCTTTGCTGCTGCCTGTGACTGAAGTTTCGACTTATCTCTCTATGGTGTGTGTGTGTGTGTTTTACTCACACGTGTCTGTGTGTTTCCACGTGTTGTTGGACACAGTGAAAGTTGTAAGGCCACCAGCAGGGGTAAGCATTGCGTGATCAAGGTCAGCCAAAGAATAAAACCACAGGAGAGAACCTGGTGTGTTGAGAAGCTCATCTGTGAGGGAGTGTGAGCGAGAGTGACCCACAGCGACGGTCCAGGGTTCAAATCTCTCAAGTAAATATGACAAAGACCCAGAAAAAAAAGGGGACAAAAATAGTAATAGAAAGACAGAGGAGGGAGAGAATGGTAGATTGGTGTGAGGACAGAGGGAAGGACGGAGAAGAGGAAGAGTATTATTCTTTGGATGGCACTGTGCACAAACCAGTCAATACAGCACCTCTCCTGTCTTCTCCTCTCCTCTCCTCATCCCCTGTTCTCGTCTATGAAACACGAGCCATCATGAGGACCATAAAACCTCCTATTGATCAATATCTCAGACACATCATTCTCATACACAGAAGCACAGGACAGATAAAGGTAGTGTGCACCCACAGGCATGTCCACACACTTTAAACTATCCTCTTTGCGTTATTTATTTTTTGGTTTACAAAAGATTAGGCCGTGAGAGCTTTATTTATGTTTAGGCTGAGGTCAAATAACATTGCCAACAGCATAATTCAAAACCGGGCACCCATGGGCGCAAAGTACAGTTAATGTCACTGTATTTGACTCACGGCCAAATCACACCACATTCAATGTGTAGCTTGCCGACAGTTCAGACAGTTGATGTAGATGACGAGTTAACCTTTTCTCAAAATTCCAGTTTCTATCAGAGGTAGCTGATCGTTTTCATACCTTGTGGCTCCTTTTCACTATTTGGCCTGAGTGTCTTCCTCTGGTTTGTCCAAAGTAAAGAGCTGACATGTAAGAGAGGAAGAGGAGCGGGGAGGGAGACCCACGTGCACTTCTCTTCCTCCTCCATCATATGAAAAGCTTTGTCATCAATAAATCAGTCGTGTATGCATTATACATGGCTGTCTGTGCATCCAAGCGCACGCACACGCACACGCACACACACACAGATACAACTGAACTACACACTCAGACACACATTTCCCACCAAAAAAGTAAAAGGAGGGTGAGATTTGCATTTTAAACCGTGTATAAACAAACATGACCTCATAGTTTACACAACTCCAAGCCCTCGTCTAATTTGAAATACAGCCCACGGCACGGTTGCACGGATCGTTCTCCTTGCAGAACAACTGACCAACTCTCTGCTCACTGACACAGGGAACGATACGCAGATGTTTAAGGAAGCCCTGAGTGACGTAGTTTTCTCAAGAATCGTGGGAAACGTTCAAAGAGTCAAAGGCTGGAAAACAAAACGCTCCATGTGTCCATCTGGACAGCGCTCACGTCCAGAGACGGCTCGCTGGGGTCATCAGGCACAAACAGGTGAAGTTGTGTTCTCATACATCGCGGAAAAAAAAAACACACACAAGCATATGCACACATTTCAAGTGCACAATAAACACACCAGAGCAACATCATCACACACACACACATTAAGTCTACAAGGTTAAAGATGCCGCATGTCTTGGGTCTCCACGTGCACATGAATATGAGCATGTACATGATGTGAGGAGGAAATCTCCAAACCCAGTTGATGTTGCTGGTCAAGAGGAGATGTAGAGACCCACACACACACACACACACACGCACACACACTCAGTCACGCTCGATTGATGCTAGCGGAGCAGATGAAGCCACCAGCCGAGCCAGCCAGTCCTCGTTACCTTCCTCTTTTGTTCCCGGGACGCTGCTCTCCTGCTCTTCCTCCGCTTCTCCTTCTCGTCCTCTAATGCATTCACATCCACTTCCCCCCGATTCTTCTTCAATTGGGAGGCCGCGTGAGCCATGATAGGTAAAAAAATGGAAGAGGCACCACACACCACACACGCGTGCCTCACCTGAAATCCCAGAGAAGTTCAGAGGCTATTGACAAAACCAGGATCTCAGTGTAAAAATAGGGGTAGAAAAGGAAAGGGGGGGAAAGGGAAGAAAAATGCCCTTCTTGAAAAGGAGAATGGAGAAGAGTAGGGTTTCTCTTTGGAGGTATATCCTGTGTGTCCTTTCTTCTGCTTGTTCCTTTGGTCTGATATGCCCTTTCTCCTTCTCGTTCTCTCTTCTTCTTCTTCTTCTTCTTCTTTTAAAGTGATGAAAATGTGGAAGAGAGGAGGAAGCACCTTCTCCTCATCTCCTCGTCGTCCTCATCCTCCTCCTCGTGTGTCATCCGCCGGCAGTGAGAGAGGAGCGCGTCCAGGAGAGGTGAGGACAAACCGGATGGAGAGAGGAAAGAGACGCGAGCATCACCAGTACAGAGGTGGAGGGAGGAGAGAGAGAGAGAGAGAGGAGGGAGAGAGAATGGAGATGGAGGGAGGGAGGGAGGGCGGGTGTGAGAGGAACGGTTACCATGGCAACCACGCTCTGTTTCTGGTCTGTCCTCTTAAATGTTTCTCTCCCCCCCCCCACCCCACCCCCACCCCCCTCCTCCTCCTCCTCCTCTTGGGTCCTCACCTGGTGCTCCACTGTGCAGATGTGTGTGTGTGTGTCTGTGTGTGTGTGCTTGCTCGTGCACGTGTGTGAGATACGGTGTAAAAAATGATTAATTGTGTGTTAGAGCGTGCGAGCACATGAATGAATGAAGCAAAGGCACCGGGGGTAAGATTTGGAAAGGATATGGTGAGGGGAAGAAACAGCAGTGAGAGCTTGTGTGTGTGTTTGTGTGTGTCTGTGAGAGAGATTGTATACCCCCCACCTATTGGCTATCACACACACACACACACACATTACCAGATGGAGGTGGCCAAGTGTGGGGATGGAAATGGTGATGGAGAGAACATGTAAAGGACACGGGTGAAGGGAAAGAGGGAGGGAGCAGAGACAGGGTTGATCCTGATGGGAAGAGTGCACTAACATTACAAACACACACACACACACACACACATCAGCATAATTGACTAATGCCAGTTAATTGTTTAATTGTAACTGCGGCAATGTACTTGACTTTTTAATGTAGTGCTCATACCAGAGAATGAATGAATGAATGAACGAATGCCATCTAGCCCCCCCCTCCCCCCCAAAATGAAATATATAAAAACGTATTAAGGATTCATCAAACGACTGGACAGAATAAATCACATCTCAATTCAGAAATGTCTGAGCTCCTGGTCGTGTGCCTCTCTAACCTCAGTGTGCTCCTCCCACCATCTGGGTTCACTGACACCATGATGGGGGGGTCAAACAGGACCAGGGGAGCTTTTGTTTCTCCAAATCACTCAGGTCTTTGTTGAAAGCAGAGGAACAGAGGAGGAGGAGGAGAAAGAGGAGGGAGAGACAGGAATAGGAACAGATTTACACAGTATGGGCGAGAGAGAGAGAGAGAGAGGGACACAACAAAGGATCCTGTTTGATTTTCTGTGACTGGGGAGCGGAGGAGCCAGATGAAGAGGAGGAGGAGGAGGTGAAGAAACACCAGACGTCTTATTTCGGGACGTCCTTCACATCGACCGTGCTCACGTCTGACACGGCAGCGGGAGACAGACGTGAGCACGCAGCGGCCATCTTTGTGTTCCTCTGCCCGCCTGCTTGTCAGAGGCACCTATGAGCCCCGGCCGGGTCCTGTTGATACCGAGAAAGGCTGCCTCACCACATGCCTGTCTGCTTTCCACAGGATCTACTGTATCTGTGGTCACGCCCTTTAACTGTACACACACACAACCAAATGGAAACCATACGGTGAAAAGCCGGGAACAAGCGGGTGGATGATCGAGCACTGCTGCTAGAGAGAGAGGAGAACAAGCCTCCAGGGAGAGACGACAGGTTTAGCCAGTGGACACCAGCCATGTAACAATACCAGCGTGAAATTCTCTTTTATCCACCTCAAATATATTCATCCCCTCGGCTTCATCATTCTTTCTTTTCAACCGAAAACGCCAGCACGAGGGGGGGGGGGGGGGGGTGCTGACTTATAGCCCCCATCATGCATCAGGGGGTGTCACATTATGCCAAATTATCGTGCGGTTGCTAGGCGAGGGCCAATGGGGTGGCTTTTGGGAGGACAGGATGGATGGATAAGGAGCGTGGAGGTAAGAGGGATTGGGATGGGAGGGAGCAGGGGGGGGGGTAGGTGCATGTGCATGTGGAAGCATGGTGAGGACGGGGGATATGTGCACATGATAAACAAACCGCTATCACGAGAGAAAAAAGAAAAAGAAAAAAACCTTTGTCCGAGGAGAGATATGCAAAGAGGAATCACGATGAAGGACATTTTTTTCTCTGTTAAGCAAATATACAAAAACCTCTTCTAATGCCTCCTTAACAATTCATTAAGTGACTGAAAATAATCCATTCACATGTTGATAGCCAAGAGTACACTAACCCCCACCCCCACCCTCCCCCGCCGTAGTAAGAGCCACTGCCAAGGTGGCCTATATTTCAAACAGCGTTTTACAAGCGAGGAAAAATCAAGACGACTACAACAGAGCAGCGTTGGCCGGTGGCCGGAGCTGAACTCTATAGAAGTCAATGATTATTGGACTTTTTCCACTGTTTTTCAGGCAATTTGCCACAAGTTACAATAAACACACACCCTGGGAGGATAAATCACACATACACACAATGAAGAATGTCTACTATACTACTATTAATGTACCAACCACTACTAAACACTAGTGGTATTATTAGAGCTGACACTGTTTGTTAATTGACAACTATTTTGACCATCAATTACTTGGTTTTATTTCATGTAAAGCAAATAACGGGTATATTTGGGTTTTGATGAATATGTTTCTGAAACCAATCAATGTATAGAGAATTTTATCGATAAAGCATTCCAAATCAATAAAGTAAATAAATAGTAGAGATCCTGTTACAGTGAATATTTTGGGAATATACATTCCTGCACGGAAAGTACAAGGTCAGAAGGGAAACTTTCTAAATCCTCACATGTCTTTTCAAAGCCCCCGAGACGATGTTACTGGACTCAGTCTATTTCCTGTTATGATCTGCTTTTCCTGAGTCTGTGTGACCCGCTGCCGCAACTCCCGTGGGTGCAACACGACCAATCACAGCATCAGTGTCATTGGCCCTTTTGACCTCTGCAGCCACAACAGTTTGTCCCAATACACCAACAAAAAACAAAAGGGCCAAGACAGCATCTGGAGGGCGTGAGCTGGACAGGTCACTGTGAGGTTACAGAAGATTACCAACACAGCCCAGCTCTGAATTGAACTGCCCTGTTTCTGTCCCGTCTACGTTATTCACCACTAGCTGTTCTGAACACTGCTTCCTCTTTGCAGCCTTGTATAGATCATTCACTGACATGCACGAGAACAGTCACCGTGCTGCCGGAATTCTCACAAACTGTAAATCGTGTGTCGTCATGTCTAACATCTGATCTGAGGTTCAGAATAAAGGAGAGAAAAGAAAAGCAGCTTGTCAGGCCGGCTGAACTGAATCATTCTCTGTGCTCTGCTACCCTCCAGTGGTCCACAGCATCAACTGTCCCATATGTTCCAGGAGCACAGCATGATATCATGTAAATACAGGTCTTGGATAATACAATTAAATCAGTGTTTGTCATTAGAGACATAAGCAAAGCAACACATATTTATCCATTTATACCAAATTGTCATTGAATAACATTGAAGCCAGGTTTGAATTAAGGAAACATGAACATGGTGATCGGGTAAGAGTAATACATGAATGGATTTCACATGTTTTATTTATTTCATCTATTTTAAAGGTTCCCAATTTCAAATATTTCACATTTTCCTCCATTTCTAGAAATTCTAAACACCAGATCTCGAACCAAACTTAGATCCAATATACACAACAAAAAAAAATCTTTGCCATAAGGGCAGGGTCTACCTGTCAGTAATGTATATATTCTTTATACGAAATAAATCCCTCTGCTAATCCCAGAGTGTGAAGAAATCTTTGTCTGCCCTGACCGGTCTAGAAACGCCTCGAGGACGAACGAAGAGGAATATGAAAGGTGCAGGGTCAAATGGCAAAGTGTAGAGACTGACAGGAAATGATCCACCCACACAGGAACCTCTCCTACACCACCTACACTTAGCCCCAGGCCTAGTGCATCAATATGGGGGGGGGGGGGGTGTGGTGAGAACAGGAGGTGATGGGGGTTGAAATATGGATTTGAGTTTTGCAATATATCAGAGCTTTAATGAAATATCTGGAGTTTGTCTGTCACTTATCAACAATGCAGCAGGAGATGTTCTGAGTCAGATGTGTTCAGAACAAAAAGAACATTTACAGGATATTCAGGTGATTGTTTGGAGCCGGTAGGAGACAGGACTTGATAAATGACGCTGCAGAAATCATGTGCTTTTGTTTACAGCACGTGTGTTCATCCTGAGATATTTGGATTCTCTGTAATTTCTCTAATTTTTCATCCGTCACGTGTTGGAATAATCATCACACCCCCTTTTTCTAAATGTGAATTTTAGGGATTTTGCTGCCTTTTTCCTCACATGGGCTCACTCTGCCATTTTCCAGAGAATTTACCAGGGGCCTGGGAGGAAGATTTCAGGAAAATGTGCGGATCCACTGATACGAAACATTGGTGTCAACACATTCTGCCCCTTTAGGAAATTTCCGGCTAGTGTCCACGCTGCACAGCATGTCTGAACGCAGCTTTAGACATTGTTTGGTGTTCGAAGATGTTTGCAGACTGGTTATTAAGCCCGAAGCTTATAAGGCAGTTCAATAACATGGTGGTTGTTTCTTTTCCGTGTTTCTCGTGTCCACTCCGGGTCTTAAAACAGTGTCTCACTCTCACACAGATCTCTCTCCCACACTCTGTATTCTACCTATCCCCATTTTTCCTTCACTCCATCCTCAAAATGATTTGAATGACTCCCTACCAGACAATACATTTCATTCATAATGTACCCTGAGACATGCGCTTTGGCTTTAACCCACTTAGCCACCAGTAACCTACCTAAATGTGTGTCACGACCGAGCACTCCCTTTCAAACCAGAACAAAATGTTCTTCCATGGTTTCCCCACTGAGGGGCAGACAGGACATTCACATTGGAGATGAGGAGCACACTGACACACACACACACACCGACGGAGACAGGCGTGTGCACCGTGAGGTGGGGTCCGCGGCAGTTGACTGACAGTTGGGGGAGGTACGTTCTTTCCAGTTTGATGAGCATGAATTGCTTTTTATTTTTGTCACTGTGCAGTCGTAGACAGAGAGATTCACTGTTTCCGCTCACAGATACAGATTATATGGGTCACATCAAAGCAGGAGAATGAGTTAATCAACCGAGAAATTACTGAAGTCACTGAAAATGTGGTCACGATGCAGAGGGAATAAATGAGTTTTTAAAAACAAGTCTGGATTTCACTCACAGAGAAACCAGCGAGCATTTCCGTCGCCTCCATCATCAAAGCATGATGATTTCAATTGTGCTTGCATGTACTGCGATATGTCCCCTACATGCTCCACCACCACCTCCTCCTCTTCCTCACTAGAATCTGAAGAATGAGAGGAGCTGATGAAGAGCAGCAGGTTAGCGCAGGATCAACCACTAGGGGAGTTGTGATTTACTCTAGAAACAAAAAGGGTCTGGATTTATGTACCCTATAACACCAGGGGAAGACTGTGTGAAAAGTCAATGGCCATATTTTCAAGCATTTAATTACCACAGTCTGGTTTGTTCGAAGCAAATGAGTCGTGTTTACGACTCAGAAAGCATTTGCAAGCCATAATTCTAGGAAGAACTGTTCAGATCTATGATGCAATCAAGTGTTGTTGACTAAATCTAAGTCCATACGAGGACAAGAAGAAATACAATCAGTGGTTTAATTAGGGTGAAGCTCTTTTTCCTAGACAATAACTCCAGGGAGTACAATGACTTCAGTGGTCATATCCAAATAACAAGGAGAGCGAGGCACTGTTGCCGGTTGATTACGAATTTCCGGTGAGCAACGGGGAGTTAATTTTCTTGGCTGAAACAAGTGGTGCTGTGACAGGCTCGGCTGTGCAGTGAGGGAAGCCATCCCTTCTCTGTTTTACACGGGAACGGCAGCAGAAGAATAAACAATTTCACGGTCGGTTGGGAACAGTTATACATGGCGTCGCACAATCACTTCCTCACACTGCATCGGCCTCTGCAATAACTCAGGACTTTAAATAATCAATCAAATCCTGTACAAAACAACGAGAAAACAATTTGGTCAGCCGGGCGGTGTCTAAACTTTGCAGGGAAATGATTTAGAAGTTGAGTTGAGCAAGTTGAGTGATGAATGTCTCTCCTGTGCACTTGTCTATTAAATGTCTAGCTCTTAATTCCCACTACTTCACTGCTGGTTTACAGTTAGTCCAGTTATGCTATGTAATCTGTTGTGGACGGAATAATTATATCTGTGGCCGAGGAGGAAGTTCAATTTGGTCATTAATAAAACACCATTTCCTGATGGAAGCCATCACGATGCAGCTTGAGTGGTTTTTAATTGAAAACAGAGCAGGACAAATTCTGAAAATTCTGAATGTATTGGAAGGGCAAAGGAACTGATGGTGAGAAGCACTAAAGCGAGATGGAGAATCTGATGATGGTTGGATTGGAGGCCTCAGAGGTCATGACCCTGTCACTCAGCCAATCAGAAGCCAGGTTGAACATATCTATCCCTGAGATATGACTCAACACCATAGCAACTGCGTCCCTATATGACAATCCAGTCCCTGGACGGCTGCTCTCTGGTGGGCAAGGCGGTGGGATGTTCCAGGAACTTCCCGAGCAGGATAAATATAGAAAACAAAAGTTGCCATGGAAACTGTGGGTTGATTTTGCTAACAGGGGAATTAAGAAGATGTTGAAAGACTGGAAACACAAACACACGATTAATGTCCACATGGTAATATGGTTCAGGAAGAGTGTCAGTGGTTTTAGCATTATAGGTAAAAGCCGGTGTTTAGGTACATTGTGGTGCAGTGATGAAAGAAGAGCTTTTTCTCAAACAACTGCACATAAAAGTTTACCAGCAACCAGTGAAATACCTTTTACGCAAGACAAGTGTAATTTTTAATGGGGAAATGTAAAAAAAACAGAAATTATGTAGTAAAGATACGCATACTGATAAAAACTGCAGTTTATTGTAACTTTTTAAAATCTAGGACTGCAAAATCACATTAACTGGGGAGGAGTCCTGTAAGAGCCTTTGTATTTGATTTATTTTTTTTTATAATGAGACAAAATAATGCAACCCAAACAGTTCGGGATTTTTAGGCAGCACTTTATGTGCTGTGCTCTGTGATTTGGAGGCTGATCAAAGGCAACCACAGACCTTCCTCCCATGCGAAGCAGCAGAAGCCACCAGCACCATATGTGTGGGCCCATCAGTGGGTCCACATGCCATATGCCTGAATGTGCCGGTGTAATGCTTTCTCTGTGCCAATCATCTCAGCAATGGGGGGTGTTCATTAGTACAGTCTTGGGGGGGTGTACTTATGCAATCATATATATATATATATATAATTTCACACACATTATATTACATATACACATATATACAGGTGTTCAGAGGTGTATTAGTGTAGTTTGGCACACTTAAGCAAAACTATGCACTGTACATGGGGTCCTGTGTTAGGTTGCACCGTGCACAGTGTGTGAAGCCCTGGGTGTTTGTGCAGCCATAACCTCAGCAGACCCTGCTACTAGAGTTGCAGGAGCTGCGTGTTTGTGCAGCCTTGTTACCCTCCCTGAGCTGCTGGCCAGTGGAATATCCTCCCCAGTGTCGAGTTTCCCCGTCATGATGGGATCATAGAGATGTGCCAAGAAACACTGTGTCTGGGGAGCCTCACTCACTGTTGCACAGTACGCAGGCCCCATATCAAAGTATCATCACACACACACCAACAGACACAAACACACAAAGCAACCACCTGGAAAGTGCTGCTGCACCCAGAAACCCCCAGTCCTGTGTTACAGGGAAGTACACACATTCAAGCACACACTGACTCATGCTATTGCTTTTCTTCACTGAAGAAAGGTCAACTGCCACCTGAGCATTTTCACTCCGTGCTTATTGAGCCTGGAGATATTTACCATACTCGTAAAGTCATTTAAACACCCATCACTCAAATGTTTTTGGTAATAGATCCACGTCTTTCTAAGCCCCTGGATGAAGTGCCAACACACCTCAGGCTCATTGGCCAATGTACAGTACAAGCAAGTTAATAACTTAATAATCATGTAAAACAGTCATTGAGTTGCGATGAATATCACATTTTGAAATAAGATGCAAGCACGTCAAAGCAATTCTCACCAAAATTAAGCCAAATAACCAACTGTGAGATCAATGGACCTCGACCTATTTCGAGCAGTATCCTCAAAGCAAGGTGACATATAAATACACTACTATCAGTTTCTCCGTGCCATCAATTACGATGTTAGCATGCCAGGCAGACAGTCGTCCGGCAGACAGTTTGGGAGTGCTTCACAGAAACGTGTGTGTTCAGCCAAAGTTGTGTTTTCAAGCATTTTACCTTCCGCCGCTCCCTGAGACCACAGATACCAGACGTGTCTCCTGTCAGAATATCAACGTGTAGCAGCGCAGAGGGGAACGAAACCTACCACCTGGAGTTAAGCCCAGATTTTACAGTAGTACCCTCTGGCCTAATGACAGTAACAGCTCCGACGCTTGATCACATGCAGGCTTCATTTTCAATCAGTGGAAAGAAGAAGCCGAGTGTCGGCCGGAGGTCCACGCCATCCAGACAGCTGCCCGCGTACAGCCAACTCTTGATAATGGAAATGTAGCACTACTACGCTTAGCTCATTCCATTTCTCGTATTGGGGCTGCCAAAAGGTCGAAATGCCGTCTGATATGGCATCTGGAAACGCGAGAGCAGGGAAAGGTTAAAGAAAGAGTTTACTGAAGTTCTAATTGGATGCAAATCAGCTAATTGTGTTTGCACAGTGGGAGAGCGGAGCGGCAAAGTCCGTGAACTAAGAGTCTGGGTCACATGCATCCGATCCCCTCGTGTTTCTCACACCTCAGCAATGGTCGCCATGCAGCAACACACTCGCTGGGATGGTTTGGATCCGAGGGACGGGGCAGGTCGTGATGGAGCTGGTGTAAATGTCAAGTCCTCTCACTCACCCACACATACTCTATTACAAAGCAGATGAATATTATGACACCTTTGCATTCTATAAAGACAATTATATGCAATTAAACCAACATTGATGAGACAAAAGTGTTCAAAATAAGAAAAACTAACCCCAAGTGAGTGTACCATTTTAAGGAAGTGTAAAATACACCATATCTATGGAGATCCTGGTATAATCACTTAGAGCCCTCGAAGTAACACTCTGTTCTGGCCAGAAACCCATTTGTATTCAACGCACTGATGCGGTTTCATGAATGTGGGGCTGAAAACATCATTTATCTCATCTTAGGTGGCTTCGGAAAACAAAACCAATGTCATTCATTCGATGCTGCCAACATCACAGAAGCTTCCGTTCGCTCCATCACTGAAAGCAATAACGCACGGAGACAGAGGAAGAAAGGAAGGGAGAGAGCTTATCGTTGTTTTTACCCCATAAACCATGAAGTTGTGAGATCTTGCCAAGTCTGATAAGCGACATCCAACGCTCCTCTCTAATGCTCTCTCTCTCCCCTACTCGTTTCACCCCACCCCCGACCCCTCCCTCCCTCTGCATCCTGACAGCTGGGGCCCCAGTCCCACATCAGTGGAAATTTCCTGAAATGTCACTCCAGTAGATGGTCTGAGTGATTGGGTCGCGTGGGGAGTATTGCTGCAAAGGCCATACGCAGACACACACACACACACACAACTCTCCCTCAGCCCATTGTCCCCAGTCCCCACACGATGGCTGTCACCCAAACTTTAGCACTTTGAGGCAAAATTTGTTCGGCCATGCGTGTATTTTTCTGTCTCGAAAACCCCCGTGTGGCTCGCCTCCCCTGAACCCCTTCACATGGAGTCCTCGCCTCCTCCTCTCGTGGAGTTCAACCAGTCACCGTGGCTCAGCCAGGGGCCGGGATGGAAAGGTGAGGGGGTCAAACGGGACACGGGAAGTCTCCTGGGCCCTGATCTATGAATCTACACTTTAAAGGTTAACACAAAACTGGAATCGATCTACACAGACAGCTCTGTGTGTTTTAAGCTTTAGCAGCAGCAAGCTAGCACTTACCGCACTTACAATAACAAAACAAACATGCTGATCCTTCAGCAGGTGTAATGTTGACCATGTTCACCACCTTGACATTAGTGAGCTGTAGCTTGAAAACACTGTTCAGTGAAATGAAAAATACATAACTTCATTGGTCAGGGGTCTCTCAATCAAAACAATAACCAAAGACCTAGTTTGATGACAGCCTGAATCAGCGTGGGATCATTGGAGTTGTTGTGCACACCACGAGAGTTGTTGAATATCTAGTTGAGGCAACTCAGGCCCACAATCCTTCACAATATGAGAAGCATGTTTGATGCAATTAAAAGGGGACCACAATGAAACATACTACTATCATCCATAAGGCAATGAGGACTTAAAAGGATAGCGAAAACAAATACGAGAATGACAAAGCACATTTATTAGATTGAGAGCTATTATTGTTTCATACATTAGCTATTTACTGGCAAAGGAAACTCCCCTAAGGGACCTCCCCTTTACCTAGATTCACACCGATTTATCCAGCCGGCAGATATAGGTCGCCAAACTATTCTAAGTGTTATCCTCTCATTAGCCACACTGCAGAAGATAAATGATAAGTAAACAAAAACATACAGCTCCACGTGTCTGTGCTTTCATACTCACGCTTTCCGCTCTTCGCATCTTCGGTTAATCCCGGCTGTCTCTGACATGGTCCGAAGGTGCACCGGGGGCAAAGAGGGAAAGTGTTTCCAAGGCCACGAGCCGACTGCAGCCAGGACAGGAAGAGTGTGCACAAAGCTCTGCCCAACCCACTTCAGCTGCAAGTGGCAGCGGGGGTTTACAGGCGGGCAGTTAATCAGACAAGCGGTAATCTGGTTAGGAGATCAACAAACAAATGAGCCTCTCAGTGTCGAAAAGGAGGACACAACCCCGCAGACAATTGAGCGGGTCAATGCCATGCCATTGTGCAAGAGAACAACAGGAAGGAGAGAACGGGAGTATTACTGTCATAATTCAGAACAAAATTAGTGGCGAGTGTAGAGCAGGAGCATTTAGCTGTGTCTGCTATAGTGGGAGTTTCTACTGGAATCATCTTTATTGGACTAATTGTTGTGTGGATTTAAGATTAAGATGCATTTATTAGTCCCAAACACATGCACAGACATGCACAGGCACACTCATGCAGGTAGGAAATGTAGTCTCTGCTTTTGACCCATCTGGTGCAGGACACACACAGCAGTGAGCGACCATGTAGGGCGCCCGGGGAGCAGATGTTGGGGGAGTAAGGTGCCTTGCTCAGGGGCACCAGACAGGGTAGGGAGAATCCTCTTGGATTTTAGGACAGATCAAACCAGGTTCGTCTTTTGTTGTCTCTCCTTGGAGTCGAACCAGAGACGAACCAGAGACCTTCTCTGCCCATAGTCCAAGTTTCTTCCACTAGACCACCGCCTCTCAGACTTGAAAGCATAAAGCATAATAAGATATTTTAGAAGTATTGAAAACAAAAGGAATGTCTGTGGGTGTGGTCTATAACTAGAGCAACCACCTGTTCATTCTAATTGGCATTGTCAAGGTGCCTTTGCAAAGTGCCTGGTCGTGAAGGTCTATTAAGGGTAAGTGGTGGCGGCTGGCGGCACACATGACAAAACCAGTGAGTGACCAGGCTTCAGGATCTCCACACCTCTTTTGGTCTCCATGGAAACAACGGCTGAGAGTTTCGGGTGCACCGGAGACGCGAAGACAACGTCACAAAGAGAGAGAGAGAGAGAGAGAGAGAGAGAGAGAGAGAGAAAGAGAGAGCGAGAGAGAGAGAGAGAGAGAGAGAGGGAGAAGTGTGTGCTGCTACTGACATGTCACACAATCCAGACGTTTTCTCACCTCCTGGAATCAAAGTGTTGTTTATGATCTACAAAATTCAGAGTGTGAGTCACCTCACTGCACACCTGATGTTGTACACTGTGTGTGTGTGTGAAACTGTGTGTGTCTGCTGTGCTTTAAAAACCAAAATAGGTCAGACAGGCTAGTCTGGCATATTTAACGACTTTAGGGCTAAAGTGACAAACGTTATAATCCATATCTAAGCCATAACAAATTCCTCTTAAAGGATGGTTCAGATCATTTACAGTTAAAGCAAACTTCGGCCTGAAGTTTGCTTATACTATTATACTATTTTTAGTTCCCCCCCAGTTCCAAATAATGATATGGACAGAGACTGGTGATGACGGATGCTTTTAACAGTAAACGTTCCCATAAAGAAACTGTTATGCTTCAACGAAGAGCATCTATAAACTGTTATAAACACACTAAGACAGTGTTTATTCAACTTTGCAGTAACAAAAGGGGGAAATTGCTTTTGCTGTCAAGCACGTCCAAACAGTGGCTGCTCAGCAATGACCAAGGGAAGACCCCCCCCCCCCCCCCCCCCCCCCAGTTTAAAAGATGTAGCTGATTCAAATGTTGGGAACTGTTGGGCCTTGGTGGAGGTATCTGCTCTACTGGGCCATTCTGTTGATAATGTGGTCTCATGCGATCATTGTTAGTTCAAACATCTTTGCTAAGTTATTCTATTTTAGGCTTTGTTCCGTGCAGCCATTTGCTTTACGTGCATTTTGGAACGGGGGCCGATGATCAGTATCAGGGACTGACCCAGACAGAGGAGGTGAGCGACTGAGACAGGGACACAGACAGAGCCACAGAGAGGGGGGGGGGGGGGGGGGGGGGGGCTCTGTCCTCGTCAACATTAACAAACACTGTCGTCTCTCTCTGACCTGTAGCTTAGCTAATGTTGATATCACCATATGGCAATGCAATTTACAGCCATGGTGAACAGACATTTCCTCCATCTACGCACACGGTGACAAGCACGCCACACACACACACACACACACACACACACACACTGGGGGCCTTGTTAGTGCGCTTGCAGGCCTGCTCCCGTTGCCACATGCTGTCTGAGTGGCAGAGCCAAAGGAAGAACAGGACTCGGAGTAAACACAAACATCTACAGCTACAGCTTTGTTGAGCACACACAGACAGGTGTAGTGCCAGTCTGTTTCACACTGGTTTCACATTATATCTCCAACCCCGCCCTACCTCACCTCATCTTCTCTCTCTCTCTCTATCCTGGGCTGCCCATTGATCTGTGAGCTTGTGGGCAGAGGAGGACGGGAGCTTTGATGTCTGAGGCTGTGACTCTGTGTGTGTGTGTGTGTGTGTGTGTGTGTGTGTTGGTTTCTCAAGTCAGAAAATTGTACCCTCCTTCAGGTTTTCACAGTTACTTCTCATCTCTCTGAGGCAGAAGTGAGAAAACCAGCAGGTTGACAGAGAAAGGGGGGGAACTGAAGAAAAAAGCCAAAGAAGACATGTGAGAAAAAGAGAGAGGGAAAGAGAGAGAGGTGCGGCAGTGACTCTGAGGAGAAAAAGGAGGCCAGACAGTGGATAATGTTTTATTGCACTGGACCAGAGTGTGAATGCCTGAGGCTGTAGGGGAAAGGAGGAAGAAAGGAAGGGAGGACATAAGGGAATAGGGAAAGAGATGAAAGAAAGAGAGAAAGAAAGAAAGAAAGAAAGGCAATGGATGGATGGATGCTGCGACAGTATCATGAAGTAACATGTGACTTTAGTACTCTTCTATTTAGAACCATCAACTGATATTTTCTGTTGTTTGGTTCCTTGGAGTCACACGCTGTCATTACACAACTTTTTCCTTTTTCCTCAAAAGGAAAAAAACTGAAGGCTTCAAAAGTGTTCAAACACAAAAAAACTCTGAGCTGAACTTTTGAATTGCCAATCAATTTCATTACATTCTCTGTCAGACAAGCTGCGCCTGGGTTCGGCCTTTTCACTCACTGGCTGCATGATGTTCCTTCATTATTTCTTCCTCTCAAACACACACACACACACACACACACACACACACACACACTCTCTCTCTCTAATCATCGCTCTTAGAAACGCAGAGGGTTTTGCAGCGCCCGGTTGAATGGCACATTCTAGTACAGATTATCAGCAGCTCCAATTAGCTGGTATTACAGACAGAATAAAAAGGTAACTCTCCCTCTGTGACACGTAGATCATTTGTCGTCTCCGATCTCACCCCCTCGTGACACAGGAGAAAATCCCTGCACATGAAAACCCTCTTCAATAAGAAGATAATCTAACTCCAAAGTGATGTGAAGTTTCATCCGACAAAATGAGGGACCCCGTGCCTTGGCCTCAAATGCCTCTGCTTGTCTCTTTTTTCTTGTTTGCTGTAAATGTTCAGACCCAAACATCAAAATTGCTCTTGAGCATAAAACCCAGTTAGCTGATTTCTAAAGTGGTGCAGAAGTCACGTTAACTTAATTTGCCTGTGTCTGCCGCTCTGTCAGCCACATCATCCACGGCTCTCCGCACATTACCCAGGCTCATGTAGGGTCAATACTAATGTTGTCTTTATCCATTTCTAACTGTGACACTGCTGCTAAAGCAGATAATAAGATGCCAGTTTCAGTAAGGAAATTATATTTTCCTCTGAAACGCTATTGGAAGTTTTAGCTCAGACAAGGCAGCTCGGTGCAGAGCTTTTATTACAATCGTGCTAATCAGACAACTATCAGATTTTGTTATATTAAATACAAGCTTCCAGCTACGCAGCCTTTTATGAGACAGAAATATTGAGGACAACACTTCTCGGAGCTCACTTTGATAGACGACATGTGGATAATTAAAACATGCAGCCTTTAAATGTCTTCCTGGCCATGCCTCTTTGGGTAAGTAATACATTTTTAACAATATTTGCCATCTGCATGAAAGAAGTAGGGCACAAGGGGAACCCTGGAGACGATTCGGGAGCCAGATGCTCGAGAGGATGCTTAAAACTTCATGTCTTAGATGCAGGGACATAGTCAAATATAGTAGGTCAAATTGAAGACAAGTTCATGAACTAGTACAGTCGAGTTGATGATAAGAGTCCCACTGCATGTCACACTGCTGGACATTTCTGATCAAGTATTCCCACAATCTGTTTCAGACTGTGGGACTCAACATCTGGGATGGTGCAAAATTTGCCTTTTAAATCATCACAGTGTTTACATATAGTGAAAAAAACAAATGCAAGCAGAGACATGCCGTCGACTCACATCATGTACTTACTGTACTGTTTGGAAAATGTTGCCAAATATTTAATCATAATAGACGAGAAGAGCGCGTACCTCCGAGGCTTATGCCCAAACTCAGCATGGTAACAAGAAAGTGGAAAAACAAAACCCTGGATCCGCCCACTTTATCTGAGCCAAAAAATGTTCTCGGGTCATGACCTTCTCCTCTACAGAAATTCTGAGGAATCGGTTCAGACATGCAAACAGAAATTAAATCATAAACTTCTTGGTTGGTCACAGCACCGACACTTCTATGTAACCAACATCATTTTAAGCTGGCGTCTGATGGGATAGTTTTCAAAAGTGGGTCACGCAACAGTCAAATTATGGGATTTTGGTTTAATCATTTCAGGTACAAGATGCTGTTACTCACTAAAGCAGAGAAAAGGTTTATATCAACATCAGGCAGAACCAGTTTAATCATGTTCAATTCTTTATTGTAATTTTTTATTGCGAGTAAAAGGGGATCTTCCTCCAAACAGGTGAGAATGATGCAAACCTCACAGTAAACATTGCATCAGATGGTTTGCGAGAAAAACGCACGGGGAGGAAGATTTGTTGATTAATTTTTCCCCATTTAAAAGTATGTCTGATGGTAAATGCACAAAAAATAACTGCCTGATAGGAGAAATGTGTTGTGGTCAAAAAACTCACGAAGCAACATTCTGTGATCAAGCTTTTCTCTGCAGGAAAAAAAAACTGATATTTCAACTCTGAAAGTCATTTCTACCTCCAACTATTCCACTTTCTGACTCCTTCTTTGTCTCCACCTCTTTTACATGCCTCCGTAAAGAAGAAACACACAAGCCCTGATGAATAGCACGATCAATCACAGCCCCAGTGAAACACTCAATCCCGCTCTGTCTCGGTCAGCGAGGAGGACGTCTCCATTGTTTAATGACGCTGAGGGAGGAAATGGTTTCTCTTTGTTCTCTTACAAAAAACCATTACTTCCTGCGTGGCTGTCCAGTACAGTACCGAGTTGACAAGACTACATCACTTAGTAATTTTGCCTAAACGTTTTTTTCTTTCTCTTTTATTTTGGGCACCTATCGTGTCTTCCCACTCGCTTTTATATAACACCCTCCTCTGCGACTGTATTAAAGAGGGCAGTGATTTTTTAGATAGATCCGTGTACTGTTATACAGTCACACAAACCTGCAGAGATACACTGGTTATTGAGTTTCATCTATTATCCTCAGAATAAGCTGCTGATATCTGACAATTTATTTTATTTCCACTAATACCTTTTATTTAAAGTTACATTTTGATATTAGACCTTTCTCATCATTCATCTTTCCTATATTTTTGCCAGACTAGAGATCATTTTACGAATATCATCACAGTTGCTTCAGTGTTCTGTTTCACATTTTTCTTCTGTTGTTCACGCAGGTATTATTAAATCCAGGAGGGTGTCCACATTGTCAAATTGGTTTTCCCCGCTACACTTTGGAGGTGTTTGACTTCACATGTGCTGGGTAGTTGATGACAGGCGAAGCAATTGTCAAGCGTCCCCAGCTGGTACAAACAGGACTTGGCTCATTCTCTGAGGGTAAACCAGGACATCTGGGATGAGCTATAACTATGAAGGCCCGCTGGTCCACGGCGGGCGAGACAGCGAGGGGATCTCAGCTGTGATTTATTCATGACACAAGTGGGTGAAGACTCAGCCTTTCCTCTTTCCTCCCCTTCTCCCTCGGCTCCCTCTTTCCCCTGCTGCCTCCTGGATACCATCATCATCATCCTCCCCACATCCTCTCTGCTGTATCCCAGCACATTAACACCCCCCTCCACACACACCCTCTCTCTCTCTCTCTCTCTCTCGCTCCATCCCTTCACTTTCTACCTACTGATATTAATCACATTAAATCACCGGGCAGCAGGGGCCATTCATTTCCCCTCCCTCGGCATGTACTGAATGTGCGTTTGGAGACAATTAAATGTCATTATCATAAACAATTGATGGATTTAAAATGCATTTACAGTGGTCTGAGTCTTTTGGGGACCCCCCCCCATGTTCAAATCATAGCCTGGAAATAAAGATGCGTCAACGCTTCCTCCCATTATCCACAAATGAAGCCAAAAATATCCCCAGACGTGAAGGCGGCCATCTTGTGCATCTGGAGCCTGTTTTACCTGTTAATGATGATATTTTCACAAATGTTATCAGATAAGTGATCCAAATTTAATTTAATGAAAACAATTTAAACTTCAACATAGAACAGTGTTATAACAATAACTTCTTTGAGAAAAAAATGTATTCAACATGAACTTTTTAGTTGGGTCTAGACCCCATCCACCAACATGGATGAGGCAGGATTTGAAACCTAAACCTTTAACTATATATAAAGATGGCTGTTATATTATTATGTTTCAGGCAATAATGTGAACTAAAAGTTAAACCATTTCTCCACATTACATTTAATCAATGTTATATACCCTCTTGACTCTACTTATCTAGTTTGCTGTTTTATTCCATTAAGACAATTTGCTGCTCTACTGTGATGTGTTGTGAACCAGCTGATGACAGTGTGATCTCTGTATAACCTTGTGTACGATGTTTCACGTAATTCCATTAACAAACTGAGGCACATATACAAACACACACTGGTCCTGAGGGTATCTCATTTGCGGACTCACACCCTCCCAGCTGGGTTGTCACATAGTGTGTGCTGTCAATGACCGCAGGGCAGAAGAAACCAACCCACACACCAGCCTTCTGCGGGACCACTGGGTAATTCAACAAACGCACAAACATAGACCCTTTCTTTTGCCATGCGATCCATGTACGACTCCCACATGCCTCATTTCAGCCTCAGGCAATGCTTCTCTCACACCTCAGCTTATTGCATGGCCAGTAAACACGGTTCAGTGTGTGTATACAACAATTTGAAACAGTGGCTAGAAGGCACTCTGATCCATGATCATTTTCAAAATCCATAATCTTCTGTTTTCCCCATTTCAGGTCACCATCCATCCTAAACCTGGCTTTCCAAAGCAGAAACACTCTCTACAGTTTTTTGGCTGAAAATCCCAGCATTGTATGTAGTGTCAAGAGAGAGACCGGTTTGTTTTAAATGCTGATGGTGATTGTGAACTTTCACAGACACAGCTCAGCTCCCTGTGATCTGGAGCCAACTTTCTGTCAAGGTTCTCAATAAAGCTGCTCGGAATTTACTGCAGGTCAACAGGAAGCATTTATCACCTCATCGTCCAATCACTGTTTAACTCTAATGTTTACATCCCACAACTACAACATCAAAATACTCGTACGTTTTGTCTGTGTTCATCGTTACACCAATGAAGTGATGGCACAGGAAAAAACAGCTTCTACAGCAAGCTATCCTCGACTGTGAAAAGAGGCCCCGTGTCATCCATCTTCTTCATTGAATGGGCCATTACATCACGGCTATTTGTTCAGTAGACACCATAAATGGAGGTCCTCAGTAAAACAGCAATAACATCTTGCGAAGTGTGTGTTGCTGAGTGAAGCTGGTGTTTTGGAAAATGAGCACATATTACTTTATTTCCACATTAAAGTCAATGATGTGGGGAATAGAGGAGAGGATGTAACAGAACGAATATTGAAAGTTTTCAACACCCTAATAAAGACTGAGATGACCTGATCATTAAAGATACAAAAAAAACGCTTGAAGCCAAAGTAACCGGCCCAGCACACAGGCCCATTTTACACAATCTCTGAGGAACAGGGAGTATCAGCGATTCAAAGCCACAGCGGTCCGTCTGCAACAGAAATTGAGTTATCAATATCGATATGAAGCGATTCCCATCTGCCTGGCTCCTCAGCTGTGAGCGGAGAGAGGAAGGCAGAGTGTGACAGGACTGATGAGGGGAACAGTTTTGTTCTTACACTGAAACCAGGACAATTCCACGAGTTATGTAATAGTGCGAGAGAGAAAACTGTGGCATCACTGTCACAGCAGCACCTGGGAGAGTGGATCTCCTGTAAGCCTGCAGGGGTTGATTCTAGGTGCACATGTGAGCCATCACTTACATACATCGACTTCTCCTACAGCTCCTCTCCTCCCACTCCTTTCTCTACTTAACACCGCCTGATCCCGTGTGGTTTCACCTGTCATGATTCCCTGCACTCTGCTCACTTCTAAAGATGTTTCCCACTCCTCCGCTGTCTCTCATCCATCATCATCCTCCGCTCTGCCTCTCTGTACCTGCTCTCTCTTTCCCAAATGCCATGATGCCATTTGGCTCGGGTGGTGTAGCCTCAGGGCTCACATTATGCCGCTGTCATATCCCCGCGCTGAAGTCCAAAGAAGGGAAAATGTTGAACGCGATCGTCGGCTGTCACATGTGCTGTTTCCAGAACACCGCTGATGGGGTTGCCCCTGTAGGAAGCTAACAGACAGCCTCGGAAAACCCATGAATAAGTAACGTGTAACATTGTGGAACCCCTGGTGAAGGCTGAGGAAAATCCCACGGTTCATGCAAATTTGAATCTCTAAAAGCAAATCCTCCTTGGACCGATCACTGATATTGGTTTCATACTGATCCTGCCTCTGACCCAAAGTCTATCGGATTGGCTTCAGCCTCCCTGGAACCTTTAAAAGGTACAATGGAGTGAATCTATTCAACTCAGTGAAGCAGTAGACTGGTACATTTAGCTGTCAGTTGGGCCAGCAGCATGGAAGGGGCTCAAAACAAAGAATTGGCCATTTGGATGTAATTCACTTTTGTTACACAAGCAAGATCTATGTCTTGGAGCAATTCCACTCTCAGGCGTATACAGTTTATTAGTAGGTTCTGGTATCAGATCAGAACTTGATATCGGTGGATAAAACCTAGAAACCCTTCAAATCCTGTGGTGTAAACCAATATTTCAGAGATCCACAAAGGGAAATAATCTTTTTACAGCTGTGCAGGTGTTTAACAACAAGGTCTCAATATTTGGGGAAAAGGGAACATTTCTTATCTCACCCGGTTAATTTATTTTGTAGAATGCTAAAACTTTTTATGGTTTTGTTGTAATTGTATTAGTTTTGAAAAATATTTAATACCTTCTTTTCCAGCCATTCATCCCAACCACCTTTCTTTGACGTCCATGCATAACACGCGCAACAATTATGTCCCCATCAAAACACATAAATGTCTCCAGGATGTCGCACCCAATTTTCCTGCTAGTTTAGCATAAATGGAGATAATCGGCGATCACCTCTACATTTAAGAACACAACCAACGTTCTGTTGCTCTCTGGCAGACATTTTGAATTTTGGAGGAAGCCACAAGCTCCTGTGGTTAAGTGCATTTTCAAGCTGAGCGCCAGCACAAGGGTTGTGACACACGGCCTGTTTGAGAGACACTGCAGCTATCTCCTCTGCCTGGGATGACATGCTTCATCTTTCAACTAATTTCCCCTATTTTAGTCTCTCGCAAAAGCTTCCATTCTTCATCCCATGGAGGAAGCAGGGGTGAGCCATCTGGTTTGGCTCTGCTGTGGATGTATTCCTGATACATCATCTGACTCAAATAAACAACACCTGAGAACCAAAGGGACAGCGAGCGTTGCAGACAGCCTTTCCTCCTCGTTTAGTTAATTAAAACTGTGTTAAGTGAATTCTTTCAATTACAAACAGCTTTGGATTTTCCGTGGCTGGCACGGTTCAGATCCTGGTGGAGCCGCCGCTCTGAAACCTGAAATCTAGACTGTTTTCACCCACCACAGTTTGCCTTCTGCATTTGTTGTGATCAACACAATAAGTCGGCACATCCAACACGATGAAGAGGAATTCAAAACATGCTGAAAGAGGTATTTTTCCCTGCTGCTCTACTGTGGGAATTAGTGTGGGAATAGTGTGATCCCTGTCAATTCTCACACAATAGATGAGATGTTATATTCCCTGCATCGTGACCTCGACCTAAATAACTCATACATCCAATTTCTGTGGTGATAATTGTTTGTGAAGTCCAATTAACAGCCAGTGCATCTGTGACTTCATGTGGGTATTATGGTCATAAACAAACCGCTGACTTTAATCTGTCAGATTTCATACGTTTATACAAAAACATTCAGTAAAACCACTGATATTGGATTTGCAGACACACCAAAGTCGAGAGCCTCCACAGTGAGTTTGAACCTTTTGTGTTTTTGGAACACGACAAAACCTTTTGTTAGCCTGCTCTGTTGCATTTAACAGTTGCCATGGTGACGCTGAGCCAGGAGAGGCGAAAGCAGGATCCCAAAATTCGATATAAGGGGGTTTCTGAAAAGTGACGGCTAGTGGAAGTCTTTATTTGACTCTGTCCGTTTTCTCTTTTGTTTTTTCCTCACTGACTCGTACTGTGCTGACTCTTGAAGAGGGGACAAGAGGGAGAAGAGGAATGGAAAGAGCGTAACGGGGCGAGATGTGAAGAGCCTTCCGGATGAAGCTGTGAGACGGAAGGAGGCTGCCGGTTCCAGGCAGCTGCGCCTGCCAGCAGAGGAAAACACCAGTAGAGTGGATATGAAGGGACACATTATTACAATGTAGACGTCCCTAGGCAACTCGTCTGGGCCTTAAATGAACGAACAGTTTGATTTATATGAAATGGATAATCACCTCGACAAAGGAGGCCATGTTGTCCTCATGTCAATTTGTTTCTTGGAGGGAATTCCCGTTAATTTTAGCAAAGGGGCAGATTGCAATTGTTTATATTTTTTCCAGATATACACAGATAGACCGATATGTATTAGTTTGTCCTACTGGGAGCAGATTCAAATGAAAAATCAATCTAATGGATTTAAATGTGGTCATATGGAAGGGCAGGCTTTTTCGGTGCCGATCCAGACTTATGGGCGGATCCAGGAATTCATCATTTTCTTCAACATTGTGAGACAGTGCCCTAAACTGTCACACTGCAGGCCAGCCTTCTGTTAGTCTACAGAAGAGTTTCACATGTGTTTAATGGAGAGAATCGTTCTGATACCAACAGCCCGACACACGTGAGAGAGAAACTCACATCAAATTGAGCCGAGTTCTCACGGGAACGGATTTATTCTCACCAACAGCACATAAAAACCTTGCCGAGGCATTTCTTCAAATTTCTTGCTTCTGTTGATGGGGAGGGGGGGGGGGGGTAAGGAGAAATGTTTGTGGACAGACCTGAGAGAATAGTGGCGAGCCCTTGTTAGGCTTTTTTGTTGATTGGGTCTGGTTCAACAACCTTGTTAGTTGGCCATGGCCACTCTATTTCTGTCAGAAGTGTGTGTGTGTGTGTCTGTGTGTGTATCTGTTTGTGTGTGTGTGCTTCTGTTTGTGTACTGTGCACTTGTATTCAGACTGAAGCGTGCTCGATTGGATGAATGCATGAGTCTTTGTCATACAGCAGCTGCCTCAGGTTTACTGTATCTGCAGAGAGCTGTGTTGTGATTTATAAAGAGAAGCCAAAAGAAAATCAGACAAATAACGAGACCTTCAAACTGTCAGAGAGAGAACCAGTCCACCAGTCCACCAGTCGATTTTGGTGGATCGGTATATTAATAGCTGTTTCAAAAGGCCACATGCTTTTTGCAACAATCCTCTAAACATCACCTTAAAGAAATTCATGATGAGGCAGTTTCTGTTTTACGAATGAAAAACAATAGCTTGAAGGATCAATTAATTTCCGAACATCTCTCCCCCCCCCCCCCCCCCCCCCCCCCGCCCAGCCAGTTTGTAAAGGGAACTTCAGATTATCGGTTTTCTTAAGTTAAAGTTCAAGTTAAATCCAACAATATACTAAAATAGGTTTCAAGACCAAAACAATCTAATTTAAGCACCTGTAATAATCTCTATCAATACTAACAGGCCTGGAAGCTAGTATTGTGTGACCAATCACATACACTGGGCGTGTGCATGCATACGTAAACAGGAAGCAGATTGTTGGTTGCTTAATTAAGAAAATATTATTAACAAGATACAATAATAGCGAAAAATAAGATTTATTTTCTCTGTGGAACGGAAAGTACTTAATGAAAGTGAGGATTTATTACGTATTACTTCAAACTTCAGTTTCTACCAAGTCAGACTGCAACACAGCCATCAGGTTTTCAAACTAAAACAGGGTGGATGTAATCAAAGAAGCTGTTGTACAGAGCCCCCTCTATTGTGCCTCTGGAGACACGTGTGGATAAGAGTCTCTGCGGCTCTTTGACCGTCCGACAGGCTCTTCAGATGAATCCTTCTGGCCCCTTAAACCTCCACTACAAGCTGAAAGTTAGAGATCAACAGAGTCACAGAGAAAAATAAAACACTTCTCCTTCACACCTCCCTCTCCCCCCCTCTTTTTCCCGTCTACTCCTCTGTCACTCCCCAGCTCACACCTCACTTGCACTTCTCTCTCTTCTGTCGGTCTCATCATCCCTCTCTATTTCACCCTCCTTCTCTCCCATCCACATCCCCCTCTTCCGCGTCTCCTCGTCTTCCTCTTCACCTCATCCCTTTCTCCGACCGAGGCAGTTCATCTGAAGTAATGGAGCTCTGACAGGCTGATCCCTCTGCCCTCTCCCCGGGGTGTGCAGCTGTGGCCGGGCTCCGCGACGCCTACCTCCCCAAACACACATCCACGCAGAGAGCCAGAATACACCCACCTACACACATGCATGCATACATTTATAGAGCTGCAGGGAGCACACATGTTCAGGCACTCGCCCCTCCACGCGTAGAGCATGTGCGTATGGAGCTTTACGTAAGACATCACATTTCCATGCTGCACACGGGATAACCGGCAGAAACAAGTAATGTCACGGAGGTGAGGGGAAATTACCAGTTAAATAGGATCTGCCTCATACCAGTATCCAGGTTCAATGGTGTTCAAAACTGTACGTTAAATCAGAAGCATTACTTCACAACTAAAAGAAGTTAAATGTGATTCTTGATTGAATTCTTGACATTTGAAATGTTTTTGAAAAGTGTCAGTTCTTTGACATTTTACTATGTTTCCTACTTACAATATTCTAACAGACTTCAGTGCATTGTCTCCCAGTATGAATGGACATTTAGGTCAAACTGATGATTATTTTTCCATCATCAATTAATACATAATTTATTTTTCACAGATTTATCATCATTTCACTTTCCTGTAGAGTCCACGGCCCACATCTTGAGAGTAACTTTATTGATAAGTCCAACCCAAACATTTCTTCCTTGGAAATAAAAAGCAGAGAAACACATCAAACTGGGTAAATATTGATCTTTCTTCATGAAGATGACTTCAACAATGAATAAATTATCAAATAATCTTCCGAACGGGCCACTAATCGATTAACTGCTTCGGCTCTATAGAACAATTTACTGTATTTACCGTATATTCCCCAGAGAGCGCAAGCACAATTTCTCCCAAACAGCCCATCAAGCATAACCTCTTAAGGGTTTGATCAGAGCCAAGTCCATTAGCCTAATCTGAGACACTAAAGCAGCACTTTGTTTGCTCTCTCTCTCTCTCTCCAAACACACACACACACACACAAACACACTTCACATCTTCCATCAGCACTTTCACCAGTGCCCTGCTGATATCTGGGGGATGTGATGTGCCATTTCTTCTTTGAAGGCACTGTCACAGAACGGCTTATTTCACCAGTCCTCCAGACGCGGGGCTATCTGTCTCTGGCAGGGTTTTTCCATCCGAGACAAAGAGCAGAGCTGCCTGAGCCCCGCTGCCTTGCTGCCTTGGCTGTCTCATTTGGAACAAGACAACACAAAAGAGACATGCACACAGTCATAGTGTAAAGTGGAAAATGAGCTCAAGTCAATGTCCATGGTACAGTAAAGGTTCAGTTGGTGAACAGCTGTTTTTTTGCACGTTCGAATGTTACTTGCAGGAAGAAAAAAAAAATATACAGCAACGAGTAAATGGATCTAGGTGTTGCTTGTGGTCATGTTGTGAGTGTGAAATATACTGTGAGGAGCGAGCAGCCGATCCTTCTGACCGCGCAGACGTACCACGAGCTGCAGGGACTTGTTTTTGTGACAGAAACTCGGTTTAACAACATTTCTCAAACGTCTCCATTCATCAACACGTTTTACAAAAGCAGTAAAAACTGCTCTGCTGGGGCTTGTCTGACGGGGGCCAGAGAATCGCTCCCTACACAAACCTTACACAATCATCATATTTGTAATCACGTGGCTCGTCTTGCAGTTGAGGGCAGATTATTTTTGGGAGATATAAATCTGGTGAAACTGACCTGCACTGGTGGGTGTGCGTGGTTTACATAACAATGTGTTTACTTTGCCGAGGAGACTCATTGGAAAAGCCGAGGATGTGGAAAAAATGTTATTGTTGGCAATACATCATCTCAGCTTCAATTTCATTGCCGGGCTCACATGCTTTTATCATCTGAGACATCCAACATCTATTGCATATGAATATAGTCCAGTATATATATATATATATAGGAATATAGGGAAGAGTAAGTCTTTCGATCTGGGTAAATAAAACATTTTACCCTAACCCTAACCCTAACCCTAACCCTAACCCTAACCCTGATAACATAAGCACTTTCTTCCTCTCTATAGCAAAGCCACTAAATGTTGTTGAGTTTAGTTATAGTTATTATTATTCCAGAAAGAAGATACTTCCATTTAGGTCCTCTGTGGTCTTTTTATCTCGCAGGCACATTTCTGTCTTTTGTGCGAGGAAACGGTTCTATGAGCAATTTAGGAGACTAAGCTACACTGAAAAGACAAGTGTGCACTTCAGACATACGTGCACACACACCAACCCACACAAACATATTTGGGGGTTTAACTTGACCCATCAGCAGCTTCTGTTTGTGTGTGTGTTATGTAAAGCTCATTATCTCTATCACGACACCAAAACCCTTATCATTAAGCTTCTGTGAGATCATAGAGCATTTGGAAAAAACATCAAAGTGCAACACAAACTGACTGTAGCTCACAAACGCACGCGCACGTCCAACACGGAAACCCTGAATACACAAACACACACAAACTCAGATGTGCACAAATAACCACAAGAAAGCAAACACAACGTCATGTTGGGCGCTGATTTACGACCCCCGTCATAATCAAGATAAGTCTGGGACCTTGAGTCAAAAAGATGTTTGATTGTATCCTTGAGATCCCCCCCCCCCCCCCCCCCCCTCACAGCAGCTGCCTCATGAAAAATGTATTTCTGTTCAGGCCACAAAGTTCACCGGTCCACCCCCTCCTCACACGCTCTCTCTCTCTCTCTCCTGTCTGCTCTCGCCCCTCGACATCTCTCGCTCAGAACAGAAAGTAGTTGCCATGGCTACAATCATTAACACATCTGGCATAGTGATGTGGCACGCACATGCGCACACGGGGAAACGGATGTGAGCATGGACACGCACTTGTACACACACAGACACACACGCACACACACAACAAACTAGCGACATGCATATGAAAAAAGCATCAGTATGCATTATTTGGCTGCTCTATTTCGGGTCCCCGGGCTGCGGTCTGGTGCTCGTGTGAGGGAGATAACGGGTCGAGAGGCTTGTTGGAGAAAAACACACGGACACAGAACTTCAGCCATAATCCTATTGGTGAATTTAACCCCACTTCCTTTATCTTAATCGGTCGGGAAATGCAGTCGGCGACGGAGAATTGAGTCTTTATAATAACTGGGATTTTCCAAAGTGATATTTAATGTTAAAAAAAACTAAATTGACACAAAATGACACAGACGCAAATCTCAATCAAGAGTTTGAATGTAATAAATTATCTCCTGTTTTTTCTTTTTACATAAATAGGCTACAAAAAAATTTAAATGAGGATCCTTTGACTGTGACCTATATACACATATACAGAAAGGGACAATTTAAAGAATAACATTGTCAGTGCTCTCTGGTGAAAACTATGTAATATTAAAATATCTGCACTTCATTTATGTCACTTATCATCTGATATCTATTCCTATCTAATCACATCCCCAGGCAACATTGTGGTTTGGGCCTGACTTTTATATATTTTGGTTCCATATTAAAGAGAATTTGATCCCCCTTGATGAAATATTTCATTTTCCATTTGATAAAGATTTCTTATCAGTTTATTGAAGTTACAAGTTTCATTTAGTTTGCTGACATTCCGCTGTGTTAATATATTTTTTGCTGAAATCAATAGATAGATATCGCGTCTCTCGCTGTTGTCGAGGAACCAGACTGACTTTTCCACTGAGAGTTGTGCACATCACACCTGCTTTAAACTCTTTATTGGGAGACACAGAATAGATTTCTGTCAAAACATCAGCCCTGTAAAACATACAGTGTGTATCTACTGTAGCTGTGCTTTGCTTTGGTCTTTCATCCAACCTACAAATCCCTGAGCTCAGGGGCCAACTCCAACGTCGCTCCAGCCTCAACTCAGCTCAAAGGGACGAGAATATACTGCTCTGTGTCTGAACCTGTCAGTGACACTGTTAGTGTATGATCAGTGGCCTTCGTCCTCACAAAGCATCCATCATAGGTTTGACACCACGGCCTGGGAGGGACAGGGGCGGGCCAGAGGCGCGCTTTAGTAATGCCACAAACTTACATCAGCTTGAGGTGTTAAAGGGATAGTTCACCGAAAAATGAAAATCCACTCATTACCTACTTACGGCTAAGCCGATGGAGGGTTGGGGGGGCGGGTGAAGTGCTTGAGTCAACAAAACACTTCTGGAGTCTCAGGGATAAACAGCGTTGCAGCTACATCCGATAAAATTGAAGGGAATTGTGACAGATTATTCAAACAGTCAAAAACAACAGAAAAAATACATTAAAATGACACCTTACTGCCAGTGTGGCGTCATCCGATTGTCTGTGAGCTCAGACATTCAAATTCGGCTCAAACAGCGGACATTGAGCCTAAAAACGTGGTGAAATGATGCTGTTTCAAGTCAAATATGAATGTCTGGGTATAGAGACACTTACTTAAATGATGCCTTTTTGTCACTCTTTTTTTTCTGTTGTGTTTTTACATTTGAGGAAGTTGTCGCCACTCGATTCACTTTGATTTGGATTTGGCTGTTTACCCCTGAAACTCCAAAAGTGTTTTGCTGGACTCAAACACTTCACCCCACCCTTTCCATCAGCAAAGTGGTGAGGAGATAGAGCTGATTTTCTCTTTGGGTTGAACTCTCCCTTTAGAGTGTGAACCACAACCTGAAAAATGCACCTATAGGTGTACACGTGTGAGCACAAGCAGCCGAACACACAAACACACAGCATGAGTCAAAACACGTTCCTGTGGTTCCAAACACCTTCAATTAAAAAACCTTTAATAACAAACTCGGAGGAAAACAACAGGACAGAGATGGGTATAAAACACCCAGTGCATGTGTCTAGACACACGTACACACACGTACACACACTTACACACACGTACACACACGTACACACACACACAGCTGTGGAGGAGTGGAGCTTCCAACGGATTCCTATAAGGTGCGTGCGTCCTGCTGCCCCCACCCTAACCCCTGAGGACATCCCCTCTCCTCCCATTATACATACTCTCTCAGTCACTTTACATACCGCCGCTCCCCCAGCCAATCAACCAGAGCAAAACAACCAGACCGACCAGTCATGACGCCAGGATTATTCTCACCGGTGAGTGACAGACCGACATCTGAGTTCGGGCCCTGGTGACATTCCAGGTGAGACTCAAACAAACATTTCTCTTTCTCCTGTCAGAGCCACACATGAGCTTCACACCTGAGAGTGGAATCCAGCAAAGAAAACAACCAAGTGTACAGCTTGTACTGGTAATGAATCAGCTTCCATGTAACCTCATCAACAGCCTATTACTTCAAAGTACAAGCACACAAATAAACCATTTGCTGAGCAACAACTGAGCCAAAGGAAGCGGACAAAGAAGAAGCTTGTCTCTCTCTCTTACCTTTTTGCCCTTCTTCTTGCGATGGACTCCTTTCCCACCGCCTGCTTTCTCCTTAGCTTCCTCACTCATGTTCAGAGATCTCCCCCTGTTCCACTCCTCTCCTCACTTCTCTTATAAATCCAGCATGAAGGAGCCTGTGGAGTGGGGCGACAGCGGCTGGAGCGGTGCCACAGAAATGTCCATTTAGAAGCAGCGGAGGGAGGCTCGGTCCATTCAGAAGTGGGAGCGCGCGTAAAGGGAGGAGAGACAACGAGGACTGAGCTGATGCGCTCTCGTCTTCTTCTGCTTCTTCTTCTCCTTCTTCTTGATTTTCCACCTCCTCCTCTTCTTTACATTCACTAACACACGCACACACTTGCAGACGCGCTCGGCTGAGGTCCACTCCCACTTGCCGCCTTTGCCGCGCGCACTTGGCGACTCTCTCCGGTGCGCTCAGAGGCAGGGTGTGGAGGCAGGAGGAGAGTGGAGAGATAGAGGCGGAGGAGCACGATGAGGAAGAGGAGGAGGAGGAGGAGGATGTTGGTGTGTGGATGATGAAGGAGGAAAGAAAAGACTGAGGGAGATGATTCCCGACTGGACCCTCACCTGGAAAAGAAAACGAGATGGAGACGCACAAACAAATAGGAGGAAGAGACAGTTAGAAAAAGAAAGAAAAAAATGGGTGGATTGGAGAGAAAGAAGAGAAAATGAAGGAAAATGGAGAAATGGTGTTTCTGGTGTTAATGAAAGAAGCATTGAGAAAAAAAGGGTGTGTGATCCACAGTCTCTCGACCCTGCTGGATTATTTCTGTTGTGCCTCCCCAGCACAGACGCTGTGATATGAAATGAGACTCTCCACTCAGAGAAGGAAAAGGAGAGAGGGTGAGTGAGAGAGAGAGAGAGAGAGAGAGAGAGAGAGAGAGAGAGAGAGAGAGAGGATCATTAACACGATGCATCAGGTCCTTCCACAAAAGGAAATCTCCCCACTAGCCTCTGCCAGCAGGATCAGTTTACTGGAAACTGGAACAGAACAGAACTCCACCCAGCACTGACTGACTGGCTGGCTCAGTGACTGACAGCCGGGCTGGGGTGATAGAGGTGTGTGAGAGAGAGAGAGAGAGAGAGACAGGCAAGGGTTGGAGGGGTGAAGCCGAAGAGGACACACTCAAACACGCACACACACACACACATTTGCTAATATCCAAACATAATCGACCAATAACCCTCTGAAGGCCTGTGTGACGACTCCACAACCACACAGAGATTTGGACACATGATCACACCTTCCCAGCCTGAACAAGCAACAGCTCTCCACCAATGAAACATCCAGCTAATGAGGCAGGAGGACAGACAGTGAATCAGGGGAGAGAAAGAGAGGGGGGGTAAAACAGGAACAAAAAGCCCTGGGTGACACCGAGGGACAGATCAGACAGAGGGGTGAGGTTCATTGGGATGGGTGAGAAATCAGAGCGAGGGAAGAAAATGACAGTGGGAGAAGGGGAGGGGGTGCAACAACTACAATGTGACATCAGTGGAACAGACGGACCCAGAAGACATGGAGAGGATGAAAGAACAAATGAAAAGAGAAATGAGGAGCAGGCCGAGGCTCGGACAGGCCGGGTCTGTTGTGATTGCCCTCGAAACAACAGGTTCTTTATTCTGGGGGTTATACTGCTGTTAACCCTCCCTCCGTCCTGCTCCTGACAAGCTGTGCACCACCACCACCGTGCTGTTTAATGACAATTACATCCTGGCCTCCCGATGGAGAAACTCAGATCAGCATCTACAGAATTTCCCAACAAACATGTTGTTGCAATGAATGCAACAAACACAAAGGTGAATCTGTTGGACTTGAAAATGTGTTTAAATACAGGAAATCAGGTGAACACTGAGCTGCTTGCATCAGACGTGTTCACATGTGTGTTGTAAGAGCATCTTGACAATCACACACACACATTCACACACACACAAAGTGGCAAAGAGATGTAACACTTTCAGCCTAAGCACACTTTGCACTGACCTATTTCGACAATGACAACTAGAATGGCACACAGTGGAGACTACAACTCTGCCTTAAGCAGCACCAAGTTTCACATATTCATAAGCATCACTCCTCTAAACATGCCTGATTTTTTCATGAAGATTCATGAATTATTCTTTGAGAAATCAACAAGTGCTCTTTCTCGCAATGAAAAAGAAAGTGGGGCATTTTTTTTTATCTGCCCTTGGATCCAGGGGTGACAACATAACCTCATTGGTAGAGTGACATATCACAGTGTTGACTGAAAACGACTGTGCATGATGCCCACATACAGTTTATTAGAAGCTTATATAACTTCCTCGATGTGCATTTCCTTTTTTCTATTTGAGTAATCACAAAAAGGTTTCTAGTTTGCATCTCTCCTTATGAGCATCCATCTGGCTCAGATCTGTTTTGAAATATCTTATTCAGAAAAAAATAACATGCTTGGCAGACGTTACCAGGGGACACTAGCAATTTTATTTCTCAAATGTGAAATGTCCACTTAAAGACAAAATGTAGGTGGCACCAATAATCTCAGTCATGTCCATCTGAGTGAAACCAGTTCCACTTGAATTTACATCAACTGGTCCCTTTACCCAACATAAGAATACATTGTCTATCAAATCCCTGGCACAGCATTTTCTAAATCTAATCAAATTACAGACATGCTGTTGTAAAGATGACAGAACGTCACTCCCACTTTGTACAGCCACTGAATCAGAGGTTTAATAGTGGAGAGCAGTAGCCACTAAGCTCTCACTAAAACAAGTTAAATCCACTGACATTTGTTCTTTTTCAAAGAGCAACTATGTTAATGTGACTATTTCCATGAGATAGCTGTTTAAATGATCGTAAATTGGTTTGGTGGCAAACAGTAAATCTTATTAGTGAAGGAATATAGAGCTGTGACGGCTCCTGCACCTTAGAGGGGATGTTTTCAGTTTTTTATTTATAATTAAAAACTCCAGAGAATCACTTTAGTCGCTATAGCCGACTTAATTTTTTCCAAATTGAGTGAGTGAATCGGTTAAATTCAGTGAGGTAAGAATCGCTCGCTTAATTACTTTGCTGTCAGTGTCTTGTCGTCCACCATCCTCCAGGCAACCTGGCGAATACTGAGCTGCTGCAACACCACAGCTTAAGTAGGGGTGTCCGTAACGTTTGGACTGCACCATTTAGACTGAAGGGGGGGTTCTCAGGAGACACTTTGATCTGTGCTACAGGTGTTTAAGGAGGAATGTTGTTTCTCACCTGGAATAATCTATGAACTGGTCGGCGTAGACAATATAAACCTGCAGTTAGGAGCTAAGACGGTGACATTTGGTCTTAGAGAGTAAGTACGTGGGTTCATTTTGTAAGTCATCTCAAGTCCTAGAAATTGTCCCCAAGCTACTAACTTGGACATTTGCGTTCTCATATAAAGAGGCCAGAGGAGGGAGAGGGAAAAGTAAAAATAAATTTTACTAAAAAGGTACAAGAACTCCCTTTACATGTAGAATATATACTAATTAAATCATCATATTGTAACAATGTCATAAAAAACAGTCAACTCATTGAAGGCTTCCTAACCCTTTATGTTCTAGCCCAGTCAAAGTTGACAGATTAGCCAGCTTCAGCTCCAATGACATATGTCCTGCAGTCAGCAACATCATCTTCCTCCTCTCTGTCATCCTCTCTTCACTCCACCTTTCCTCATCTACCACACCAAGTCTTCAGACTGAGAGCAGTGGAGGATTACTCTCTGCTTCACACATTAATCTGCCGCTAGATATGTCCTCCTCACTCTTGCTTAGTATGATGGAGAGCCTAAGCACACGTGTGCACATGTTATGCGGAAGCTTTAAGTGGATGTACAGCATGTACATGTGTGTGAGTGTGTGTGAGTGTGTGTGTGTGTGTGTGTGTGTGTGTGTGTTTCAGGGTGGGGTCCCTCCGAGTATTATTGATTGTGCCAGAACACAGCTCCATCAGCCAGTCATGTTTTACACTGGGAAACAGCAGAGTCATAGATAATTTAAAATCATTCAACAACATTGTCATAATAATAAAAAAGAACACTGTTGATGATTTCCTCTTAAAATAAATGATCACAACAAAGGGATGTTACTCAGAAGTAAAGTATTTTGTACACCAAGCAGAAGTTAAAGCAGTCTAATTCACATATCGGATGATGCAGTTTATGGTGTTGCTCAGTTACATTTCATTACACCGAGGTGTTTCTGTTGTGTAGTCTCCTCTCACTGTGCCGTGACTAAATGAGCCACCGTATCGTCGTCCAATCTCCAGCTTCGTTCCTGATAACACAGCATCAATAAAGAGAGGGCGAGAGAAAGACACCGATAGTAATCTGACCGACTGAAAGACAAACAGACAGAAAGAGACAGATGCACAGTCACACGTAGCATCAGTCTTTCTGCTCGGCTCCTCTCTGCTCTTGATTAAATTACATGCAACACTCTGCGAAGCCATATTTCATATTTAGCCTTCAAAACTTCCCTCTAGTCCGTCTGTTACCTTTACAAACACAAGAGCCCATATTCTGACAAACTCTATATGACATTCAGCTACTGAGCAGTGGACAGTGTTCTCTTATACCTGCAGGTGAAGGTGAGGGGGGGGGCATAGGTTATCACAGTAAGGAGACACTAAGCTATCTCCAGTACAGAAGGTTATCTGTGAGGCCATCACTCGCTATGGTGATCCATGATGACCAATCCATATTAAGAGGGTTACAGTTACATGTCCTCTTTAATTACAGAGAAAATCTCTAATGAGCTGCTTGTAATTAAAACCCTGGTAAAACTGCTTAAAAACACTGCTGTATATATTTACACTAGTACAAGGTGTACTGATAACAATGCTATGAATCTAAAAGAGTGAGGGATACCTCTATGCTGAGTAGAATATCAATTTGATATAAAATATATATTTTTTAAAGGGTTAGGGTTAGGGTCATGGCTCTATCTGTTCCTGACTGGAGGTAACAGAGACAAACATTAAGAACGTGTACCATCTCCATGATCTGTTATTATTTGAGTCCTGTCCTTGTGGCAAGGACCAGACAAAGTCATGGGATCAGACAGGGGTCTTTTAGCTGGACATCTGCCATTAGTGTGAATTAGATCATCCAAACACAGACATGACTAAATGCTCATAAAACTTACTCTGCTCTTACTGCTTGCATGGTCAGCCGAGAACTGTGGGGGAGTTTCCTTCTTTCGAGTAGAAAGGGTGAAAATGTAATTAACCAGGTGTACAGATATGAAATATAAGAAAATCTCATCCTTGGAAATCCGGGCTGGGTTCACACTGGACAGGTGGAAAAAACATTCATCTCCTCTGCTTCCCTCTAAGTTTTATGTTTTGTTGGGGGAGAGCGTGGCCTAGGGGAAAGAGCGGGTGTTCTGCAACAAGAAGGTTGCCGGTTTGAATCCCACTCTTTCCCATCTGCATGCCTAAGTGTCCTTGGCAAGATACCGAACCCCTAAAATGAGTGTTCTAACAAGTCGCTTTGGACAAAATTGTCAGCTAAATGACATGTAATGTTACGGGCTCAAGGAGGTTCAGGATCTGCTTTGGTGGGGTTTGAACTATCCGGCCTCACCACAGGCCAAATAAAGAAATCCATTCCAAACAGGCAGGTTGAGGACACAGCTCTAGTTTAGACACAAACAACCATTTACACCTACAAGCAGTTTAGAGGCTCCAAGAGCTTTAAGCTGCACGCACTGTGGGAGGAAGCTGGGGTCGTCCAAGAGTCATGTTTATCAGAACCTGATTTTATTCAAATACATTCAAAGGATCACAAAAATATTAAAAGGTACATTGACTGTGCGGAATGGACGTTTCCTATCAGGGACTCATTGGAGATCTGATCTTTCCATATTAATTCTACGAACAAAACTCATCGAAAACGTCAGCTCAGACTTTTTCTACGTTCATGGATATCTGATGAGGAATCTCCATCGCAGCTGTAACCCAGACCTGTCAGCCACCCAGACTGGAGCCACCCAGCACGCCTCTGCACTGAGGTGTCTTCCCACATCCATCATGCTCGGGATCGAACGTCTGTGATCGATATCCTGTATGCAGAGGCCAGGTAGGGCCTGACTGACAGCTCTACAGGGGGGGTTCCCATCCCGGGCTCACAAAGGGAGATGCTCTGTACAAATCAATCATGAGAATGCTGCTCCCTCCATGAAAACAATCCTCCAGGGAATCAAACGGAGACAACTTCTTCCTCACAGGAATTGGAACATCAGAATCCAGCGGCGTGTTTATCAGCAATCAATAATTGCAAGAGAGTTTATCATTACCCCAGTTGGCCAATGACAGCAGCTATGTTTTACTGGAGTTATCTATAGATAATATGCCAATCAAAGGAAAATGTAAAATTCAAGACCATACAGAGAAAAGATTTGATTTTATGATCCATATATTTGGTGAAATGAGATTTCCTGACACACTACATTGGCATCTTCTGTGCCAATGTGGTACAATGGTTTCCTAACAAGGACATGGAAAATTATATTCTGATTCAAATGGATCATCACTCAAAAATGTAACCAACTCAGATCAGTCAGTGTGATTAAACATTGACTGGTATGACTATTTTAGTTAGTTATTGTTCAAACTGTCTCCTTCGCTCAGATAAAGTTAAACCTGAATGAACAGTTTGCATCAGCCTAGCTTTTTACATTAGCTTTGGTATAATCAGATATTTCTTACTAACCCACAATATATTAATTTGTTATCGGTTTATACATATATTTAGACTGTTTATAAAGATGGACAAGGCGTCTACACTTTCTCTCTTTGTACAACAATAAAGTTAGAACCTTCTGAATGCAGTCGCTGTCCTCTTGTGCTTCGGACGTCATTTGGCCGATGAAAGTCTGTGAAATACTGATCATGGTTTAGAACCGAAACACCACAGAGAAACTCATCCGCTTCATATTCAAGCATCGGTTGAGAGACTATTCAAAATACTACTTCATGATGCGAATATTTAGTATTTCTATCATTTCTACTACCTGTGGTCCTGACCTTAGCCAGAACCAACTCTCTGAGGACCTGAAAGAAAATTGCTGATCAATTTGCAAAAGCTGTCCCAACGCTGTATCTCTAAAAGACAGACGTCGAGGAGCACACAGCGTTTCCCTTTAACTGTACCCAGCCTGTGCAGATAAGAGTGAGGGGCTTGTTTTCAGCTGTGTCCTTTCAGGTCGACTGACAACAGCGAGGGTGGAATTCAGACCTACTTTCCTGGGTAATCAGGTCAGGTCCGGACAGGTGCTCCCTGACTGATAAAAGAGCTGTGGGATGGAGGGCTCCGTTTCACCAGCCGCTTCACTCCAATGTCTACGCAGACGTTTGTGTCACTGAGAAACGTGAAACTCACAATGAAGCTTAACAACCGACCTGATTCTCTTCAGCAGGACGACAACACACTGCAAGTAGTTCTGTTCAATTAGGATTTATATATATTTTAGGAGAGGTGAGGAATCTACTCTATTTTTCCAAATCTAGTCAAGCACCAGTTTCATTATCAACCTTGCGATTTGGATCCCTACAAATTAGATCATCTAATCTATCCGTTTTAGAAGATGAGACCAAACCAACAAGTAAAAGCCTTTTAGTCTACTTCCTGGGTAAATGCTTAATACAGCTAAATTAAGCTAATAAAGTTCGTTGGAATATTCACAGTACAAAAAACGACTCATAAGGTGCAAGGAAACATCGTGGTTTGGTTTAAAATGACTTGTAGGTCAAGATCAGGGGATCTTCATCGACATAAAGCTACGGTCAGGGGGCGATGGGGTTCATGGTTAAAGCAGTGTGCTGGAAAACACTGTCTGCCGGAAACGGGGAACAAACAGATGGACACGAAGCCTGACTCCTACAGCTGTTGGAGGGATGGAGGTGTCACCTGACACTGGCATTCCTCTGAGGATCGACAGTTCAATCCAACGTGCAGAAACACAGTGAGATGTAGAGAGAAATGCATCCTCAATTTCTCCTCCTTTTCTGCCATCTCTCCCCGTCTGTGGAGCTGCGACATCAGACGACAGCTCACTTCCTCGCAGTCACTTAATCCACTCTGCAAATAGTGTAAAGCTCCTGCAAACACATCATCCAGCAGCAAACAAACATGACACGTTTTAATTGGCGGAGACACATTCGGCTTTGAAGCAGGCACTGCTCTTACTCCTGTGGTATTGTATTATTCAGTGTATTGTTCCTGGCGCCAAGCACTCCCTTCAGAGCTGTGTTGCTTATTGTGTAAATTAATGCTGCATGCAAAGCAAACATGACAAAGAGCCGAATATTGATTTTTTTGCATTTTAATTTCTCCCTTAAGGCGTCTTGCAGTTTTATGGTCACGACGCTGTCACAGAGGCTTTTCTAGCATGTGTCTGCAGAAAGTGTCGAAATATATAATATCTGTTTTCATCTTTGTCTCCATTTGTCAGAGGAGATTTGTGTCGTAAGATAGAGATGTGCATTTGTCCCAATGTTGGCCTGTATCTAGTGTGAGTGGTAAATGTAGTAAGGAGTCTTGCTCTCGCCTCACTTTTGCTGACACTGCAATGTCCACAGGCCGCCTGATCGCTCCAGTCAATCCAGCTGCCAGGGGAAGCAGAGGAAGGGAGTTACTTAAAGTTCAAGAGGAGGCAGACAGAACACTTCCCCACCCACGATGATGCATCCGACACTGCCTTATTTAATAAGTGTAATTTTTATCAAATTACTTTTACAGGAACTGTGTCTCGTCCCAGGAGCAAAGCAACAACAGGAAAGTGGTGAAACGAAAAAAAAACGTATTTATCCTGAAAGCATGAAAAGGTGAGGTCAAGCCTTTTCCAGTAACTTGTGATGAGAATTGTCTGTAAAACAATAGACACTGAAACTACCAATAAAGTATTTAAACCTTAACTGAAATAATCAGTTAATGTTTAAATACTTTATTTCAGACAGATAATAAAACCTGGTTCTGGCTTAATTTAAACATTTGTGTTTACATAGAGCTCTGACACTTGGGTTAGGGTTTATTAAGTTATATATATAATGTTGATGACAAGTGGTGGTTTGTGGATTGTTTGCTCCATGTCTGTTGAGTCATGGAATGATTGAATGATAACTTATCCCTGTGACTCAGCACACAGCACCATTAGCCACCATTACAGCTTGAGATAACTTTGTTTGAAACGGCACAAAATTACATTTAACTGCCTAAATGGGCGATTAATGTCAGGACGGCGTTCCCCAGAAGATGGAGAACCGGTTTGTGTGTGTGGGAGAGACAGAGAGAGAGACAGAGAAAGAGACAGAGAGAGAGAGAGGGAGAGAGAGTGCTCCTCTTTCTGAGCAGGGCAGAGGGAGTGGAAACATATGCAGCGCTCATGTGTGAGGGGGTGAAGGAAAAACATGAAGAACAACACACACCAATTTAAATCACAGTTTCAAATGATGATAACACATGTGGCATTTAAGAAGCGGAGGAGTACCACATTGGTTTTTACTCAATAACACCAGCATTCCTTTGAATGTCTCCTGATAAGATACTGAAAGGTGCCTTATTATAGTGAAACATAATTAGCTTCCCCCCGAGGCCCTTCTACCACATCGCTATGTCTTCATATTGCAGAGATGTGTTGATAAATCATATTTTGCTGGATGTCTGTTGCCCCTCCAGCTCTGCACCCGTCAGTCATTGTCTCTGTAAATATCATCCCCGTCTATTGTGTCAGACGTTCAGCAGAGGAGCTCCTGCCGAGTAAAACCCTATAAACATGCTCAGTGTGGAGATGAACACACAACTGAATCAAAGTCATTGTTTTTTAGAAGAGAAAAAAATCATTTCAGATGTCTGGTGAACGTGTTTGAAGAAAACATCGGCATAATTACAGGTTCTTAGCGTCACACTGATGCCAATAAAGCCTCCAATGGATTGTTTTTCCATCAATCTGTGTAAGTAAGGATTGATGATCAATGCATGGTGTATTGAAGATCTCTGAATGGCAGGAGGGGGACATTGTGTTTTCCCTGTGGACAACCAACGGACAAAAGGGACAAACTGAACATGATGGGAGACAATTTCAGTTCAGAGTTATTTTAACTATTTTGATGGTTTGTAAATATTAATTTTCCCACAGACACGATTAAAGAGCAAACATTTCCTGTCCTTCACACTCTGACAGGTGTTTCCAGTTCTTCTGATGGATAAGTGCTCGGGTTCAAATTGGACGGTGGAACACTGCCTAACCAGACAGGAGGCATAATCAGGCAAAACGACACCAGTGGGAGGGAAACAGGCCTATTGGGACTATTCAGGGTAAAGAGTCTCAGGTGGTGTGTCCCAATCCTCTAACTATATATAGTGTGTACCACGCACTTATTTTCTGTAATACCAAATAAGAAAGTCAGCATTCTTTTCACTGGCATCAATCAAATAAAATAAAAATCTTTGTGTTGTGCTGCTTTAATGATACAGATCTTTCACAGCAGACATGTTAACATGTTGAAACATGAACGGTACCTATACACATGGGATTTCCCTGTTTTGACGAGTCTCCAGTGAAAAATGTATATTTGATTAAAACAGCATATCCACACTAACTTAAGGACACTTTATTTAGTCACTTTTGCAGTGTGATAATGAACAGTTTTCCCCCGATGCTCACTTCTGTCTGTTGAGAGGCCTGGGGCGAGTTTTGAAGACGTCTTCTTCCAGCAGCAACAAGCAGGAGCCAGCAGAGAACAGCTCTGCACCTGAGCTCCCTGCACTTCCTATTTTAGCTCTGGACAACACTACCGGAAACACATTTTAATTTAAAAGTGCCACTTACAGACAGAAAACTTGCCTGAGCAGCCACCACAAAGCTAGAGGCTGCTACTGCACCACCGCCTTCAGGTGACACCGTGCCGTCACGTGTCCTCGGAAGCTGCGACCTCTAGAGTTGTGAAGTCGTTGATCCGAAGATGACGTGTTACTGGAATAAAGATGGACGCTGTAAACAAGATGTGTTGAATTTTCGATGTCTCGCATGATGATGAAGAGCAAATGAAAAGTGTTAAGGGTTAGGGTTGTTATTTAAAGCTTATTCCTCACTTTTCAAGTTGTTGTTCTGGTGCGATTGTGTGAATTTTCTCTTTTGGGATCTAATTGTTTCAGATTATTCCGACACCACATGAATTCACAATCCCCCCAGGTAGCTAATTGCTATCTTGCAAAAATTATCCACTTATTGATGTGCCTGAAAATAACAGAGCTTCTTACTCTCTTCTCTATGTCTTAAATCAACTTATATACAAACTCAACTTTATGTGTTTGCAGAGTTATCATAAGAGGTGAATGTCACCACTTATCACCATATTAATAAATCTATAAAAGATCTATAAAATATAGAAACATTTGAATATATAAAGGCTATGTATGATTTATGGGTGTGCAGCTTTCCCCTCCTGCAGCTCTTCACAATAACAGTGGTGCGATTTAATATCTTCTGATTAAATCTGAAAATGTGCTGGGAAGAACCAGTCAAATTGATCAAAGCAGTCAAATTTTCACTCTTTTCTGTTATCGTATAACTACAATAAAGTTTGGATCTGTATTTTCTGACTCGTAAATCTACTCCACATTTGATGATACAGTGCAGTGATGTATTCGACACTGACCTGGTGTGATGTTGTCTGGATGATGAAAATGCACTGAAATCCTACTGTTCGATTTTTTTTAAATAGAATTAAGTCTTCACAGCTCGTTTTAGACCATCATAGCACTTTTAACTGTAAAGTCTATTTCCCCTTTTACAACCACAGATAATGGGCTTTGCTAAATATCATTATTTATAGTTTAATTATCCCCTTAGCCTTTGAATTGCTGTAAACCATAAACCACTTTCTTCCTCTTGGAGCCAAATGTCTGAATAGTCGATTGTTTCTCTGTATTAGAAAATCTAATTGTGCAGGATGTTAAATCACAGTAAAAAAAAATAACAAAGATGGAGTGATCTGGTGAGTGCAGCCTAACCCATCGATCAACCAGTCCCTCCATCGTCATTTCCATCAGAGCACCGTTCACTCATGACGCATGAACACGCAGCCTTCATGCTAAACAATGACTAACGGGTCCTGCCCTCCATTTCCACCTCAGAAAATTGGCCATTAGCACCTCTTCATCACCATGGCATTCACAGCTCCGAGCTTCATCTAAGAGGGGGGGGGGGGGGGGGGGTCACAGCTGGTCAACAAAACAAAGATGTTTTTAGTGGCAAACACAAAAGCGTCATCATCACGGTCGTCTCTATTTTGAATCTGCTACTTTCAATAACCGAGAATTATTTTGATACCAGTTCAAATTCTTTAGTCAGTCAGGAACAAGGCCACGGGAAGAGTTTAATTTCTCTGTGAAAATTTGTTTATTCAACTCCATCGATATCATCCGGAGAATATGAGAGATGGAGCAGAGCTGTCATGTCCTCGCTGCAGCTCGAGAGCTGGTTGTTAAATCTGAATATGTGAGAATGAGTGGCACAAGAAATTGCTTGCACTCTCTTGCTTGTCACAACCTGCGCCATCGATCAATGGCCGGCCCGGCGTCGCTTATCGATAGCGGCTGTTTGCGCTCCTCCTCTGCGGTGACAGGTCTTTCTTCTGAGCCGGGGGGAAAAGAAGAAGCTACCTCGTACACCAAATCACCCATCTCTACAGACAGAAAATATAATCTCTCTCTCTCTCTCTCTCTCCCTTTCTCTGTGTCTGCCGTGTACCCACACAAACACACACACACACTGAAACACATGGTTGAATCGGGACCGCTGTTCTGCCAGCGACATCATCACTCTCCTTCCCACCCTTGTCTCCATGGAGACAGGCTTCCAGAGCTGGCTGGTTGCAGACGGTTGTGAATCAGCACAGACTAAAAAGGGAAGAGGAGGAGGATGGGGGGGGGGGGGGGGGTCTCTTTGTGTTTAGAAACATGACTAAAAGAACACAGAGAGCTCCACGTTATCTCCCTCCCAACGCTCAGGTGATCAAAGTATCCGAGCGTTGGTGTGAGCAGGAATATTATAATTCATATTTGACATTTTTGCAAACGTCTCCAGTGCAGACAACAATATTCACAGCATCTTTGTGTGCACGTAGTTGTGTTGAGTATTATTCAGCTGCTACACTATTCATCCAGTTCTTTCAAAACCTTGCTTTCAGGCAAGTTAAATGTATTCTCTCCCCCCCCCCCCCCCCCGTTATCTCATCGACTGAAACAGAATTGACATCATGATATCGGAGTCTTTCATCACCAGCCAATCCCTGCTGAGCTCAGTGTGTGAGAGAGGAGTGAAGAGGCCAGAAGCCATTTGCCATCAATACACTTAATTCAAATAATAATTACCTCCACCAATGTTCCATGTTTCCAGCCCTGCTCGTTTGGTTGTGGGCTATTTTTGTGTGTTTGTTTGAACAATGACAGGGAAGAGATCCTTTTATCACTTTCTTTAACATTCTGGTTTTAGGATGTTTTTACACATTTTCACTGTTTTTAAGTCCTCGTTATTTGTTAAATGTAGACTGTTGTGCAGCTTGATTGAATTTCAGGAGCCGTTCTGGCCTTTGCACAGTTAGCACTCATAGTTTATTCCATGCACATATTCAGCCGACTGAAATGAGTTTGACTATTGTCTTTCACATGCAACATTTGTCTTTCTTACACTTTTACTCCCCATAATGTAATACACCCAAAAAAAACTGTATTTCTAAAAATAGACACTATGAATTATTTGAAAGATTCCATTCAAGGGCACATTGACAGTGCATCCCTCTGCCAGGGCTGATTGGCCACTTGAATACTACAATGGAAATGAATGTATTGAGATCAAACTGCCTACAATCTCACCTATTCGTAGATATTAGCTATATTAGCTGGATAGATATTATATTTTTTCATCTTGCATTATTTGTTGAGAAATTCCCAAACATGTAAACTCAACGTTAAAGACGTTCTTCCTCGACCCCCACCCAACCCCTGAACCAAGTTTCATGAAGATGGGTTCAGTGGTTTTTGGGGTATTCCAGACAATAGTACAATGTGTAGATCTGCTGACTTCTGCACCAGGGGCTGTGGTGACTGGAATAGGACGGTGGATTTCAGACACTATTAGCACTACTTAAGAAAATCATGACGGAGCACAAACACAGGCAGAGTCAGATGAGTGGGCTGAGAGCAAACAGAGAGTCGAGAGGAGACGGGTCTGCTGAGAAGGCCTCTCTCCTGGTCGTCGAGTCCAGCAAACGTCTTCCGGCTGCGCTTCAGAGACACGACCACGGTCAGCTCTGAGCCTCCATGCCAAATGCACCAACAGCTGGACTCCTCCACCATCGGGACAATGTCGGAAGTATTTAGCGAAGTTGGTTTAGGAGCGGATGTAATGAATCTGCTGGAACGTGTTTAAAGTTCACTCTGAAGAGCATTGGAAGAGAAAACCTTCACCAGCTTAACACCTTCACCTCGTCCCCGGGTCTGAATGTGTTTGCTGCGCCCGTCGCATTCAAAGCCCCTTGGACACCTTAAAAATAAACGCACACCGGCACACCAAGCATGGCGTTCATGCCATACCGCGTGTGTGTACAATTACACATGAGGAAGTGAACCTTATTAAAGGTCAGAGGACACAGGGACATTCCTGGCAGCGTAGTCGGCGCTGCACAGGGGGGGCAAGAAAAGAGCAAGGTAGGGTTTATGGAGGAGGGAGGGGACGGCTGTTTCCAGTCCTGTCAACGTGCTGCACGTTTAAGATTTACCGCGGGTGTCTGTGGAGCATCAGGGTTTGAAGAGGAAGAGGAACGGACAGTGAGAGAGGGCTAGTGGTGGCAAAAAGTCACCCAGAGGGAAACTCCTCCTTGTCGGCTCAACACAAACGGAGGTGGTGATCATGTCTGTGTCAGAACACCTAGTCCCTAAGCTGGCATAATTTGTAGACTGAAGGTGCGAGTTTGGGGTCAGTCACAGCTGACGGTCAGGAGCTGCTCATCTCGTGCTTACGCTGCTTACAGAGCCGAAGGACACAACGCTTTTTATTTCACTTGTTGTCGTGCTTGTAAATGACTGTTTTCCAACAGAGCACGTCGTGGGATTGTGGGTTTCTTGTATAAATGGGTTGAGGCACGTTCAGACACCGATGATGGGAGATCAGAGGAAACAAGCAAAAGGAAAAGGGGCGAGTAAAAGAAACAAGTCTTTCATCCACAAGCTGTAATTATCCCTGTTAGATGGAAAAACAGGTCCAACAAAACCCGCAAATCCTCAAAGTGCGTCTGGCAAAGCCCCTAATGATTAAAAAAGGATTGCTCTCCTTGTGACGTCACCTGTACAAGCACAGGCTGAACAGATCGCAAGTGACATTCAGGAGCCGGTGAAATGCCAAACCCCTGAATGGCCTGGAGGCAGGTACATAGTTCCGCCCCATTAACTCAGGAGTTCCTCGTCAAAGGGATTCAAGGAAAAGCGTCCGTGGCCTCAGCCGCTCTCGCGTTCCGCCCCGAGAACGGGATGCAAACATTCCAACATGTGGTGCACAGGGCAGCCGCACACATGCAGCACACGTACAGACGCACAATACCCTGTGAGTGTGAGCGACCCGGACAGACTGTGATTGTTAGAAGGACTCGAAGCAACAAATGATGTCATTATCTCAAAGCACACTAGCTGGAATACTATTACCATATCAGTGGGAGGCGTTGGGCATTCTTGCCGTCCATAGCCGGGCACTTCACAGTGAGAAACGGCATTGTTTGGAATTTTTGTCTCACACATCTGACATTTTCTCCATCAAACATGCGAAGTCAGGGTGAGAAAGTCAAGCAGCCGCTCTGGTATGTTCTCCATCCTCTGAATTCTCGTCCAATACCTGAGCGTGTTTCTACAGAAGATCCCACAGGGCATTCCTCTGAGCCGCTAATGTTATTATTTCCATTTTTAGAATTAGCGTACGCGAGGCATAGAAAAAAATTATCGTGCAGAAACATGATGAGAGCAAGAGGACGGCTGTGATACTGGGTCCCCATGGCAACCACACAAAACAGCATGCCCTCACCATGGCAACAGGGCTGGCGAGGGAGTACGGCGGGGGGGGGGGACAGTGTTGGAGCCGGTGCCGGCCTCTGGCTGTTTGATTTGATACGTGCACGCCAGCAGCTCAGCATCAGCAAGTACTTCACTCAGACTGGAACACAGAACACCGATATGTAATACTTGTGAACACTGTCATGACAGGTGCTTCACATTTAACTCAAGTGAACCTTACACTTAAAGCTCTGATCAGTTAGGCTAAAGATGTCCCTCACTGAGACGGACAAGGGACCGTATGTGAGGATGGACTGTCCTCTCACTGTATAAATATCCTGGAAACCACCATCGCCATCTTGTGCCTATGACGTCATTCGGAGCCACCGCATGCAGAGTGGGGATGATGGTGTGTCGAGGCCCCGTCGATAAACAAGCCCCCCCCCCCCCCCCAGTCGTGAGTCAGACTCAGCTGTCAATCATGATGACACAGCGCATATTTATGGCTTCAAATTACTAAACATGAAAACATGCAGCTCTATCAAGAACTATCTGGAATGACAGAAACTATCTTTAAATTCATTTAACGTGTATTTTGACTTTTTTAGTCAAAATACATTTCCACCAACACAGTGAAGGCAGCTTGTCTTTTACCAATACTTCTGTCATCCACCAGGGGGTGATCTAAATGCATTGGCTTCAATGAGACATCATCGTCGTTCTGTAATTTGTTCTGCTGCCCTCACTCCTCTAATCTCTCCACCGCGAGCACTTTGCATGATGGTACATATCGGTTAGTGACTACCGGTTGTGCTCTACCTTTCACAATGCATTATGGGAAGCAATGAGTGCACTATATAGGGTTTTGACAACTTCAGTCAACATTCAGTTGAGTGTAGCAAACTCAAGATATAGTTGTTAATGAGTATTTCGGCCTATTTCTTGGCCGGCTGCAGTTTCCAGGCCTCCAGCAGAGACTTCAGGCGATACTGCTCACAACTAAAAACCTATCAAATATCGCAAATCACATTTTTACCATTAATATATTTTTACAGATTGAACAAACAAATTTAACATTTAACATATGAATGATTGAGCTTTGAGAAACTAATAAGCCCTGAGCAGAATATAAATCCCGAACTCAGACTTTGCTTAAAATTATAGAAACGTTGGGGGAGAAACCCTCTCAGACGCTGGTGTAGCCACAGCAGCAGTGTATCGGGATATTCAGCTCAGTAGGCCTTGGTCAATACAGAGCCAGACAGATAATAAATAGCCCAACACGTCTGCTCATGCTCCAAGGCCACAGTCTCCTGTACTGTAAACAATAATGGTTTCCCTGCCAGACGAGGAGAAATCCCCAGATCCTACATCATCATTCTTCTTCATTCTAAATTTCTCTCGCTCGCACATTAAGTCAAAATAGTTTCCCCCATCCACCAATATGTATATATATATATATATATATACGCTGCATGCTTGTTTTTTGAAGTACATAATACTAATACCCTTCCAAAGCTCACGACATCAAAAGCATTGCCCCCAAATGAGGCGTGATTAACTCTGCACATTAAGCAGGCACTTCACAAAAGAGTGTCCCGAATGAGGTTGGTTGTCAGTGAGTTTTTTTTCCTTTCTTTAATTCATTGTCTTTAATTAAACACTGAAACACAAAGACACACACAGATATTAATCACTGCCGGTTTAAGCTGCTTTTCCATTCAGACGCCATTAGAAGTTGCACCGCTCGACTGGATTCGACGTCGGCTGCAGACTGATGGATTCGTTTCACCGCGTTCTCCGTAGACCTTTTAGTGGAAGAGAGAATATTTCTTTAGTGTTTGTGGGAGTTCAGATGAGATGTCAAGTGCCACATGTGAAGTGCGAGCTGAAAGATAGACAGAGGCTCTTGGTATCGTTTCGTCCTTTTGTCTTTCTGGGTAATAGTTTTGCGAATTGCATGGTTGTGAATCCTTTGACTTGAGGATGTGCATAATTTGTCTACATTGATATTCAGCCCCCCTGGAGCCAGAGGATGCTGGAGCTGTCTGCTCCCTGGAATAATCAGAGCAGGGTGGGTGTGGCAGAGGCAAAGGGCTTCACTGGCAATAACAACCCAACAGATCTGAGTCAATGTCTCCATCTAGTGTTGAAAGGAAACTTGACATCAACGTGCAAATATTCTTCAGGTCATTGTAAAACGTTGTTTTAAAAAATATGTAAATATATACTGTATATACAAACTCAAATTCATTGCAGAAAGTGGTTGCACGTTCTTTGAAATCTGTTTTTTTCCTAATTTCAGTTGAATGATGTTGTAAACAATTATTCAAACCTTTATATACCCAGAAAGAATTTGGGTTAATATTGTTTTATTGTTATTTAAATAATAAGCTTTCCTGAAACAAACAAAGTATTATGAAAACTATAGAAACCTCCACCAAACAAGCTACACCAAATTTCACACACTCATAAATATCAATCTACAAAATATGCCAGATTTTTTTTCTCATCAAGCTTTATAAAATTATTGAGAATTCAACAAATGCTCTATCTCTTAATAATAAAAAGACTGGAACATAATCTTGGATCTGGCCCCGGATCCAGAGGTGAAAACATAACCTCCTTGGTAGTAACATATCACAATGTAGACTGAAAATGATTGTGCATGATTTTCCACCTCACTTGTATTTGAAGCTTGTTTAACATTTACTTTCTCTCTCTGAGAAATCACAAAATTATCTATTATCTATTTTCCATTGTGAGAATCCATCCGTTTTGATTTCATAATGTTGTCCTGATCGCAACATGGACACAAAGAGACACAAACAGGTCCACATTCAGGTAATCTTTTTCAAATGGCCTATCTTGTTCTGGGTTAATCTCCGACAAGTCCCTCGGACAGACAGTGAGAAAAGACAGACTACAGACAAAAGGATTTGTTCTTTTTTTAGAGACACCAGTCACTGCCTGAAAAACCTAACTGATCTCAGGTGAGTGATTACAGAACACTCACAAGGAAATCCCATAATAACCCCTTCAAACAAAGCCAGCTGCTTTGGAGTTTAGAGCCAAATTCTGAAAACAAGAACAGGAGAGGATATTCCATTGTGTTAAAGCTATTACAATATGTTACTTTTAGTAATAGATTTATGGACATTGTGGTTGATACATTAGGCAAACTCATAATACTGTGTGCACAAATAGTTAATTAATTTAACTGTAGTTTCCCTCCTTATTCTTTTTATATAAGGATTAAAATGAACTACATGAAAGCATATTCTGTAGAACACATTCTGGATCTCCTGTTGCCTACCACAAGACTATTAGTGTTTATATTCAGGAAAATACATCCATCATCGATATCGTTTATCCTTTTGAGGGTCACAAGGGAGCCGGAGAAATTCCCCTCTGACACCAGGGGAGAGGCGACTTACAGCCTGGACAGATCACCAGCTTGTCACACATGATGCTAGTAATTAAACGAATTTAAAACTTTAAATTTCACACATCAACTCAAATCAACAACTCAGATAAACTTCAACTCACAAGTTCACTAGTAATAGATAAGTACTTTGCAAAGTAAATTGATTAGTCATCAAGTTGATTTATTCCACAGATCAAATATAATTCATTACATTTCATCAGGAAGTTGTCCATGCAACAACTTCCTCATCACATCCATAAACTATTATTTCACTCTCAAAAAATACCGACACACAGATGACAGCATTATCTCAGTGGTCATATATTATCAATATCATTATGCACAAAATATAAAACTAGCATCTGTTTTTTTGACATCAATACATAGTGGCTGCATTACTTACTCTTGCACAAAATGTTTCCACATGTATACACACAGTCTCCATATACGTCCCTTGTCATGATATTGTATAACAAATATCATCAGACGTTTTAAGACCAAGTTTCAGGTCTTCTTCTTCTGAGCTGGCAGAGAAAAGACTCGGCTAAGACGGAATAAATAAAACCTTGAGCAGTGTGAAAGTTTGTGTGTATGCATGAAAGATGACAGAGAGCATGAAATGATATAAGCAACCAGCAGGCCAGGGTGTGAAACATGACCTGCTCCTGAACGCCTGCACCCATGTGTGTAAATGTGAATGTCGATAACAGGGGAGGTCACCTGGGAGACCCTGAGATAGCCCATCTAACCCGCATCCTGCCAAACAGCTCCGTCTGTCAGCCACAGTGTACTTGAAGAATAACAGGTCAAAAGGGCCAAACCGGTGAGTTCTGGAAAGAAAAACCTGGCTGCTGCAGTCGCTGTCAGTCAAACTCACTTGCTTTGTTAAAACGTCCAAAAGCAGGAAAGGGTTGAGACCTGCTGCTGCTATGAAACGCTGCCAAAGTAAAGAAACAACAACTGAATGATAAACTATGGTCAACTGGGTTGCTGTGGATTCTTTAATCCTAAATCATCAACTCGGTTTTCACTCAGTGTGAGATGAAAATAAGTTCAAAACCTGATGAGGATGAAAATGTATCAGATCATTGACTCAAACAGCCTGTGAATCTTTGATCTTCTGTCATATGTTTCCCCTCTGACCAGTAATCGGCGTCTCAGATGCTGGTTACACAGTAGCCATTTTGAAAGTATAACGGCGGTACATGATTATACAAACTATTTCACATCGCCATAAGTTTGTATCCGCGTGGACAGTGTGTGGAACTCCAGTTTAGCCTCAGCATCCGTTCTCCCACTTCTATCTCTTCCACTGGACTGAGGACGGATGCTCCCCCCCCTCCCTCGGAGCCAGAGGTCTAACTTCTCTGCCTTGAGCAATGACGCCTGTTTCACACATTGATGACCATCGGAAAAGGTATGAAACAAACGTCTCCTACTTTGTGCTTCACACTTCTTCATTAATCAGCCTGCTGTCAGGCTCGGTTCAGGTCGGGTCAGCCAAACACTGCCTGAGGGAGGCAGTGACACAGCAGATGATCTATACAAATTATATTTTGTCATCTCTCCTTTTCTTCTGTGTTCACCCTCTTTCATTCTGTCCGACATTTTTTCTCTGTGCTCTGTTTTGTCCTCCTCTGCTTTGGTTGATTCTCTCCCTGCTCTCTCAGTCTGTCCTCCTTCACCTCTGTTTTTCTCATTGAGCTGGTTCTCGCTCTCAGTGCTGCAGGAGGAAGTTGGTTGCCATGTTGATGTCGTTGTTTGAAGCTCGGAGGGCCTCCAGGGCATCGGTCCTGGAAAAGCCCATTTCCACTAAGAGTGCAACCTACGAGACAAAAGAAAACATAGAGTAAGAGACGGAAGCAGCCGATTAATCATCACCTGGGAATCTTTCCTATGGTTCCATAGCACAAAGTAAATATAAGGTGAGATATAGAGACAAGAGGTAGAAGTCTGTCGGTGTATAAAAACTCTGAATCATCCAGTTCATATAATAAATTAATTACAGAAAATAACCTCGCACTAACTATTGTTTTCAAGGTAAACACCAACCTGGTCCTCTGCGACAGGCACGTTGTCCAGCAGCGGCGGCTGGGTTGACGGCTGAGTCTGGGCCTGAGGCTGGGGCTGCATTGGGGGTCTGTTAGGTCCTCTTTGTCTCAAGGAGGGAAACAACCCGGTCCACTGCAACAACCCACCCTGCACACACACAGACACACAAACATGTAGAGATTGTGCAGATGACACGACTGCAAAACCTGTCAAAATTCCTGATGCTTGAGGTAATTAAAGAGATGACATGGGGATCAGACAGTGCATAACAAGCAGTGACAACTAGGTGTGTGCTGACGTACCTGTGGCTGTTGTGTGACGCTCCTCCTGGCCTCATTGTACTGGGCCAGCAGCAGCTGCTGGTCGAGCATGTCCATCCTCTGCTGCCTCTGGATGTCCAGAGTGGCCCCCATCCCAGGAGGCGTCTCGCTGATTGGCTGGGAGGCTTAAAGAACACAGGTAATAACTTTCATAACATATTTATTCAGCGGCAGACAAAGAAACGTGTAGATGAAGAGAAGAGTGTGTTTAAAACAGGATTCCTCCACAGATGGTGTTGCCAGGATTCAAGAGCTGTTAGTTATGACAATAGATTTAATATCTAAAATAGAAACATAGCAAATATCAAACTAGCTTACGCTTTAAACTTGCTCAAATTCTCAGCTCAGACTAATCACAGGAAATCACACTCTCTCACACCTGAAAGACTTTCAATGACCGTGCAGGACATTAGAAATTGGACGGGAGGAGTAAGTTAATGTTTTACTTTGAGAGAATAAAGTAATGGGTGCATTCAAATGAAAAAACACATCACCCAGACAGACAAAAAACTACTTTCAAAAACGAATACTGGTTGACTTCATTCAACTATTAAATAAAGATATTGCTGACCCATGAATTCCTTCTTTACAATGAACACAACTGTGAAAACAAGTAATTTCCTTTTGGTTAATAAGTGATGTCTACAACACTAGGAGTATGAGCTGCTTTAGCTCATTAGCCTCAGTTAGTATAACAAATGTCCACAAAACTTTCACGAGACAAAGTGGAAAAAATGGCTAAAGTATACCAGAAGAAAAAGCCTTTAAAAAACAGATAATTTCAACATTAGATTTACTCTAAAAAACAGAAAGAGGATTTCAAATGATTAAGCAAAGAAGTGTTCAAAGTGGAGATTATTAAGTTATTATTCCTCAGATAAATAGACTACACCAGTGCATCAAGCCCGGCAACATGGGTTTGTGAATGTGATAACTACAGGTGGGACTCACTTGAGAAGACTGGCTCCAGAATATACCGTCCAATACGAGACATCCAAGCAGGTACGCAGAGGATCTTTTGTAAATGGAGAACATTGGAGTAGTACAGCCCGCCTGAGATCTGGATGGTACAGTCGCAAAAAAACATGCATTTAGTATGGAAATGGACAAACATAATAATATTGGGGGTATTCTTGAATACCTGGAAAACAACTAGAGGAATTTGGCTACTCACCAGTCCGCTGAGAGCAAGAAGCCACATGAATGGGCTCGAGGTCAACAGCTGGAGGAGAGAGTACAAGAAAGAAACCATGAAGATTGCACTAATTAGAGAAAGAACAGTAAAATACAAGGAATACAGATACACAGTGGCTCACAGCAGTAGAACATGGGATTTACCTGCAAGCCCACTATGTAGATCAGAGTCTTGTTGGTGATTTGAATTTGGCCCAGGACCTGAGTGACTGGCAACTTTGGGATCGACAGGTAGAAAGGCACAAACAGAGCGAAGACTGGAGCAAGCCTGGGAGAGGAGAAGGGGAACCGGATGGAGATGACACAGGAAAACCGAGAAGACAAAAGAACGAGCATTTCAAACTCTTCACTGATTATCAGATTGTCTTTCATGTCGCTTAATACAAACCACTATAACATTAAACTGATTAGTGGTACAGGAAGTATTTCAGGAAATCAAGGAAAGATAATGTTGGGCTTGAGGAAGTATTTACTTTCTCACCTCCTCTGATTAATAATCTATTATTTCATTAAATCTTTTTATTTCCATGCTTTTGTGGCAGTTGATAGTATTCTACTGTCACAGTCCACCATCATTTACATGCAATATACCCCAAATGATGTAGGGGAAGGGATATATGTAATTCAGAAAATGGATACTGCCCAAGGCTAACATGCTGATAGGTGGAGGTGAAATAGGATTTTCTCCATTAATGACACATGGGGTGTATATTCTACTTTCGTACAATATAAACCTAACTGAATACAAGCCAGTTTATTTTTCATAATCGAAGGAGCCAAAAAGCTTTATCCTTAACAGAGATCAAGCACATTCATACTGTTATGTAAAAATTTTTTTTTTTTGTGTTTTAGCACTGCTTCAGAAATAATATAAATCCATACTGGAACACAGGAAAACACATATCACATAACCAATTAGTGTGCTGGACTTGTTTGCTGGTGTTAACAGGAAACAGATATTCAACTTAGTAGGTAGTTGCATACTAGCAGAACATTGTAATAATGAGGAATTGTGAAAAGTAAGATTCTTGGTTTAGCAACATTTTGGTGCCCGTCCACACCAAAACGCAATGTCAACGTTTTCAAACTACAGCAGCGTTTCCAAAAGTCTCTGGAGTCTTCAAAACTCCGGATCAGTGTGGATATCAGACAAAACAGTAAACATATAAGTGGGGACGTAGTCTGTGGCTACTTGAGCGACCAAGCTACTTACAGTCCTGTGGACAGTTCTTCAACTTCATAGTCAACTAGAAACTGGAAAGCCTGCACCAGCAAGAAGTCCGTCAGCGCAGACAAACACCACGTGCCAAACAGGAAGGACTGCAATTAAGAGATGCAACATATATGATGGTTAGAAAACTACATACATGTTTTTAAACAATTAATTTCAGAAAAAATCTGTCTCAAATTCTGGTCATGAAGCAAGTTAGTGAGAACTACTTTGTGCCAGATGAGGAAGTTAAGTATTTTAGTCTCTGACTGAGGCTTATACATTTAATCCTGTAACAAGTGTATGGCTTTTGTTCATGAAGGTAACTGAATAAGAAGTAATTCAACACATTAAACCCGTCCAGTCCAGATTTTAAGGGGAATTGCAGTAAGTCAAATCAGTTTTTTCCGTGCATCAATGTATGTTCACGTCCATCAATTCAAGGATTCAGATACTCACAGCAAACTTCCTGGTGCCAAACCTCCTCTCAAAGATTCTGAAGTTGTAAATGAGCAGGCTGGTACAAAAGGAATCCTTCAGGTCCACACAGACGAGCCGGCCACACAACAACCTCCACACCTGCAGCACAAAGGATTTATCACACACGTTATGAATGCAAAACATTACGACTGCTTGAGATTTGTTTTTAAAGTCAAAGTCCACTAAACATTTTTTTCAGAACTTTCAAATACATTGCATGGTCTTCATCAGCATGGCCTGCTTATGACTATTGGTGTGTAAAGCAGGACAGATAGTGAAGACGTACCTGGTGCTGCTCCACGACAGCCTGTATGTTGTATGCAAACAGTTCCTGGAACTGAGGCAGCAGGGTGAGCATCACTGTCAGCCCATTGAGAACCAGCAGGAGGCCTTTAGACAGCGGAGCCATATCTATACACAACAAGAGGGGTTCAAGAGATATAGTTTACTCAAGCACTGCATTTAAATAGTTATACCTACTTCACTTGTTTCTTTTCATTCTATGTACAAAAAAACAGTGTGTCCAAATCACACCAAGTGATTTTTTAAGATACTAATGGCAGAGCATGAATGAGTGAAACAATAAATGAACTGAGGTAAAGTTCTTGCTATCTTACTACTTTACCAAAACAAGAAGGGCTGCAAATAACTCTAACTTCCATGATCTATGTATCTGCTGATTATGTTCTCGATCAGTCAATGAGTTATTGGGTGTATTGGCAACTACTCTGAGTCCAAAGTGACGTGTTAAAGTGAGCTGTTTTGCCCGAAACCCAAAGAAATGTATGTTTATTATTATCATTATGACTTTAAAAAAATCCCAAACCACACAATTTCCTTTCTTGATATACGTGTATATTAATTGTCTGTTGTTAGACTCAACTATCAACTCAATGCAGCTGTAAAACAACGTATTATTACAACTGATTAAGCTACAATGAAAACAATCAAGTGTTGTTTAACGGATCATTCATTAGTAATAAAGATGTAATGCTGCTGATTCCCTGTGTGTATGTATTGATCTACAACACAAGGCTCTGAGGTGCAGTGGTATTTGTACCCAGTCAGGGATGTGAATACTTCCTCCAAAGCTTATATCATACTGGTGATTTATTAAATATCAGTGAAGATGATTTGTACTCAGAGGAGGCGCTGTCTCGGGATAAGCTAACATTCAGTCGATAGCATTTCCATATGAAGCATTTAGCTCATTTACAACATGAACACCTCCACTGAGTGAATCAGTTCGTCTGGAAAACAAACGCCGGGTCATTAACCAGCTGACGGAATCTGGAACAGACAGACACAGCCTGGAGGAAATGAATGACGGCGCGAAGCTAACAGCAGCTAGCCGGGCTAGCCGGGTGGAAGTGACAGGAGCCGCGGGCGGAGGGCAGCGACAGCCCCGGCTCGGGCTTAACTCTACAGCGGGGATATACTCACACAGGCCCCGGGAGCCGGTGGTGGTGAACATGTCGTATGGAGGAGCCACGGGACTCAGATGGACACCGTGAACCACCCGGGACTGAGGGACGCTAACAGCGGAACAGAAGAGAGGAGCTGGGGTGAGGGTCCATGTTGCGAGGGGAGGAGGAGAAGGAGGAGGAGGTGTCCTACGGGAGACCGAATAGACCAAAACAGGCTGAATCGCAATCCGCTAATCCGACACGGTGGTTGACCTGAGGAGGGCGCTGTTGCTCTGCATTGTGGATGCAAAACATATTTTTGTTAAACTTCCATGAAAAACATATTCACAACCGTACACATGGTCACTGACAATGAAGGAACAACAATTCATCTAGAACATCAATAATTTATTCATTTTATTAAATTGCTAAAGATGTGCAACTAGATTAAACCACCCCCCCCCCCCCATTCTGCATTTCCTGATTATAAGATAAGAAGAGATAAGATAATCCTTTATTAGTCCCACAAAGGGGAAATTAGAAATAGTAAAGCAGCGAGAGTCAAACATAGGCATCAGTGAGTAATAATAAGTCACATGCAATACTCAAGTGTAATGAATGTAAAAAATAAATAAATATAAATATATATATATATATATATAAATGGAATAATGATCATGTGAAAACGTTTAGTTCTACTGGGAGCAGAGCTGGTTGTCCAGTGTTACCACTGCAGGAAGGAATGACCTGTAACACCTCTCCTTCAGACCGACAAAAGATAATGATCAAAATTAAATTAAAAAAGATAAAGAAAATATAATCTATATAGTGCATACCCCTTAGATCTAGTCAAGCTGCATCAAATTGTCCACACTCATATCAGTTCCCTAAATATGTCTGGTTTATGTCATTATGATTAAAAGTGGATGTCACATATTTTAAGAAAGTGAGAAAAAATCATCTTTACATTACGTTTTGTGGAAATCTGTTATCAGTTAGTTTTGTGTATAATCTTGCAACAAACAGATGGAGGTGAAAACAATAACCTGCATTGCCTCAGATCCTTTATTAGGCCAAAGTTAAAGTGGCAACACCAAGTGTAGAAATTCAAAAGTGAAAGTCATGCATTGAAAATTTTACTTAAGTTTTAGCAAAATAGTTTTTTATAGTATACTTAAAACTGACAGAACTAAAAAGCTGTAATTTTGCAGACAGTTTTTTATATAATTATATTATTATATAATAAGAGATGAATTAGTGTGTACATCACTTTAATGTTGCAGCTTGCAAAGGTTGGGCTAATTTCAATCACTTTACATACTGCTGAGCACATAAAGAGACACGCAGGGGGAGAGGGAGCGTCCAGAATCACCTGAATCGGGGGGGAGCTGGTCTCACTGGATGCATTTAAAGTAGCCTCATTTTAAACGACCTGGAGACGGGCACATCTGGCTGTAGGTGTTTTGACTAATTCATTTTGTCCCTGTTTGATCCCTTATGTTGAAGACTCGCAAGGAATATTTGATGGATATTTTAAAATAAATTATGATTCTGTAATTCGCTCTTTATTTGGATTTTAAATAGTTTTGAGCTTCATTTGAAACTGTATGAATGTGTGCAGCCCTGTTTGGTGTGCTGTCTCGACCAGGATGCTCTGAAATATAATAAAATGACAGAAAAATTAAAAGGAGAAGTAAAAAGAGATTTTTTGATCTCAATGGGATTTTCCTGTTAAAATAAAGTTAAAATAAAAATATATAAAGGAATTCTCAAAAGTAATAGCAAATTTATAGAATAACTCGTTTAGATGTTCTATTATATTTCTGGTGGCGTAGAAGGGCAGATCAACAATGGAAATACCCAAGTAAGAGAGCTACTATTTAAAGCAAATCTGCTAAATGTGTCCTGACAGATTCCACAGAAAAGCATCCACACAGTGATGAGAGCAGGATCGTCTCCCATCTGGGGACGTTGTCTCCCTGGTGACCACCGAGACGTCCAGGCTGAGAACCCCTGATCCGACCCCTGCAGCTGGGTGTTGGCGTCCTGCCCACAGATGTTTCAGCAGAGTTGGATGTTGGAGCTGGAGGATCCTCCTGATGATGGGGGCCAGTCTGCTCATCCACGACTCCCCACTGCTCGTACCTCACACGCCTCCGACGGGGCATTCCCAGGCCCTGAAGCACCAGCACGTTTGACCTTCACGCCTGTCGTCTACGGCCATTTGCTCGGTGTGTGATATGTGTTTACGGGTTGGTTGGTTGGATGTACGCATACAAGCAGCACATGGAATGCTTCACCCCTTGAAGCCACGTGATCATCTTTCTGACAGAGTGCTAACTGTTAATTATCTGTGGGGCCTTGAGCAGGATGTGACTAAACAAAGTCCAGATTAATGTCTTTTTCTTCTGGTGCTCTGGCCTCATGCACACAGTGTCATATCTTGTCAAGGTCCAGACTTCCTCTGCAGAGGCCCTGCTTTGTCTTACACTACAGGCTGCCAGTTTTATTCACATCAAACGCCTGTGTGTACCTTTGAGCCCGGCGGTGATTGCTCCGGAGCCATTAGATCCGATGCTTATGCTACGTCCAAGTACATTTGAAAAGATATGGCGAACAGCTGTCTAATAGTGTTGCATTTCCCAATCATCCGCAGATGCAGTGGCGTGTTAGTTCCCATTGGTTAGTTCCCACCCATTAGGTCTATTTGGCTGCCGGTGGTCAGATGTGAGTGCAAAGCAGAGCTCAGGAACAGCTTGCTAATTGTGTTTCAGACCTTCTCTGTCACTGATGTAGGAGTGAGGTCTAAAAAGGTTGCTTTGCCCCTGTTCTCAATCAAAGATAATAAGATTAAACAGCGCGGCGATGTGTGTTTGCGTGTGTTTGTATGTGTGTGTGTGTGTGTGTGTGTTTGTGTGTGCTTACCAATAAAGAGACTCCAGATTTGGAGACAGCCTTGACTCCTGCTGTTTGCTTTGTTCATTAAGAGGAGATGAGCAGATGGTTTGCTGGTCTGTTGTGCAGTGCACACATGCGGACACACACGCACACACACACATGCAAATACACATACATGCATGCTCGGCCCTGTCACCTTAGCTTTATCCTCCATTTATCTTTTCCATTACACATCTCTCAGCAGGACAATGCCACTCGGTGAATTGTGAGGGATGTGTCCATATGTGTGTGTGTGTGTGTGTTCGGGCATGTGTGTGTCTGCGTGTATGGGAGAGAGACAGAGACAAGGGAGCGTGAAAGAGTCGAGCGCTGCTGAATGAAGTCACAAACCTTTTTAGTCAAGACGGCCTCTGAGGTGGTCAAAAAGCTGATGACTCATTTGCACGTTCATTTATGTGAATCATTGCTATTCACTTGTCAGCCGCTCTGTGTTCAGGAAGAATTGCTTGTAACGGAGGTATTGTTTTAGTCCTGCAACACAGCTTATCTACCCATGTCCAGGAAATGGCACTCTGCACATTGAGACAGGGGAGAATGAGCAAAAATCTGGACGAGTTATTTTTCTTTTTTCTTTTGGCACAACAAAGGGATTCAGAACAATGTGAAAAAGATTATTTACGACTTAAGAAAACTTAATTTTGCTTTCCACTGAGCATCCACCTTCTGTCTTAGGGGAAATTATCTGCTTTAGAAATGTTCACCAGCATTTTAATCATTGACCCCCGCACATGATTTATTACATATTCATCCTTTTGCCCTCTGCATTTGTTGAGGAGCACTTGGTTTAGTGTCGCAAGTCTGCAGCTACACACTCTTTTTACTCCCCAATTCAGTTTTCACATATCTCATATGTGAAAGGAGCTTTAACAGATTTAAATTGAGCCACAATTGATTTGTTTCCAGACACTTGCAGTGATTTAATCCTAAAAGGTGCCAGTAGATATCATTCATTCATTGAATTAGATCAAGTTTAATCTCCTGCAATACTCATATTTAATAGAAAATAACAATATCTGCTTTGTGTCTTTCTTATCTTCCTGCAAATTAACCGTAAGGTGAATCATTACAGACACAAGTTTTTGCTTTTCAAAGTTTTTCCCTCCTCTCTATCCTGTGGGGGAAACACGATAAGAAAACGAGAGTAGCCAGGGAGCTGTGTTGCATCGTCAACATGTTTCTCTAAAGGACAGTTTACACGTGACCCTGCTCAGCACCTTCCTGTCCGTCCGTCAATACCTACGTGCATGTTTTTTGGGATGGAGCAAGAATCAATGTCAACCCCTCCAATACTCCCTCATATATGTATAGACATGCAAGCACACAGAGCTCCCCCTCCTCCGTACGCACGACACAAATCTCAAGGGTTCACTGTATCACAGGATGCAGAACTATTTTTTTTTTGTTCTTTCAAGAAAGGATAAATAAATCAAACTATAAAGCAACATTCCACAAGGTCCAGTGGTGTGGTGTAGTTCGGATGAATCAATAAAGATATGTATTCACATGAAAACAATTAAATGAATGAAACATTGAAGGGGGAAAAAAAGAAAGAAGCAGTAACACAATTTAATAAAAAGGATTTGTATTGTTTGTATTGTCAAACTGCACTACTGCATAACATACACAAAGTCATTAACTGACTGTACACCATGCCATTATGTCTTTTTTTGATGATAATAATAACAAAGAGGATGACTATATATGTACACGACTCTGTTACAAGTATAACTCGTCCAGCACTTGTGTCCAGATAAACAGCACTGACAAAAAAACAACTATGGTCGTCTTCATCTAGGATCAGAAAACCTTGATCGAAAGAAACACAGTGAAACACATCATCGGAATAAAGTACTGTTCCCACTACGGCCAAGATTTGGTGATAACTGCAATAAATTAAAACGAGAGAACAATGGGAAAGTTCAAATGTGACCGTTGAAATGTCGGGGAGTCAACGTGGAGACGTGGATCTCAGACGCCACTGAGCATGCCTGTCCATCGTAGGTCTCATGAAGGAGGAATCTTCGTCGCACTCAAATCCATTCATCCATCCATTCATCCATCCATCCGTCCATTCATCCATCCATTCGTCCATCCATCCATTCCAGCTTCAGTACAGCCCAGTGGTCTGCAGGAACACTCTGCCATCTGAAATCCACAAAAAAATACAGATAAGTTAAGCACAATTTAAATTCTTAACATTTAAACATATTAAACTGTAATTAAATTCTCTAGATCTGGATTTGTATTTTATTTGGATCTGCACCAAATTTCACATTCTCATAAATATAGGTCCCAGAAAATTGTGAGAATATTTTCTTCAAGCTCCATGAATTGTTCCCGGGAAAAATGGTAATAACATATTAAAAATCCTGGACCCGCCCCCTGATCCTGACCCACATCAAAATGATATGGGATCTTTCCTGATCCATACCCCGTCCATTGACCCGTAGTTTTTGCGTAATCCTGGTAACAACAAATGGCAGACGCAAACACAACCTCATTGACGAAGGTACAACTCAGGCAGTTTGATTTTACAGTCACTGAAACAACAGGATGTAAAATGCCCTGTACAATTAATCAAGCATATAAATATTGAATAAGACCCTATAAAGCCTCATCCTTCATAAAAGATCACAATTTAGTAAAGTCTGAGTTGAAAATGTTTGGGGCCCTGATCCCTGTTTTCTGTGGTAAAAACTTCCTGGCACAAAGAGAGCACATCCTGCCCCGCTGTCTGACAGACAATTCCCCTTTAAATGATTTATTACTGGGTGTTAATTATGCAAATGATGTCCAAACAAACTCGTCACGAGGACAATTAAGACAGCCGTTAATTAGTGGCCAGTTTTCTTCTTGCTTCACTGACATTCAATTAAAAACTGCCTTTGAACAAGCACGCCGGCTCGTGCGGCGGTCCTGGCACGGCGTGGACCGGAGGTGGGCTCGAGCGGCGCACTCTCCTGATGAGGTCGGGCTCCAGAGATCACAGCCCCCCCCTTTTTTTTCTGTCTGTTTAAGATGTTACACGTGAGAAATTCTTATTAATCTATCCCTGCGAGGACAATAACGTCGGCACATATAAATATATTAAAACGTCCGACTCCATTAAAATGGTCGCCCAGATGAACTGCCTCACGCTTCATTTAATTTTGTTCAATTTGTCGGGAGCGCTCTCTGTGTGAAATCTCTGAAAACCCTTCCAGTAGACCGGTCAGTTAAGCATCAAACGCAGAGAGGAGGTGAAATAATGAAATCTGTTGTCCGGGCTCGGTTGACAGGAGCAGAATAAATCCCCATCAGAAGGTATATCAGCGTTTATTTCATAATTCTTTCAATGAAACTGAATAATTTACCAAGAAGGACAAGTCATGTGAAGGTACGACTGTTAATTCACTTCAAACTTGGTGCAGGGCCTTTAGAAAGACTGATACACACATACCTTTGTGTTTTAAAAAATGAGTCATACCTTATTTTTAAGAGCCAGACTCAAACTCAAAAGATCACATGAGCAGCTTAAAAGACTTGCATGTTTTTACCTTAATATGAACATTTATATTTTATGTAATAGGACAAAAAGGGAAAAATGTCTTGACATTTCAAGAACAAAGTTGTAATTCTACAAAGAAAGAATTCTGAAGAAAGAATCACACAGACCTGGAGGAAAATGCCTCATTTGTGGAGGAGGAAAGTTAAGTAGTGGTCGACTTTGACATCTGCATGATAATCTGGTGATGATCTCCTTGATATACATTTCCTACTTTTTATTTTATTTATTTAGTAATTTCATAATATCGTATCAAATTAGGATTTACAACTTTACTTTCTAAATCTCATTTTTTTTTTTTTAAATCTTCAATATAGTCCTTTTTTCTGTTCTAACGTGGCACAAAATAAAATAAATCATGAATTTGTCCCATCTCTCTAATCGGGTTGTTTCTCCTAATCTTTATTTAAGTTTCCGTGATTCAGCAGCTTTTACTCAGACTGAGGAGGCGACCCTGTTATTTGCACACCTGTACCTTGTACTGTTGCCTTGGTGTCCAGCCTGTTGTCGTCGTGGCTGCTCCCGTCCACGTCCTGGGTCACGGGCTCTGTGTGAGGAGGCGCCGCCGATGATTGATGGCCTGTAGTTTGGTCATTAATTAATAAGGACACTTAATTAGAGGCTAATGAACAGTCGGGGCTGTGTTGCACTGACGGCTTAGTGACATTTAATATGAAAATGAGGAAGTGGCAATAAAAACAGAGTCACAACAGAAATATAATACATGAGAACTTGTACCTGTGTGTGTGTTGGCAGTGTGCACCAGGCTGTGCTCGGCCTGATCTCGGAGCTTGACCTCCTCCTCCAGAGCTTCCTGTAGTCTCCTCTTACTTCTCTTTTCCTTCTTCAGGCGCTTCTGGATAAGAACTAAATAGAGAAGAGGAAGAAGATGAAGGACAGACGACAAAGGACATTGTTCCATTATAATATTTCAATACATTATGTTGTTTCTGTCTGTTGTTGTGTTTTTGTTGCCCTGTCTTTTCTGCATCATTACATTAAGAGCTCTGAGGGACTTTTTGGACATACAATGTGTTGCTGGGGTTTTAATGAGATATCAATAGTCAGCAAGTGTCATCACATATATTTGACATGAATTCAAATTGCATTCACAGAGGCTGGTTGACAGGTTTGGTCAAAAAAACGATTGAAAGCTTTTCCCACACATGCAACAGGTCACCAGCATCATCTTCTGCCGACGTCTCCGTCCCGTGTGACCTTATCAAGGAAACAACCTTTGACTGGCATTTGCTCTCACTGTGCTCGATTTGAAAGCAACACGCCAAACCTGATTTACTTTGTACTATACTGCCAACCTCAGTCTAATTCACCTCTGCAGATGCTCTAAAGCGCTAATCTACAGTAGGTGTCCGCTCCTCCTGATCTGATTCTCAAGTTACTGGACGTCCTGTCAGCTTAGAAGTGGATTAGACCAAACTGTTTTTTGCTGTTCAGCAGAATTTCCAGTGTTAAGATGTAAAAATCGGCAAATTAGAATAATCTCCATGGGAAAATCAACGGATGCTAACCTCTGTTTTTCTGTTCGATGCTCAGCTGCCGCTCCAAGGTCTCTCTGAGCTCCCGCTCCCGGACCAGCTCCAGCTTCAGCTCCGTCCTCTCCAGCTGGTCCTGCTTCTCCTGCGCCCGGGCGTTCTCTATGGCAACCCTCAGCAGACCCTGCTTGGAGACACACAGACACACATCAACAGGTTACACACCGCAAAATGCACCAGAGAGTAATCACCGGATCTCGAGTAGATATTTCTCTTATGATGTTTTTTTTTTAAACTTTCAGGATTAAAGTAGATTAAAAACGAGCTGCAGTCATTTCAAGCAAAGAGGATGTAAACCAGCTCAGTGTTTAAAAATACAAAGATCACAGTGAACCTGTGTAATGAGCAGGCAAGAAGGACTTTTCTGAATGAAGTCAACACTGATCTCTTAACTCCAGGTTAAAGACGGAGCTGATATCACATCAGGATCAAATGAGGTTAACAACATGTGGGTTTCTTTCCCCCTGTGTAAACCGAGCCGGCGAGCGCATTCATTGTGACTCTGCCGTAACAAAGACGTGTAAAATCTGAGAAGCAGGTCAGCGCACGCCCATTCCAATTACTGCGTTTCTTAAATGTCTGCCTTGTCTGCTGCTATTTACCATTTCAGGAATTCCCAAAGAGTGGCTCATCTCCCTCCCTATTCATCTCGGAGTAGAATAACGATGATAAAGCCCCGGCAGAGCCTCACCTGGATGTTGGTGAGCAGGGTCTCTATGGAGGACAGGCCTTCGGGGAAGATGAAGGGAGCGTGGTGGAGACCTGCTGGGAGCTTCTGTCCTGCAGGGTAAGATACCCTCTCGCAGCCCTCCCTGCCTGATGGGGGTTTCTGGTAGACTTGTCTATCACAGCTCTCCCTCGTTGTCGGAGTGGCCATGGAGCTGTTATCTGGAGGGCACGGAGACAGTTTGATGTCTACTCAGAAAGGCTAACACAATAATATGCAACAATATGTTAATCAAGGTTAAATGCAAATTTCTATAATTCACAGCATTTACTTAATTTCTTGTTAACATATCAAGCTCAAAATCAAATAGGTGTTTACACTAATTACTGTGTGTGCAAGTGCATGTACATATACAGAGAAGTCCTGCTTTGGGGTTTTGAAAATGTGGTTACCCTTTATTAGATGGCACGCTGCCTACTGATAATTCATCACAGCTTGACATCTCACATAAAACAGCTAAGAAGCTGCATTATGGATGACCATCTGTTTGTAAACCTGAGAACTGCCTGTTCCCGTTTCCTGACGGCGAGGGACTTGACGATTGGCCGGTTCTTTCCACATTCCCCCCACCCCCCCACCCCTACATCAGTGTGTTGCTCGCTCTGTACGTGTACTGTCATCCGAGCCACTGAGGACGGAGACGTCCTGGGAGTCCGGGGCTTACTGGAGCGGAGACGAGTGTGAACGTGCGATGTGAGATCTGGCACTTTTCTCTGTCTGTGACAAATGACAGTGTTTTCTCCACTTAGCTGACCACAGCATCTTCTGCTCCAAATCCACCCACCTCCCCTTCCCCGCCTCGGCCACACGTCTTGGCAACTGTCACATTCAAGGTGTTTCACAGATGAGAAGCAATACCCCCCCACACCACACCCCCACCCCCTCGCCTCTCCTCCTTTCTCCCTCTTTCTTGCTCAAAGCATTGCTCTGTAGAGAAAGGTAATTAGCAGGTGCTGGCGAGCTCAGCGGAGGGCATCCAACTACACTCCTGTGGCTCACATACAGACACACACACACATACAGACACACACACACACACACACATTCATAGGCGCTGAAGTGCGCAGTCAGCAGCGTGGGCTCCCCAGGCTCCTTGGATGTGACTGATCCTTTATTGAGTTACTGTTTTACGCCTACTTTACCTCACACTCACACACACACAGGTTTGGAATAAATACACACACACACACAGACAACTGCCAGCTCGTTTGATCATTTACCCATCTCCGTAACCAAGGTCACTGTCTGTTTTTCTCTTTTCTCCCAACTTCATCTCCCCCCCCCCCCCCCCGTCCCCAGGGCTAATGAACTTCACCACGTGAAGACTGCCAGTCAGCGGAAGAGAATGGGGGGGGGGGGGGGGGGAGGCGAGAGAGACAGAGAGAGAATAAAATTCTGCTGATGTTTGGTTAATGGGAGTGAGGTGTCAGGGATGGCCTCTGATCTCTGCTGCATGGATACGTTGTTCAAAGACCACCGAAACAGCACACACAGCCAAAACCGCCTTGCATACACACACACACACACACTCAGAGATTATCATACAATGGATTGACAGAATGACAGCGCCGGAGTGCTCTTTGAAACTCCGTTCAATCCATGATAAACCTGTCCTGTGATGTTCTAGGTCAAACACAAAAGCCTGCAATCCGGCAAATGTACATGCGTTTCATTTGCATGCCGGGAAAATCAATTGAAAATCAATTGCATAAATGCGACGTGTGATGCATGGCATTCAGGTCGCCGGTGCCATCACTGTTTTATCAATACGTTCACAGATACCTGACAGCGTCCCAAACCTTACCTGGGAGGCCTTTGTGATTTTTTTAGATTCGATTACTGAATAATGTGATTCAGTATTAGAATACATTTACACAGGCGCGTGCACACACATACAAACTCTCGGTTCCTCGCCCCGCTCTCCCTCTCTCTCTCCCTCTCGCTGGAGATTTCTGCTGACTGTTTGTCCTTGAGCGGTCCTCATTAAGCTAATGCAAACCTCCCTGACAGAGAGGACCAAACAACTGACGTGGCAGTGCCGTGGCAACGCGGGGCCCTAACGACAGGGAGGCAGTCGTTATGCAGATGAGGTCCAGCTGAGAGCGCGGGAGGCCGCCCGGCTCGTTAGGCCGCGGCCCCGGCAAATGGCTCGCTAATGTAACACCGCTCCCTGGTCTAATGGAGCCCTGTTTTGCAGAATTATTTGTCTTTGCTCTCCGCGGGGCGCCGGGGGGGGGGGGGCACCAGCGGCGAAGAGGAGAGGAGGAGGAGAGAAGGGGGCGCCACGGTGAATCTCGATCGACCTGTTAGCGAGACAATTCGCTCTCTTGTTGAAACTGTTAGAAATCCCTCCCGCTTCTAAATAAAGGGGCTAAATAAACTGGTCACACGGTCGCCACAAGTGTTCAAATCCACAGTGGGAATGATGACACGGATCGATTGGCCCGGAGGGAAACTGAATGCTCGTTGTATTGTATTGACAAACTGCTCAAAGGCGATTGATTTACCAGAGAAATAATCGTTACTAATCTTTACATGATTAATGGCCGCAGATTTCCAATAAAGAAACAAGAACTTGACCTTTGGAGTCAAATCGATGCCGTCAATCAATAAATCTCTAATGTAATGTAATGCATATTTAAAAGGAGACTCAACACATGTAAAAACAAGAAAAAGTTCATTTAAATGTAGTTGTTTTAAACAGTAAATGCGAATATCAAAGCCGACAAGAGTTACACAGATATAATAATGTATCTCACCTCTGTCGGTGTGGCTCCTCTTGCTCTCCTTGCTGTACTCCACCGGAGTCCCATCTGTCTCTCTGGATCCCTGCACCACACCAGGAGAGTGTCCTAACACACTGTGACTCGATGGCAGGCCGTCATGGTGCGAGTCTGTGGAGGAGGTATTAAAAGTCAAAAAGGCCATAAAGTGCTCACAGGTGTCATTACGGTTAAACAGTCCCTCGCAGAGCGTAGGTGACCCAGGTGAGTACGTACGTGTGGTGTCTGCGACTCGTTCTATGTGAGACGGGGAACTGGACACACTGCTGCTGTGATTGGACGACATCTGGGCTTCCTCCAGTGAGGGAGAGGGCGATGGGCTGTCACGCACTCGTTCCTGCAAAACAAAAAAAGATGTTATATTCCAGTAGAAATAAACCTTAATCACACTGAGCCTATGTCAACAGTATGTTATGTAGCTGACCTCATATAGATATTAATAATAACTTTTTGGGGAAGAAAACCTACTTATCACTTGTTTCATATGTATGTCGTTAGCCGACTTAAAAAAACAAAACTTTTTTTTACTCAGATAGGAACCTTTCCGGAAGTATCAGACGTGTGATGGACTGGCAATGTGTCCAGGGAGTATCTTAACCTTTACCCAGCTCTCATTGACTCTCTAGGCCTCTGAGGGTCAAAAGGTTTTGCTAATGGATGGATTCTTTAGTTATGTTATCCCTTGATTCTGTTTCTCTTCCTGTTAAATTATGGTAAAACACATGCTGAACAAGTTTCTGGCCTTATCTCAGTCTTGACTAAATGCAATAGCTGCTTTTTGGCTGAATACAGTCGACTCCACATATCTTCGGTACGATCATGTTCTTTGGGACACGTAAGGGCCTGGAAAGGTAATATGGTATTGTTTGGTTCTCACATAAAAATGTGGTGTTCTGTTTCGATAACACTCTTTAACTATCTCTGGACCCAGCCCAGTGTTTGAAAAACAATGGTCTGCATCGTTAAAATGACTTCCTGCCGCTGATGAGGAGTACATTGTGAGGAGTGACGTCTGCAGCAGGAAATATAATCCGTCCAAACCTCTTTTACCTAAGAGTGAAAACAGTGATGCAGTTTTTGTGTAAAGAGACCGACTCGGCTGTAAAGGTCACAGTTTCTGTCTGCAGGGGGAATATTTTAAAAAGTTTAAAAATAGATATGGGACTGGCCTCAAGCCAAGGAACAAATGAGGATATTCTGGTAGTGATCCAGAACTTAGACGACCACCAGTGGATAATTTGTGGTTTTCAGACCAACTATGGTTGTAAGAGAAAAATTAATTTGATTCTAAATATTGAGATAAACAATTAGATTATTCGAAATTAAAGAGACTTTTAACAATACTTTAGATATTAAAAGCAAATTGGAGTGTATTTCATTTAGTCACGTATTCATTTTTTTTCCAAATACATTTGTTTTGAAATAACACTTCTCTGTAATTTACAATTCCCGTGTGTCACATGGACTCAGACGCTAACAAGCTGCTGGTGAGATCCACCCGGGCTGAGGGTCCGCAGGGTTCACCTTAATGACGGAGGTGGGAGCCCTGGCGTGGGGGTTGGCATGAAGGTGTGCCACGTTGGCCATGCTGGCCAGTGCGCTCAACCGGTTCATCTGGCCCATCGCCATCGAAACGGAGGCCGGCGCCAGGCTGGCCGGGATCATGGGATGTGACATCATCATGAAGGGCAACTGATCCAGAACTGGGGGAAAGAAAAGAATAAAACTACAGTAAACTACAGATAAAGAGGTGAAGGACAGTAAAGTACAGTAGAGGCTATCGTTTGTCATCAGAAACAGAAGCTCTGTTTAAACGCCATGAAAGCTGCGGTGTCCACGCACCCAACGTGAGATAAGTCTCTGTCTTCTTTCTTTTTGTTTCCTTGCTTCAGTTGTATTTACCCATCAGGCCTCTCCCTGCTCAGCCCTGTGGTGTGTACTGAACTAAAAGCCCCCAGCGCCTCAGCTTCTCTGATGACACGACTGAAACTGGACGCTGGTATCATTCATCTGTGATGTCAGTATTACCTGGATGACTGCCCTGCCTCCACAGCGCGACTTGATGATATGTGTGTGTGTGTGTGTGTGTGTGCATGTTGAGGGTAAAGAGATGGAGAGAGCTGAAAACGACGCATGCAGGAGGAGAGATGATGAAAAGGCAGCAAAGTGGAAGAAGACATGATTGAAAGAAACACTTGTCCTGCTCTTTAACATAACACAGAGTTGCTGTTGTGAAGGCTTTTCGTGAATTCTGCTAAAATACTGAAAATCAAACTCAGCCAAGTTAAGAAAAGAGTTTCTTTCAACTCTGTTCTTATTGATAATCCGACTTGTTTTCAGCGAATCAAATCCAACTCTTTATTATTTCGGGCCAATCTGTTGTAGGGTCTCCTGTCTTTAAGACAAATATCCACTATCTTTAAAGCAAATCCCTCCTTTCAAGTACACCCCAGTGGGTAGTTGCAGTCCCTCTATTCATGAAGCAAACAATCCTGTTGGGTGGGGGGGGGGGGGGGGGGAGAAAATGACATAAATATTTATCATTTAATAAAAGGAAAAACAAAAACAAAAGAAACACAGGGAGGAAGTGGAACAAAAGAAGCTGATGGCAGTCCTGGTGCCGGGCCAGCAATGCACGCTGGGTAATTATAAACACAAAGGGAAAAATCTTGGACTCTATTCCGCACAATTGTCACAAATAATGGAAGGAGTGCATGGAAACAAAAAAGAAAAGAGGCCGATCCAAAGAGGAGAGATGAAATGGAACAAATAAAGGAGGGAGAGGAGAGAAAAGAGAGAAAGAGGAGGGAGAGAAAGAGGCGAAGTCAGAAATAAAGAGTGAGGCGTTGACTTTAGGAGTCGGGCTCGCCGGACATATGTGCAGTGCTTTGTGCATTTGGCAGATTAGTCTCTCACTTGCCCAGAGCAGAAACCAATCCAAACAAAAGATCTGTCTGAATGGAGCTAAACAACCAGATGCTCCGACAATCAACCAGCAGCCAAATATTAAACCTTGGTTAGAAACCAACACTCCACTTTTGTCGCCCCCCCCCCATCCCCCTGCCTCATAATTTCATTTCCATCACCCTCCCTCTCCTTCTTAATTCTGTTTTTCTCTCACTCTCTCCCCCTCCCCTCCGCTCCCTGTGCCCTCCCATCACTCTCTCTTATGTTTCATTAAAAAACATCAAAAGTCAAAGTGCCTCTCTTATGTTTATCCAAACAAACCATTACTGTAAACAAACAGTTACTGTAAATTTCCCAGAAGATCTTGTTAAATGCAGAAATGGCTGCTCCCCTGCTCTTCCCTCGGCCCATAAGGTGTCACACTCAGCATTTGTGAGTGTGTGCCTGTGTGTAATCAGAGACTCGGCCTTTGTAGTGGTTAAAAGATCTGGTAGGGGTCTATCCTTCCCATAAGGCCGTGGGTGGCAGTGTGGAAAAAACACACGGTGCTCATGTGTGTGTGTGTGTGTGTGTGTGTGTGTGTGTGTGTGTTTCCACTTGACTCTATCATTAACAGTGATTAAGCTTTACAGGTTTATAATGGCTGGTGGTAACCATGCCACCAAACTGTGCACAGATGCTGGCAGTCGTAACCGAGTGCATACAATGGTAAACAATGCTTTAAGACTGGGAGCGGGCACGGAGAAAAATGCACCACACACACACACACACACACACACACACAGACACACACACACACACAGACACACACAGACACGCACAGACACACACACACACACACGTGGTGACTCGACTTTCGTCTCCTTTGTAATTTCTGAGAAACACAAGGACGGTTTCTTCGTTTTTCATTTCTGCCCTAAAGCCTCGCAGTCCGCTCCACATGTTAAGTGTATCCCAGGTTGATAGTGTATTCCACACAGACCTCCATAAGCCCTGTCATCTGTCTAAACACACTGATGTCGCTTTAACCTGTCGATAACAGAGGGGGAGGTGCGTCCGATTTGTTTGTGCGTGTGTGCGTGTGTGTGTGTGACTGGTGTTTGGAGCGTGGCGTGTGCGCGAGAGTGCGTGTGTCCGTTCCGCCATCGATTGTCCAGCGTTTGTCGTTTGCATTCAGGATAGTGAATTAGAGAGAAGACTATTGATTTGGCTTCAGCCTCTCATCTTATTCATCTCTCTATCATCCCGGTGAGCTCGCTCTCCTCCGCTGCCGCTCCACTTCACTGCAGAGCCTCTTTCAAAACACAGGACTAAAAAAATCACATTTGAACATGAACCTGAGTAGCTGGAAGGATCGTTTTCTAAAAGGTGAAAATCAACTGTTACGTGTTGACAGGAACACTTGGCTTACTCAACTCTTCTTTTTCCTGTAAATACTGATCCCATATAACTTGATATAAGCAGACTAATGCCATGTTGTGCATGAGTAACAGAGCTGGTTGAGGTTTGAACCTGATGTGATGACTAATCGGTGCTAATGATTTACTGGCAACGTTTTGAGGCTGCAGAGCGGATGACCAACCGGTATCTGTTTCCTGAATCTCATTGAAGTCACAAAGTGTGCAAACAAATTCAGGCTGAGGGAAATATTTGCTTTTACAGGAATTTATCAAAATCGAGGGGGAAAAAAATTTGGAAAACGCCACAAAGATTTGAGATGTATCAAATATATACAACGAGATCTGCGCCGTGTGTTTTGATAGTTTGGATTCCTTTCCCCAGATGTCTCTTTCTAATTTCGTCTGAAGAACTGATTCACGGCTGCGGCCGTTTGTTTTTCATTCCTCGTCTCTCAGAGGAAACGCACGTGCAGCAGAGGTGATGTCACATCCTGGTTTTAATCAGCCCGGTCCAGCAGCCGCACACAAACACAGCTGCTCCAAGTTGTATTGACTTGGCATCACGGATGTGTACAGACAACAACCCGAGCAACATGTTATACGGCCGTAATTATGTGACATTGTGTTTGTGCGTGCGCGGCGTGTTTGTGTAGACGCACAAACAGACGGGACTCACCGAGGTTGTGGTCACCGTTCTCGCCGTTGTGCCCGCCATGTTGGTGGTTACTGTGGTAACTGGCCATCGCCTCCAGCTTGATCTTCTTGGCCAGGGCCGACAGATCTGAGAGAGAGACAGATATAGAGGGGAGAGAAAAAGAGAAAAGCAGGAAAGGAAGAAAGAGAAAGAATCAATAAGAGCCAGATCAATGGCCCCGGTGGAGGATTAGAGCAATGGGTAGGCAGGAGGTTGTCATGGGAAGACAGAGGCCGGCCATTCATTCTGACTGCACCGCTGCACCGGCCGTTTAGTCTGCCAGGGAGTCAGCGGTGATAGGAACAAGCCGAGACATTCATCTCTCCCACACAGGGACATCTCATCCCACAGCACACAGGACGACACTCAGCGGCAGCGGCTCCACCTTTCAGCCCGAAAGTCCTTCTTTATCGGTCCGAATTAGAAGCATTAGGGGAAAGAAAACGTGGAGAATCTTTTTAATAGGGGTTGTGCACTTCTGGATTATGTGAAACGGAGAGCGACAAAATGTAGCAGCAGGGCAGAGTCACATTTTAATTTGCGCCCTGAACCTCAGACGGAGGTTTGACCCGAGGAGCAACTCGACAGATAATTAAATATCTCTCGCGCTAATACAGACACACACGGTGAATATTATTAAAGATGGACAAACCCTGCTACTGTGCAAACACCACTGAAGAAACGCAATCAAACCATAAGTCTTCAGTTCCTGAACTTGGATACATCGTAACGTTTGAAACAAACTGAACAGCCGAGTGTTTTTTCCTCTTCTGCTTCTTTTCACAACGAGGGGAATTGTCTGTCCGTCCATCTACGACCAAGACAACCACAACAAATTGTCCCTTTTTTTCCCTCTCATCTCCTCTTCCTCTCCCTCCTGCCCTCTTCTCTGTTCTCCACCCATCGCCTCTCCTTACTTTACCTTTTCAAATGTCAGCATCACAGCGGGACATAAGCCACCGCGTAGCGTGTGTGTGTGTGCGCGAGTGCGTGAGGGCGAGAAAGAGAGACTAAGGAGGATCACATCAAAGATTCTCCCTGCCTTTTACGCTCAAATGTCCTCCCTCTCTCTGTCTCTTTCCTCCCTCTCATGTGGCCAGTTCTAATCAGTGGCGCTGACATTGCCGCCGTGCCCTCTCCTTTGGTGGAAAAAGACTCTTTTCCCACTGAGAAAGATGCTCTTGAACGCTCACACACACGCACAATACACACGCGGACACGCACACACACACCCTCAAACACCTTTGAACAGTGAGAGGAAGTGGAGGCTAATAGAAAATGGCTTCTTTTGAGGTGGAGAATGAAAAGATCAGGTTGCAGTGAAGAGCACAAAGCCAAGGGCAACTTTGAGAGTGGTGAGGTGCCAACAATTACTTTTCTCCCTTTCTCTTTGCTACACTCACAAACACAGGCACACACACACACAGCACACACACACAACACAATAGGGACTCAACTGTTTGTGACAAGAACAAGCAGCACTGTAGTTATAAGAGGGCCTTTGGCATATAAAAATATCAAATTTAAGTATATAACACAAAGATCCAGAGATATTTGGACACCACAAATTGTCCTTCCTGGACATTTTTGTACATTATTAAATATCTGGAGAACTGGAAATTTCAAGTTAATCTTGCTCAACTTTACAGAGGACTTTGTGTACTTAGAAGTCAAGAAAAAAATACCAAGCTTGCAAGTTATGCCCGGTTTCTCGTGTGTCAGCACTATCTATGCAAATTTTTGATTAATCAACACACAGGTTGCCTGATGATATGAGGTAAAAAATTTGTCATTATGTTGGTATGCAGGAAAAGCAACGCCCCCCCCCCCCCCCCGCATATGTATAATATCCTGTCCAGGACAAATAATTGACAGTAACTGACAGAATACTTTATAAAAATGAACAGAACAAATGACAAAGCAAGATGAGAAAAACACAGAAACAGGGAAAATGATTACAGTCAACAGTGTTAGTCGTGTGATACTGTTTCCAATGTACACTTATGCACTATATGTACTGTGTGGTGAGGCCTGGGTGGTCACCTGCAGGAGGCATGATCCCAGCGTGGATCAGACCGCTGTGGGACAGCATGTGGTGGGTTCCGCCCTCTGTCACACTCTGCAGCCTCTTGGGCGGTCGTCCCGGCCTCGAGCTGCAGGCGGAGAACACACGGGCCAACGTCAGTCATTAGGCAGTTTAATACTTTACTCACTAGCTCAGTCGGCTCCTCATGCTGAGCCTGAGATGGGTGGCCCGGTTAGGGAAACTGTCCATCAGTCTGTAAACCTCTGATCCTGCTGAAATGTCAACAAGCAAAACACTGAAACCTGCCCGGTGCCAGGAAGGCTGCTGTACAGCAAATCCACACCTCCCTGTGGATGCGAGCAAGCAAAAAAGGTGTTTCCCTATGGCATCAATAAAACACCTCATTACTGACTCATTTGTTTGCTTATTAAATGTGTTTGCGGGCCTCCTTCTCCCTCCATCCTTCCCTCGTCTGGTCATCCCTCCCCCCCCCTTTCCCCGTCATGTCACAGATTTTCTGAATAAAGCCTGTGACTACAAGCAGATTCCCATGGTTTTGATTGAGCCCGGCGTGCGCCATCAATCCTGGTGGAGTTACGCGAAAAACTGTCAGTCATCACTTTGGCTCTGACTAAATGGTGTGAATGTCCTGACAGGGGAAATGACACGGGCCGCATCAGGCTTAATGACAAGCAGCGCAGCTCATCTCCTTTCATGCCAGCCTTACATTGGATAACATGAGTCTGTGGGCAAGTGAGTGTGTGTGTGTGTGTGTGTGTGTGTGTGTGTCTGTGAAGGGAGTGTCTGTGTGATATTAAAGACGGAGGGGGAAGAGGACACGAAGGTGTGACAGAGAGCAGGAGAAACAGAAAGAACAATATACACACGGAATGGGAGACGCAGGGGAAGAGGAGGAGGTGTAAAGCCCCAGGAAGAGATGAGAGCAGACACACGGAGGGAGAGTCCGAGAGGGTGAGAAAAGGTGGGAAAGGACTGAGTGAGAGACTAGCGGCGGCAGCAGCTTCCTAGCGTGGGGTGTCTTTGAGCAGATTTTAATTAGAATCTAATCCAGCCGTCATTAAGGCCCCATAAACGAAGCTGTCAGTCAGGAGATTAATGGCGCCACATTTGCATATTGCATATAATTCATCAATTACCCAGCAGAAAGGACCAATCCCCTGTTGACACACCCACTGGCTGAGAGGGGGGGGAAGATGGAGAGAGACAAAAAGACAGGGAGAAAGATTGTGTAGTCACTAACTGTGGAAGAAAAAACAGGTAGCTCATGTGTGTGTGTGTGTGTGTGTGTGTGGAGGAGAGAGAGCGTGTGAGAGAGATTGAGAGAGAGCGCACACCTGTATGCGTGTGTGCGAGTGTGAGGTTGTGTGTGGTATGTGTGCGTATGAAGTGTTCAAAGGTTAATTTGATGAGCCGATGAGCTCCACAGTTCCTGCCCTCGGTTTTAATGAGTTGTTATTATTGTCTCTTATTATGGGCCCAGACCGACTGGGATGTGACAGCTGACATCAGATATCTCACACTCGCACACACACACACACACACACACACACACTCTCTCTCACGAGCACAGCAGCCGCGACAGAGACACACTCAGGTAGACGTACACGTATTCAAACACACACAACATGACATAAAGACATGCAGGAATGTGCAAGAGGGATGAAGCTGTAAATGTGTGTGTGGCACTCTGTGAGTGTGTGGGTATGTGTGGGAGTGTGTGTTGTTCTTTCGGAGGCCGGGGTGGATTCACATCACACACAATCTATTTTTTTTTGCATCGCATATAGAGCAGCATACTGCGCTTGACAAAAGCAGGAAATTTATTTTTAGTTCTCAAGTTTGAAGGTAAAGCAACACAGCACCAGTGCAACTGATGTTGGAACACCTAAAATGAAAACACACACACACACACACACACACACACACACAATCAGGCACACAGACACACACAGAGGCAAACACCAGTGGGGGGAAATAAAATACACAGAGACCAAAGTCTGCGGTTGGTTTTCACTGCAGCCGCTTCCCTTTCCCTTACTACTGTTTATTTGAACACACTAATTAATGGCCTGTGTATGTGTGCGTTGATGGGTGTGTGTTTTGTGTGTGCCCCTTTGTATATGTTGCATTTTAGGGGGCGTTAAAAACTGGAACCTAATTTTGTGTTTAGTCTGCAAGTGCGTTGATACATCAAAGTGACCCGTAGAGGGAGGTCTATGTGTCTCTGTGTGTCTGCGTGCACGCACATGTGTGTTATGCGTGTTTGTGTGTGTGTGTGTGTGTGAGGTTGGAGAGCACCGGTTCCCTGAGGTAGGATTAATGAAAAAGCCTTTCATGGAAAAGTCATCAAGCTGAGGGGCTGGAATGAGAGAGGGGAGGGGGAAGAGAGAAAACAGTGCATTGTGTGTGTGTATAAATTGTGTGTGTGTGTGTCTGTGTAGAGGAGGGGGTGTATGGCTTATGACCTCTTTGTCTCAAACTTTAATTAAAATCTCACCCAGACGTCCTCCCTCATGCCAACGCTCTGACCACACACACACCACACACACTGTTTAAAAAAAAAAGGTTCTCTGCCCTCCAAACTCAGCGTGTGTGTCTGTGTGCGTGCGCGTGCGTGTGTGTTACCTGAAACATGAAACGGCAAACATGGCAGCTGGAGCTTAGCACAGGTGGAACAGAAACAAAACATAACAAAGATGACAGATCTCTCTCTTCCACGCTAACACACACGCACACACGGAGGGGGAAAGAGAAAAGTAATGAAAGAGGAGGAAGTGTTACAGTCAAAACAGTGGAACAGCTACTGGCTTGGAGGAACTGAGGTGCTGATAGGTAGCAGCTGTGTGTGTGTGTGTGTGTGTGTGTTTATGCGAGTCTGTGTAGGAGAGGAAGAGAGGGGGAGAGAGAAAAAAGAAAAAGAGAACTAGCTCAAACAAGATTTTGTTTGGAATATATTAGCAGCGGTTTACAGCTCCCATCCTTTCAATCTGTGTTTATCACGCGGGGTTTGTATTCACCGTCACGGTCCGGTTTGATAAATCATATCGTCTCCGCCGTACACTGGAAATCTTATGCCGCTGGTTAGAGGAGGCAGGGAAAGATTGATGTTGTGATCTTCCTCTCAAATCGACGGCTGAAAAAAGCTTTATGTGCCGCTGTTATTAGGAAAAAGGCCTGTGTGGTGATGTCATGAAAGAGGCAGGCAGGACGACACAATCACAGGCGTGTACACACACACACACACACACACACACACACAGCACGTTTGATCATTGCAAGAATCTGATCTCCAAAACTGATACCGCCTTACATTCCTCTCCCACATTCCAGGGTCAAGACGATGTCAAGACTGTGTGTGTGTGTGTGTGTGTGTGTGTGTGTGTGTGTCTATGTGTACTCCATTAGGACCTGTCATAGTTGAAGTCATGGAGGCCCTCTCTATCTCATCATGCTCCTCTCCATAAAACATCAAAAGAGTGTGTAGGTTAAAGTTGAGCTAACCACCCCACCCTAACACACACACACACACACACACACACAGACACACACACACACACACACACAGTCCTCCTCCCCTTCATCGTTCCGCTGCTCGCTCTGACAGTGAGTTATGGCATGGCAGTGGGGCTCAGCTTTGAGGAGTCCACCTTCCCATGCGCACACACATACACAACGGTGGCTCGCCGCTGCCAGCTTGCGAGGCCGAGCCATTGTTGCACTCCGCAGGCCACTTCATTTCATTTATCAATCATAGTTTGATATAACAGAGTCATTTTTTCCCCCAGATCTTGTTGCGAGACCGGTTTCTGGATCCACTTCAATGAAATGCAAGTGATGGAATTTTGTTTGTGTTCACACTTTTTAGGAATTGACATTTTCAGCAACATCTAATTTATCTTTCCTGAAAAAGACTCTGAAACGTTTTCATCAAGAGTAGGTCTAATCTAGAACTAGGTCCTGTAGAATCTATATTTTGCCCCTTGTTTGATTTTAAAAACATAATTTGAACAAAATTCCATTCACCTCCTGTTTATTGGAACAGGAGGTGAAAAACTATCATCATGGCAAATTTCTAGTAAGATTAAGATTTTGTTGGTGAATTAAGAAAAACAGCACTGAACACACTACTTTTCATGTCCTTGTGTATGAAAGATGTTGACACACATAAATGGAGAACCTGTGCTTTGTTATTAACAAATTCTTTGTTAATAAGTAACGAGAACTCTGGTCTCGCCACATTTCGCTGCTTTTCGGTAACATGAGAGGGGTGGCATTTCTGTATGCCACACAAAGTATGCATAATATATATGTGCAATATATGCACACACACACACACACACACACACACACAGTTTGACCTGAGCGAGCTGTTTGATGTGTGTTCCTAACTGAGAATGAAACTGTTCCTTTGTGAGGGAGAAAGAAAAGGACGGAGGATCAGGTTGCCTCCTACACACCATGTTCTCTCTGTGGAACTAATGTCATTTAGCAGCAAAGCCAGCAAACACACAGGCGTGACCATGAGTGTTTGTGTGTCTGCCTGTGTGTGAGTGAGTGTGTGTGTGTGTTGGGAGATGACAGAGAGAGCAGATAGAGTGTGTGTTTTTGTGCCACCTATGCATGAATTATAACTAGGCTTTGACTAAGGGTGAAGTCGGCCCTTCTTCATGGATTGATGAGTCAGTGGTCAGAGTGGGTGTTAGTGTGTGAGTGCATGTGTGTGTGTGTGTGGCCCAGGTATTAGTCATGTTGTTGGGACCTAAATCTCAGTCGCACTATGGGGACGTTACGTAAATCATTAAACTTTAGGAGAAGGTCTAGTCAGGCTAGTGAGTTCAGGTTAGGGGTTAAGGTAATGCGTGTAGTTGTTATAGTTCAGGTTAGTGTAATTCTCCAGGAAATTAATGAAAGTCAATGCAACGTCCTCAGAAGTCACACAGTGTGTATGTGTGTGTGTGCGCTTGTGTTTCGGCACAGCAGGAGCGAAAGAGTGAGACAAAGAGGAGAAGGAAAGACAATGATAGCAGAGGACTTTTTCATAACCTCTGCCTCACAAGGTTTAATTTTAATCTTAAAAGAGAACCGATGAATGAACAAACAGCCAAAGAGAATAAACAGCAGGAATCCATGTAAAGCGTTTCTGTTAGTCGTGTTAAACAATCCGACAGGGCTGTTATTCTTCCTTCGGCCTGTCTGACTGTACTGGACTGGAAAATAATAAGTGATGGCTGTCTTAATCAGTAACCAAAACCTGACTGAGCCCCGAACACTGTCACACAGACGTAACATCATATTCTTGGAGACGTTGGTGGAACTTTTAGGTCTACTCGGCCATCCTTCACCCTTTTAACGATAACCATCTTTAGTCCCACTTATTTCTTCTTTTTTTTTACCCATGTTGCTCCATCCACACGAGGGATTACTTAAATTACTCATAATGCAGGAGGATGATACTAATGGCCACCGCAGCATATTTTGAAGCCTTCAGACAAAGAATCACAGAAGTCGTTTGAAGACTTCAGAAGAGTGATGTTTTTAGATCTCATTAACTAAAGGCATGTTTGAGTGTTGTGTGGATAATTAGAGATGGGGGAGGCTGTGGGTTTTCAAGTTGTATAACAACGTTTCCCATTAACACCTGACATGGAAGAAATCCCAGAGCAGCCGGAAGATGTGTCTGGATTTCGTCTTGGTTGGAGGGGCCTTGAATGCTAAACGCAGGTGTTAATCCACTCACATGGAGCTGAAAGATGATTCTTGCAAGAGTTTGTTTCAGAATGTGAGTGTTTGCGGTTTTGAGCTCAACAAGTCGAAGCCTATCTCAAGAACTAACACCTGGTACTCAAATGAAAAAGTAGCTCAGAGATAAAAATAGAGCCACATTAAAAAGGACCCGAATGATTTGACCTACACCCAAGAAACATTAAAAGAACAGGTTAAAAATAGTTTAGACACGCTTACATGGGTTTCTATCTGCTCACATCTTGATGCCTCCTCAATCTGCATATAATGGCAGGTGTAAATTGGATCATTCATGCTCCAAGGAGCGGGGATTAACTATCAAACAATATAAATTCCCCAAACTGAGGCTAATCCACAGTCCTCGGGATTCAAACCCATGCTGTCAGGAGCATGTGGTCCCCACAACAGCAGACTGAGGCACCAGGAAACCACAAATCCCATCCAATTTATCCCCTTTATCCAAACATCTCTGTGGCGTATTGGATTGATGACCCATGTAGTTGGTCACCATCGGAGTTCTGCAAAACAGCCAATTTACATAATCGCATCATAAACACAGAGAATTCATTTAATCATCTCCTCTGTTCTGATGCTCAGGGCTAAAGAGTGTTGATATGATAAGACAGCGAGTTATTAAGGAAGGAGAGAGAGAGACGGAGGGAGAGAGAGGCCGGCGGAGAGAAGGAGAGAGGGAGAGCAAAGGGATCAGTGAGTGAGTGAGTGAGCTTGTCCTGATTTAAGCTGCCGCTTGGGGCCAAATGAAAATTAATTAATTTCTGTGAAGAATCAATTTCTCAGAATGACAGTGTCAGATTCAATGTGTGCATGTGTGTGTGTGTGTTCCTGTGTGAGTGTGTGAGTGAGAGAGAGCGAGAGACTGTGTGCATGTGTGTTAATGTCAGGAAGAGCGAGAGATCTCAGCCCACGATAACATGACAAACTTCAGAAGTGTGTGTGTGTTTTAATTAGGATTACTAAAATTCATTATCATCAACACCATCAACATCCTCCTCATCATCATCATCATCAAAGCGTTCATCATCCGTTGAAGCAGTGATTAGTAACAGGCCCGGCAGGAAGTTGTGTGGTAAATAAAAAAGGGGGTTAACTGGACCTCCAGTCAGTCCCAGTGGAACGGTTTACAAACTCCAGTACAAAGAAAAACAGATGTATACTTCAGACAGAAACAAGTGGAATGTTCATTTACCCTCATATACTTTACATATCACTCTTGGAGGACATTTAATTTGGAGAAAGATATCAGAAAGATATTATTTTGTACACAAATCCATGAAACCTGGGACTTGACCTGACCTGCAGATTGAGTTCAGATGCACAGAAAGTAAAGTCCAAAGTTAAAGTACCTTAAAAATCCTATCAGGGAATCACATGTTTTACACCTGCTGCACCTGCTGTCACCACACACACATACATTATTCTAACAATAAGTTGTGTGACCCTGCAGCCCCCGATCACCCCCCACTCACCTGGCGTTGGTGCAGTCGCTGTAGAGCGTCTCGAAGTCCTGCCTGGAGATGAGCTTGCACCGGTTCACCCCGGGCTGGATGGCCCCGAGCCCCCGCAGCACGCGGACCTGCTCCACGTTGCACACCACCGGGGAAATGTCCAGGCGCTTGAGCTTGGTGTAGACGGTGTGGAGCCCGCCGACCAGGTGCTTGAGGAACACGTCGAACGCCTGGGGCAGGCAGATGAGCTCCGTGTCCTTCACCGTGAACGAGGCCAGCTTGGCACCTTTCACCTCCACCAGTTTGCACTCGTTGTTCTGCGGCGTGCTCTCCACGGGCGACGGGGTGGCGTACACGGGTTTGGCGCCGCCGGACCCCGGAGCTCCGCAGGTCTTGAGCGCGGCGCCGTTCGCCAGCAGGAGGTCCGCGCGGAACTGGTGCAGCAGCGCCGGGTGCGCCACCGGAGGAGCCGGGGAGGACGCGGCGGAGGTGGCGGCGGGCGGCGGTGAGCTGGTGGCCGGGGAGACGGAACTCGGCGCCGGGTGGTGCCCGAGCGCAGCCGCCGGGAGCAGAGCCTGAGCAGCCGCGGTTGCCATAGTGGTCATGTCCGATAATAACAAATATATATATATTTTAAAAAAAAAGTAAACTTCAGAGTCAACTGTTTTAAAGTAACTTCCCCCGGAGAACGGCAGCAGCTTAACGGGGAGCGAGCACTGATTGACCCGGAGCAGAGGAGGAGGAGAGGGGGATGAGAGGAGGAGGAAGAAGAAGAAGAAGAAGAAGAGAGGAGCAGTGTGGGAAAAACAGATCACATAGTTGAATGAGAGGAGGATTGTCTCTGAGGCTGGAGATGCTACTGTCACATTAACATGGAGAGGAGGAGCCTGCTGGTGTTCTTAGAGAGAGAGAGAGACATATCCACAGACAGGGAGAGAGAGAGTAAGGGAGGGAGGGAGGGAGGGAGGGAGGGAGAGAGAGAGAGAGAGAGAGAGAGAGAGAGAGAGAGAGAGAGAGAGCTAGAGAGAGAGATTAGCCCACATAAACTTTGGATAAGCCTGTTTATGATAAACGCCTTTAACGAAATCACACTTTCTCATTAACACTTGTGATGAGACTTAGAGCACATGTGGACTTAATCATGTTTGTTGCATTTATTAAAAACCTTCATGGTGCCACTGTAATCTTTACTTAACATCGTTTAGGACTAATAGTTGTGGCCTGTAATCCTTACATGAAGAAAATATGACATGGTGACTGCAGATGGGTTTATTCAATTTATATCTATCTCTAAATACTAGTTTATATGGATATAATATGACATCACAGAGGTTTTATTAAATGTGAGAATATACCCAACAGGCTGCTTTAGAATAACGTTTTGGATAAAATACTTTTTTTTTTTTTTATTCATCATGTAGACTTAACATTTAAATGCTTGTTTGTCTCCTAAATATCAGATCGGTTTGTAAAGAACTGTTGATGTCAATTTCTTTAATTTTCCATAATTTATTATAGCCACGGATTTCTACATGTTTCAATGTATCGTCTTTGTTATGAATCTGTTTTCTGTGTGTCTGTGTGTCTGTGTGTGTGTCTGCTTGTATTTAGAATCTTTTAATTCATCACTGCCCATCTTGACTGAATATATTGTATCTCAATGGGACTTAAATAAAGGATACATTTAAAAAAAAGAAAAATTTTTGTAAAGTTTAGTTTAATTAGGTTAAATATTACATATTATTAAATATTAAAAATATATATGGAGTGTGGTAGAAACGTAGAAAAGTAATGAAAACCCCACCTCTATATAATTTATATATTTTTAAATCATCATCTTTCTTAAGGGGGGTAGAAAGGGAAAAAATGAGGAAATCGTGAAACACTGTGAAAGGTTGCCTTCCAAATTATTAGTACAAATATGTTAAACCTGGATGAGCCAAGAAAACAACATGTCACGTCTTGTACGGTCTTGTACCTTGATTCAAGTCATTTACGATGCACATCATTCCGGCTGCATGACCATTGTTTTGTCATTAATGTCAGGATTTTTGGGGGGGTTCATCGTTTTATGGTCTGGAATCAGCAAAAGTCTGAACCTGAAGGATTCAGAAAGACTCAGAGAGATGAGACGCTGGGCAAAAGCTCATAAGGGGGTTGGGGAGGGAAGGGGGGGGGGGCAATAACCTTGTCTTGACAAATTGACCCCTTTACCTGTTCCTTGTACCGCTTCCTCATGCACACACACACGGACACACACTCCCATCATTTACATATGGCGCTCGCAGTCCTTTCAAAGTGGCTTTCACGGAACATTGTGCTGATAATGATCTCGGTCGTGAGGGAGAGGGAGAGACACAGATCTCCAGGGACCATCTCACCATAAGACAAGGGGGGAAAGAGGATAAAACTCCGACTGTACTCCAACTCAAAGGACTCCAACACGCTCTTTCCTCCCAACCGACCGCCCCCCCACCCCTCTCTCTCCAATAAGCCCTCTTGTGTTTTTTAATTGGCAGAAATTAATCTTTAGGATGTAGATGGTAGATTTACATTCATTAAAAGTCAAGAGAGGAAGCCAGGCTTGATGCTAATCAAATCTGCTTAATTATGCTTAACATGAGTATCTCCAGGGGAAGAGAGAGAGAGAGAGAGAGAGAGAGAGAGAGGAAGAGAGAGAGATAGCTAACTCGAACTTTTTACTTTTTTGTCTTTGATAACTCCTGCTGAGTCTGGCCTTTTCGTTGCCAAAAAAGAAATGTCACGACTCTCTTTCTCCGTCTGTGGAAAATACACCGATAAAGCCATCAGCGTTGAGCCGAGCTGATTCATGTTGTAAATTCTCACCTTAAACTGTTACCAAGCAGGGAAATGTTCCATTTTTAACCTCGCAGGCCACAGCTCTGTGACTTTTTTATTAAGGTCATAGAAATCGTCTCATAATAGATCTGATGATAGATTATATGAACCCAGGTAATCTACAAAAAAAGTGGCATAAACAAGGAGCTGGTGAGTAATACACCGACCGGAAGAAATGATTTGTGATTACAACCTTTCCTCCGTTTTAGTTCATCCATCCACGGTGTTAAAGATAACCCTGGAGGTAGTGGAGGTTGCAGGAGGCCCTGGTGGGAAGTGACTTTTTCTCACAACAGGAAGGTCACAGGTTTAATTCATGCAGCAGCTATTGTGCTTAAAATCCCCTGAAATGAAACAATGAGCTGATACTTGACATAAAAAACTCTCCCGTGACTGAACCATAAAAACATAATATGCGATACACAGGGGAAGAGAGAAACTAAGTCCTATTCATATTACAGGGGAAGTACACAGAGTTTGTTGGATTGAATTAAACAAAATATCTTGTTCAATTGCATCAATTTTGGGAGGTGTGTTTTACTGCTAAGTCTTAATCCTGAAATTTGCACGCCATCCATCATTCCACCTGGAACAATTTCTCCTTCTCTAAATATTACTGAGTTAATTAATATTTCATGTCTCCTATAATTCCTCTAATTTCTTCCCTGCAGTGTGATTCTTGCTTTTGATCCTTTTTCGCTTGCCTCCGTCCATTGCACTGGTTTGTTGCTAGAATATTTCTGGAGAAAACAGATGATGTCTTCATCAATTTCTCCTTTTCCTGTGGGTTTCGATCTCAGGTAGACTAATTAAATTAAGGATTCAGTGAGAAACAACAAGTCAGATCTCGGTCAAATGGATTCTTCCCTTTCTCCACAGAGTTAAATCCAGTCGCAGACACCTTTTATGTTCTTTCTCCTCTGCCTGAGACAAATAGACACAATGTCCTTTAAAGAAATCTGGCTGCATTATTTTTCTCCTTAACAGTTAATATTCATCTTGCCATATCATGCCACTGTGAGCCAAAGCGGCAAAGATAATGTTCCTGTTGTGTTGCTGTTTGAAAGCCAAGCTCCGGTCCTTTCCACATGTCTGTTTTGGCCAGCGAGCAGCAGAAGCATGAGGGAAATGTGTAGGTGGCTAGATCAGCCGATGAAGTGTAAATACCACTCAATCTGTTCTCATTAGAGGAGTAAAAACATACGAATCACTTCGCCTCTATTAAAAGTGCCCCGGGGCCCCTGGTTGAGTGTGTGTGTGTGCGTGTGTGTGCGCGCGTGTGTGTGTGGGAGGCCAAGAGGGGGGTCAAAGAATGATGTTTTGGCATTTGTGTCTGCAGAGGGGATCTGAAATGCCACCACCATCAACGCTGCTTAATTCTCACAAACACACTCTTAATCTGAACAGACAATCCGTTCCGACAGCCACTGTTATGATTCAAATCAACTTGGAGTGAAGGGTGTGTGTGTGTGTGTGTCTGTGTGTGTGTGTGTGCGTGCTCGTGTGAGTGAGAGAGGATGTCATTGTGTTTTGGTATGTGATTAGGTGTCTTTGTGTGTGTATGACCAAGTTATCACACATCCATTCCACATTCCCCTATGATAATGTGGATTGATTATGGATATGATAATGAGAGGCCGGCGCGGCGTCGCGACCTTCACAAGGTCTAATTGAAACAAGCGTTGGTCCTCCGAAGCACTTATCAAGTCACACAGCACATCATTAATCACGGAGAATACAAGCTGTCACTGTAACGCACACACACACACACACACATACACACACACGCACACACACACTATATTTTTTTTGTTTTTGTAACACACACTCTCTCTCTTCTGTCTCCTTTCTTTCCCTCTCTCTCTCTTTCTCTGTTTTTGTAAGACACACTCACGCTCTCTCTTCTGTCTTCTTTCTCTCTCTCACTCTCTCTCGCACACACACACAAACACACACGCACAATGCAAGCTGTCACTACAATATGCCTGGTATTGTCTTCTTTTAAGCAGAGTGGACAGCTAGTCCACCCTCCATCTCTATCTGCTACAAGAAAAGTTGAGGAACAGACTGTTGGAGTTAAACACACACACACACAAACAAACACAGACGCACACAACACGAGAGAGGGAATGCTAAAACAATTCCACAAATATGAACAGCTGTTCCCTGCACCCAAACTCGCCTGGAATTGAATTAGCTCAAGTTGTTTTACTACCTGCTTTTATTAGAAGACAATTTAACAACCAAATGTGATTCCAATGTCTGATTAAGGCAGCATATGGTGCCTACCTGTTAAACACAACGTGTTCAATAGCAGCTTAACGCCTCAGTGAGCCACTCGCATAAACTAATAAGCCCAATATCATATTAGTCATTACATAGTCCAACACACAAAATTCCAATCTGATAAAAAAAAGTGGTTTCATTATCATCAAAGGGAAAACACAAGGGAGTTTGCATGCGCGGCATCGATGCCATCACCAACTTTGTTAATTGTTATTCAATTAACTGGCTTTGTTAATGAAACCAATTAATGGCCTTAAAACAAGCAGCGAGATATACGATTATTATGCATCTATGCAGAAGACAGCTAATTACAACTGTAAATCAATCAATTCTACATTAATCTGCTTGGAAAACGTCCAAAAACAACAAAGTCACCAAAAGACTTTGGAAGTTTTTTTTTCTTAACATATTTTGATTGCCATGTCATTATCCCGTGTAATGATTGTTAACGATCCTGTAAAGAGTTTATGATCCAATTTCCTTGCTATGAATTTAATTGGGACCTAAATAGTATAATCTTACAGTATAAGAGGGTGGTGTATCGGAGTACGCCCCAGCAAGGTCACAGAACTCCTCTCAGGGCAAACACAGTCAGTGGAGCTTCACATTACTGAAGGGTGAGCGTCAGACAGGTTCCAGGAATATTCACCAAGCTGTCACTTAAGCACCAGAACACCCACTGCATGTGATCTCTTTGTTTTAGAGAACGTGTTCAGATCCATTCAATTTCTTCACATTTTCTTATATTGTGGCCTTATGGTAAAATCGGTCTATACACTCAATACCCCATAATCCATTATCCATGCTTCTTATTTTACAGGGTTTGCGGGTGGGGGGCTGGAGCCAGTCCCAGGTGACATGAGGCGAGAGGCGGGGTAAAGTCTGGACAGGTCACCAGCCTATTGCAGGGCCAACATACAGAGACAAATCACCATTCACGGTCATTCCTGCAATTTGAGTCTCCTCTTAACCAAAGCTCCATGTCTTTGGACTGTTGGACTAAGTCAGAGTGGCCAGAGGAAATCCATGCAGACTCCACTACAGGTCGTCCACTCACCAGACAGTCAGAGGTTCGATCCCCTGTTCCTCCACTCTGCATCCCAAGGTGCCCTTAGGCAAGAAGCTGACTCCCCAAATTACCCCTTCTCTTGAAGACTTTAATCCACTTCCATCAACAGTTGCATATCCTTAATAAAATGACTTAATTCATAAGAGATTTTGGGATAAAATAACCAGAGGTTCCCAGAGACTGTGATAAGTGACTGGTACCTGCATGTTTATGCTGTATAGGTTGTAATATAAACATCAGCTGCATGACAACTTTGTACATCTTTTACACCTAAATTAGCAGGTCTATGAGTTTTTTTTAAATGTGCTGAAAACTGAGGATCTCTCTCACTTCACTTTCTGGTCAAATTAGCACATTGGCTTCATGTTTCCCTCACTGCTGATTAAAACCGGTGTCTACTTCAGAGTCGTTCGACCCGGGATTGAACCCATTTCCATTGCAGACAAAAGCCAGATGTCAGCAGGTTCATTGAAGTTCACGCTGCCATGGCCACCCACCCCACACTAGTTGTGTCCCATCTTGGCCATCTCAATGAAAATGCCCTGGATACGCCACCGGCCCTTGATCATCTTTGATATGCTGAATTTTTGAAAGGCCACCTCAACACAGGATCTCCAGGAAACCAGCTCAAAGAAGAGTTTCAGTTTCTCTGCACTGTTTTTCCTTTTTAAATAAATTTGCAAACATCTATGTTATTATGTTCCCTCTTTTGGTTGAAGACTGATGCTGCTTTCAAGGGACAATGTTTAATTTAGGATTGTACAAACATCAACAGACCACCCTTCCTTATACATAAAGAACTTCTAATCAGTCCGGCCTAATTATTTTTGATAATATCCACTGCTCACACCTGGGCCGTAATTGCAAGACATAGATCTTTCACTTTTAAATGAGACTGCCCTCATTTATCAGAAAAATAATCCGCGGCCTGGATAATTATCAGACGTACAAACATAAACACCCTCAGAAGTTGTGATGCCAGGACCTGCTTGCCTCTTAAGTTTATACAGTCATGTGACCTGACCAGTGCCCTAGTTGAACGCCTCTTAGATGTTTATGCATATGCGGACGCTAATCTCTCAGTCAGGACTATGGGATTTGGGAATATTTTGTTTTACAGAGATCAAAGTAGCCAGTTTGGATCAGGAGAAACCCTTCACATCAAACAGAGAGCAATGCATCCTGAATCTCACGCCCACAGTAGCCAATCAAGCCATGCATAACTCTTACCCTTTGTAAAATAAAGGGATCTCAATGTGGGTCTCCCACATCAACATCTCATGCAGCTCACCCCCCACGGAGGCCAGGGGTTGTTTAGGCTTATGGGCTATCAAGGAGAGCCACTGCACTGTATCTGTATGCCTTTCATACTAGGCTAACACGATGCTGGTATTGAGGAACAGAGAGATACTGTGTTAAGAGATCAAAGCGGCAGTACAGAGATTTAGACTCGCAGGCTGTCAGTCAAGATGGCGAGACAAAGCAGGAGAAGACAGAAGTGCTTACGCGCACACACTCTCCTGCTCACTCACCGACTCTCTCCGTGGTGTGCCTGTGAGGGGTGAAGCGCTACTGTCAGATGGCTTAGGGGCTACTCATTTGTAGACATCTACGGCACTGCATGAACACCCAAACGCTCACACACAGACGCACACAAACACACGCACACACTCGTAGAAGCCTCGCGGAGGAGAGGTCACTTCCAGCCTTTATATTGGCCTTTGGAGGAATGTTCTGTGCTCTCAGCATTTTCCCTCGTCCAGAAGATGAATCGAGTTATTTTACAGACAGTGAAGAAACAAAACAATGCTGCTGTAAGATACGTGATGTAGTGTCTTCATTTCTGGTTGATCAAAGATGGGTTTATTTTGTCAACTTTGCAATATACCTCTTAGATTTTTAGATAGGGTGCAGAAATAAGAAGGGCAAGGTTTCTGGTCATCCTGCTGTAATAAGTGACTCTTGTTTATGTCTTATTTTTTTTAACAGCATGTTGACTTTAGTGGGATCACTCCCGTCAGTTTTAATTTTGATGTCTAATATTCCACGAGTATATTTAGCCCTTTCACTTAGTTAGACTGGAAAGATAATTTGCTTTTGTAAAAATGCTTCATAAAATTCATATTCTAATGACAAAATAATATCGTCGCTTTCATGCATTGTAAAAAGATCAAATACAGACAAAAACAATTGTTTTTAAGTTTCTCATAAAATATTTTAATTGCTCTTGAACAACAGTTTTATGAAAACTCAATAGGATCTTGAACACAGTCCAACACCCATTGAAGACCTATACCTCAGATTGGAATAAGGATGATAACACCACCTGGTGGCCGTTGACTGCAACATTTCAGTTCAGATATTTTTCAACATAGACAACAACATGAAAATAGCAGATTTGAAAATGCTTTGTGCTTACACAAAATAAAATAAAAGATCTTAACTCGTGGACATAAAAAAAACATAATAAAATACATTTCGTCATGAAAAGTGCCACACAAGTTCAGAAATTATAATAATTAACCTAAATTAAGGCAGGATGACAACACTGATAACAGTTTGAACTTGCAATTTACAAATGGTGGAAGAAGAAAACACTGAGCAAGCCTAAATGTGGGTCCGAATGTGTGCCCTCGTGCTGGGAGATGGCTTAAGTTCCGGAAAGACTGCGGCTGACGCCTCTACACAAAAACTCAGGCACGACTTGTGCACAGAACAGGATGCATGTTTGTTGCCGTGGTGGCGCAGAAGACAGACGGCCAACACAAATCAGATACGGCTGCAGAGGCCATGGTGAGAACGGATCCAGGAACAGGTTATGATCCTATTAAAAGTCCCACACTGTGGTTTTCACCTTCAGTTTGTGCAGTTTTCAGAAGCCTGAAAGAAAAAATACAGATAGAGCAGTGAAACTACTGATAAACATTAATTACATTTAGATCATGATGATGCATTTTCTAAAAATAAAACTACGCCCTCTTTGTGGACAGGTTATCTGTGCTGAAGACTTTGGACATATATTTCCAATATTGAGGGGAAATACATGGTTGGGAGAGCTCTATCGCAAGTTTGATAATTGTGAGAAACACACAAGCTTCACCAACACATATATCAGGGGCTAACATCGAACATGATTGCTTTTGGGGGCTTTCTGTGATGATAACACCCTGGACAACAAGATATTTCCCGTTTAGCGGTTATCGTTGATATTTTACCTTCATGATGCTTTCACTCAGAAGATGCAAGACCCAAATAATAATCATTTTTACCCACAATTTAGTTTTTTTAACTGATTTTATAGTTCGAAAGTGCGCATACGGATATTTACTGTAAAATCTGCAGTGGTGCGATTCTTAAGCCAGTGTCCTGTACCTTCAGGGACTCTGAAGCTTTCCGCAGCTCCTTGATGACAGCCGACAGGGCCTCTGGGTTGATGCCCTGCTCACACAGCCTCACACATATGGACAGAGACTCCAGGTCCAGACCAGTATTCAGCAACCTCGAGATCTCCAGCAGCACTGTGGGGGGGTGAGACATGGGACAAATAAGAACAGTTAGAAAACATGATCTGCTACATGTCTTGATAAGTTAGGCACAATGGTACGTTGTGGGTTAGCAAAGGAAGCTATTTGCAAGTGAATTTTAATAAAAAAATATGTAGTTACCATCCATTGTCTCCCGGACGGCGTTAAGGTTTGCATTGGCTGCACTTGCCATGGTTTGAAGGGGTTTAGCTAGCCGACGCTTGCTAGCAGGTGGCTAACAAATAAGGCTTAAATATCCCTCTGACTCGATACAAGACTGAAACGATTTTCACAACAACTCAGTGCGACTTCAAGCGTCTCGTAATGGGTTCAGATACCATCTCCTGATATTAGAAATCAATTAAAAGAAGGTAGAATTCGCAGCTAGTTAGCTACCTAGCCGGCTAAACTCGATAGCGGAACTGGAGTAGGAAGTGACGCCACGGACTCTGCGCTGATTGGCTGACGGGGACTTCCTGTGGCGTTCCCATAGGCTGAAGGGTCCTTTTGGGCGAAATTGAAATCAGGGTTTGAATCTCTCGCTGCAGTTTGTCCGCTGGCTCCTCGATGAAGCTCGTTTTGTAACCGTGTCTCTGCTTTTCCAGGTCCTTTAACAATTGTAAGTACCAACAACGATACTTATGTGGCTTATACATAAATATATCTTTCTTATTTCTAGGTAATGTGGTGTGTACTGTAGGTAGACTGGTGTGTAGCTTGACTCTCCTTATACAACAAACAGGAAGCTAGTAAAATGCGAAGTCATGTTGTCAAACATCCACACTGACGAAATCCAGGTTGTTGTGTCAGTTGTTTTTATGTTTCATTGACAGTGAACTTTAAATGTTCTCCTCCCTGTTCCCAGCTAAGATGGGGGACCATGTTGAGCTTCAGATCACCCCAGAGACTCCAGGCAGACCCTCCATTAGAAACCCATTCGAGAGTCCTAATGACTACCACCACCTCCGTGAGACCCTGGTGCCTAGTCCATCCGTCTTCATGTCCAAGTCTTGTAAAGCTGTAAGTCACAACCAGGATTACACCTATGAGACGATAGGACATTTCTTAACATCGTGTTATGTCCAGCAGCTCTGCTAAAGGTTGTTTGTAGTCCTTATTCACTTCCTCACCTTTCTGCACTTCCAGACTCCACCCAAGTTTAACTGGTCTATTGATGAAATGGCCAGTCTTCTCCCAGTCCACATAGACCCAGAGGAAATCCAGCGACAGTCTTTATACCTCAGTCAGACAAGGTACGTACTGGAAATACACTGGTTTTGGTAGTTTGGGATCATATGCTTACAGTTAAGTAACATCTAACTTGTATATTGCCGTATAGAGAAACCCCACAATGAGCAAACACTTCAAAACAGTGTAGAGAGAAAAAAAATGTTTAAATGGGGAGAAACCTCTCGCAGAACTCGTCTCTATGGGCTGCCATCTGCTTCAACCAGTGGGGTTGAGAGGAGACAAAATGGTAGAGGAGGATGGAAAGGGGGGGAGAAGAGAGGACAGGAGTTGTATGCAGACAAAAGGCAATAGAGAACTGTATGTAGGTAATAAGCAAGACATTGTGACAAAATTTAAATTCTTTGAGGTGCTTTACTTAACCAGGTAAATCTTGATATAATACATTTGCATAGGAAATAACACTTTCCCTCCCATCTAGGATGGATTCTGACATTGAGGAAAAGCGTCAGAATGCTATTGAGCAGGTAAGGGATGATAATTATATCCAAGATAGAATGATATTCTCATTTATAGTTTATAGTCTTTTATTAATTATGCAATTTATGTCTCCCAATACAGTTTTTCACCAAAGGAGCCATCGTGCCTTCCCCCTGGGCCGCACCAGACGCTCGCAAAGCCCCTTCATTCTTTAAAAAAGGTATATCTTTATTATCTTACTCACATTCTTCTTCTGTTATTGAGTTTTATGTTGTATTCCGTTTCCTTTATTTGGGCCGTTCATATTCATATTTCTGTTTTTTATGTTTGTGCTTTGTAGGTTCTGCGTCTGCAATGATTGCCGAAGAGCAAGAAAAAGTCTCAGGTATGTGTGTGTCACATTTCTGTCTGCATTACTTTCACCTTCTCTTCTTTTCTTATTCGTTTTCGATCTCTCGTTGTTTGTTGTACAGTTGCGTGTCAGACAACTTTGTCGTTACCTTTGGCGTTTGATATGGAGAAAGTACTAGGTAAGCCTCAAATAAACATCAGCATGATCAAATCTGAGTTTGACAGAATATTATAGAACATCAAGTCATGTCTGTCTGGTTCTTCCCTCTCCTCAGGGGAATATTACCGCTGCGAGGAAGCATGTGAAGCTGTGCAGGAGAGCCTCAGTTCCTCCTCCCTAAGAAGAAAACTCTTCCTCGATGGTCGGGGGAGTTACAGCGGCTCGGACAGCTCAAGCCCGCCAAGCCCAGAGAGAAGCCACCCCAGGCAGGAGACGCCTGCCCTGACCCGACGAGAGAGGGCTGCAAGAGGGGTTGAAGGGGCAGAGGGAGTAGAAGCCATGTCATCTGTATTTTCCTCCCCGTTATCCTGCGGTTTGTCTGCTCCGACTCCCTCTACGGTGAGTTTATGAATTGGATTCAGGCAATGATTTTTTTAACCATATAAGTAACATTTTGTTTTAAATGTGTAGTAATGTTTTCATAATAATCTCCATTTTCATTTATGGTTAAAAATCTCTTTTTTTTATGGATCCATTATTTAGGTCATAAATGCAATTATTCATCACAGAGCTAAACAACCACTATCAGGATATATCAATCATGGAAATTGAAAAAGCAAATAACAACTTAACTTCATAAGGAATATTTTAGCTCCAAGTGATTTCCTTTATTGTTATTTTTTAATACCGGGATAAAACCATTCCTTGCATTCATACATGTCATTGTTTTGATTTTAGGGCCATTTCTCATCCAGCCCCATCCAACATGGCTGCTTCCGGGACTGCAGCCTTGGCAGCATCACCAGTCCCATGTTCCCTGATAGGTCGTCTCCTGCCGGCCTTGTCTCCCCCGCATTTTCTCCTATTGTATCACATATTGCACGCTCACCCATAGGCTCAGGTATTTGACCATTTGTTTTGTAACTTATCCCAATTTTTGTTGATGCAAAGTCATTTCCCATCAAAGACTCTTTCGGTAAACTAATTTTCTCTTCAACCTAAATCTGTGATCTTTTTAAGCTGAGAGGAAGCAGCCGACCAACCTGACTCCACTCAACACTCCCCTGGATGTACACGTCACCCCCTGCAATGAGAGTCCATTTGTCGAGGGTTGCTCTCCCATTCATAGCTGCTCTCCACACCACCACCCCCGCTGTCACTCTGATCCCCAGCACAATGTCAGAACTAAGCCCAGGCCCAGAGTCCGCTGCTGGGCTTCCCCTCCTCTCATCTCCCCCATCCTAAATCCTAAGCTCTTAGACTATCATGAGACTGAGGACCTACTCCCCTCCTCCTCCTTTGCTCTTCCATCTATGGAGTTTGATCTTTCTTCGCCCCTGGCTCAGGAATCTCACCCCGCTGCCAGCGAGGGAGTTAACCTGGATCCTATGGAACCTGTGAAAATGGAGGAGGGCAAGGAGGCTGGGATAGAAGGGAGACTGGAGGACGAGGAGGAGCTTTTGGGACAGCTGACCAGCTCTCACATGGGCAATGTATCAGTAACAGAAAGCTCTCACATGTTTGTGTCTCTGGCAGAGGGAAGCAGTATACGCTACGATTCCAGCATGCAGGTTAGTCTGTGTGTCATCAAGTGCGACCTATGCCACGCTGTATGTGTATCGTACACTCATATGAATGTCTGTCTTGGTCACTTTACATTGTCTAATTGATTTTTTTTTTGGTGGTTTATTTAGGTGGACAGTGGGTACAACACTACCTCAGCAGGCACTGCCAGTCTGATTGATGGCCTCAGCAGTGACTGTCACAGCAAAGAGTCCTTCAGTTCAAACCTGGCAGAGGAAGCCTTCCAACTTAGCAGACACACTAAAATAAAGGTACATTTAACCTTTCATAAACATCTTGCGGATCTGGGGAAGATTGATTATGTGTTGTGCTAATATAATGCACAACCATTATATCCATATATATATATATTGGACTTTTGTTATATTGCTCCTGCTAATATTTCCACTGGGATTGTTATCCTTTTATTACCTGGCCCTTATTGTACATGCTGAAAAATACATTATTTTCATTTTACTTAAACAAGTTTTCTTCTTTCCCAAGGCATTTTATCCACACCACTGAGACCTCTGATCGATGTGCATTTCAAAGGGAGACACTTCTTCAAAGATGATTTTGCAATCAAATATAAGTTTACACTATATTCCAGGCATTTATATTTAATCGGTTAAATTTGGGTACATGTGGGTCAAATTGTAGTTAATTGATTTATGACCATATTTAAAGGGGTTGTTGGTTCTTCTAAGGTTCTGATAAGCTTTTTTTAAGGTGCCTCTATGGAAGTTTGTTTTTATCACAAGTTAGAAGGGAGATGACTTAAAATCTATATTACAAATAAAACCCAGTAACTGGGTGAGAAACAAGTCAATTCTGTATCGAACTTGCTCATTATCCAACTTGAATGCTGTACTGATGCTTAAGCCATCATTTCAATTTTCTTTGGTGCTAACGTGATCAATGTGTTAGAACCTGAATTTGAGATGACATCAGATTTGTACTGTATGTTTTTATAAAACTATTAATCATGATGTTTTATATGACAAGCCTTTTTTTCTTTTATGGAATGTTTAAGAATTGTTATAATTCAGGATACTTGTGGATCTTACTTGTGGATTGCTAGAGTATTTATTCCAAAGTTAGATGCACTGAATGATGCCACTTATGAATTAAAAGCTGACTGAGCCGATTGTTTGCCGTTTTCTTATATATATATATATATATACTATATACTTGAGAATGGGCTGGATCCTTGTCACAATAAAATAACTTGAATTCTTTGTCTGACATGAAGAGTCTATTTTTGTTTTTGCACTGGTTGATTCTGTTGTGATTATATTATACTTAATGGTCCTGAAATAATTCCTAATATTCCAGTGTGAGTTCCTAGTAATAGCTCAGCGTGTCCTGACAGCCCTGGTTTCTCTGTGAGAGGAGTGGAGGGAGAGAATATAGTGTTGTGCAAGTTCGCACCTCTATTTTTGGCTTTTAGATACTGGATGATTTAACATACTTTAAAAACCTATTGTTAGAGAATAACCCAGTACTTTCAAACCTTGTCTTCTGACACGAATCACAGTCTGCTGTGATGTCCTAAGGCTGCCCCCTGCTGGCTGCTGGGTTAATCACAACCTGGTTTGTGCAGCTTGTGATTAACCATAAAAGAAAATCTTGAATATCCTTCAAGGGCAATTTGATGTACAACCAGCAACCAGTGCACGACAAAAATAAACCAATATACAATGTTAATAAACACGATATAAAAACCCTATAGACTAAGTCGCAGGGGGAAATTAGCTTTTAATAAATGAATTGATAAGTCGACAAACAGAAAATTACTATTCAACTATTTAGATATTCTCGAAACATTTCACTTTTAACTTCCACTTTTAATTTCCTTTTTATTACCTCTGCTAAGGAGGTTATGTTTTCATCTCTGATTTGTCAACGGGTTTATGTAATAAACTACTGGACCAATAACCATACAACTTGGTAGAAGGAAACTTCATGGATCAGAGATGAACCTATATGGCTCTGTTGAGCTCTACTGAGTGCCAGTCTAATGAATGAGCGCGCTTTGGCCTCAGGTGCGTCCCTGACATACACGCTGCGGTGATAGACTGCGGTTAGAGTCAAAGATGAATCAAAAAAATATGAAATTATCAGGTGCACAATTCAGAAAGCCACGCAAAGTAGAGGAGGAGAAGAAATAACAATATAGAGGTAAGAATCACCCCGATTGTGGACATTATTACTGTTTATTTGTGTCGATATGACATGATAAGCTATCAGTACAGGACTCTTTTGATATTTTTTATTATATATTTTTATTGTTTTTTATAGCTTACAAATTTGTCTGCCTGTGTGTGCATCATTTTACAGTCCAAAAGTGATTGGGTAGGAGTGTCGGCGTTACGAACAAGAAGTGTGTCGTGTTCGCTGGACTATAATATAGTTACACATAAAGAGAGAAGTTTCCTGTCGTCTATACGCGAGGACGCTACAATATGAAGGTGTTCACCGTTCAAATTCATTATTTGTCATTGAGTTGCAATCAGTTCATCGTTCTCATAAAAGTGAACGTGTTCAATGAACGCGTTCTTTTGCGTTCGTTCATGCACACCACTGGAAAGAGAGCAGGGGGTGATGATGGGGGGAAAGAGAGAGAGAATGACACGAGGGTGAGAAATACTGTGAATGGGAGAGGTGGGCAGATAGATGGAGAGAGAGAAGGGAAAGCAATAAAACAAACGTGGAGAGGAGGAAATTCTAAATAACTCCAACATTAAGAATAATGGAATTTTTGCCTCCTCTAAGCTAATGTGAACTAAAGAGGATTTTCACTTTGATTAATCAGTATTTTCTGCATTAATCTTTAACATCTTGTTAAAAATGATGGACAATGTGGATTATATCTGTGTGCTATTTTTAGCCTGAAGTGATTGTTTTTTCAAACCAGGATGTGAAGTCCACTTAAGAAAAGGACTGCGCAGGATTCATTTCATTTCATTGAAAAAATTGATCTGAGTTAGTTTGTATCTCCATTTGTTGTGATGACACTCATCTCAATTTGAAGTTGATCTGATGTAAACCCTGGGACAAGTACCTCAAAGTAAAAATGTGGAATATTGCCAAAATGGCCACTAAATGCAAAATAGCAGGCGTCCTGTTACGTTTTTCAAATTGTACTTCCTGACTCTTTGTTTGTCTGGTCATGATACACATGTGTATCGATTTTTGTGAAGATCAGTCAATGTGAACGCATTCTAGAGGTATGGGGGGCACCTTTGAGCCTTTTTGCCAAGCCCCTTGAAAATTCCTCCAGCATACGTAAATTCTCACCACTTTCAAATTTTTGCCAAATTTTGGGAAGATTTTGAGCATATACATTTAGGGCCTCACTGTCAGTCAGTGCATGTCAGTGCCCGTCAGTACTCTGGCCCTCAATATTAAATTGAGTATTAAAACCATTGATGGGTCACAATTCAAGGGGTTAAAGTGGGAGAGAATTTAAGACAAGTAACTCGGTGATAAGTGAGGCTATGGTCAAACATGACTTTTCTGTCAGTGTTACAACACACATAGTATAAGAACTTAAAGTTATCAGGTTCAAGACAAAAAACACAAACAGGTTAAAAAATGCACTTTAATGATTAAATTGTCTACTTTGCTGTTGCATGACAAGTTATAGTGCATTGATGACTTGTCTTTGTCTAAATCATAAAAAAGACAATACCAAAAAAAAAAAATATTATTTGCTTTAAGTAAAACAGTTATTTACGCCACTGCATCAAAGAGCCCAAGGCCATGTAGGATTTCTTGATCTGGTGTTCCTGAGAATTTCACTGTTCCAGTTTTGGTTTCTTGGCCTGTGCTTCAACGACAGGAGCTGGAACACTCACACCAGGGATCTGAAATACAGACAGAGAACTTGTAAAAAAAAAAAAGAGAACTTTCCTCTAGCTTAAATTAAAGATATAAAAGATAGTCCTGTCCACTTCTTACCACAGGTTCGATCAGAGACATGCGGATCTTCTGGTGCTGAACATTTGAGTCGTCCAGGCTGATTGTGACCTTCACCTTGTCAAATATGTGGAAGGTGTGCTGCTCTACGGTCAGAGAGGGGATCTGAACACATTAAAAGAAAAGACACTTTAAACACTGTGTAAAGTAAGAAACAATGATGTTATTTAAACTCAATTGAATATATTTTGATTAGGTCCAAATGCCATAAAATTAATTTTATTTAATGTTTATACCTCTTCATCAAAAACAAGGTTCGGGGCGGTTTTGTCTTTGCCGTCAAAGAAGACTGTTCCTTCCAAGCCAAACTTAGGGATGAGTACAATGATGGCGTTTTTCCTCACGAACAGAACATATCCCTCTTCGTTAAGAATGCCTCGACTCTTGAAGAACAACTGCAAAGAGATCATTTGTGTTAAAAGCATGACTTGTGCAGTGTTGTGTTGAGTTGCATCTTCTATCTTTCCTCAAACCAGTGTTTACCTGTGTGTGGAAGGCCACAGACCTTCCACACACAGTGTTGTGTTGAGTTGCATCTTCTATCTTTCCTCAAACCAGTGTTTACCTGTGTGTGGAAGGCCACAGACGACCTCTGAGCATACTGAGACATCTTGTGTCTGTAGTTGAGGTTGTTGCAGAGGGCTGACTGCTTGTGTTTGTCCATTAAATCTGGGTAGGTGCTGTCTGCTCCTATGGCCACTGCCAGCAAGCGGTGAACTATTATATCTGCGTATCTGTGTGGGGGAGGGAAGATGGAAGAATATGATTGACATACGTAGGTTTGACCGAACTATGGTAACATGGCAATTGTGCTCATTTCTGTGATTTGTAGATTAGAGTAACCTATCTGTTATCATACCTCCTGATAGGTGATGTGAAGTGTGTGTAGATGGGGGAAGCAAGGCCGTAGTGGTGGAAGTCGCTGTCCATGCCAGAACAGAAATAGACGGCCTGCATCATGCAGCGAGTGGCCAGGATGCGCAGGAGCGTGTTGAAGTATGGGAAGCCGTCGACTTTGGCCCTGTCTAGAGAGTCAGCCAGCGCCTTGGCTGAATCCGTGTGGATCTCCACATTCTGAGAAGAGAAGGAAACAAAATGTTTGTCAAATTCTAATGAAACGACCTGGATGGCTGAGAATCTATAGACACCTTGAATTATATTTAGGTAAGAAGGTAGAAGCATTGTCAGCCCGCAAGTAAGACACCACTAATTTATAGGATTCTTTGCTTTTGTGTCTGTAAATTGTTCTGTATTGTTCAGCTGCAGAGCATCATTCAACATTTTTATCAGTGAAACTATTTAATAAAAGTGAATTCCCCTTAAAATCAATATTTTCAACTTTAGACATTCTCCGTTCATAACTGGGCAAGTGAGTTATATAATCTTAAAACATTTGCATATAAGGTGAAAACCGACACTTTTCCTGCAGGACCATCTGTCTTCACTCACCTTGGACTTTGCTGCCTTGAGCAGGACGTCGTAGTTGGACGGAGGCGGCGCTGGATGTTTCCTCAGCAAAGCGCACTCTGAAAATTCATCATAAATCTTCTGGGCGACTGAAATATTGGCCAGCAACATGAACTCCTCCACCATGGAGTTGGTCTCCCTAAAAACCAAGAAACAAGTTTCCTCACATACAAGTCCAAAACACAGCATGACACAAAGAGCCACACTGAAAAAAAAAAGACAAAAGGATTCTACCTCTTAAAAAGGTACATACATGAGTTCTTTGGTCTGGAGGTCAATGGGGTCGTGGGTTTCACTGTCGATGTGGAAGCGGACCTCTAAGGACGACAGCGTCAATGCCCTGAAGGACATCAAAAAAGCAAACCATCTTAAATACAGCCAGTTTAAATATTTTGCAGTTATTGGAATCATGATGACATTAACTGGGTTTGCTGCTTCTTTCCTCATACTGTAACTCAGCTGATTTTGTGTCCTAGCCCCTTGTCCCTACCCTTTCTCTATCCTCTGCCTCTTGAGGATTTTGGCGAGTTTGTTGAGACCCCGAAGGCTCTCGGTTGTATCGTCATTCCTGCTGGCGTCATCGATTCTCATCTGGGCCTCAGCGTAGGTCAGAGATGCCTGGACCAGGTCGTAAGAGAGAAGGGGAGATAAAGACAAAATTAGGATGTCATAACAATATTACCTGGACAGCAACGTATGCTTAAAAATGCACATTTTATCATAGTCTGATATTGTCTCTGGTTGTGTAGCTGGGTCTTTGCACTGTACCTTGGAGTTAATGACACTTTTTGTGAACCGTGTCTTCAGAATTTCTGCCTTGTGGTTCATCTCCCAGATGCACGAGAACGCGAGCCTTGTGAAAGACAGGTGAGCAGAATGAGAAACACAAAACATTCACAAAAGGCAAAAGCAGCAGTTTGACTTTAAAACTACAAATCGTCAGTCCTCACCTCTCCACGTTGGAGCGCAGTGAGCAGAGATTGGAGCTGAGCATCTCAGGGACCATGTCTATCCTCTGTTGGACACAACATCATACACATTTACTTTAAGATGTTACAAAGAGATTTAAAATTGACAATGTTCTGAGAGCAACAACATCCAAAATGTCAACACAACCAAAACATATTTTTCAAACATATATAAATCATAATATTTATTGAGCTAACAGCTTATGGCCTTATGATCTGTTGTAAAACCTTCAGACAATAAGTTTAACATTAGTCGTGAGGGTTAAATTCTGATGCCCAGTTAACATCAGGAATCAGTTGGGGGTGTATGTGTCTCCGCACCTTCCCACACAGGTAGACGGTGGTTCCACGGTTGGCGGCCTCCTTGTCCATAGCGTTACCAGGTCTGATGAAGTGACTGACATCAGCGATGTGGACCCCCACCTACAGCAAACAAAAAATCCCATAGTCAGATTAAATGTAAACACAAAAATATGTTTGATCTTTAAAAGTCGTGCATGTTTAGAGGTGTTGTACCTCAAGGTTTCCACTTTCCAGCACTCTGCAATGCAGGGCATCGTCTATGTCTGTACATCCTGGAGGATCCACACTGCACACCGTCAGGTTCCTCAGGTCCTCCCTCTTCGCCATGTCCTGCACCACACATCCCCATTCATTCACTGTTAACACACTGACCCATACATTTTGTATGTGCTTTCAAATTATAGGCTGATAGCCTCACTGATAAATGCTTGTCAAAACTGGAAACAGAGTTCTTGTCTGGGTATCACGTTACCTCTGGTGTGATGGCCCACGGCATCTTGGGAAGGAAACTGAGCACAGCCTGAGAGAAGTCCTGGTGCGGGACGTCATGCTCCAGTAGCAGCACCTCCTGCTCCGTGTCCTTGTCCCCTGCATTGCCCAGGCTGCGCACAAAGTGACCCTGACAAAGAGGAACAAATATTTCTCTACATGGAAAAACCTTTTTGTCTTGTTTTTGTGTATTTTATCACAATGTAGTGCCTTCATGTGAGAATATAACATGAGCATTTCAAATTCCTATCAAACTAAGGAAACTACTCAAATTCGGATATTCCCTCACATTTGGATATCTGGAGTCTTTGGGCCAGCCATCGATGGACACCATGATCCTGTGGCCCGCCAGTGTGGACGCCTGACGTGTTTCAATGCGAATACGTGGGATGCGGCGGTCTGCCGGGGTGAAAAGGTGACGGGTTGACTGTATGGAAAAGAAAATAAAAGGTCAGTGCTGAGATTATGAGACATGGACGTCTTGGACAACTTGTACATATGGTAAGCAGAGATAATTTGTACAATCTTTACAGACTAAAAGGGAAATTTGTTGAGCAGATATGCAAAGTACATAACATTAATTCATGTCTTTATCTACTATGTGCCTCATCTCACAGATTGACATCAAAATAACAGTGATGGCAGTCTCTTGAGGAAAGAGGGGACAGAGATAAGTGAAACATACAAATCAATTATGAGGACAGGTTCAAATCTTTAAACAAGCTAAAACAAACCTCTTTGATAAGGGAGACGTTGAGCATGCCACAGAATGGCCTCCAGTTCCTTTTGATGATGCCCACTACTTTCCCTGTGGGTTTCCTGGCTGCATCAGCGACAGATATCCTCAACTGCTCAGAAACATGGGAACATGAACCACATTGAAATAGCTGCAAAGAGCTCATCTGGGATGCAGAGTACAACATTTAATAAATACTGGTTCTCTTTTTGATGTGTCGTCACACATGCTGTAGACTTCCGAAATATATCCCTTGAAAATAAACAAAACCAGTGTAAGTACCCTTCCATTAAATCACACAAAACTCACAGCTTTCTCCTCCTCCCCTTCTTCAGCATCATCATCCTTTGCTGCACCTTCATCCTGGAGCACGACTGACGAGGGCGCCACCCACTGATCTCGGGGCAGGAGCTGCACAGCTACCACATCTTGGTACACTGCTCTGTTGAGGTGCTGAAGACCCTGAAGAAGAACCTGGCAGCACAGACAGTACAGAACTTTAATAATGTGCATGCATTGTACTGTGATTATAGTGAATCCTCTTCCTTCAAACGAATGTCTCAACACAAAATGACAAGTTATCCTCCAAACCCTGATGGGGTGTAGGAGATCCTCAAATGTACACACACCTCTGTGCTGTCTTCCCCCTCTCCCTGGACAAAGACTGTGGCTTCCAGGTAGTTGTCTCGGCTGGCTCTGAAGGTGCCTTGGAGGAAGGCGCCACTTTTAATTCCTGCTTGGATCCTTGACAAAGGGAGGTGCTCTGGGAATAATACCCTACTATTGGTGATTTCATTCTGCCGGGGGACAGGAAAAGAGAGACAGATGTCACATAGGAGTTTATAACAGGAGATACAGATACAATACCAATATCTCTTGTGCCTTAAACCTGATAAAGATTTATCTCTTTATTTCAATGGCTTAAAATTGTTTGCGTTTACCTTGTCATCATTGGACAACGCCAGACGATCCACAAGCTCAGGGTTTGCTATCAGACTCTTGATGTACTCTTCACCTGAAACATAAATGAATAACTACTTGTTACAAAGGTTTAAATACAACTGATGCTGTTCCAAAACTTGTGCTTGTATACACCAGAATGAGCAGTGGTTGAATCAGAGTGTGAATAGTAACCCTGGGTCTGCAATTCAGGTTACAATGATTGCAAGTTTCAAGGTTTGTATATTGATGCTCTCAACTGTTCTGTCACAAATTACATTTGTATGCCAGCAGGCCGATCTCCTCTGCCTTCCTCTTGTTCTCTTGGTCATTGGTGAGGAGGACCACCTTGAGCCCCTCTGTTTCAGACTCCAACTTCTTCAAGTGCTGGCTGTACCACTTGGCTGCCACGCGGATTGCCCGGTCGTTACGGTCGTTGGCGCTCTCCCCCGGTTCCCGTTCAATAAATGTATCTCTGAAGGGAAGAAAAACAAAAGAATACATCTATTTGGGTAACAAGTATATCAGAGGTGACGTCTAATAAGGAGATCTTTCTGTGAGGGAACATTGGAGTGGTAACTTCAGGTGCAACTGTCATTACTATCATGCAATGAAGATGATTTTCAGTAGAAATCCATCAGTGGTGGTCTTTGTACCTGTGGTGTTCGTTGGTAAATGTGTAGACGTTTTTCTCTTTCTCGTGTATGATGTCCTTCAGGCGTTTATAGACCGGTGCGCTGCGGTGTCGAACCTCCTGCAGCACGGTCTGAAGGATGATCACATTGCGAATCACAGGATCCTCCAACACGTCAATCTGCAGGACACGGAAAATACATGTAAAAAAAATGTGAAAGAATAATCTGACCTTTTCACATGTAAACATACACGTTTTATTGTTTTAACCTAAATTTAGGTTAGATCTCCAGTGCATTTAGTATGATATCTAGTATTACAGTCAGATAAGCATAAAGGGAAACATTACAATCACCAGTAAATATGTTCACACTGTACATATTCTGTTTACACTGTATATATTACTTTTATTCCACATTTTTTAAATATCTTCATACATTTATACTTACACTTTACTACTTTAAAGATTTTGACTGTTGAAAATTCCCCCACTGTCAAATAAAGGAATCATCTTATTTTATAAGAAGTAATATTATTTAGCACAGATATTATTAGGTTTGTTAACCCCCGATTTTATTATGGCACTTTGGTATCATCACGAATGATAATACTTAGATGATACTATGTTGTATTGTCAACACAAATGAGAGGAACATGGCAGGATGTCTGCAAATCTCCAGTTAGCTCCACTTTAAGGCCAAATATAGAATGAAATATTGAGAGAAAATGTCAAACTCCTCTTTATTTACCTGGTGCAGCACCACATTGGTGTCAGGGATCAGATAATGTGGATAGGCGCACAGGCTGCTCTCTAAACACGCGTCTGTCTGCAGCACCGTGGACTCCTGTTTGCATTCGGTACAAGCTTCGCTCCCGCACCAAATATCTTCCCTCAAATAGTGCTCCCGCACGATCTTCACCACGCCGCCGGACCGCGTCTTCCTCACGAAGGTTTTAGACTTCAGCATGATGACGATCGGAGGCTCAACAGGTCGAATCCCGATGTTTTTAGCTCCAGCACAAGCGAGCAGTTAGCTAGTTGTCCATGTGTAAAACCGAGTGAGTGGGCCGAACAAAACCTTACCCGGAGTTTAGGGCAACCTCTGATGTATATGCAAATCCATTAAAGGTGCTCTCTTGAAATCATTTTGAATCATTTTAAGAATTAAAGTTTGCAAGTGATACCCAAGTTACTCAAAGATAGTATTTTGGGATGATAATAAACCATTTTTAAATATGTGTTTAAGTTTTGGTTGACCGTCTAATTCTTGCTCAATGAAAACAGACAGACCAGTGGCTGGTTGGCCGGTGTCATGAGAGGCACTTTATCAAACAGCGCCCCTGTGCTTGGGAGGGAGTACTGCACGACTGTCCCTTGTACTGTGCACTGGATGAGCTGATGTTCAGTCAAATCACCACAGGGGGCGCTTTAGTCAAAGCCACCGCACTCGAACCCATGGCGGTTATTAGGCGGCTCGGAGCGGGACTCTTGAAAATCCAAACAGTCGCCGTGGACGTTTGTCAGCGTCGAGGTGCAGCGGTAACAATGTCTGAGGCTTTGTGTGTTTTGTTTTCCTCGCGCTAGAGTCGGTGTGTTGTCTATTCCGAACGAAGGAGGCAGCCATATTGTTGCTCGGTCGTTTGTTGTCGTTTCTCCTCGATGTGAACCAACGTTAAAGTTTCTCATATCGAGACGCTTGTGTATTGACGTTCTCATCTGTCGCTACAGTAAACCGACAAACACGCCACTGTCTGGTAACGTTATCGACAGGGAACGATACATAACCCCCCCCCCCAAACTGCCAAGATGCCTCCCAAGAAGCACCATCTGAAGCCGACAGCCGCCAACGTCTCCAGCTCCCTGGACCTGGAGTCGGAGGACATCAGCCTGGAGACCACGGTGCCCACCACCGAGGACGTGTCCTCATCCGACGAGCAGCGGGGCGGCTCCCAGAAGGTGACCCGCCAGCAGATCGAGAGGAGGGAGCTGCTGCACAACGTCCAGCTGCTGAAGATCGAGCTTTCTCAGAAGAGCCTCATCGTGGACAACATGAAGGCGGACCACATGTGCAAGGTAGAGAGGGATGCTGCACCAGTCCGAGGACCCGGGCTCATGTGCCTCTCATGTAGAGGATAGGACCTGATCTTTGCTGCTTTACTTGGATGTGATCCCTGCATGTGTGTTTCAGGTGGATGAGCTGGAGGAGAGGCTGAATGATGCTCTCCATCAGAAACAGGTGTTGACCCTGAGGCTGGACAGTCAGCTGAAACTGGCCCAGGAGGAGAACAGGTTAGAAAGGTTCCACTTCCATGCACTCTTGGAGAACTGGGATGCCATTGAAATATTTTATTTATAAATGATTTTTTTTTTTAGATTTAGTATAATCTATGAAATATCCAAAATGTTGGTTGGACAAAGGTCATTTGTCTGAAGCATACACCTGTAACTACTTGTTTTGTTTGTAACATGTTAATTATAATTTACTTTGTTATAATAAACGAGCCTGTCGTGCGTCTTGCAGATGCTTGATGCGTTTTTTCTTTTGTCGTCCTATTATCATGTCAGGGTTAATGGCAGCTCTGTTAAATTTGGGAAATATAAAACATCATTTGCAGGTTTTGAAAAGTTTGGAATTGCACTTAAATGTGAAGGAATAATGAAAAAAATATGGAAATTAATTCGAATTTTCTCTAAGATGAAATCCAGTGAATTATAATGGTATAATATAACAACATATACATCAGCCCATCTCCTTTATATGACATTAGTTTGTTATGAATCACAAATATGAACTGTCTTCACCAGGAAGCAGCAGACTCTGCGTAAGCAGGAGATGGACGCCATCCTGCTCAGGCAGCAGCAGCTCGAGGAGACCAACCGGCAGCTGTGTGAAAAGGCTGGAGAGCTGCGGAGGTCACTCAGGGATCTGGACATCTCTCAGGACAGGTTCCAGGAGCTCCGTGACCTCCCGGAGGACAGAATGTCCATTCAGGAATACGTAGCTGTAAGTATGAGGGTGCTCTCCCTGATCTCTCTGCCCCCAGAGACACAAGAAATGATACAGTCCTTGTGGAAGCTTCAATTACGTTTTGTTCATATTTAGGTTCGTTTCTATGAGGTGGTGACTCCTCTGAGGACTCAGCTGGCTGACCTCAGTGTGAAGAACAGCAGTTTGACTGAAGAGGCAGACAGACAAAGGACCCAGATGAGGGCTTTGATGGAGGTACCACAGATACAAGCGCCTGTGTGTTGCAGTCTGTCGTTCTTCTTCATGAGTTAACATGTTTTGAAGTTATCGCTTATACCTCATAAGATGAACCCTCTATGTATCTGTAGAGCTACGAGGAGGAACGGCGGCTTCGTGCTGAGCTGGAGTTGAGGAGCCAGAGAGTGACCCTGGAACTGGCCGATACCAAACAGCAGATCCATGAAGGGGACTACCGCCGAGAGAACTATCCAAACATCAAACGGTGTGTGTGTGTTTCTGTAGATTGGAATGAAATAAGTGAATAAATTGAGTTGTTGAAGGAGGTCAAACATACACACAATCAATTGTTAAGGAACACATGAGTGGAATATAATGAATTCAGTTCACTGTATTCAAATCCTGGATATTTCTTTATTTCTACAGAGACCGTGACCACTTCGAAACCGAACTGAAGGAGTTAAAGAGAAGATTTGAGACTCTGGACCTGAGTCACACTGCACTGACCAGGGAAAGGGACACATTCAGCAAAGAGGTGCTTCAAACCTACCTACACCCACTCCAAATGTATTGTGTCCTCACTTTACTCATTGTAGCCTCTTCAGGTTTACTTTCATTGTTTTTCATTGTTCTCATTGTGGCCTCCAGGTGGCAACATTGCAGCAGTCGGTGAATCTCCTACAGAAAGACAAGGAGTACCTCCACAGGCAGAACCTGGAGCTGAGTGTTCGATGTGCACATGAAGAGGACCGGCTGGAGAGGCTGCAGGTCCATACAGTAGATTCATCAGGAGGCTTATCTAACATCAAAGGCATTCAATAGTAGGAAAGAGTCCTCTAACATGCTTTCACTTCTTGTTTCTGTTGTCCAGGTACAATTAGAAGACACAAAGAATGCCAGGGAGAACACCTACGAGAAATACGTAGCATCCAGGTTAGATTCTCCAGTTTTACACCGGTCACTATCTCCAGTATTCTTGTCTTTTTAATACAAGCTGCTCCAGAAATATCATGTCTCATGAAAAACTAATGTTAAAAGTGATAGTTTCATCTGCCAGCAGCACTGTCCACACCTCTGTTCATCTTTATTCTTTCCTCCTTTGTCCACCAGAGACCACTATAAGTCTGAGTACGAAAACAAGCTAAGAGAGGAGTTGGAGAACATCAGACTGAAAACAAGTCAGGAGATTGACAACCTGCAGAGAACCTCCAGGGAGATGTACGAGAGGGAAAACAGGTATCTTCTTATTATTATTATTATTATTATCCTATCAAATCTAACTCTTAACAAACCGGATGTTGGTAAAAAAAATAAAATGAGGAAAAGATCAGGGGAGCCATTTAAACCAGAGGAGCTTACCCATTTGGTTAAGAAGTAATATTACAAATAAAGTGCTCAAGAATTTTCAGACCTAATTTCATGATGTTCGTTGTGTAGCTTGTGATGTTGTCCATACTTTACAGGAAGTTGAAGAGATGAAGTGATTTTCCTTTTTTTATTTACAAACTGTAGCAGTGTGATGGGGAAGTGACATCATAATTAGTCACGATACCATCCACAGTACAACAGAGAGTCAACTGAATTATTTCATGTACATGCAAATATTTAAGAGGAGGAAGAGCGACCACCACAGATGCATTACAGTATTATCAAAACAACTGGAACATAACTTTGTATTATATACCACATAACGGAACAAGCGTCTTTTGACCGTCTGGTGTTTATTTTTAACAGGAACCTGCGAGAGGCCCGAGACAACGCTGTGCTGGAGAAAGACAGAGCGGTGGCAGCTGAGAGAGACGCTCAGTCCAGATATGATCAGCTGCTGGAACAGTGAGTTTGGTCTTCCATCACACACACATTAAGACAGAGGCAGTAAAGCAAGAGACATACACCTGAAACTTGGACAAATAAAACCAATCTCATCTGCTCCCAGTGTACAAGGCTCGATACCCCTATTGTTGTTGTTGATGAAGGCTCTTAGTGTCCTGTTGATGTGGATGGATAGATAGATAGATAGATAGATAGATAGAAGTGTAGATATATAATCAAGAAGGATTGTGTCATCAGTGCATAACTGAGGGAAATATATTGTGTAAGCAAACACCTTGTTAAGCAGCCCTGAATGTCTTGTCGTATTTAAACACTCCTACCAAGACTGTTCCTTTTAAATATGGATGACGCTCTCTGTAAATGCACTAAAGCTAATCAAGGACAGTCAAGGCAGTTCACCTGAGGGCAACAACTGTCTCGGAAACTCGGGCCAATTGGAGCAGTGTTTTTTTTTTAAACACTAAACCACATCATATTTTGAATTCATTCCTCGTCTTCGTTTGCCAAGTATCGTGTGTCAACATATTGTGTGTGAGGCTGTCATCAGAAAAACTGTGTGACTAAAGCCGTTTGCAGACATGAGCAGCAGACAGAGGCAGGACGTGACCTACTAACTCTGCTGCTGGATCATGTGATTTTGTTTACAGACCCCGACACCATCGTCCACTCTTATCACCACAAACTGTCTTCACAACCTTGGCGTGTCTTCTATGTGTGTGTCACCGCTTTTTAATTTTTTGTGTCTGTCGCACATTAATCTATTAAAATGTACAATCAGTGTAAATTGAGGCAGTGCTAAGCTTTTAATAGTGCAGGTTGTGGGTGCGGCAGGACTCTGGTGGCTGACGTTTATCGTCCCGTAGCAAAGAACACATGCATATCTGACTTCAAGGTGGTTTGGGGAGGGGGTCAGGAGGTCATGTGGAAGTTCACTCGTACCAACTGGTGTTGCTTGTCTGGCTGCCTTCATCTCATGTGTATAATTCTGTCAAGCACAAGTTGAATGCTAAATAGGAGACAGGACCTCACTGTGTAGGACTGAAGACCGACATCCTGTTTTCAGTCTTTCTTGTTCCCAACAAAGCGTTTGCATTGACAGTGAACTCGGCTCTACTTCTTTTTTAATTAAACGTTAAAAGAGCTTTTCAGTCTTTTCCCACTTCCCGCTCACTTGTATCAATTTGTATTCAAGTTGCTGGTCACTGTCTTTCTGCTCCTGACAACACTGCTCATCTCAGTGTGGCCTGGAAAGGTGCCTCTGGGTCGTGGCCTTGTAGGAAGTTTCAAATCTTGCACTGCAATTGCAACATATAAATCTGAGTGCTGCTACGAATTCAAACACACACACACACACATACACATACACATACACATACACATACACATACACATACACATACACATACACATACACATACACATACACACACACACACACAGACTTCAAGCCTGCATTTTTTTCTCAATGGAGGAGATATTTCAGTTCTCCTGATTTTGTACTTTATTGCTGGTGCCTACATACATTTCGACATGTCTGTTTGAAATCAATAAATCATTTGCACTTACAACACATAGCATAGTCCATAGCACATCTCGATGAACCTAGGACCTTTTTTTTTATTCAAAAATTCAATAATGTTGCCTAATAATTTAGGAAACTGCATTGATATCCGTTCATTTTTTACATCTATCCCCAACCTTAACCATGAGCAATTCATGCTTAAACCCTTACCTTAACCTTAACCACAGTTTACATCTTAGCACTAACCCCATACAGAGACCTCATTAGGACTGAGCTTTGGTCCCTTTGGGGTCTTACTGGTCCTGAAAAGGTCAGTGTTTATACAGGAAAGGTCCTAAAGAGGCAACAAAAAAAGAGGTTTACACACACATGCAAACATGCATGCACACACGCAGCAGCAGTAGTGTTCCTTTCCTGGGTTACTACTACATGCCAGTCATTTCTCCAGATCCAAACCACCAGCTGTTGATCTTTCCATGTACACACACACACACACACACACACACTTCAGTCTCTCTCTCTTTCTCTCTCTCGCTCTGTCCCTCTCCATCTCGCTGCTGCGATCACATTGCCTCTTTGCATCGCATCACAAGCCAGCAACGACAGATGCTAGCCACAAGCCCTTAACACCTAACACCACGCATGCCCCTATTTCTGGGGCAAAGAATGAGGCAGACGAGCTTGAAATGGCGTCAGATGATCGTAGCGTAGAGAGCCGGCTTGAATCTCGGCGGTCTCTTTCAGAATGCCACTTACGGTGATCAACTCGTCCTAAACAAAGTATTGAGTTTTTCATTTTCACCTCTCTAAGGGACATAAACAAAATTGCCAGGGGGAAACCAGGAGAAAGCTTTAAATATTCCCATAAAAATTGGCATTTGAATGGGAGAGATAGTTAAGTTCTCTAGAACACATTGCCTCTTTGAATCTAGAATGCAGCCGCCATTAATACAAGGAGGCATAACATGTCCACCATGTGTTCATGTGTGTCACTGTGAGCACACAGCTCAGGCCCGGGCTCTATGGATGATGAAATCCTATCAGGTCCCCTGTAATCGAGAGTTATTAATATTATCCAGCTAACCTCTAGGGCTAGTCTGTGCATGTTTGAAAGCTGTCTGAAGAAGAGCTTTTTTAAATAAGCATCACGATATTTAATTTAGGTTCATTTAATAAAAAATGTTTATCTATATTATCCCCTGACTGCCCATCTGTGCTCAATTGCTTGTTGTTTTAAAACATTATATTTGATAAGTATTTATGTTTTTTTTTCACGTCAAGTGCTTCTAACTATTGCTATGTTGTTTGTGTGCTTGCTTGTTCACTCACGCATTTATGTGAAAAGGCTTTGATAGAGTCACCTCATCTTGAAAAAGAAACTGCCAAAACGGTTCTGTCCCTGTCTTTCTTCTTCTGTAATTACCGCACATTTAAGTGGGCACACCATGCCTACCAGCTAGAATCCCGGAACATCAAATAAGACCAACCTGTGACGCAAGCACCATTGAGACACTTTTTTCTGTTGCCAGATGATTTAAGACTTGGCTTTCCTCCTGGGCGACTTACTCTAATGCTGCAGCTATCAATCTATTAGGTGCAAGTGAACACATCAAATCAAGAGTTGTTCATGGCCCAAGGAACGTCAAGTAATCACTTCCGTGCCGCGTTCACAACAAACACGTTGCTATGCAAATGATCACAAAATGTAATTGTATCTGTTTGAAGGACGACATTGCAGAATTATGTTTTTTCAAAACCACCGGTGGAATGTGTGAGCTCAGCCAGATAACCCAGAGCTGAGTTTGCAGTCCGTGTGAGATACAGCCTCTTTATTAACTCGACATGTCTACATCTCCGTCTGCACCAAAACACATGATCTCACTTACGCACCTACTCATGTTCATCTGTACTGAGGTGTGTGTGTGTGTGTGTGTCCATCTGTGCGTCTCCATCCACGCAGGTTTCGGCAGCTCCAGCTGGGCACTGACAGCCGGGTGGCGGAGCTGTCTAACCAGGCCAAGCTGCACTCCTTCGAAGCCGAGCGCGCTCAGATGGTCAAGGAGGAAACGGCCAAGGCCCTGGCCCAGTGCCAGGTGGAGTGTGAAAAGCAGCAGAAGAAACTGGAGGTACTCTAAATGAAAGGAAGACAAAAATGGAGACAAAGTTTACCTTAAAAGTTACTAGACTATCCTAGACCAGGTCTTGTTTTTTTTGGTAATTTTGTTGTTACGCTGACCACAGAAACCAATGCTGCTCCTCTCTGTGATCTATCTCCTCTCCTCCTGCTCCTCAGCTCCTCACGCAGGAGTTTTACAGGCTGCAGACGTCATCAGAGAAGCGGGCGGCGGAGCTGCAAGCCCAGAGTGCCGAGCAGGCCTCTCGCCTGGAGACGTACGAAAGACTTGAGCAAGAGTTGGACCAAGTGACCATGCAGGCGGCTGAAAGTATGAACGTAGCATCAGCTCTGTCAGTAGCCAATTGCATTACAAAAGTGACTATAGATTCAGAAAAAATGCAGATCCCTATTAAAACACTGAACAAGACGCTGGCACCGCATTGGATTTAATGAAGGGAAAATCTGTTATTAGAGTGGAGGTATAATCAGTTTGTGAAACTGGACAGAACAGAAGTTTTGGAGAATAAATTATATTGTACAAGACAACATATATGAGAACATATATTAGTTACTATTATTTACCAACGCCTAATGCAGAAGAAGGACAAAAAAAAAAAGGACATCTACAGGTCTTCAAGTCCCTGAAGGTGATTCCCTCAAAAAGGCTGTGCAGGCATTAATCTCAAATGAATCTCTGCACTTTGGATTAAAAGACAGTGTATACTACTTGTTAAATTATTTAATCCTTCCCTTCATGAATCCAAACATCTAAACAACTGCTTATCAAAGTCTTCTTTAATGACTAATGATATTATTGGGAATTATTGTACAACTGCAGGCGCTGCGCTCCCAAAATACTACTACTAATAATAACAACATGATCGTACTGCTCCTGGAGATGTATAGACGCTGTGCTTCTGTCTGTTACCAGTTGAGAATGAAGAGGAGGCCGAGAGAGTTTTATACTCGTACGGCTACGGAGCCAACGTTCCCACGACGGCCAAGAGGAGACTTAAACAGAGGTACAGGACATGATTCCTCTTTGACCTTGTCAACAAAATCCATTCTTGCATCATTCCTCTGCTTCTTCCCTCGAATCCTTCTTATTATGGGTAGCTGCAGCTTTGCATGACAGTCCTCTGCAGTTTGTCCTATGTTGTTCCAAATATTTTTGCGCCTTTGTTGCAGTGAAGAATTTTTTCAAATCCTTTCCACCCTGTCTTAATTGAAGCATGTAGGCTTTTGTTTGCCAAAAAAAACATTGATCTTTTTTTTTTAAATGTTTTCATAAACTAAATGAAAGACTACACTGACCTATACGCTAATGTCACCTTGATAGTGTCGTCATGTTTTGGGTATTTCCATAACTACGTCTGTGTGTTGCTGTTGTGCAGTGTGCACCTGGCCCGCAGGGTGCTGCAGCTGGAGAGGCAGAACACGTCGCTGAGGAGGGAGCTGGATAAACACAAGTCACAGACGGGACAGGTATCTGAGGAGGTAAACACACACAAACACAAACACACAACATCAAGGTGTGGGCCAACCTGTCGGTCTTCATCAATTGAATCAGAAATATTCTTATGACACCAAAAATGCAATTATTACTTCTATTAAATAATTATTTATTTCACCTGGCTTTAACCTCTCTCATGACATATCTGCGTCATTGCATCAGAGCCAAGCTGGTTAGCTCCTCTCCCATCATCCACCGTTTACCTTCTCACACTATCACACGGCTCTTCTGTTAAAATGATAGAGTACATCTAATGTCTCTCGTAAAGACGGGCTCAACTCTCTCTTGTATAAGAGAAAAATCTCAAAAGAAAGATTTGTATTGATATTTATAAATTGTAGGAGGGTGTTGGAGAAGTCACGACCTGTGCATCCATTATAATTTTTAAATATCACGTCCACAGCTCAGCATGAGTCAATAACTGTCATAATAAATGCATATGCAAATATAAGGGAGGAATATAAAGAAGAGGAAGAACGATCACTGCAGATACTTCAAAGTATGATCATAATAAAACAAGAAATATCATTGTAAGCTCCAAAGTATAAAGGTGAATCATTTTCGCAGAGAACCTTTTTTTATCTTTCAGAGGTTTTTACAAAAGACAAATACTTTTACTTTTACATTTACTTTGTGCCTGTTTTTACAATCGAACGTCACAACAAAATTGTGGGAGGAATAGAAGAATTCCAGTTCTGTGCCTTTTCTAAAATCTAAAATCTCGTTTTATGGGGCTGGATAAAGTCAATCCAACTCGACCACAAACACAGTTTATCTTGGTGCATTCAGAGGGAATATGTTAACTTCTCCATTATATACGTATGATGAGCTGTGTCTTTCCGTCTCTCAACTGAGGGAGCTTAAGGCTTCAGCCACTTTCGAGTTATGGAATGTCTACATGCCATCAGGGTTGTGTAAGGGGTTCTGTCTTTTGAGTACAGCTTTTGTGAGATATTGAATAACTATAGAACATCAAATCTAAAAGGGAAAGTAGTTCTGAATATCTCCTCTAAATTATGATGGATGTTATTCCATTAGGCTTTTGGAACAAGGGTCAAGGGTGTCTTTAAACCCTGAGTGTGTGAGTTTATTAGACCAGAAACTTGAGTGAGGCCTGAGACAAGTGCAAGTGTCAAGTTTCTTTTCTGACAACAGTAATGAGTTTTTTTATTTTATTTTACTTTCCCTCGTAAAATCTTAGAGCACATGAAAAAATGTCCAAGTTTAACAGCCTTGAGCTGGTAGCAGGAAACCAAAGATCCCTACAAGAGAATACTGAGAAGTCTCAGTACCTGTCACACTTGTTGACAAAATGCTGAAAAAGCGTGACGGCCACGCTCTTCACTCTCCCCACAGCTCACTGCGGCAATCACTGAGGCTTTTGTTGCGTTTTCGCACAGATGTGTGTGTGTGTGTGTGTTTGTTCAACGCTAAGACTTTAATTTTGGGTGTGTGTGTATTTTGTCTGCGGGACTTTGTGTTCGAAGTCACGTTTCTACTACTCGTGCTGTGAACACCACCCAGTGAGGGCTGACATCGTGGGACGGACAGCTCCAGCAGCCAGTGCACTCACGTGTCCGCCATGCTTTTTATGTTTTTATTAGAATCTCAACGAGAGGAGAGACTTTGTGAGACAGCATAAAGGGGCTGGGCCGATCTGAGACTAAATAAGCGGGCCATTCAACTGTCAGCCTGTGACTGACTGGCACTCGTGTAGAATACCTCATGATTCATCGAGTATGAAAGCAAAGGGTGAAAAATTACACTTCCCATTCACTGAAAACAGCAAGGGTGTTAACCACTTAACCACCCACACAGACGCCCTGACTAACTAACTATTGTCCTCACCCTCCCACCCAGTTCTACTCGCGGTGGACAAGCTGTAAAAGTGGTTTAAAGTGTAACACCCTAACTTTATCTATTGTTCCACCGGTTTTAAGCCTGATACTGACTGAACACTTTTGCATTAGGCACAGAATGTGTGTCCTTATGAGGGATCATCAAAACTCTGTAAAGGTGCTTTTATGTCAACGTTTACAAGAGAGATGATAAGATTGTATGTTTCATTGCATTTTCACATTATATCTATCTGTAATATAAGTGCACTATTGCTTTTAATAAAAACGTATACAGCTTGGATACTACTTCATTAAAACGTTTATGGCCTCTGAAGTCGCACCGAAAGAAATGTTTTAAATGTCGTTAAAAGTTCTTCACAAATATTGACAGAATTGCACAATTCTATGATAATATTCAAATGTAAAGTCTGTTCAAATCACAGATGAATCCATCTTTAACAGTAACATCAGCTTTTACAGGTGAGTGTTAAAATCCTGTTCAGTACAGTGAACCGCATGGTGACACGCATGGCGTTGAGCTGTCATTGTGACTCCACGGTTCATGAGGTCGTACGGCGTCGAGTTTCAGATTGATTATTACGTTTACAAAAAAACACACAATGCGATTCAAGCTGCCTCTGTGGAGGTGAAGTACTTGCTCCTGTATTGGCTCATGTATGCACGTCTGTGTGTTGTTCTTCAGCTGTTGGCAGCCAACCATCTGTTACAGCAGACGCAGCAGCCCTACAGCTACCTGATAGAGACGGTGAGGCAGAGGGACGCACAGATCAGCTCACTGAAGGAATGTGTCGCCTCACTAGAGGACGACGTCAGGTACGTGCACGGAAACACACTCTTACAGAGGGAAACATGTCTCCTTCCATATCATTTATAGTCATACTTGCATTTTTATGGTTTATCTTGTTATCTACTCATCATGGCAGCAGGCAATCCCTCCCCGACCTTGAGATTTTTCCACCTCATTTCCTTCTGTCGTCTGCTATCCTTATCCCACTTTGTTTATCATTGTGAAAACCTCCATTGTTTTTTTTTTACGTACAATAAGGGAGAGTTTTGCATCAGAGAACCTCCCCCTAGTCCCCTTCTGTATGTTAACCTGAGAAATATGCAAATGACAGTCTGCAGGTTTTCTCTTGCTGCTCACAACCGCTGACCGCTCACCTGGGGCGAGCGTGAGAGCTGAAAGAAAAATCCTTTTACGATTCTCTCGAGCTTCTCCAACCTCCTCATCCCACCGAGATGTGGCTGCGCTGTGCTATCTGTTCAACAGCAGAAAACCCGGCTCCCTGGGGAGTCTCACTTTAAGTATTAATCAACATTTCATTGAGTGAAACTGGCTAAAGTCAGTGACTCAGCAGAGGCCGAGCTCAGGTAGAGTTCTCAGAAAAAAAGGTGGTGAGGCAGCCGAGCTGTTATTTCAAGATTTGCAAGGTGGTTTGCTTTAAAGCGCCGCAGTTACAAGCTCCTGCTTGTATGTTTCACAGCCCCAGGAAAGATCATCTTGGACAGTCATGTTGAGTTTCTTTCAAAAGCTATAAGACTCACTTACCTGAAAAAAGCAATTGCTTAATCAGTTCCTTATTTAAGAAAACATGACTCATGTTAAATTTATTGTTTAGCTTATCCATTGTTTTAAACCAGTAATTAATGCTTTCAATGTAAGTAAACCAGTCTACTGGCATTTGGACTGACTGGTTTACAGTTTACAGTTGCACAAATGACACGACAGCACACCTTAACATCTGATCTAGTTGATCTGACACAAACTCAAAGTAAAACAGATCCCAATCTATAGCGTTCACCTACTGTGAGCAACATATTACACTTTTTATTTCTTTATTCATTTTGACATATCCTGCTTTATTGAATCACAGTGTTTGACAGGACCAACTTGACCCGACCAGAAGTAACCAGGATATTCCAGTGTAATATTCAGGACTTGCAGGAAGTACAGTGATGTGGATTTCTGTTAACTCAAGATCTGATCTCTCTGCCTGTTTTTGGGTGTAACCTCAGCTCTCTAAGAAAAGAACGGACCGCCCTGCAGCAGGTGAAAAACAACATGGCATCGGACCTGGAGAGACTCCTCAACCATCGAGAGGTGCACATGATGATGATGTTTATTATGTGTAGCTGTTTGAAGAATTCCCCTGAACTCAAGCACCTATAATCAGTGTCTCCTATTCTATCTCTGTTTATGAGTCCTTTGACAATGGGGAAATTTCAGCAAAACCTTCTTGTAAAATAAATCCAGATTTAGTTCTGAAACCTTCATGTCAAAGCACATTTTTCAAATAACCAATATAAGATCCAGCATACTGGTGTCTGAAAGATCAGAAAACTGCCATTTTTATTCTGACGAAAACCTAATTATATTTCAATATAATTTCAGACAAAAGCAACAAATTCTCACATTCGCGGACGCCGGAGCCGATAAATGTTTCGATATTAGTTTGAAAATGACAATCAGTTCTCCCTTAGTGCTTGATTTCCCGTTGATGGTCCAGACGTTGCGGTTCTTCATATGCTTCCCATTAAAGGGCTTTTAGAGTTATTGCACAGTGTTGCAATGCTTCCTTCAAGATTGCGTGGGTTCGTATGTAATGCATGAGGGAGTGAGCCCCCCCCCCGCAGCCAGCCGTTTGCTGTATGAAGTATGTGCCCTGTCACAGACAGCTGTTCCTCTGCTTGGCTGTTTGGGATGCCACCAGGGTGCGTGTGTGTGCTCGTGCATGTGTGACATGCCAGGGCTCATGTCCTCAGGGGTGATAAATAGAACCGTGAAATGGCCGTGAGTCCTCCCCTCTGCCCTGCTGCCACCCCCGCGGACCCTTGGGCTTATGGGCTGAGTGCGAGTTGTCCCAGGAGCTGGTCTTCAGGAGATCAGCTGCACTGGCCGGTGGCTTCAGACAAATATGTCGCCAGAGAGCAACAATAGAAAATATTTGGAATCAGGGGTTTTAAAGCGAGTATTTGACCAATCTTGAGAATATCTTAGTATCATCTATATATGAGGTATTTCGGCATGATTACATAGCATTTAGGTGTTTTAAGTAAAGCCTAAAGATTTTATAGGATCACTCCCACCCAGATAACAGCTGTTTTATTTATTCTCTCTCATAAGAGACTGAAAAGACAAGAACCAGATTCCAGAATAGTTCTGAAGACTGCAGGACACTCAGGAGGTTTTTGATAAATAGCAGTAAAGCAGATGTTTTTAATGTTTTATTCATTTTATGTGGTGGGTCACTGCTGCTGCTGATAATGGCTGCTGATTATCGTGCAATGGGTGTTAGTTTCTTATCTCTACATTTTATGATCAGCTTTGGGATTTATTATTCTTTTTTAAGGGTTCAGATTTTATGATGTATCTTATGTGTGTGTGTGTTTTTCTTGCCGATATTTGGTTTAGCTCACCAAGATAGGGCGATACTGCATTTAATCTGGATTTATTTGTTCAATTTTTTATTTGTCTCTGTTGAAATTCTTGTGACATCAATTTAAGAATATAAAATGTCTGGCCTCTTGTGACTCTACCCTCTTTTGTTTCTCTTAGAGATTCATGAATATTGTCTTTCCCTCGTTTTCACATCCCTATTTCTATGAATCATGTGATTCTCCAGGAGTTAGCGGTGATGAAGCAGGTCATGATCAGCATGCGGTCCAGACCGGGAGATGCTCCTGACCCGTTGGAAACTGGGGTCATGGCGTCTGCTGGGGGAAAACAGCAGGTTAAACGAATCAACAGGACGACGGAGGAAGAGTCACCGAACAAACCCAAACCCACTGTGTTCGTAAGTGTCTCACTCGGCAACACCCATGTGTGAGTCACAGCACCACCTGAACCTGCCTGGACAGACGAAAGGGGTTAATAAAGGTTAACAGGAAGTGATTAATTGCTTTACTGACAATGGGGTTGATTTGATGTTTTCATTGCAATCAGCTGATCTGCTGTAGTATATATCATTGGATCATGAAAATGTCAAATAGTTGAATCCACCCAGCAGCTCCTCACCATTTTCCCTCTTTCTCTCTTTCATTTGCAGACGAAAAAAGAAGCTCCTGGCTGGTACCAAAAGCAGAAGCAGAAACCCAAATGAAATTCATTAATTTTCACATAGGGCTTTTTAACAATTTTAGGTTTTATCAGGGTGTTTTGTATTTTAAACTTGTAAATTACACATTGAAATATAAAAGCAGAAACCCCTTTTTTTTCTGGTGTTTGAGTGTTTTGTTGTTCTCGGTCCTTGGTAACATATAATAAATTCTCCGCGTACTGGTCCAGAACCAGAGGTAGTACCTTCCACGGGGTACACATTCCTCGATAACTGACGGCCCAAAAATTCCTTTGTGTTGGCAGTGGTGAGTTTTATTAGGTCTGTCTATCATTATTTCCTCATCTTTCCCAGGTTTTGAAGATACTGGTGGCCACAGACAAACAGCATTGCGGGAACATTAGCCTTTGATTTGCACAAGCCGAGGCTCCTTTGGCTTTAAATATAGACATAGCAGGCATAGCTTTATCATTTCGGACCATGTTCTTATCGGTGTCATATTAAACATGGCCAGAGGTCTGACTGCCGGGGAGCTGGTTTCGCACTTTCCATCAGTTTCTTTCTGAGTGAGATTATAACACTTAACAATACGCCAGTTTATTATCTTGTTATACAAACAATACATCAGAATTTGCTCAAACAGTGCTTGTCACCTTTATCCATTCCTGTACACACTGAAATGTATGTCATTTATTTGCAGTCCCCTTTTATCTCTGAGTTGCTCATAAAAAACTGCACAAGATGTGAAAAACATGTGATTTCTGTGCTTTGTGAATAACGTTGACACCTGGCGTCCCCTGTGTTCATATATGACTCCTCACTATCAAATATGAAAGAGGCACAAGACCATATTTGATTAGGTTCATTTTACTTCAGCCTGTTCAAACTGTTTAATAATTTTCCTCTGTGGTTCTGGAGGAACTTGACAAGGAAAATAAATATCTCTGCACTGGCTGAGTAGAAAACCTGCATTTACAAACTGGAGTTATGGTCCAAATAATATATATTAATCTGACGTGGTCCACTTATTTGCATTTATGTTTGCAAGTAGGCAAACACATTTTGCAGAATAAACAATGCAGAGAACACTTGCATTTAAGTTTAAATTTGACCTATTTTCTTATTTCAGGTTATATTTATTTAGATTTATTTGTGTTTTCTTTTCACTTATAGTATATGATTAAACTGTAAAATGTCAGGCATAACAACATGTTAGCAATCAATGCCAATTTCTCTGAAATAAATACATCCTCCAATATATCTGTGTTAGAAAAAAAAATTGCCCCCCCCCAATATTTTCCAGGCTCTACTTGACTAATTTCATTTATGAGTATTTCTGAAACATTTCTACATCGTGGTTTTGTAATTTCATTAAAAATTGTGAATCTTTGTTTTTGTACAGGAAAAGTCAAAACAAGAACATGTTGAACCTTCACCTGCCCGATGGATGTGTGTGTGTGTATTGCACAGTGTGTTGTGATAGTGTGTGTAGTGCACATTGGTTGTGGTAGTGTGTGTAGTGCACAGTGTGTAGTGCACAGTTCATGTGTGTTTACGGAGCGTAGGGCGGTGGCCGCTGAATGAATGATCAAAGCCTTTTAAATGGTTGGTGGGCGGTGCGTGTGCTGTATTTACCCGGGGCGCCCCGCCCTACGACACGGATAGAAAAGTGTCTGAGGGCCGGTGGAAGGATGAAACAAGTGGAGGGAGATGTAGCAGACAGGCGCACACACACCACCACCATCACCCGCACACGCGCTCCACCTTGTCGGCTTCGTTCCTCTCACTCTCCGCGGTAGCATCCTCCCTTTGTGTTGAATTCATTTCTCCAGCTCAGCCGCTCCGGGGTAGAATCGATCTGCGGCGGTGCACCGGGAGCTTCATGGCCGCGACACTCGCGATGAGCGGCGGCGGCGGCGGGCAGGAGGATCCCTTCTACCCGCTGCAGAAGGCGAGCCTCCCCGCTGGGTTCCCCCTGGAGGACTCGGCGCTGTTCGGCTTGGACTGCAAGATCCCGGAGGACAAACCGGGACACATGGACTACACGCAGGTAAAGCGACCTCACACACGATTACACTGGTGTTTCATTGAATGGGCGTGGCAGACTGGTGCGTGTGGACCCCGCTGCTGTGCATGTGTGTGTGTGTTTGTGATGTTTTTGTGGGTTTTTTTTCTGGGCCTCCACGTTTCAATCGAGCGATATTTGCTCTTCATCTCTGTGGAGCGCGCAGCAGCTGGACGCGGACCCGAGTCTGCAGACCGCATTCGCCGCATGTTTTGCTGCGCCGTGTGCCGGCCAGTTGGTCACCAGTTGTCCCTCTCCCCACCCCCCTCCCTTCCCGTCCCCTCCTCACCATCACACAACCCCGACAACAACTGACTCCAGCCCCCGGTCCGAAAAGGTCCCGGCAACTCCTGTCCTCCCTCCCGAGCTGGAGCGCTTGCAGATGAGAGAGGTCTCTGTAACAGCTGGTGGGATCAGGAGCCCAGAAATAGACAGCCCATCCCCAGACTACCACTGCTGCTGCTGCTGCTGCTGCAGAGCACAGGGAGCCATGGGTGTTTCCCCCCCCATTCCCTTTCATGTTGCTGTTTCATCCTCTGCTGCAGGGCCCCTCCAACTTTCACTGCACTCAGATCCGACAGGTTTACAGGAATTAGAAGCCCCAGAGACTGAGGAGGTTGTTTTGCATGAAGTTGTTTACCTGAGTGAGCAGCAGGGATGTGCTGTTATCACACGCACAAATGTGCAACCCCCCCCCCCCCCCCCCCCAAGTAGGTTGCAAGGTTTTACACCTGATTCTGAATTTCCAGCAGCACATAGCCTGACCCTCAGCCGCTGGCCCCTTGCAGCCTGATGGGTTTTCTGAGTTCAGCCTTGCAGGCAAGGAGGGAATGTGGCGAGCGCCTATTGATGACTACTTGATAAATGTTTCAGTGGTGACTGTGCTATCAAACCTTTTGTCTTCTCAAAATAGCGGCCCCGGAATAGTTTGGTGGTGGCTCATGAGACGCGCTCGCTGAAGCTGGATGCACTTTATTCAACCGAAAGTGGAAATGCAAAGCAGTAAAATGAACCTGTTTCTCTTTTCTCGTGTTTTCTCAACAGGTCAAATGTGAGATGGACAGATACCTCTCCCCTCAGCCTCTGTCCCTCCAGCCTCATGCAGACAGCCAGCAGAAGTCCCACAGAGACGTGGATCACTTCTTCACCGACGACCACGGCCCCTACACGCTGAACATGAATCTGTACCTGCCCGAGGTGGCCTACCTGAGGATGGGCTTGTGTCAGCAGGTGCGCGCCCCTCAGCACCAGAACCACACCGGTCTCACCCACATCAAGACAGAATCTGCCTCCCCGTGTTTCTCCCCCAACCTACAGCCACACTGCCCCAACACTTCGCCCTCTGGGAGCTGCGGCACATCTGGTCACGGCCCCGGCGGCATTGCAATGGAAGCCTCAGCCATAAACATGACGATATCAGGGTTACCAGACTTCACCAGTCTTTTCAGTCAGGCGGGAGGCAGCCATGGTGGCGATTCAGGGCCGGAAGTGTTTGTCAAACAGGAAATGTCATCGCAGTTCGAGCCGCACGCTCTGCACCATCACAACAACGACGGCTCGCTGTTTCAGCTCCTTAACTCGGGCTTGGATCATCCCCATGGCGGTGGTATGGAGGCTCAGCATCAGCAGCATCATCGGCAGCAGCAGCAGCAGATGCAACACACTTCCACTTCCACAATCCACACGCCCTTCCACGATTTGCCGGTGGCTTCTTCCGCGTCTCAGCAGGAGCAGACTGCCAAGCCCGTCTACTGTGGCCTGGGTGGGGAGGCATACACACATCCTCACCCTCAGGCACATCCCCATTATCTCCAGCAGCAGGTGCCCTACCTGCCGCCCTCCCCGCCCAGCTCGGAGCCCGGCAGCCCTGACAGGCACAAGGAGCTGCTCCACACCATGTCCCCTCCTCCCTCGTATGCAGCCACCATCGCCTCCAAGATGGCAGGTAGCTCCCCTGAGTTCGGCCCCAGCCCGGGACCCGGCAGCTTGGCCCTGCCCCTGAACACAGGTCCCACACCGGTCCCAGGCCAGGCTGCAGTCCTTCCCCAAGCCCCTGCAATAACCCCAGCCCCGACCCCGTCTCAGACCAGTGTGCCTATCCGCTACAGCCGGAGGAACAACCCTGACCTGGAGAAACGACGGATCCACCATTGTGATTACCAAGGTGAGAACAATAACACACGTCTGCCCCTGTACGAGCGCGCTGCCTCTCGTCACTACTGTGCGAGCGGCTTATTTTTACACTCTGCTGCGGTCAGGTGAATCTCTGGTCACTCGCGAGCGTCGGCTTTATGAAAAGCAGCGTTATTTTAAGACACCCCCGCATATTTTTTAAATTATATGTTATATGTTCTGAAGGACCTTTCCTGGCCTACGAGTCACGAAAACACGCCGGAGCCACGGCAGAGAATGTGCTGCTCTGGAATCCGCGTATTTTGGCAACTGAGTCGATCTGTCACTGTCCTGAAAATTAACTGTGTCCGTGCACATTGAGTGTCGCACATCAAACTTCTGCGGCCGCGAGCAATTCCACGTTGTTGTGGATTTAAAGTCACTGCTGGTATGCTTATGGACTGAAGTGTGTGTGTGTGTGTGTGGGGGGGGGGGGGTGCTTTAATTACATCAATGTTCTGGATAAGTAATTGGATTTGTTTTTCCACACACACACATGCATATTTGCATACTGTCCTATTTGAAATTGTTTGCGCAGACGTTGGTTTCATCCTGCTCACACACACACACACACACGTACTGTAGCTGTGCGATGTGCAGCTACTTGTAGGATATGTAATGTCAACTCGCCTGTGGCAGCGTGTAAAATGGGCTTAAGCGGAGCCTCCTACAGCGTGTTAGCACACGTCTAATTTCTTTAGTCAGATGAAGCCGATGTGTCACATTCACGCTTCGCCCAAAGTGTATCAGAGTATCTCCTCCCAACGATTCTTTCAAGTCACAATCAAAATAAATTTTTAAATCGTTTAAAACTCCTTGACTTCCATGTCAGACTAACAGGTGCAGTGAGCAGTTTCCCAAAAATATGTTTATTTTTTTATTAAATAAACTCTTAATATGAAATAAAACAGTGTTGACCACTTTCCAACAGAGTCACAAGAATCCTTCTCCAAATAAGAATGTGTGCGAGACCCGTTTTTTGTACAAAACAAACATTTACTCTACGCCTTTCCAAACAGCCTCTGTTCTCCATTAGGTCACATTTCTAGCATACCGCAGCTCAGTTTTATTGGGCAAATTCATATCTGGCACATTGATTGATTGAGCCCTCTGTTTTTTGTTTATCTCCCTGTCTGTCGTCAGGCTGCAAGAAAGTCTACACCAAGTCGTCCCATCTGAAAGCCCACCTCCGAACCCACACGGGTAAGTTCCTCTTCATTAAAGCAGCTTTTACAAACAGGACCCCCCCCCCCCCCCCCCCATGTCAAAAAAGCAGAAAATGTCGCTGCCCACGCGACTCTTATTTCGGTGTCTGTGCTGGCACCGTGTTGCTAGGCAGGGTGTTGTGTTCTTGGCATGTGCGTGTAAATGTATCCTGCCCCCCCGTTCCCATCCTCTGCCCAATATACTATTCCATCAAAACAGGTGGAAGTGACACACTTCTGCCAGGGGATGACTCTCGGGCTATGTGGTCGGTGCGAGACATGTGGTGCTATCTCTCTCTCAGGATCCCGTTGCCTGGTTAGACATCGATATTTAGATGCTCGTGATGCACAGTCGGGTTTGTTCGACACCTTAAATATGTACAAGGTCCTTCTGCGCCGGGACAAAAATATCATAGATGATTTTATCTGTCGGATCATCACTTCAGTCACCACCTTGTGCTCTTCACTGTCTTCTTACCTCTGTCCGTTTGTTTGCTGGTTCGGGAGCAAGTATATAACTAATTCATGGATTTGGTGCAGGTCTTCTGTCTTTAACACTGAAAGCCAGGGAGCTTTTTAACATTTCCCCTGTTTTCTCAGGAAATAATTCGTAGATCTAGGTGAAAACAATCAGGCGCATTAAGGGAGCTGCTCTGTGAGTGTGTGAAATGTGGTGCAGCTTGATTGAATTTAAGGCGACTGTCGGTGGAGGTATGTGATCTACTCGGTGCAATTCTTTTTTTTTTTCAATCTCTACGTCTTTCACATTAGTTTTGGAACGGCAAAATCAACAAACAAGCGTTTGGGTGTCGGAGCTCCTCCTCACTCCAGCTAACAAAACAACGCTTCTGTTGATATCTATCTATCTATCTATCTATCTATCTATCTATCTATCTATCTATCTATCTATCCATCCCTCCCTCGCTCATCACAGAACGCACAGAACTCACACTCCCCTCGATCCAGGGTCTGTTCCACCTAATGAATCTGAACAACTTGCTCACAGCAATGTTGTGGGTGGGATTGCCGTGCATTTCAGCACTGGGAACATGACACGACAACTGTGTCATTCATGCTGCACGCCCGATTGTGGTTATTGCAGTTAGTACAGACCACAAAACGAGAACACAACACATAAAAACAGGGATGTCGCAGCAGCTTCTGTATCTCGTCGGCTCTTCGTCCGGCACGCTTAGTTATTTTCTTCCTTATTTTTCTTTTCATTCATCAAATCCTCTTCTTTTTGTGCCACTCTTCCTGCACCCACCCCCATTTTCATCTTTGTCAGTTACTCATTCGACTTCTCTTATTCAGCTGCTTAAATGCCGGTCATACACGCACTCATACACACACACACATACACACGTCCACACACACCTGTCAGTAATCTGTATGAGATGATTCCTAATGCGTTTGGGCCCCAGTGGGAGTTCCCACTCTAATCTCCATCAACATCCATTACCCTGATTGTTTGTGTGTCTGTCTTTGTGTGTGTGTGTGCTTTATGTGTGTGTGAGTGTGTTAGTGTGTGTGCGTTCTGTGTGTGTGTTTGTTTTGTGACAACTGAACACTCCTCTCAGTTGACTCTCTTTCTTTTTCCCTCTGCGTGTTTTCATTGTCTGCTATTGTTTTCAGTTGCAGGTGCGTGTTTCTAAGTTTGGCGACAGTGTGATTAAAATCCTGAGAGGCTCACGGTGTTTGTTTAAAGGGTTGTTTCACTCAATTGGCATGATAACAAATCTTATTTCCTCACTCCTTACATGCAGCATGCAGATACTTGTTGTTTTCTGCTTCAACTTAAGTTCTAAATATGACATTTAAAATGACAAGTGTTTTGAGATTTGATTAAATAGATGTTGAAGAACAAAAACATCCAAGAAACCAGAAACCAGAGAATCCTCTATAAATTGCTCTGTCATGGCTCATATTTAAGGCACAGAAGCAAAAACTTAAAGAGAAGATTATAACATCTAACCCTAAAAATGCCGCAAAGAAAAACAGAAATAAGAAGAAACTTCCAAACAGCCGTAAGCTTCCATTCTTACCAGACCAAGCTAAATACACAGAAGTGGCAGAAAAGCTTTATATCTTCAAATTTTTGGGAGGAAATTCATGTTAAAAGACTATTTCTAAATTTAAATCTCACAGATTAAATTCAAATGTCTTTCAATCGTGGACAAATTAAATAAAAAAAATGCACAGAGAGAGATAGGACTTAAGTTTAAGACCGGTGACAGAGAGCTGCAGAGCCTGCGGCTGAACGCTACTGGAATGTGACAAAGAAACGCACCACATGTCAGAGACACACACGTAGACCGAAGCAAAGGCAAACAATGCAGATCAGTTGTCCGTGGGAAACTGGTGCAGCGTTGATGTTTCGAGCGCTTGATGAATGTCTGACAATCTTATGACTGCAAATGTTAATAGAAAACCGGACTTCTCTGTAAAGCCTGTTTGCCCAGTCACTCCACCCAGCTGCATGAATCATGTTTCTCAGGGAATTAGTGTGAGTTTTAATGATGATCAGTGTAATTACACGCATCTGAACCTGTAATCACAGACTGACAGCACCGGCTCGGACACAGATCTTGTGATCGGGTAAAGAAGTTCAGCTCTGAGGACAGCAGTGCTCATCCCGTCTCTCTCTCTCTCTCTCTCTCTCTCTGTGCAGGTGAGAAGCCGTACAGGTGCACGTGGGACGGCTGCGACTGGCGCTTCGCCCGCTCAGACGAGCTGACGCGTCACTACCGGAAGCACACGGGCGCCAAACCCTTCCAGTGCGTGGTCTGCTCGCGCGCCTTCTCCCGATCCGACCACCTCGCCCTGCACATGAAGAGACACCAGAACTAGCAGCATTTCCACGAACGCCACAAACACACAAGCACTAATCCTGACACACATAAAACACTCACTTCCATCTCCCACAACGCCAACGTCGCGAGCTGCGTGACGCGGCGTCCACCGACACCTCAGCTCCCCCTGGTGCTGCTATCACGTGCTTAAAGAGTACGATAGCAAACGTGTGGCTCTCCACCCAGCGTGAGATGATTCTGGAGGTTTTAACGTAGAAAGATGAGGGAAAGAAGCAGTTCCTGGTTCTTTCGACCTCCAGATACACTTATAGAAAAATGGTAGCTCCCAAACGTGTCTCCAGTCCATTTGGACTATTTGATGTGACTGGAACGAAAGCACTTACCACTCGAATCCTTTACATGTTCTTCTCTGTTCTAACATAGAACTGGCTACTTTTTTTTTTTTTTTTTATAAAGGAGAAGCTTTTGTTTGCAAAAACTAGTCAAACCAAATCTTTGTTTACTCCGTGGTTTGTTAGATGGTTTATGTAACTGGAATAGCCAGATTTGTTTTTTTTTACCAAATCATTTGATTTGCACTAGAAACGGTGTTGGGCGTCTGAGCCGTTTTGGCCGGACGCGTCTCTTCATCACCACTGGAACGATCCTTATCACTACTGGACTGATTCCCGCCAATCAGAGCTGTTCAGATATTAAAAATTGAAGGCATTTATTACTCTGGAGAGAGGGAAGATAGTGCAGGGAAAAAACGAGGGAGGGGTGCAGATGTAGAAATTGAAAGATTTTTTTTGATTTTTAGAGAGAGAGAGAGAGAGAGAGGAGATCTGAGGACGACTGAGAAACAGAGGGAGGTGGGTGGTTGCTAAAGAGCAGCAATTAGGCGATGAATTATTCAGATTGTGTTTGGATGGATTTCCAGCCAGAGAAATCTAAGCAGGGCCGGTGGACACGTCCTAGAATTCATTCAGTTAAACAGAATTGACTGTATTTGATGCACAAGCTTGAATTAAGCGATTTTGAAACTCGATTACCTTACATCTAATCCTCATTTACTCCTTTCAGACGTTTAACCAAAGCATCATCTACATCAACACCTTATTAAGTGCCTCCTCCTCTGGTTTTATGTGTTTCTGTTTAGTGGTTGCAGAGCTGTGATCAACTTGGGCAGTCCTTAAAACACACATGGTGCTGTTTTTATTTGTAAAAGAAAACGGAAACTTGTATTAAATTACAAGGTTAACCCATCGATTATTGTAATTTTAACAGCTCAGCTCAGGCCACTTCACAGACATCCTGAATTTACGTGTCTCTAAAAAATGACAGTGGGAACTTTCTCTGAGGGTTTCGAGCTCTCGGTCTCTGTACACAACTAACTTGCAAACGCAGCTCGATCAGTCAGTCGAACGTGGACGCGTGGTTTGCCAAAGGATAGTTTCACATTTTAATACCCACATGCTCATATGTACACTGGCCCTTCTCTCTAGAAACAGATTCTGCATGTGAATCTGCAGGCGAGGGACAAGACTTTGGGGCCTACCGGTTTCCGTTTCGAGTTTGAGCAGGATTGCATTAATGGAATCCATTAGCTAGCTTCTAATTTATCTGCATTCATGTGCAGATAGCTGTTAATAGAGATGAGCCAAAATGTTGTCCGGACCTAAAACATTTTTGAAACTAGTCAGAATCAAAGTTCTTCTTTCAGTGTAAAATGCACATTCGCACATAGGCAAATGAAAGCCAATATCGGGGGGTCAAAGTTCAGCAACTCTACGCAAAGTCACGATTTGCTTCGCCACAGGAAGCTAATGTTTTATTCGCCTCCTTACCTGCACTGATTGGTATTGAATGAAAGGCGAAGGGGAAATATTTGCAAATGTGTGGCCGTGCCCTAAAAATACTAATACCGGGCTTCATCGTTGTGAATCAAACTGATATTTTTCACTGTTAATCTTATGAGTGTGAAATTTCATCTTTGAGCTTCATTAAAAGTCACAAAGAGGGAATTTTGTACTGAAAAATCCCATTTGAAAGTACATATGGGCATGAACATGTGTAGATGAATGTAACCCTATCCTTTGATATAACCCTCTTTGTTCATTTTTGGTGGTGTGGTGTAGCCTGAACTCATAACTGTACTTGTTCATTCACTGCAGGTAGCGTTGAGATAATATAGCACTGTAATGTATCATGGTAAATCTATTTATTTGATTGTGTAGAAGTGGGGGTTGTGTCAGATCCACCATCTTTCTCCCCAGCAAAAAATGCCTTAATGTAAATATATGCACTGTAAATAACTTGATTTAAGTTTGTTTTATTTTTTTCCTCTTTTTTTATTGTTTTGTAAACAAAAGGGCAAAACGAGGAAAGTGCCCCGCCTCCAAAAATAATTGAGCCTTTTTTCTCTTTGGTTCTTTTTCCTGTCAAAGATATTTTGATGCCATTGTTTTATATATTGTCCTTCCAGCAACTTATTTTATAAATTCTTGTCTTTTTTTTCTTTTTTTGTTCTGTAGTAAACGTTCCAAAGACAAAAGTTGTTATTTCTTCAACTGAGTGAAGCCGATCCTAATAAAGTCAAACTGACACTTTTACAGAGACATGCTGACATTGATGTGGAGATTTCTTTTTCTTTTACATTCTGACGACGGCTGAATTTCATGGCCTGAGGAAGGATGTGTTACATACTGGGTTTTATATTGAAGCATTTTGTTTTTGGAAGAGTGAGCCACGCTGTGCAGACAGTGTGGCATCTGTGCAGCATTAAAACGAGCCTCGTCGAGGCCTAGATAAAACAAATGAGACACAACCGCACATAATCTTTTTAAAATCTAGACAGGGGTTTATGTGGAAGTGCTGATCCTCTGTGTCTGGGATTTTCTCCGGTTGATCCTGAATGCTGAGAAATGAAGGTTCAGAATGGGGAAAACTGTACAAGAGGAGAGGATGTGGAGAGAGAGGGGGGAGGCGCTCATGTCCAGAACCTGCAAGTAACCTGCAGCACCCTCGCAGGTCAACAAACAATAGTTCTTTGATATCCCAGCAAGACACAATGGACAAGAAAATAAATCTGACCACCACTCGGGGACCAGAGGGGGAATCCCACTGCATTGAAATGGACGTACACACATGCGCGAACACACGCAGACACACACACACACACTCACACAGACCATATGTTCTTGGTTTAAGTCATAAATGTGACCCGGGGTCTCTGTTGTAATCTACCTCAGATGTCAGAAAAGAGGGAGGTGGAGGAGAGAGAGTGAAAGAGGTGAAATGCAGAACAATCTAAACAAAAGGATCTCTGGGGGGACCCAATCAACCACTTCCGTCCTCCTACATATCCTCTCTTTCTCCTCCTCCTCCAGTCTTCTTATTTAATTTCATCTTTTTTTCTCTCTTTGTCCTACCACGCACCGTATCCCCCCCCCCCCGTCCTCCTCCTCCTCCGTGGTGGAAAGTATTGTATGAAAGTCCAGGGGCGCTGCTCCGTGGGTCAGAGTGGAGACTGTTCTCATAACCTGCGCCGCTCCTCATCTTTTCCCCGTTTTTTAATCATGCACCTCGTCTCCCTTAAGTCTGCTCCATCTTCTCCTCCTCCTCCTCCTAAAACTCAGGCGGAGAAACAGCCTTTCGGTTGCTCTCCTCTTTCTTTCTTCTTCACTCGATTCTCTCTCTTTCTCACCGAGTCTTCAAAATAGTAAAGAATGTGTGAATCTTGTTGACTTGTACTGTTTGAATATTTAAAAAAAAAGTAAAAACACACAAACACACACACACACGCACACAGTGGTGATGAGTGAGTGGGAGCTACCGGTTCATGTTTTGGATAAACTAAATTAATGTCACACATCTGGAAGAAGGCTCCTGCTCCACCCTCTGCTGTGCTGCGTTGGTGTGATTCCCAGTTTCCCTTTGTGTGTGTGTGTGTGTGTGTGTGTGTGTGTAGGTGTAATGTTTCCAGTGCTCCTCTCTTGGAACAGACCACCCACTCAGAAGACCAATAGAGTGACCACGGGGAGCCCGGACAGACACACACGTACACACACACACACATGCAGCTCCCTCCAAAGTCAACCCTTCCCAATATTCTCAGAATAGAACATGTTGTTATCAGAGATTGAAGAGATATCAGAGCAACTGACTCGCTATTACAAAGTTAAAGATAATATCAGAAATCGAGGAGGGTTTCATTCCGAGACAAGATGTTGCTTCAGGTGAACTGCCCAGTAGTTTGAAAGTGTGAGAGGACTGAACTCAACTATCAGGGCCAGAGTTCATCCTCAATTATACTGTTTCCCTATAGAGAGCCACTATCCAGGAGTGACGAGCAACAAAGGGTGAAGTGACCGCCCTGTAGGTGCAGGCCTCTGCCAACAAGTGCAGCTTCAGTCTAGATGAATTTGTTTTCCAGATTCATGAGGTGACTGTGACCTTTGACCTTTGAGATCTAATCAGTCAATCTTTGGGTTCAAGTGACAACTGAACAAAATTGAGTTCAAGTGAATGTTTGCCCCCGATCTAATGGAGTTCCCTATGGGTGAGCGTGATCACACTCACTGTGAATTTGACCTTTGAACCCCAACTTCTACTCAGTTCATCCTTGAGTCGACACTGACCGTTGGTACCTAATTTGAAGGGATTCCCTGGTGGTGTTCCTGAGGTATTGCGCTCATAAGGCAAAACCTTTTAGATTTTAAGAGGTAACGGTGGCCTTGACTATAATCAGTCCATCCTTGAATCAAACTGAAGGTGTGATCCAAATGTGAATAAATTAGCTTCTTGAGATTTCATGATCACATGAATGGGACGTAGAGAATCTGAAAACGTAATGCCTCCTGCCACTGGCTGTCTCCGCTGCAGATATATACAAATGAGAGAGCTACATTTGAAGTTCACACAAATGGTTTCTTCTTTACCTACTCATCATCATAACCTTCACACCAAGCAAGCCGGTGCCGTTCTTGCCAACAGAGGATCAGCAGGTTAAGGGCGGTTTGTTCAAATGTTGAAGTGTAAAACTCAGATCAACAAATTGCTCCCTATGGTTCGGCCAACACCTTGTTCGGCCATTTGCTGCATGGTGTGTGAATGGGTCAGTTTGAATCGAGTGCTGAAGCACTTTTGATAAAAGCGCAACACAAGCGCAGCCCATTTGACCGTTTCACTCAGCTCGACATTAGCCTCGACTTAAGATCAATTATTAACTGGAAGTCAGAGCCCCCGAGGCCCCAGGATCACTCACTGTGGTTTGATTAATTGCAGATTTGTTTGGCAGTGTGCACCGACAAACCAAGTCAACTGATTTGAGTCTTAAGGTGACCCGTGAATTTTTGGCTAATCGTAATCTGTTCTTAGAGCAGGCCCCTGAAGCGGTCGGCTGTTAGGAAGCTGTGTGTGATTTCCTGTACTAAAGACAATTTTCTATTTTGGGAGAAAGTAAATGTATCTGGGTTTTTACAGCCGCCAGGGGCACTCTGGGCTTCGGTGTCTTGCTCAAGGACACTTCTGTAGCTGGGGATCAAACTACCAACTTTCTTCTCATTAGAAAACCCGCTCTTCTACCTGCGCCACAGCTGTCCTTTATCCCTTGTGGTTGACAACTCATATTCAATACAGAAACACCCCCCCTCGCTTCACTGACATTACCTCTCTGCTGAAACACTCTCTCACTAAGTACAACACATAAAAAGTGAGAGGCAGCTTTTCAATGGAAGGCAAATGTCTTTTTCCCTCAGTAAGATAATGAGGGACGATATCTGTATTAAAAAGGAAGAACTTGTTTTAAGACTCCAGCCAACATTTAGCTCTCTGTTTGTTTCATTTTCAGACTTGAATTAAATAATAGACCCGAGCAGCCAAATGCTCTTAAGCAGTTTCAGCTGCTGCGCTTCGGGGGTCGAGTCTTGTTTTATTCACAGTCACAAGTTGTTTTATTAATCTTTTTGGTCACTGCCTCGCCATGAGAAGCATAACAACGCGGTCTCAGCTCTCAAGGAGTTTCAACATTACACCACAGTGACTAATTAGAAGAAGATGACGAGTCCCGTAAACTATAAAGCAACGTTATATTCTTAGATCAACACAGTCCCTGATAAGGAACTCAGAGGAACCATGAAGTCCAACTGTGGCAGACATGCATTCAGATAACCTCGAGCCACCCTGAGTATAATATCCCCTGGGTGGGTTCCTCCACCAATGAGTTCAAAGGTCAAACCCATTAGACTTCTCTCCCTATCAGGCAAATATCTTTGCACCTGCGAACCCCTCATGGTGACACCCTGAGTGGGCCTTCAGAGGATCCAGCTAAACCCTTTGCACGTGTGGAGGCGGAGGCCTTTGTGTGACTTCTTATCGTGGTTTGTGGAGAGAGAGAGAGAAAAGGAGAGAGAGAGCAAGAGAAAGAGAGAAAGAGAGAAGGGTCTGCAGGCAGTGTATTGTCCACACACACACACACACACACACACACACACACACACACACACACACACACAAACACACAAGTTGTTTGCTCACCGTTAACTCCTCAGCTGTTACCGAACGCCTCCCTGACCAAACAACTAATAGTTTCCTCTTGTTTTCTCAGCATTATGGTTTCATGGAATAGAGGCGGTGAAGCACATTGTTGCTTGTTTAGTCACAGTTTTATTATCACTGTCATCTCACAGGTTCGGTCCAGCGTGATGGTCAGATGTATTGAGTGTGTCTGAAGAAACTCGTTAAACTGTGTCCAACAAACGGACGAGTTTTGGCCTCAGCCAGAACCGAGAAACAAGATTCAACCAATCAGGAGTCAGTCTTAGCTGTCACTCACAACCTTTCATTCTGTTTTTATAGCATCAAATATTATTATCAAAACCTAATTTACTAGAAAAAATAAACACTTGAACAAACTTCAGTGTGATACCTAAAATATTTATTTTAAGGGTGCTTTTACTTTTTTATTGCCCCATCCAATAACATTGGGAAAACAGGATTTATGCATCCTGCATCATGTCGTCCATCTTTATGAATAGATTAAATATATACTTCTGTGTACACCAAACCTTACATCAGTGCTTTGACCAAGGTCATAGTTTTACATGATAATAATCGATCTCCGTCTTTGAGCATATGGAAAATCACAGACTATGAAAACAAGAGTTTTTCCTCAAACAGTCTATTATTCCTCGAAAACATGGTTTTTATTTCTTCTCACGACTTATCTTGATTTAAAAGTGTTAAATAATCAAATTGAACCCGGACCTTTGCCGACACAGCGTCACATGTGGCTCTGCTTAGTCCTGAAAGTGTGTTTCCTCCTCCAGAAAGCAATGTTAGACCCACATCGGTTCCTCATTCGATTAACCAAAAACATGTCATCAGACATCCCAATGTGTAAGTCATCAGATGTTTATGAAAGAGAGTGTGGGTGTGTGTGTGTGTGTGTAGAAGAAAGAAGTTATGTTATTAGACGCAGTAGAAGGTCAATGATTTGTCACTCTGTATGAACACAGTTGACTTGATCCTGCGTCGAGTGTCTCGAGTTTCATTCTGAAGAATCGGTTTTGGTTCCGTTCGAACTCAAAGCTCCATGGGGAAACTCTTAGTTCTTGTCATAACACAGAAACTCCACAGAAAAGACACTGATGGAATACAGTGGTTATTGTTAAGTTGTATTGCTTTTTCTCTGCGAGACAAAGGTTCTGATGAGAGAGATCTGTTGGGAGAGGATATCTGAATCATAATTAGATGGATTTTGCATAAATCAGGCATTGTTCATAAAAACACACCGAAGAGACACGAGCGAGGAAACAGGTCAGTTTTCATCATGGGAGAGTTGAAGGGTCGAAAAAGAACGTGATGTTTTTTGGGGGAGTTATAAATCCTCCTCAATAATGAGCCATTGTTTTCCAGGGAGTAAAAAATATCGAGGTTTTGATATCCAAAAAACACAAAGAAATAAAAGTTATTGAGGCATTTTATCAATTCAAGCGATACATCTTTGTTTTGTAAGATGAGCTGACAACGTCTCGCCATGTTAAAGTTCAACTTTTCTAACGTGAAATCGTACCTGCACGAGTTCTTCTTTCAAAAAACATGTTGTCTAAATCAAAGCTCGAAGTCTCAAAGAAACAAACAGATGACAGCCTGGCGCCGAGCCAGAAACCCCGGAGTCAATTCGGGTCTCGGTGTGTTCAACCCCTTTATATGAGGCCTGAAGTGTAAGGTGAGGTGTCCGCCCACAGTTCAAACGTACACAGGTTACCTACGGTTTATTAGAAGGAAGCTGATGTCAACATCTGTAAGTATCAGCCCTGAGATGATAAACAAGGTGAATGTTTTTTTCTCGACTGAGTTAGTTTCAGCTGTACTTGACCAAAGTGTTCACCCAAAATATGTCCAAAATATGTAAAACATTTGATATTTTGTGCTGGCGGTGATCCTGTGCTTGAAACTTTCAACCTAATAAATTCTCATATCTGAAGAGCTGCCTGAGGGTACTTTCCCCCGTCGGCCCTGTGACAGACGGCCAATCTCGGCCTGTTCTCCTGGACGCACATTCGCCTGCAGCTCTGGAGCCGGAGCAAAAAGAAGTTGAAGATGCTGAACATATAATCATCGTGTCTCCACCGAGTGCGGCTGAGGACTCACGAACCAAACAGATCAGGACCCGCTGGCATCAACAGGAGGCGACGAGAATGTAGTTTCGAGATTCAGAAGGAAGATTGAGACCTGAGAGCGCCTCACATTCCTACAGCACGTGAATTTCATACATTTTAAATGAGCTGCTCAAACAGGCCGGTTGACTGAGAACCCGTTTTTTTTTTCATTTCTGGCCTGGAGGAGTGTTTGCAGTGAGAAGCGAGAAATGCGACGTTCAAACCCTGTTGTCCAGGACCTGTCCAGCGTCCAACCAGGGGCCCTTGCTGCTTTCTATCTACTCGATGTATCGGAACAAACGTGTGTTCAACGTGTCATTCAGAATGTCCAAAGCAGCTAAATGAAAAATGACATCGAACAACAGTGGGAACTGTCTCCCTGCCAGCATGTGCACTGCACACACATGCACCCTCTGACAGACATGTAGTCTCTTGCAGCACCAGGATAAGCACATAATTCTCTACATAAATAGATGTTACATAATGAAAAGAAGTTTCCTTAAGCTTGTTTTAACCTGTCTGACCAGATAGTAACCTGTGCACATAATAATGTGTGTCTGTGTGTGCTTGTGTGTGCCTGTGTGTGCCTGTGCGTGTGTGTGCAGCAGGATGTATAGTTTAGTGGGTGGACAGCCGTGGCAGATCCGCTTTATGAAAAGAATCAGCCTCTCTCTCTTCCCCTTCTCATTACCCCCGTCCCTCCTCCTTTCTTCCGATGAGATAAAACATTATCCTATTATATGACGAGGGCCTCTCTCATGCCTGAATCCCCCCGCTGCAGCCAAAATATCCCCTAACACCTACACACAGTCACTGAACACATGGCTCAGACACACACACACACACGTAAAGAGGCTAAGAATCACACATCCCCTAACTCTCTGCCCCCTCCTCCCACCTCTTCTCTCGCTCCTTTCTTCTTTGGCAGCTGCGCGTCATTTTAACTGCGTCCTATGAAACCTGGTATTCATAACGGCCGCTCATGATTCCACCCTCGAGTCCCACTAACATCATAATGGTAATAGTTTAATCTGTATGGTCCTGACCCCGTCCTGTTGTTTAGACGTGACCTGAGTGGGAGAAGAGAGGAGAGAGGCTCCCTCAGCGCACGCACACACACTCGAACACGAACACACACACACACACACAGACAGACACACACAGACACACACAGTACAGCTGGCAGCCATTGTCTCCATGAGAAAGCAACACCCACCTATCCATCTATCCATCTATTTATCTATCTATCTATCTATCTATCCATCCATCCATCCATCCATCCATCCATCTATCTGTCTATCTATCATTATTTCTATCTATCATTATTTCTATCTAACATTATTTCTATCTATCTATCTATCTATCTATCTATCTATCTATCTATCTATCTATCTATCTATCTATCTATCTATCTATCTTTCTATCTATCTATCTATCTATCTATCCTTCCATCCGTCCGTCTATCTATCCACCCAATTATGTACATTTCCATCTATCTATCTATCTATCATCCATCCATGTGTCCACACACCCATTTATCAACCTGTCCACTCATCCCCCCATTCCCACATGTATGTATGTTTGTATATCTATCTATCTATCTATCTATCTATCTATCTATCTATCTATCTATCTATCTACAGTGTAGTAGTGACTCAGGTAGAGAGAGAACAGTGAGTCACGGTGGAGCAGCAAGCTTCAGGAAACATGACAGTCGAGCGTTAGATCCCCTCACACGCATGATGCCACCTGACTGGAAAACGACTACACGAGATCTGCAGAGAGAATCTCCACACTTCAGTGTCAAGAAGAACTCAGCTCTGCCGAGGACTAATTAGCGCTTTCTCTGCCTGCAGTGTCAGAGGTCGGGCAGCCGGCAGCTCTTATCTGCAGAAGTTCCTTCTTGGAGAATGAAGGCTGTCTGTGTGCTTGAGCCATATTTCATGTCAAAATAAGTGGCTGACGTTCACCAAACATTTATTTTCCTGTGGCACGTGCAACTGTGTCGCAACAGGGCAGCAGGCGCAGTGTGAAAAGAAACCCACAGGCCGAGGTTAATCATTGTAGATCAACTAGCTTCAACTCCTTTATTTGGTAAATACATATATAACCACCCAAAGAAAAAAAATAAAGGCCCATTGATCAAAATAGATTTCACTATTTGCTAAAAAAAGAAAAGCAAAGCGTAGGACCGTGCAGGTGACACATCGTGACACGACCCTGACCTCAGACTGCAAGAAACCATAAATATGATTACTACTCACTTATTCCACTGATTACAACATAATTTATACAGTTCTGGTGTGTGTGTTTGTGTGCGTGTGTACGTGTGTGTGTGTGCAGCGTTAAGAGCTTGATTGAAAGAGTGTGGGCTGAGAATGTCATAACCTTGCACACATAGGATGGGTGGAGACTGCAGACATTGTGGAGACAGAGGTTATAAACTTGGGAAAGACTCTGGTAATGTTTTACAGTATCATTGTGCAAAAACATACATCTGAGCGTTGTTTACATTGCAGCCTGAATCGAATACTGTGCTTATGGGTAAAAATATTCATTCACAGCGTTTACATTGCACACGTCGGATATGCCAGCCTGATTTAAATGTTTTTTAATAGTTTGAGGTGTCACTTTTAGAATTATTCTTCTTTTTTAAATGTTTTTGGCTGAGTGGCTGATTTAAACTGCCTCTTAGTCACTTACACAGCAGACGCATGTTTTTCCTGTGTTCATTCTGAGGTAATGTGCGACCTCGATTAAAGCTGCAAGCTGAAACACGTCGCTCTTGCGATACAATAGTTTGTTCTTCATACAACAATTATTTCTGGAGTCTTGACTAATCAGTTTCACTCTGCAGGAACACAACACACGGTTGCTTCATAATACAACAACAACAGACAATCCGCCCCAGAATAAGTGGGACACGACCAGATGCTCTGACGAGGACATCTCTTGGTTCTATTAAACTCAAGCTGCACTTTGTCCCTCTACAGTAAAAATTCTTCCCAGCAAAACAAGAAAACAAGCTGGTAGTTGGTTTCCATAATTCCTTGTGGTGGTTTCAGCTTCAGGAATTTTCAACAAATTTGTGTCCGCAAACAAGAACAAGACTTTTATCACATTTCAGTATAAAATTATGCTTGTTTCTCATAGATACATTAAAGTAAGTACATCTACTCAAGTACAATTTTGAGGTACTTGTATCATCCTTATACTTCAATTTGAACTACATTACATTAGACTACTACTACACAATATTTTAGTGTAAACATTTTACTCTTCACTGCGCTGCATTTATTATACTTTTCAAAACTATCTTTAATACAGAGCATGGTCTTTTAAAAAAAAGCTAAAATATAATTTATCTAACAACTTTAGTTACTTTTGCAAATTCGAATTATTCTCAATATAATAAACCTATAAACCATGGTGGAATATTAACGACCAATCTACTAACAGTATGTAAAGTCCTGTGGCTCCGTCTTTACCAGCAACACATAAAGTTATTACCTTATAATGAGTCAGATTTAGTAATACGACTTCAGATGAATCATGATGAGTCAGCAATTACTCATTCTCACTCTTTCTGAAGGGCTTGGTGACTTTATAAAGTAAATTTTAGCCTACTGTTTAGATTAACATGGAGCAGGAAAATAGCTTTAAAACGAGAAATAGTGTTGACTTATTCATCTTTGTCCCATATTAAGGGAGATATGATTTTGATTTCAAAATTATATAGTACCCCCCCCCCCAAAAAATTTTTTTTTAAATCTTATCTCCCTTCGTTGTGAACAGAGTATTTCTACTGCATGCGCATTAAAAGATCTGAGTACTTCTCCCACCAGGGCCTTTATAATGGGAAACAGGGATATAACTTTACCCTACTGGCTGTTTCTTTTTTTATTTAGATTGTTTTATTGTAAAAAAAATAAAAACAAGTGGCTCTTCAATACTGAATAAATAATACTCACTCTAGTCTTTAAATATACAATCATAATATTCCCAAATAATGATTTACATTGTTATTCGGGATTATTGCTAATGATTTCTTCCCTTGTTTGTGACTGTCAGTTTGTCTCTGCCCTGATGAGGCCTCTGACGTGTTCGGCAGGTCCTTGTTTGAGCCCTGAAGACGAGTCGCAGCTCGCCGCTCAGCTCCACTGATCTTTCCTGAACTCCAGGTTCTCCGCAGGCTGCCCTGCTGTGTGGAAATCATTACAGACGTTACCCCCAGGCGCAGGAGAGCGTCAGGCCTGCTGCACTCACCATCACTGGTTCATCCCGTCCCCCGTCCCCCTGACTCCTGCTTCTCTCTCTCTCTCACGACCAAACACACACTCATGCTCCACCACACACAGTCAGAGGCAGAGATAATATTTTCACTGTGAGCTTCTTGAACTCTGCAGATGGGAAAACACAACACTTTTTTTCCTCTGTTTGCCAAATGGCCTCTTCCCGGAGTTTGCTGTTTGAGTTACCTCCAGTTTTTGGACGCTGGCCAGTCAGTATGTTACAGAGCATGTTGTCAACAAGTGCAAAAATAATTCAATTACACAGTCTCACTTTGGTGCTTGGACCAATTGGAATGAATTTACCCTCAGAGGATGATAGATGAGCTGATGAGGTCAGAGTGACTGGGAGAGTTGTGGTGTGCTGCCCTCTACTGGTTTTGTCTCCCATTACATCCACATTGTAATAGGCTGCTAAACAGAACATTGTGTAGGTACATCAGTTGTATTGATTCACTAATGGCTGTGATGATTTATCAAACTGATCATATCACCAGACTGCCCTTTAACATCATGTAGTGTCAAACCCATCTGTCTGTCAGGGCTGAAGAAGCCTTACACCTTGTTTCCCCTTATGACATCATATAAGTTACAAACCAGTTCATCAGGTTGCTGATAGACATCCGATACAAGTCCTTTAAAACACAAGAGAGTGTGTTTCAGGATCTTCTTGATAACAAGTCATTTACAAGGGTTTATACCTCTGAGCTGTTTACCCAGCATGCATCTGAGCGCAGCCTGATATCCTCTGATACTTATTTCAAGCCCATTATCATTGTTATAGTTTAATATTATAATATATGTTATATAGTATATCTTATATATTGCAAAGAAAATAAGTTTCATTCACACCTGCCCACCTGGTTGTGTTCAGCCAATCCGATTGTGTCCTTCTCTATAACTTTAAACAGAGTGAAGTGATGATGGCGCCAGTTTGCCAACCGCCATTTAACACCAGAAGAAGAAGATGGCGCCTACTTGTGGAGAGGAGTGTGTCACACAGCATCTGGTACATCCGGTCTGTCACTAAGGCTGTGAACATGAAGACATGACGCCTGGTGCTGCAGGTGAGTCCATCTCAGATCCTCACTTTACTTCCTGATCTCAGATTCTCACTTTACTTCCTGATCTCAAATCCACACTTTACTTCCTTGTCTCACATCCTCACTTTACTTCCTCATCTCACATCCTCACTTTACTTCCTCATCTCAGATCCTCACTTTACTTCCATATATCAGACTCTCACTTTACTTCCTCATCTCAGATCCTCACTTTACTTCTGTATCTCAGATCCACACTTTACTTCCTGATCTCAGATCCTCACCTTACTTCCTGATCTCAGATCATCACTTTACTTCCTGGTCTCAGGTCCTCACTTTACTTCCTGATCTCAGATCCTCACTTGACTTCATCATCTCAGATCATCACTTTACTTCCTGGTCTCAGATCAACACTTTACTTCCTGATCTCAGATCCTCACCTTACTTCCTGATCTCAGATCCTCACTTGACTTCCTCATCTCAGATCATCACTTTACTTCCTGGTCTCAGGTCCTCACTTTACTTCCTGATCTCAGATCCTCACTTTACTTCCTGATCTCAGATCCTCACTTTACTTCTGTATCTCAGATCCTCACTTTACTTCTGTATCTCAGATCCACACTTTACTTCCTGATCTCAGATCCTCACCTTACTTCCTGATCTCAGATCATCACTTTACTTCCTGGTCTCAGGTCCTCACTTTACTTCCTGATCTCAGATCCTCACTTGACTTCATCATCTCAGATCATCACTTTACTTCCTGGTCTCAGATCAACACTTTACTTCCTGATCTCAGATCATCACCTTACTTCCTGATCTCAGATCCTCACTTGACTTCCTCATCTCAGATCATCACTTTACTTCCTGGTCTCAGGTCCTCACTTTACTTCCTGATCTCAGATCATCACTTTACTTCCTGGTCTCAGGTCCTCACTTTACTTCCTGATCTCAGATCCTCACTTGACTTCATCATCTCAGATCATCACTTTACTTCCTGGTCTCAGATCAACACTTTACTTCCTGATCTCAGATCCTCACCTTACTTCCTGATCTCAGATCCTCACTTGACTTCCTCATCTCAGATCATCACTTTACTTCCTGGTCTCAGGTCCTCACTTTACTTCCTGATCTCAGATCCTCACCTTACTTCCTGATCTCAGATCCTCACTTGACTTCCTCATCTCAGATCATCACTTTACTTCCTGGTCTCAGGTCCTCACTTTACTTCCTGATCTCAGATCCTCACTTTACTTCCTGATCTCAGATCCTCACTTTACTTCCTGATCTCAGATCCTCACTTTACTTCTGTATCTCAGATCCTCACTCTACTTCCTCATCTCAGATCCTCTATGGATTTGTTTGAGAAGATGGTTCCCCAGTGGAGATAATAGCTGATCAGAAGCAGAGATCATTTCATGGTTTTGTTTTGAACAGAGGTCTCACTCTATGTGAAACAATAAATAATTTGATCTGATTTGTTTGTTTGTCGTTTCTGAAAAGTTGTATTATCCAATTCACAATGGATTTGAATGTTGTTTATGTACAAGATGAGTGGATGTGTGTGTGTTTTTTAAAGAGCAGGGGAGCTTTTATTTTTTGAGTAAGGGGGAGTTGTCCAAAGAGAAAACATAAATTCTGGGGAAATAATTGTCTGCACAGTTTCTAAGTGACGTCTCTGCCGTCTTCCACACGATTCCCCATCATTAGCAACAGGGTAATGAAGTTCTCCAAGGGTTTTAATGGCGACACATTTACACGACAACCATGTACAACTCATGGCCACACACATTTTAATAAAATTATTTGGTCCAGCACACACCAGTAACTTTTACACATTTGACTCAACACAATTTTAACATCACATGCACATACAGACACACACACTCACACACACACACACAAACGCACGCACACACACACACACACACACACACACACACACACACACACACACACACACACACACACACACACATATCATTCTGAGCCTCCTGGGACACTACACAACACTTCAACGTTCCGTAACAGCCATTACAAACCAGAATCATTTGAAGAGAAAAAAAGTTCTACTGCTTGGACATTACAGTGTGATCTGGGTTTCTGCTATTACTGATATTTCTGACACTTTTTCTAGAAAACTTTAACTTCTTTTGTTTTTATTGGCACGACTTTTCTAACATATGACCCTGGTGTTAACTATTTATTTTCCGAGGCCAACATCTAATTCTACTATTATCTTACATTAGTGTGATAGCACCTGTTACGGTTATTTAAGTTCATTTAGTGTAAGGTTAATGATTGAAGTATGTGAATATATTGTACAGGAGTTAGTAATGAAGCCCTGAGGTCAGCCGTTTTAGTTCTTTATCACATCTAAAGCTGATCTTAGTTATCTATGACTATGACAACTGTGTCACTCATAACGACATGAAGCACTGTACAGAGATGGCACATACATTACACCACATGGACATCATCATAAACACAACTTTGTCACCACAGAGCCACTGACAGTGATGTGTTTATGTAATATTATTTTGATGAGCAGCTAAAGATTTAAGATCATCAATCGCCTGACAAAACTCGCTGAAAGATGACGAGTCCGTCTTTCCTTCCCATCTGTGTTTGTTTACTCCCATTTGTACGTCTGACACAAATGAATGGGCATGAATGGAATGCATCTGTCACCACTGCTGTTTGTAGGAAAGACAAGGTATTAAAAAAGTAAGATGCATCAAAGTAACATAACTTTTTGCGGAAATATTGTCATTTTGTTTTAAGGCTAAATTTGCATTTTCAGGGCCCTCGCACATCCACAGAGTTCAGATACAGTCAATGTAAACAAAACCAACACCAGTCAAAGGGATTTTTTTTTACCATTATCATTTGTTAGATAGAATAGAGTTACCCAGTATGCACAGTTTTATCTGGATCTGTGTTTTTGAGATGTGCACTAGAAATGAGTCACTGCAGCAGAGGAACAAGGGCAAAGGCCTCATAACACATCCTCAGCATCTTAATCTCTACAGAGGCAGGGATTTATTTCTCTAGCCTCTATAATTCACAGCATGCACGACAGGAGTTTACCGTATCAATTTAGTTATGACCTGTTTCTTAATCTCCTCTGTATTTGCATAAACTCTAAAAACACTGAATTGAACCGAAAAGGGACAAAACAAACATCTCGTTCATCAGAGAAAACCGCACAGAGTAAATCTAATAATTCTTCTAAATCACCTCAACTTGTCCTGAAATATAACTCTCCTCTAAAGAACTAAAGCAGCAGAGGGAGGAACCTCTGTCCTTCTGTTAGATGATAGACGATCACAAGGAGGCTACGAGAAGCCCCTCGGCTTCCTCTCCAACTGGGGTGAGAACAATTTTACCTTATCACCAGAAAAACTTCAAACCCTTTTTTCCTCTCACACGCCGAACACTCGTATATAATTCGTTGCTAAGTAACTGTGGCCTTGCAGATAACCAGCTGCATAATTTTTTTTCTCATACAGAAACTCTGTGGATGACACACACACACACACACACACACACACACACACAAACACACACATGCTAGGTTTCCATCTGAAGGTGTGTGTGTGTTGTTCATGCATGACAGGACAGATTCACACCTAAATCTGTGTGATAACTGTATGTGCGTTCCAGACGTTATTTAACTTTGAAAATTAATTTTGCTTAACTCTGATTAGAGCATCTATGTCCCTGACTGCAACACGCAGCTACACATGCATGTATCAAGGTCTTTAGTATAGAAATTGGTTTGTCTGCCTTCGTGTAATGGATTTCTCCTCGTGTGAAATGTTAATGTCAGTTGTGGAAACTGGCGAAACCAAATGGAGAATGGACTCATGGACTGTCACGAGCATTCGATGATATTTTAGTGATCTATTAAATATCACTGAGCCTTTTGATGCAACGTCATATTTTCTGGATTCACTTAAGCCAAGGAATTTGTTTTCACCCCTGTTTGTTTGTAAAAAAAAAGATTACATAAAAAGTACAGGATGGATTACCATGAAACTTAGTGGATGGATGTGGGTCAAGGAAGAACCCATAAAATGTTGCTGTGGATCCGAATCAGGGGGCAAATCCTGGATATTACATTTTTCATTTTCTTTAACATTGTGAGATTTATTTGAATACATTTCCTGATTTCTCGGGGACTGATGGTGGAGATATGAACTCTACTGAGTGCTATTCAAATTCATGTACGTACACAAGCTTCTAAGTCTTATCTGGCGACCTCTAGCGGCTGTAGTAATTATGACAGGAGCAAAGGGCGGATGTCAGGCGAAAGAATCCATGATCGAGTGAGGTTAAGATGGTTTCGATGGATGTGTGAAAAAAACACAGAACTTTCATACAGGAGATTGTTTAGATTAGTCTTTGTTGCTTTTTGCGTCCATGACCATTCCACGACCATTTTTTCTTTCTGTAAACATGTCACCAAATGACCTCACGTTTAAGGAAGCTACCCAAGTTTGATCATAGTAGTTATCATAACCAGGGTGATGCAGGGTTGGTACACTACTGCTAGTACTCTCTGCGTATTTATTATTGAAACCATGACAGCCAACGCTCTAACGTGTCATATCTTAGGGTGTGACCAATAAGTGTACTCCAGGGTGTGTCACTACGCAGTGACATCACTAGTGGGTGCAGCTAC